>NC_140587.1:727453887-728103568 GCF_964204655.1 Triturus cristatus | reverse complement strand
AGATTCTTATTTCTCCAACCTCACAAACATCTTTTTATTAATAGTTCATAGAGGGACACTTCCGGGCCCAAGAAGGTTGTTGGGGGTATGCTGGTGATGTGGGAAGAGGGTGTGTTACCTGCTAATGTGGGGAGACGCAGCGTTAAAGGGGTATCTCTCACAGAAAGAGCTACGATATGTTTTCAGAAATGCCTCAGACAGATGCCAGCTGACGGAGTGAATCACAAAATTGGCTTTTCAATGCTCATATAGTGTGACTTATAAACAGTTCGTACCCAAGCTCGCAGAGAGACAACTGCGGCCCGCCCGCTCGAGCTCACAGAGGCAGAATACGAGTCGTCCGCTCCCAAAGGAACAGCAGCGTAGTAGCTCGCAGAGGTAGAGGCACAGCAGCGTACTAGTTCGCAAAGGTAGACAGGTGCGAGCCGACGGACTGGTTTCTAAAGGCATAGCTGCGAAGTGGTGATGTTGGGCACAGTGAGCGTGAAAGGGTTATCTTCCTACTAGTGTCCTGGAGTGGAAGGCGTGCTGCCTGGCGCTCACCTGTTTCTCCTTTATTGTTAATAAATCTTAAACCTTCACTGCATCCAAATCATCATTACACAGAGCTCCGCTATATTAAATTTCCACCAGAACCTTTCTTTTATATTTTCACTCAGAAGCGAGGAACAAGATGGCTGCTAACATTTCCTGGTTTGAACTGTTAGCAGCCAATCAGAGGACACTTCCTGCTTTGAAGTGTTAGTAGCCACTCAGAGGCAAGCTCGTGCTCGGGAGTTAGGCACCGACCAGATATATATATATTTTTTTCCTTTAAAATCTCAAAAACTACTGAATGGATTTATAGCATTTCTACAAAACCGCGCTCTCTGGACCAAGACCTTTCTCCCTGCTAAAATTGACGTAATTCCGTTCAGCAGTTTGACCTGTAGCCTTGCCCTAAAGGTTCCCTATAGAAAATGCATTGAGAAAACACGTTTTGACACCCCCCTATTTTCTCAGCCACCCTTGATCAATCACCCCTAAACTTTCAAGATAGGAGCTGATCAAAAAAGAGAAACTTTTTGTAAAATTTCGTAAAGAATCATCAAACAATGCCAAAGGTATAAGCAGATGGAGGGCTCCAGGAGGGGGGCCGCGCAACCCCCTCCCAACATGAGTGAAGCCCCGAGACTGCGGGGACCCAGCGGGCCCCCGCAGCCCCAGCGAGCCCCCGCTATTATTTTTTAAGAAATGCCCCGGGACCTAGCCCACCCCGGGGTCTCATTAATATAAGTGACGGGCACCCGGGACCCCAGCGCAAATTGCACGATTTAAAAAGAAATAATAATAATTTTTTTACCCTGGGGGTCCTTGTGGGACTCTCTGAGCAGGCCTAGGGGGTCAGGGTGTTTCTAGCCTGCCCCCTTCTTTTCTTTTCTACCTTTGTTTCTCCGTTTTCTAGCAACTTGCTTCCACCGAGCCACAAGAAGGCTGCCAACACTTCCTGGTTGGAGTGTTGACAGCCAATCGCAGTGAAGCTCGGGCACAGGACTTAGGCTCCGCCCAGATATCAAAACTTTTATTTTTCTAATTTTCTCAGCAACTACTGAACGGATTTACACCATTTAAAAAAAAAAAGGTCGCTTTCTGACCCACTGCCTTTGTGGCAAATTTGGGTAATTCCGTTCAGTAGTTTCAGCTGTAGCCTTGCACAAATTTTCCTATGGGAAATTGATTCTTGACTCTTATTTTTTAAATTCCTCAAAAACTACTGAACGGATTTACACCATTTAACAAAAAATTGCTTTCTGAACCAAGCTCTGTCTTTCTGCCATATTTGGGGTAATTCCGTTCAGCCGTTCGGGCTGTAGCTCGTCGCAAACTTTCCTATGGAAATTAACATGGGGAAAACGCGTTTTGAGACCCCCCTTTTTTCTTAGCCCCCCCCTTGATGAATCACCCCCAAACTTTCAGGATAGATGCTGACCTGGATAGACCTTTTTTTGGAGAATTTCGCAAAGATTTGTCAAATGACGCCGAAGTTATTAGCAAATCAAAAATGCTTTTCCTATGGAAACTATGTTGTAACTATAACTACCTACTGGCGACTGCCAGTAGGTAATATATATATATATATATTCACTGAAAAAACCATAGGTTTCACACATGTTATAGTTAGCTGGACATTTCACTCATAAAAAACCAATGAAATTCCCCCGTTATAGTTAGTTCAGCTAACTCTAACTCGCGCGCCCGCAATCCACTGCTGATGACGTCAAATATTACATCACTCATGACATGGTCAGTGACATCACTCATGACATCACTGATGACATCTCAAATGACATCACTGATGACATCTCTGATGACATCATCGATTGAGTATGTGTTTCTGAACAATTTTAATATGTTTAATATATATAGGAAAGGCATGTTGAAGAATAAGTGGGTGTACAAGTGTGTAAATGGATGATTTTCTGTGGTGCGTAACTGACTCTATAAGTGAGTCATTAAATGTATCTTACTGCAGACTAGTGACTAAACTGTGTAAATGTTTGTATGTGTCTGTATGTTGGTGTATAAGTGGCTGCATGGTTTTGTGAATAGCTATATGAGTGTCTATATGAGTTATTGATTGCTTGTCTCAGTATCTGTATGGGTTCCTGAGTGTTTGTGTGGGTAGGGTGTGTGTTACTCTGTGACTAGATGTGTGAGTGGGGGATTCTATGGGTGCATGGTTTTAAGAGTGCATCTGTGATGGACTGTATGGTTGAGTGAGTGTATGTATGGGTGTGTTAGGGATTGAATGTATATCTCAGTGGTGCATTTGTGACTAACTACATATTTGAAAGGCAGTATATATGAGTGTAAGAGTATATAAGTGGGTAGATGTGAGAGTGTGTGATTGTGAGAGTGACTGTATGGATGAGTGTGTGCTTGTATCAATGATTCTATAAGAGCGTAAGAATGTGGTACTATTTTTATAAGTAAGTGAACTTGAGTGTGTATAACCGCATAGGTGAGTAAATGGGAGTGTGATTATTTGCATGACTGACTAGGTGTGAGAGTACCTCTATGGATGATTGGTGGTGTGTGAGTGTCTATATCGGTGTATAAATGCATATGATAGTCTTGTATGGAGTGACTGTAAGTATGAGTGACTGTACAGGTGAATGAGTGGAGGTGTATGTAGACCTAAGAGTTAATAAGTGGGTATGTAGTTATTGGTATTGCAGTATGTATGGTTTTGAGAATGGAACTCTGAAATTTTGAGTCGGTGTATCAAAGGTTATATTAGGGTGTGAGAAGATGTGGTAATTTATCACATGGATGACGTCATCAGTGATGTCATCAGTGATGTCATTTGAGATGTCATCAGTGATGTCATGAGTGATGTCACTGACCATGTCATGAGTGATGTAATATGGACGTCATCAGTAGTGGATTGCGGGCGCGCGAGTTATAGTTAGCTGAACTAACTATAACAGGGGAATTTCATTGGTTTTTTACGAGTGAAATGTCCAGCTAACTATAACATGTGTGAAACCTATGGTTTTTTCAGTGAATTTCCAAGGTTTTTTAAATGCTAATTCCTAACTATAACGTGTGTGAAACCTATGGTTTTTTCAGTGAATTTGCAAGGTTTTTTAAATGCTAATTCCTAACTATAACGTGTGTGAAACCTATGGTTTTTTCAGTGAATTTGCAAGGTTTTTTAAATGCTAATTCCTAACTGTAACGTGTGTGAAACCTATGGTTTTTTAAGTGAATTTGCAAGGTTTTTTAAATGCTAATTTATGAATGTATTATATTTTTAAAATATTTATTTTACAATAAGCTACCTATGTATATAGTTATATTTTGACTTTATCCTGTAATATGGAATGGCTCAGCTCTTTTTTTGTTTTTTTAATTTGGATAAAGTTGAACAGCATAGTTAATATCTTCTATAAAATTCTAAACACTTTAAAAAAATGTTTTAAGGGGTTTTGACCATGTGCTCCACGTGCGCATGCGTACGTCGTGCGTGCTCCGTACGCGCATGCGCGCGTGCTCCGTACGCGCGTGGTCCATACGCGCATGCGTGCGTGCGCCGTGCGCGCGCGGTGCGCGCACGGCAAGTCATGTGATTTAGAAACAACACTTTTCATTGGTTTATAGTAGTTTCAGGTCATGTGATTAAGAAACAACACTTTTCATTGGTTTATAGTAGTTTCAGTTCCAGAAACTTCCACCACCACACCCACTCCCCTCTTTATTTCTTCTGATTCCCTGGGAGAAGGAGCTGAGCAGCTTTTCCAGTACTCCAGTACTTGAGAATGGCAGAGCAGCAGTCATCTTCTGGGAGTGAGCAGGAGACCCTTGTGAGACAGAGGAAACAGAAAGATTCTTTTATCTGGCATTTTTTTAGATTTCCAGAGGGGCAGAAGAAGGTGAATGCTCCAAAAGTCACCTGCACTATTTGTGGTGTTATCTTATCAAGAGGAGATCCTAAAAAGAAATACTCTTTTAGTATCTTCACTATGATCAGGCACATTAAAGGAGTACATCCTGTGGCTTTTGCTCGAGCTGCTAGAGACAACCCTCCAGCAGCTCAGCCGAGCACATCCGCAGCAGCTCAGCCGAGCACATCATCGGCAGGTCAGCCGAGCACTTCATCTGCGGCGGCAGCTTCACCTGCTTCTGTTCCTCTGGATATACACCCTCTTTTCAAGAGGGTGCATATACGGTGTAATGCGTGCAATGCTCTTCTCTCTTATGGGGACACCAGCATTCCCCTAATAGAGAGCAAGATACAGCAGCACACATGCGGCACCCTATAATTTTTTTCATTTTTTTGTTCTTCTGTTCCTCAATTAACACAACGGCTCTTTTTAGAGCCACCTAACATCTAAACACTTAAATTTGATTTTTAATTCTATGTTTTTAATGATTTTTTTTCTGCCGTGCGCGCACCGTGAGCGCACCTCGCGACGGTGCGTGCACGGTGCGCGCACGGTGCGTGCACCCCGTGATTTTTTTACAAAAAATAAAATGTTTTTTTCACCCTTTAGGGTCCTTCAGGGACGCCCTGACAAAAGCTAGGGGGTCAGGAACTCTGTACCCTGCCCCCTTTACACATTCTCCACCTTTCTTTTTTACTGTTACACACAAAATGGGGGCCGACACTTCCTGATTTTGACCGATTCGAATGTTGACTGACATGTAACCACCAATCACAATTACGCTCGCGCACGGTGCGCGCACGGTGCTCGCACGGTGCGCTCATATAGATATTTATGAACTTTTAACTGCAATTTTCTCAGGAACTACTGAACAGATTGACACCATATATGCAAAAGGCACATCCCTGACCTGAGGACTACCTATTTGCCAAATTTCAAGCAATTCTGTTCAGCCGTTCGGGCTGTACCTTCGACTAAAGGGCCTATGGGAAAATGCATGGGGAAAACGCGTTCTGGGACCCCCCCTTTTTTCTCAGCCCCCGCTTAACGAATCTCACCGAGACTTCCAGGGTAGGAGCTGAGCGGAGCGCCCCATTAGTTTTGAAAATTTTGCAAGGGTCCGTCAACCGCCACCAAAGTTATTCAAAATAGAATTTTCAGACTTCCTATGGAAACACGGTCCTAACTATAACTATCGACCGCCAGTAGATAATAGAGATATATATATATATATATATATATATATAGATATATATAGATAGGTTCCAAGGTTGCTTCTGCAACCCACCACCTCCTAAACGCAAGGCCCGTCGGCGTTAACGGACCTCTGAAGCCCGGTCCAACACTATGTTTCAATTTCCAGAAAAACGGAAAGTCGACGCCGTGTCGTTTGGAAAGTTGTTTTAATGCCAGCTGAAAAGAGTCAGACGCGTTTCGCCTGCCCAGCAGGCTTGTTCACCAACAACTCCAATAAAGTTTTACCACCATTTAAGCTTGTGCATATGTTCCGTGTCACATGATAAACTACAACAATGAACAGCGAAGACATACTCGTAGTTCTTTGGTCATAGCATATACCGATCTCATTTTCGCTGTTACATGTGAGGTTAAAACATTGTTGAATAATTGGAAATGAAATTATCGACAACATTAGACACATTTGATAACATTTAAAATGGCCTATTTCCTGTCCACAACAATAATCATTTTTTACCATCATTGATATCTCTAGTGGGACTAATCACTACACTCGTATCACAAAATCCAAGTCAATATTGCATCTCGGTCCAAATGCATCAATGTTCTTTAATATATAACGCCCCAGTGGGCCTTCATATAATTTATCCAAATCCATCACTATTCTTATCATTTTCATTACATATTATGAACTACCGCGCCTGTGCGCAAAACCTCTCTAATGTCCTTTTTTCTATCCTAGGTATACACTATTATATGTCATGTTGCATCATACCGAGTTGTCTCCTCTATTTTACGTGCAAGTGAAAAATAATAAACAACAAAAAACCACAGAAAAAATGATAAAAAAATTGTGGGATCATGAGGATGATTCATAAATATGTATACAGGTCTTCTTCCATATTTAACCCCATAGGGGTTTTCGTATTAAGTCTGATAATGTAGCTCGATTCCAGTCTCCGTAGGGTTTTCTGACGATCACCCCCTCTGATGTTGACTGGTACAGCATCTATAACAAAGTATGTCAAACCACTCACATCTTTGTTATGGATTTGATTGAAATGACGGGCAACCGAATATGATTGGTCCGCATTCTTTATGGCTGGCAGATGTTGCAGCACCCGCTTATGTACTTGTAGAATTGTGCTGCCTACATATCTCAGGCCACAAGGGCACTGAAGCACGTAGACAGCAAACTCTGTTTTGCATGAAAACTGCCCTTTGATTTTCTGTTCCTTCTTTGTAAAGCCAGATAAATAACTGCTGGTATTTTTGCCAAAAGTACAGGCCGTACATTTTGTGCATTTGATGAACCCATCTTTCCTGGTTAACCATGTTCTATTAACCTTAGATATTCTGTCAATTGGTAGCATGTTGCTTACCAATTCTTGTTTTAATGAACGTGCCCTTCTAAAAGTGATGAGAGGTTTCTTTGAACACACTGTTTTAGAATTGGATCACTCCAAATGATGTGCCAATGCTTTTGTAGGATGAGACGTAGATCTTTGTGCTGGTTGTTAAACGTGGTACTCATTCTACACTGGGAATTCCCCATTTTATTCTTACCCTCCTTTTTACTTGAATTGAAGAGTAATTCTTCTCTTGACCGTTTTGTCGCTCTATACACAGATGTTGCAATGCATTCCTCTGAGTATCCTCTTGCAGAGAATCTGTTTTTGAGACATTCAATTTCTGCCTCCAGATCTTCCTTAATACTGCAATTTCTCATAGCTCGAAGACATTCTCCGTAGGGAATGCTTCTCACCAAATTAGCTGGGTGGAAACTCGTTGCATGCAGCAACGTGTTACCATCAGTGGGTTTCCGAAATAATTTAGTGTGTAGTTTCTCTTGGTAAATGTAAACTGTCAGATCTAACAAGTTTACTTCTACACTACTGATGACACTGGTGAATTTCAAATTCAATTGATTGATTTGTAGTTTCCTTACAAACTCTTGGGCACTGATAACATCTTCCTTCCATATAACAAACAAATCATCAATATAGCGACTCCACTGAATCACGTTATGTTGCCATTCTTGAGCAAACTGCGATTGGACCACCTGCTCCTCCCACCAGCCCATATGCAAATTAGCATAACTGGGAGCGAAGCAGGTGCCCATCGCTGTACCACACTTTTGGTTCACCAAAAAGAAAAAAGTTGTTTTGTAGGCATGTAGTAGTCATGGATAGCAGCATCTGTGTATGGTGCCAAAGTTTTGCAGGTCTCTCTCCTAAAAAATATCTGACTGCATTTAGCCCGTCTTTGTGATGTATGCTGGTATATAAAGTCGTCACATCTATTGTCATTAAAAGAAAGTCAGGATCCCATGGTACATCATATATCCTACGCAAAAAATCTCCCTTGTCTTCCAGTAATCCCTCACCTGCTGTTCCACTCTTCGGGCTTGGCAAGATTCCGGGCCCCGTGACCCCCTGTCATTATGGGGTGGAGTGGAACAGCAGGTGAGGGATTTATGGATGACACGCAGCCCGATGCCCATTAGAGGGCTTTCAAATGCTACAGCAGAATTAACGTGCACCCATTATGGAAGTCAGAACTTTAGACACGGACTACAAGATCCAGTAAACATTGTATTTAACTCATCTGAGAAGCCCATTGGAGGGTGTTTAATTAATTAATTGTGTGGGAGTGTCCAAAGCTGCACAAACTCATTGTCGTGCCTCTGAAGAGAACAGAAGCTCAGAAACGCGTCAGGCTATTACTACCGACACGAGAACTGTAATCAGGCTGGACTGCTGAGTTCATTCTCACCCGGATAAATGCCTCTGGCAAACTGCTGGTTGAGTGCTTCCTTACCTGTGGGTACCTGGAGCTTTGATATATATATATATATTACCTACTGGCGGTCGCCAGTAGGTAGTTATAGTTAGGACCACGTTTCCATAGGAAAACCTCAACATTCTATTTTGAATAACTTTGGCGCCGGTTGACGAATCCTCGCGAATTTCTCAAAATAGGTGGGGCGCTACGCTCCGCTCCTACCCTGAAAGTCTCGGGGGGATCCGTCAAGCGGGGGCTGAGATAAAAGGGGGGTCCCAAAACGCGTTTTTCCCATGCATTTTTCCATAGGACCTTTAGAACGAGCTACAGCCCGAACGGCTGAACAGAATTACTCAAAATTTGGCAGAGAGGTAGTCCCTAGGTCAAGGAAGTGCCTTTTGTAGGTTTGGTGTAAATCTGTTCAGTAGATTCTGAGAAAATAGCCTTTAAATCAATATATATATCTGAGCCCGCTTACGGTACGCTTACCGTACGCTTACGGTAAGCGTACGGTGGCGTGCGCGAGCGCGATTCTGATTGGCTCTTAGATCTTAGTAAACATTCGAATCGGTCGAAACCAGGAAGCGGCGGCCGCCATTTTGTGTATTTCACTCTGAAAAAAAAGAGTGAAAACAAGGAAAGGGGGCAATGAGGAGAGTTACAGACCCCCAAACATTTGTAAGGGGGTCAAAGAAGGACAGAAAAGTACAAAAAAACCATTTATTGATTTTAAAAAAAATCACGGGGTACGCGTACGGTAAGCTTACGGTAAGCGTACGGTAAAAAAAAAAAAAATAAATAAATGATAAGCAGATTTAAGAGTTTAGATATTAGGGAGCTCTAAAAAGAGCTGTTGTGTTTATGAAGTCATTTTTTAAGTGGTACCTACAAGGTCTCTCACCATACCTGTTTTCTCTGCAAACTTTTCACTCCAGAAGACATAGCTGTGCCCTACAATCCACACTGTGAACATCTTCAAAGGAGAACTGGATGCACTCAGGAGGTGTACTTATTCCAAAAAAAAATTTAAAATTACTATTTGGTCTAAAGGAAATGGAATCAGATGTATTTTGGAGTTATTTAAGATATCATATTGTGATTATACTTCTGAAACAAACATATCAGACGGTATTTTAAAGAAATAAGTATTGGTATTAGATGATATTTTTTTAGAATATTATGCATTTCTATAATGTTAAGTTTAAGTAAAAAGAGATTCTGGGCTTTTTTATTACAATCTTTGTGATTGTTATTTTTTTTTGCCCGCTGTAAAATGATGAATGCAATTGCTTTCACAATTTATAGTGAAATGCAATATATTCTGAAAACAGCAAAAATAAGGCAAAAATATTTTTTGGAAAAAAATGTAAATATGTGTACTGTATTATAAAATGTTTTAAAAATATTAATACTTTTTTCTTTTTTTCCAGATAGATATAGAAAATTTTCGAAAACTACAAACATTTTTAAAACTATTTTTTAAAAAAACAAATGAATAAATATTTTTTCAGTGAGTATGGTAAGTCAATAATAATAATTGTAGTCTCTCAAGGACAATGTAATGTGATAAATGATTTTTAGTTTTTTTAAAAAAAAAAAAAAAAAAAGTACGCGCACCGTACGCGTACGGTAAAAAAAAAATAAAAAAAAGTTTTTAAAAACATATGTAAAAAAAAGATGAAAGATAAGGTTGGCTCTTAAAAGAACCGTTGTGTTCATGCAGGGACAGAGGAAAGGAAGCATGGGAAAATTATTCAAAGCGACAAATGTGCTGATCTATTTTGTTGTTCACTAGGGAAACACTGGTCTCCCTATGGCAAATTAGATCTTTACAAAATGTGCAATGAATATCAACCTTCCGAAATCGTGGGTTCATTTCCAGAGGGCCAGCAAAAGGAGATTCTCCCCCCACAGATGAAGGGCTCACCTGACCTGCAGAAGAAGGAGTCAGCCCTGCAGATGATGGTTCAGGCTGAGCTACTGTGGATGTACTGGCTCGTCTTTCTGAAGAGTTACCTCCAAAAAGATGACCATGTGTCCTTCTGTGTACATCCTGGAGGTGTCTCTTCATGGTGTGATTCCCAAAGGAATACTTCCTGTTAGGATTACCTCTAGAAAGTACACGCTTACACAGCTTACAAGTCACTAAGGGTGCATTTACCTTTTGCTGGCCTTCAGGAAAAGTAAAATAATCCCATACATAAGAGGGCTTTTGTTTCCTCGATCTCTGCCTCAAGACAGTGCTGCTAGTGCTAGCCTCACTCTCAGAAGAGCTCTGCTGTTCTGCCATCGTATCCCAAAGACAAACCAGCTCCTTCTCCCAAGGGATCACAAGCAGAAATGAGGGGAATGGGTGTGGTGTAGGAGAGTTCTAGAACTGAAAGTAGTTTCAACCAATCAAAAGTTGTGTTTCATGATCACATGACCTACCGTACGCTTACGGTACGCTTACGGTACGCTTACAGCAAAAGTGCGCATGCGCGTAAAAAAGACACGCGCTTGCGCGCATGCGCATAACAGTCACTCCCGGCACTTCCGCGTAACGTGCGCGTGTAGCGTACACGCGTACGCGTCCCACGCGGAGTACGCGCGGCTACGCAAATTGCGTAACTATACGCAAGCAGCGTAGGAAAATTACGGACGTTGCGTAAACCGTACGCTTACCGTGAGCTTACGGTACGCGTACTAAAAAAAAAAAAAAAAAAAAAAATTAGCATTTAAAAAACCTTGCAAATTCAATGAAAAAACCATGGGTTTCACACACGTTATAGTTAGGAATTAGCATTTAAAAAACCTTAGAAATTCAGTGAAAAAACCATAGGTTTCACACATGTTATAGTTAGCTGGACATTTTACTCGTAAAAAACCAATGAAATTGCCCCGTTATAGTTAGTTCAGCTAACTATAACTCGCGCGCCCGCAATGCACTGCTGATGACGTCACATATTACATCACTCATGACATGGTCAGTGACATCACTCATGACATCACTGATGACATCTCAAATGACATCACTGATGACATCACTGATGACATCATCCTTGTGATAGAGTGGTAGACCTCCTCTCACCCTAATATAACCTTTGACACACACATTCAAAAATAGAGACTAAAATTTTCAAAACAATGGACATACCAATACCAGTTACAACAACCTCTTCAGTAATTCTAAGATCCACATACACATCCACTCATTCACCAACAGTCCAATACAGTCACTCATACATGTACTCACTCATCATATGTACTCATACACCTATACATCCTGTTACACAATGCCACTCATGCATAGAGTTACTCACACACATAGTTACTCGTGCTAATAAAGAATCAAACATACATTTACTTGCATATACAGTTATACACACACCACCATACTTACTTCTACGGAAACTTACACATACTTAGTCTTTTAAACAATCACTTATAGAAACACATACTTATTCATACAGGAACTCTTCCAATCTCTCACCCTTGCATATACTCACATATATACACCAATAGTCACATATACTAGTTTTAAACATATGTAGTTACTCATAAAGACACTATTGAGACAGTCATTCACTCACTAACACACCCATACACACACTCATCCACCCATGCAGTCCTGCACACATGCTGTCTTCAACACACACAAACAGTGAGTCACTCATTCATGCACCTATGCACTACGTAATACCCCCCACCGAACCATGCAGACACTCAGACTGATACTCAAAAAACCAACTAATAACCTATATAGTCACCCATGTAGCTACTCACCAACCCATGCAGCCACTTATACACAAAGTGAGAGACTGATACAGATATATACATATTTAAACATTACTCACTAAGCCATGTATTCACTAAGATACACTTAATCAGTCAGTTAAACAATCAATTTTTCAAAAACAAATCATCCATTTAGACACTTATATACCCATTTATTCTTCCATCGACCTTGAGATATACATATATAAAACATATTTAATTTTCAGAAAAACACACATTCACTGGATGATGTCATCAGTGATGTCATCAGTGATGTCATTTGAGATGTCATCAGTGATGTCATGAGTGATGTCACTGACCATGTCATGAGTGATGTAATATGTGACGTCATCAGCAGTGCATTGCGGGCGCGCGAGTTATAGTTAGCTGAACTAACTATAACGGGGCAATTTCATTGGTTTTTTACGAGTAAAATGTCCAGCTAACTATAACATGTGTGAAACCTATGGTTTTTTCACTGAATTTCTAAGGTTTTTTAAATGCTAATTCCTAACTATAACGTGTGTGAAACCCATGGTTTTTTCAGTGAATATATATATATATATATATATACATGTATATTAAAGCAGATGCACAGGACCTACTTAAGGTTGATAATTGCTCCGTGATTAACTACATGTTCCATAATGCAAAGCGCGCACTGAGCGAGTCCTACTAAAGGCGGAGTTTGCAACGGAGACTCCTGTGACTGCTTACACTGCTGTGACCTCTGAGGAAGAAGCAAAGGCTTTGAAACGCGTCAGGTCTTCAGTAAAAGAAATTTGAAAGAGCAGTCTTGCGTGGTCCTGTCCATTCAATTATGCCGATGGTGATACCTGTGGTGGGAGGAACCAGCTGGTGCGGTTTGCTGTGAGTGCGCTCCTATATGCTTGGGCATTTGGTTCGATGATATATATATATATATATATATATGACCAAGGCCACTGCATTGGCCGAAACGCGTCATGATCGACTGCACCTACAACTCCAAATAAACGCTACATTGGTATAAATCAGCACATGAAGCTGTCCGTTTCTCTCGCCGTGTGTGAATGCACACAGGAGTGGTAGTTGGATATATATATTTATGGAAGTACAGTTGAGACAATCCAGGTCCCAAACGAAAGACGGCACCCACGGGAATTCTTATGTGATGATATATATATATATTAATTATAATTAAAATGAATAAAAATTACAGAAATCCATGTTTTATGCATGTAAAAATGTTTATATATATATATTCACTGAAAAAACCATAGGTTTCACACATGTTATAGTTAGCTGGACATTTCACTCGTAAAAAACCAATGAAATTCCCACGTTATAGTTATTTCAGCTAACTATAACTCGCGCGCCCGCAATCCTCTGCTCATGACGTCACATATTACATCATTCATGACATGGTCAGTGGCATCACTCATGACATCACTGATGACATCATCCTTGTGATAGAGTGGCGGTCGCGCGAGTTATAGTTATCTCAACTAACTATAACGGGGGAATTTCATTGTTTTTTACGAGCGAAATATCCACCTAACTATAACATGTGTGAAACCTATGGTTTTGTAAGTGAATTTGCAAGGTTTTTTAAATGCTAATTCCTAACTATAACGTGTGTGAAACCTATGCTTTTTTCAGTGAATTTGTATGGTTTTTTAAATGCTAAGTTATGTATGTATTATTATTTTTTTTATATATTTATTTTTCAATAAACTACGTATTATGGTTTTTCACCGTGCGCGCACGGCGCGCGCACACTTGCGATTTAAAAAAAAAAAAAATTAAATGTTTTTTTCTGCCTTCGGGGTCCTTCAGGAACCCCCTGACCAAGGCTAGGGGGTCAGGAACTCTCTACCCTGGCCTCTTTTCACGTTCGCCACCTTCCTTTTCTACTCTCTCACTGAAAACAAACAAAATGGCGGCCAACACTTCCTGATTTCGACCGATTCGAACGTTGACTGACATGTAACAACCAATCAGAATTACGCTCGCGCACGTTAGGGTGCGCGCACAGTGCGCGCACGGTGCGTGGCTATAGATATGTATGTGCTTTTTAATGCAATTTTCTCTGGAACTACTGAATAGATTGACTCCATATATGCAGAAAGCACATCCCTGACCTGAGGACTGCCTCTCTGCCAAATTTCAAGCAATTCTGTTCAGCCGTTCGGGCTGTACCTTCGACTAAAGGTCCTATGGAAAAAGTATGGGGAAAATGCGTTTTGGTACCCCCCTTTTTTCTCGGCCCCCGCTTGACGAATCCCCCCGAGACTTTTAGGGTAGGAGCTGAGCGGAGCCCCCCATTAGTTTTGAAAATTTTGCGAAGATTCGTCAACCGGCGCCAAAGTTATTCAAAATAGAATTTTGAGATTTCCTATGGAAACACGGTCCTAACTATAACTATCTACTGGCGGCCGCCAGTAGATAATATACATATATATATGTATATATATATATATATATATACATATATATATATATATAAATATATATATATATATATATTATCTACAGGCGGTCGCCAGTAGATAGTTATAGTTACAACCTAGTTTCCATAGGAAATCTCAAAATTCTATTTTGAATAACTTTGGCGCCGGTTGATGAATCCTCGCGAAATTTTCAAAACAAATGGGGCGCTCCGTTCAGCTCCTACCCTGAAAGTCTCGGGGTGATTCGTCAAGCGGGGGCCGAGAAAAAGGGGGGGTCCCAAAACGCGTTTTCCCCATACATTTTTCCATAGGACCTTTAGTCACAGCTACACCCCGAACGGCTGAACAGAATTACGTGAAATTTGGCAGAGAGGTAGCCATAAGTTCAAGGAAGTGCCTTTTGCAGGTCTGGTGTAAATCTGTTCAGTATTTCCTGAGAAAATAGCATTTAAAAGCATATCAATATCTATACGCCTGCACCGTGCGCGCACTGTGCGCGCAGCCTGCCATGCGCGAGCGCAATTCTGATTGGTTGTTAGATGTCGGTAAACATTCGAATCGGTCAAAACCAGGAAGGGTTGGCCGCCATTTTGCCTCTCGCAGTCTGAGGGGGTGAAAAACAAAGGTGGAGAACGTGAAATGGGGGCAGAGTGGACAGTTCCTGACCCCCTAGCCTTGGTCAAGGGGTCACAGAAGAACCCCCAAGGGAGAAAAAAACAATTTATATTTTTTTTCAAATCGTGAGGTGTGCGCACCGCGCGCGCACGGCACGCAATGCGAACCGTGGGCGCTCGGTGCGCGAAGCACACCCAGCGCCCACCATGCGCGCACGGTGCGCGCAGGGTGAAAAACCTGAATTTTTTTTATAAATACATAACTTAGCATTTAAGAAACCTTGCAAATTCACTTAAAAAACCATAGGTTTCACACATGTTATAGTTAGCTGGACATTTCACTCGTAAAAAACCAATGAAATTCCCCCGTTATTGTTAGTGCAGGCAACTATAACTCACGCGACCGCAATCCTCTGCTGATGACGTCAGATATTACATCACTGATAACATATGTGTCTTTCTGAAAAATAAATATTTGTAATATATGTATAGCTAAAGATTAATGGAAGAAGACATGGGTAAATAAGTGTCTAAATACAGTGATGTTATCATGTAGACCCACTGGGGTAATACCGTGTTATCACTTGAATAAGTTTTGAACACATTGGATTCACAGTCAAACAGATTGCCAGTTTACAATTCATTGCATTCGAATACAGTTGAGGGTGGTTACAAAGAGGGCACCACATTGTATTCATTTTACCCACTGGGGTTACAGTTTTTGGTGAAATAGGAAATTACGTTTCAATTCCATTGTTTGTTCAGAAATGATCTATACTTTGGTAAAATATTTGATTTATTGAATTGTATTCATATAAGAATGCTTAAATCATGTTTTTGGTTGGCAATTTTTGTTTATCAATGTGATAAAGCTTCAAACAATTACATTGTTATATTTTCAAATGTGATTTATCAACCATTCCAATATGGTGGCGTATTTGACTACAATCTTAAAGCCACACCGTAGTCCTTTGTTTGTATTGCCATTATGATTTGCACTATATCACATGATGAACGTAGAATGTCTGACGACCCGTGACCAAGGAACTGAGGTTCTGAAACGCGTCGGGGATATTGTTTGTCCTTGCTTTAATCAATAAAGCACGCTTTTGAAAGAAAATTGGGGCTCGGCGCAATCTTTGAATGAAGAAAGGATTGATTTGCTTGGATATTGAGGGGTCGCGACCCTGCCGGTAGCCCGCCACCACGAAGGAGGCAGAGACTAACCGCGAACCATGGTTTGAATATATATATATATATATATATATATATATATATATATATATATATATATATTCAGTGAAAAAACCATAGGTTTCACACATGTTATAGTTAGCTGGACATTTTACTCGTAAAAAACCAATGAAATTGCCCCGTTATAGTTAGTTCAGCTAACTATAACTCGCGCGCCCGCAATGCACTGCTGATGACGTCACATATTACATCACTCATGACATGGTCAGTGACATCACTCATGACATCACTGATGACATCTCAAATGACATCACTGATGACATCACTGATGACATCATCCAGTGAATGTGTGTTTTTCTGAAAATTAAATATGTTTTATATATGTATATCTCAAGGTTGATAGAAGAATAAATGGGTATATTACTGTCTAAATGGATGATTTCTTTTTGAAAAATTGATTGTGTAACTGACTGATTAAGTGTATCATAGTGAATACATGGCTTAGTGAGTAATATTTAAATATGTAAATATCTGTATCATTTTTTCACTTTGTGTATAAGTGGCTGCATGGGTTGGTGAGTAGCTACATGGGTGTCTATATAGGTTATTAGTTGGTTTTTTTGAGTATTAGTCTGAGTGTCTGCATGGTTCGGTGGGGGGTATGACGTAGTGCATAGGTGCATGAATGAGTGACTCACTGTTTGTATGTGTTGAACAGAGCATGTGTGCAGGACTGCATGGGTGGATGCGTGTGTGTATTGGTGTGTTAGTGAGTGAATGACTGTCTCAATAGTGTCTTTATGAGTAACTACATATGTTTTAAACTAGTATATGTGACTATTGGTGTATATATGTGAGTATATGTGAGAGGGAGAGATTGAAAGAGTTCCTGTATGAATAAGTATGTGTTTCTATAAGTGATTGTTTAAAAGACTAAGTATGTGTAAGTTTCCGTAGAAGTAAGTGTGGTGGTGTGTGTATAACTGTATATGCAGGTGAATGTATGTTTGATTCTTTACTAGCATGAGTGACTATGTGTGTGAGTAACTCTATGGATGAGTGGCATTATGTAACAGGATGTATAGGTGTATGAGTACATATGATGAGTGAGTACATGTATGAGTGACTGTATAGGACTGTTGGTGAATGAGTGGATGTGTATGTTGATCTTAGAATTACTGAAGAGGTTGTTGTAACTGGTATTGGTATGTCCATTGTTTTGAAAATTTTAGTCTCTATTTTTGAATGTGTGTATCAAAGCTTATATTAAGGTGAGAGGAGGTCTGCCACTCTATCACAAGGATGATGTCATCAGTGATGTCATCAGTGATGTCATTTGAGATGTCATCAGTGATGTCATGAGTGATGTCACTGACCATGTCATGAGTGATGTAATATGTGACGTCATCAGCAGTGCATTGCGGGCGCGCGAGTTATAGTTAGCTGAACTAACTATAACGGGGCAATTTCATTGGTTTTTTACGAGTAAAATGTCCAGCTAACTATAACATGTGTGAAACCTATGGTTTTTTCACTGAATTTCTAAGGTTTTTTAAATGCTAATTCCTAACTATAACGTGTGTGAAACCTATGGTTTTTTCAGTGAATTTCTAAGGTTTTTTAAATGCTAATTCCTAACTATAACGTGTGTGAAACCCATGGTTTTTTCAGTGAATTTGCAAGGTTTTTTAAATGCTATTTTTTTTTTTTATTCTTCATTTTTTTCAAACATATTTTTAATTTAATTTTCTTACCTTTTATAAAGACTATGCTTAAATTTTTAAAATCATTAAATATTTATTTTATATAAATTTTTTAAAATAAACATGTAAAATTTATTTCCAGATTTTTTTTTTTTTTTTTTTTTTTTTTTATAGTACGCGTACCGTAAGCTCACGGTAAGCGTACGGTTTACGCAACGCCCGTAATCTATCTACGCTGCTTGCGTATAGTTACGTAGTTTGCGTAGCCGCGCGTACTGCGCGTGGGTCGCGTGCGCGCTTACGCCACACGCGCACGTTACGCGGAAGTGCCGGGGAGTGACTGTTATGCGCATGCGCGCAAGCGCGTGTCTTTTTTACGCGCATGCGTACTTTTTGCCGTAAGCGCACCGTAAGCGTACCGTAAGCGTACGGTAGGTCATGTGATCATGAAACACAACTTTTGATTGGTTGAAAGTACTTTCAGTTCTAGAACTCTCCTACACCACACCCATTCCCCTCATTTCTGCTTGTGATCCCTTGGGAGAAGGAGCTGGTTTGTCTTTGGGATACGATGGCAGAACAGCAGAGCTCTTCTGAGAGTGAGGCTAGCACCAGCAGCACTGTCTTGAGGCAGAGAGCGAGGAAAGTAAAGCCTTCTTATGTTTGGGATTATTTTACTTTTCCAGAAGGCCAGCAAAAGGTGAATGCACCCTTAGTTACTTGCAAGCTGTGTAAGCGTGTACTTTCTAGAGGTAATCCTAACAGGAAGTATTCCTTTGGGAATCACACCATGAAGAGACACCTCCAGGATGTACACAGAAGGACACATGGTCATCTTTTTGGAGGTAACTCTTCAGAAAGACGAGCCAGTACATCCACAGCAGCTCAGCCAGGACCATCACCTGCAGGGCTTACTCCTTCTTCTGCAGGTCAGGTGAGCCCTTCATCTGTGGGGGGAGAATCTCCTTTTGCTGGCCCTCTGGAAATGAACCTTCGATTTCGGAAGGTTGATATTCATTGCACATTTTGTAAAGGTCTAATTTGTCATAGGGAGACCAGTGTTTCCCTAGTGAACAACAAAATAGATCAGCACATTTGTAGCTTTGAATGATTTTCCCATGCTTCCTTTCCTCTGTCCCTGCATGAACACAACGGTTCTTTTAAGAGCCAACCTTATCTTCCATCTTTTTTTTACTTGTTTTTAAAAACTTTTTTTTTTTTTTTTTTACCGTACGCGTACGGTAAGCGTACCTTTTTTTTATTTTTTTAAAAAAAACACTAAAAATCATTTATCACATTATAAAGTCCTTGAGAGACTACAATTTTTATTATTGACTTACCATACTCACTCAAAAAAATATTTATTCATTTGTTTTTTTAAAAAATAGTTTTTAAAATGGTTGTAGTTTCCGAAAATTTTCTATATCGATCTGAAAATAAAGAAAAAAGTATTAATATTTTTAAACCATTTAATACTGACTCAAACCTCAAACCCCACTCGCTTGTGAATACTGTGCATGATTCCACAGGGTAAGCAGCTGGGTGTGTGCTAAGAGTCTGCTTCTGCACCAAAAAATGGCTCCCCCTTTCCATCTAATGCAACTGTGAAATCACCAGAGCAATACGCAATAAATCTCTGCCTGTAATTCCTATATGCACACAGAGTCATGTTTTCACATTAGTGCCAAAACGGAATTTCTTTGCCAATTTGAAAGCACACTTACTGCTCTTTTTTTTTCGGGCCAAGTGAAAATCTCTTTTTACAATTTGAAATCACTTTTACAGACTGACACATTATGAAACCACTATTTTTGATTTATTTAATTGCACGTGTCCAAGCTGTTTTTTTTTCAGACCACCACCATGTGCATTCTCTGTGACTGCCTACACTCCACCAAGGGCAACCAGCCTTAGTGATGCTGAATGTATTTGCATTACAGACTGAAACCTGAAAACCCCACTGGCTTGTAAATACTGTGCATGACTATACACGGCAAGGACATGGGTGTGTGCTAAGCCTCTGCTTCTTCCCCCCAAAATTCGCTCCCCCTTTCCATCTAATGCAACTGTGAAATCACCAGAGCAAGACGCAATAAATCTCTGCCTATAATTCTTCTATGCACACAGAGTCATGTTTTCACATTAGTGCCAAAACGAAATTTCTTTGCCAATTTGAAAGCACACTTACTGCTTTTTTGTTTTTTTCGGGGCAAGTGTAAATCACTTTTACACACTGACACATTATGAAACCACCATGTGTAACTACAACAAAAACAATTCCCATTTCTATTATTCATTTCTTAAGTTACCACATACATCCCCTCTCAAACTGTAAACTCACCTTTAAAATTAGTTAGTTGTGAAAGAAATGTGACACTCAAACAGCAGATTATCAGAGCCAGGATCTCTGTTCTGTTCACCTCTCTCCTCTCAGCAGAACCAGATAATGGCAAACTTTCCCTCTATTTTTCCACACATATACATGTAAGTTTCAAATCTCAGTGCTTCCCCCTTTTTTTCACATGTATTCACACATTTCTATTGGTTGAAAACCAACCCTTTTCCAAAAGTACCCTGCCCCCAACTTGACTTCTGCCTAGTACCCTTCCCCCAACTTGACTTCTGCCTGCTACCATAGCAACAGCTCATGGAACACTGCTGTGTGCAGTTAGGTCAGAAGTTCGACACACAATGTTTCAATTCCACAGAGCAAGAGTGCTTGACTTTTCAAACCTTACAGCAAATCCATAGTACTGTTCTTTGGTTACACATTTTTTTGTACCAATACAAAACATGCTTCTATTAATTTTCACATACAGCCTAGTTTTTATTCTAGAATGGTATGAAACAGCCAATCAGTTCTTTTTGTTTTAAAAAAATATGTATGCCTCCATTTCCAAACTGTCTTTCTTTTCTTATTGCCATTCTACTGAAATACACCTCCTGAGTGCATCCAGTTCTCCTTTGAAGATGTTCACAGTGTGGATTGTAGGGCACAGCTATGTCTTCTGGAGTGAAAAGTTTGCAGAGAAAACAGATATGGTGAGAGACCTTGCTTTGCCAAATGTAGACATTAAATGGATTGGTCAGAGAGGGTTAAAGTGGCACCAATTGATGCCATTGGTGAAATCCTTCATTCAAATCCAACACCCTGACCTCATAATAGTGCACTGTGGTGGCAATGACCTAGGCACTTTGACTGGGGTAGGTCTGGAAATGCTTATGAAGGACACCTTTGCACAACTGTTTACACTTTTCCCTAAAACTGCCTTTGTGTTTTCCAACATATGCCAAAGGCAAAAATGGAACTGGTCCAATCATTTCTGTCCACAGATTGACAAAGCAAGAAAGCACGTCAACAAATCTGTTTCTGCTTTCCTCCGTGACTATGGTATGGGTGCCATTTACCACAACAACTTGCGTTATGACATGCAAGACATTTATAGAGGAGATGGTGTGCACTTCAATGATGAAGGGAACAGAGTCTTCCTCTTGAACCTTAGACTCTGCATCGGTACTTACTTGTAGGTACCACTAAAAAAATGACTTCATAAACACAACAGCTCTTTTTAGAGCTCCCTAATTTCTAAACTCTTAAATCTGCTTTTCATTTATCTTTTTTTTTTTTTTTTTACCGTACGCTTACCGTAAGCTTACCGTACGCGTACCCCGTGATTTTTTTTTAAATCAATAAATGTTTTTTTTGTACTTTTCTGTCCTTCTTTGACCCCCTTACAAATGTTAGGGAGTCTGTAACTCTCCTCATTGCCCCCTTTCCTTGTTTTCACTCTTTTTTTTCAGAGTGAAATACACAAAATGGCGGCCGCCGCTTCCTGTTTTCGACCGATTCGAATGTTTACTAAGATCTAAGAGCCAATCAGAATCGCGCTCGCGCACGCCGCCGTACGCTTACCGTAAGCGTACGGTAAGCGTACCGTAAGCGGGCTCAGATATATATATTGATTTAAAGGCTATTTTCTCAGAATCTACTGAACAGATTTACACCAAACCTACAAAAGGCACTTCCTTGACCTGAGGACTACCTCTCTGCCAAATTTCAAGTAATTCTGTTCAGCCGTTCGGGCTGTAGCTCGTTCTAAAGGTCCTATGGAAAAATGCATGGGAAAAACGCGTTTTGGGACCCCCCTTTTATCTCAGCCCCCGCTTGACGAATCCCCCCGAGACTTTCAGGGTAGGAGCGGAGCGTAGCGCCCCACCTATTTTGAGAAATTCGCGAGGATTCGTCGACCGGCGCCAAAGTTATTCAAAATAGAATGTTGAGGTTTTCCTATGGAAACGTGGTCCTAACTATAACTACCTACTGGCGACCGCCAGTAGGTAATATATATATATATATATATATATATATATATATATATATATATATATATATATATATATATATATATATATATATATATATATATATATATATATATATATATATATATATATATATATATATATATATATATATATATATATATATACTTTTTTTATGTGCCTAAAAAACTGTCACAAGAGGTGTGGTGCAGCAGTCAGGGTGCCTGCCTCTGGACCACAAGGGCTCACGGTTCGATCCCCTGGGTCGGCGGCAGGTAAGCCCAGCACCATGTGACTCTGGGCAATAGCTCACTTAATCTTCCTGACGGCCCCCAGCGCTGGGTCCCCTCTTCGGAGGTAGCTGTGTGCTTTACAAATGCTAGATTTCATTTCAGGTTACTACAACATTTTTTTGTAATTAAAAAAACAAAACAAAGCTATTCTGTTTTCACTATTTAAAAATGCTTGTGATTGATTTCTCAGAATTGTGTTACATCAATACAAACAAACGTTTTTTTTCTTACTGCTTTTTATACATACAGTTCGACTCCCATCAGAAGAAGGAGATATGGAAGGCTACCAATAAGAAGGTGCAGACCCTGGGGGTCTACAAGCGGTGCAGCATCCACTGCAGAAAGAGATGGCTACTCCCAGCTTGATCGGCAAATGAGAGCAAGACAGCATCATGAAGGAGGTAAAGTTTTTTTTGAGTTTTTCATTTTAAATAACAATTTTTTGTTACAACTACAAATTTTGACATCACCATAAAGGTTGATACATGACCAACGCACAACAAGAGTTCTTGAAGGTGTACGTTTTTCACATGGTGTATCATGATGGGTTTTTATATAAAATACTAAAAAAAGTATGCCTATGTATTTCTGATGACTTAAAAAGGACTGTTTAGAGCAGACACATGCCTGCCTAAAAAAAAATAAACTTGATTTTGTTTGATGTTATAAGAGACAGTTGTACCAAATAGGCTAACATGTTTTATTGTATCAGATGTGATGGTGTGCTACAATTGTGAAGGATGTTATGTTAGGCCTTTACAAGTGACATAGCATAAAATGCACTTATGATACAGTAGATGTTCCAAACGTCACATTTGTGACTTAGTATTTTAAACAAACAATAGTAAACATGTGAGCCAATATGACTAGAAATATCAGATTAAATGGTTACATTGTATTAAAAGTACGTTTTTAATAAAAAATGAATTAATAACAATTTCTGTTAACACTGACAATTTTACATAATGTCTTATTCCTTCACAAATGTGCATAAAAGTCTCTCTGTTTGTTGAAAAATGAATTTGATAGGCATACATTTTTTTTAAACCAGACAGTAATGTGATCCATTGGTGACAGAGTTTTTTTTTTATCCTCATACAGCCAAGCCTCTAGATGGGATTCCTCTAACCTCTCCATACCAAATAGGGAGAGGAGAGCTTTCCCTCCTAGATCACACCATTACCTTGTCCCACTCCCGTTCACATATCGGTGGAGGCCCTTGGGTATTACTAAAGAGGCCAGGTCCAATGGTGTAATGGCTTAATCATAGGAACCAGTTTTACTTCTCGATCCAATTTAATAGAGCCACCCAAATTTTACTTTTACTTCGTTGATCACTGGCCATATCTGATTTGCTGGTATAAATATTATTTTTTAAACATTCAGTAAAGGTCGGGGGATGTTCTAATTTCCAAGCCTTACAGATTTCTCTGCTTGCCAATATTATCGCATAGAATGTAAAATTAGATCCCATTGAATTCACATGATAATTATTCATTAAACCGAAGAAGATCAAGCTGATACTTAATTCTATCGGCTTTTCCAAAACAGCTTCCAGAAATTTACAAACCTCCATCCAGTAGGGCTTGAATTTTGGACATTCCATAAATTAATGGATATCATCTGCAACTGGATGCTTACACCTCGGACAGCAATACACTTTCCCCGTCACCTTAGTTAACTTTTTTGGAGACCAATACAATCGGTGTATAGTATACAGATGATTCCTCCTCAGTGCAGCTGGTTTAACTATGGCCTGCAACATAACATAAGAGTCAGACCATAATTTATACAGATCCAGTTCGCTATCACCATACTCTTTGCCCCATGCTCTTATGACTTCAGATTCCCCCTCATCCTCTGCTTCCAAGAGGGCTCTATACCAAAAAGAAACGTCCTTTTTCCATACGCCTGTTCTAGTGATTGAGTCCACTTTGGAGTTTACCTCCTCTTCCTCCTCCTGCCACTTCTGTGACATCCACCAGGATGAAATCTGATAGAACTTGAATCTCGACAGGGTTCCTCGCGTTAACCTGCAAAAAGCCTCCCAACTCATTAGCTTACCGTCCTCTTGCATGTCACCCCAACATTTTATACCCCCCATTTTAAGAGGCAAACTCAATTGGTCTTGTAGGCACTCCAGTGTACCAGGAGAATCCCAGACGGAGTCTTGTAGCGCATAGTATGGGATTTTCATCCTACATCTTATGCGCATCCAGGTCTTTAGAGCCGCCCTCAAAATCTTTAGCCTAACTTTTTGGAAAAACTTTGGGTTTCCATATTTAAATAAGAAGAATTCCTGGCCTTGCGCCACGTCTTTTAACAAGGCCTGAAACAGTAAGCCTAAAGAGGATGAATCAGTTTTATTGACCAGCATCCTAAAATTTTTGAATTGGAAAGAATAGCAATATGTGGGTGGGTCCGGTAGTGCTAACCCACCCACTGTAAGACCTTTTCTAAGTTTTTTCCAAGCTATTCTAGGACTCTTCGATGCCCAAATAAAAGTACCTATTTTTCCTTGTAGCTTAGCTATATCCTCTATCCTAAATTGCAATGGAATTGAGTTATATAGAAAAGTGATTTTTGGCAAAATTATCATTTTCACGAGGTTAACCCTCCCATAGATGTTAAGAGGGAGGTTTGCCCAGCGTGTAAGTAGACTAGCCACTTCTTTAGAGACCCTCTTCCAGTTAACATTGGGGATATCCTCAAGCTTCTGCACTAGCTGAACCCCTAAATACCTCATTTGACTTCTCACCCCCTGGCTTCCTTTCGCTTGGTTCCATTCCATTGTTTCAGTTTTTTCTGTATTGATTTTATACCCTGAAACTTCACCATATCTCTCTGCCTTCTCAATTAGCCGAGGGATAGCCTCTGTTGGGTTGGTTGTGTACAAAAGCAGGTCGTCTGCATAAAAGGCAAGCTTCAATTCCAGTTCTCCCATTATAAAGGGATGGATACCAGGATCCCTCCTAAGCCAGCTGACAAAAGGCTCAATATACAAGTTAAATAAGAGTGGTGACAAAGGGCACCCCTGCCTGGTGCCCCTCGAGATGTTAAACCAGTCTGTCAAAGCACCGTTAACCAGAACCTTAGCTGTAGGACCAGAGTACAGACTCCTAATCGCCTGAATAAAATTATTAGGGAAACCAAAACTTTTTAGGGCTTCCCAAAGATATACCCAGTTAACCTGGTCAAAAGCTTTTGCAGCGTCTATAGCTACTATCGTTAGGGGAGCCCTCTTAGCTTCTGCCATATCAATAGCCCCCACTACCTGGAAGGTGAGTTCATTTAATTGTCTCCCTGGTATAAAACCTCTCTGGTCGAAGTGGACTATCGCCTTTATAACCTTTGCCACTCTGGCTGCCAATATACCTGTAAACGCCTTGTAGTCTGAATTTAATAGGGATATTGGTCTATATGACTCTATCAACTGCGGATCTTTATTAGGTTTTAATATCAGAGTCACCGTGGCTTCCGCCCAGGAACCCAGGATATCTTCCCCTCAATATATATTTTATTAAACAAATCCTTTAAGACTGGCACTACAGTGTCTAAAATGGTTATATAAAACTCAATTGGGAGCCCGTCCGGGCTTGCAGCTTTTCCCCTAACAATTTTTTTACATTGTGCTCTGACTTCTTCCTCAGTAATGCTAGTCTGCAGGGATACCCTGTGTTCTTCAGTTAATTGAGGGAGGGCAGTCAGTTTTAGCCACTCCTGAGCTACCCCTTGTCCTAGTCCAATATCCTCCTTATATAGATCCTTCATAAAGGTTCTAGCTTCCTCTCGAATTTTTTCATCCTCATAAATTATGCTTCCTGAGCCTCTTTGAATTAGTTGCTTTATCAGATTCCTTGTTCTATCCGCTCTCGCTTTCCAAGCTAATAATGGCCGCGTTTCTCTCCGTAGGCAAAATGCTGCAACTTTCTAACTTTCCACCTATCAGAAAGCTTCCTATCTAGATGTGCTTGGTATTCAGCCCGCAAGTTTTCCAGCTCTTTCTCCAGACATGGTTCTATACTCCGATTCTCTATAGATGCTTTCTGTACTTCTGTTTCTTTCTCCTTGATCTTACTTATCCTGTTTGCCTCCTCATTTTTCATAGTCCTCTTTCTCCCAACTGATATAGAGGTGAGGATCCCCCTTATATATGCTTTGAAAGCCTCCCACACTATCTGCACCTTAGCCGTACTGTTATTAAACTTGAAATACTCTTCTGTTTTATCACAGATCTTCCCTATCACTTCATCGTCCAGTAGCATGGTCCTGTCTAAAGTCCACCTTCTTTGTATTTCTTTTTGCTTAAACTCCAACATCAGGGCTACAGCTGAGTGGTCTGATAGGATAGCTGGGATATGGTTTATCTCCTTGACCTCTGAAAACAGTGCCTGGTCTACAAGAAAGAAATCTATTCTTGAATGATGTTTATACTTTTTGCTATAAAACGTAAAATCTCTGGTTTCTCTACTTTTATTTCTCCATATATCAAGTAGATTAAAAATCAGGAATCTCTAGCCCCGATATAGGTTTCTCTCCTAACACGGTCTTAGTACCAGAATCTGCACCAGTACGGGGGAATGATGCTCCCCTGGATAATGGAAAAATAACTATTCCTCCGAGGGTAGCAGGTAAGCCTGATTTGGAGTCAATACTATTAAGCCTAAGAGGGGATCTATTTTCAAAATGTGAGATCTCTGAGGCTAACCAGAGAGGGATACACGAAAAATGTGAGATTTTAGAAGGGAAACTGGATGATATAGCCCTGCGTAGCGGTGTCTTGGAGTCCGAAGTTAAGATCCTCTCGGAGGCCGTATCAGAAAATGCCAGAGACTTAGAGAAATTGAAAACTCAAAATAAAACTCTACAGGAGGACCTGGAAAGGTTGGAGATGCAGGCAAGATGAAACAACTTAAGAGTCCTCAAAATTCCGGAAGGGGCAGAGGGCGGAGACATTAAAGCATTTATCTGTAAACTTCTTCGGGAGGGAGTCCTTAAAGACAGATTGGACATAGATCTGGATAAGGAGATCCAGAGAGTTCACAGAGATCCCTTCAAGATGCACCCTACAATAAAAGCCCCAAGGAAAATCCTGATAAACTTTCTTTCTTATGCAGTCAAGGAGTTGGTCCTGGGAAGAGCATTAAAAGAAACCACATTACAATGGGACAGAACTGAATATCAAATCAGGTCGGATCTTGGGAAAAGGACTGCACAGAGGCAGTGGGACCTAGGGACTAGGATGCCTGAGTTGAGAAGTCGGGGAGCCCAGGTCCAAATGAAATACCCGGCCATGTTAAAAGTAATGTGGCAAAATAAGATACATAATTTTACCTCCCCTGAGGAAGTAGATGTCTTAATAAAATAGGAGCAATAATATAAAATCACAAAGCTGTGAAAAAATGGTTTCTGGAAATGTTCACTATATGCAGGAGTTAAAGATAAAAATAAGCCAAAGTTTAAAAACCTTGAAGCAGTTTGAAAGTGTGTGGAGAAAAAACCTTGTGATCATTTTTATTTACACAGATACAATAAAACTATTGTTTATGTCTTTACAGCATCTTCAAGAGCAGATGAAGGCGATATTGGCTGTAAAAGCGAGAAAACAGCTGGCTGCTGTGTTTTGGGTGGTTAAACATTTGACACGGATGGACACAGTGGCATGTAGGGTGAGAGGACTGGATTGGAGTTTACCACCATGTCATTTTCTATGGGTTAAACTCCCTCCAAAAGCTGCTTTTACCTATGACTGCATTGACAAATGTGGAATATTCTGGTGGAGACGGTGTCACTTGGATGGACTATTGTCCAAAGACCTGCCAGCATCTAAATTGAGCAGGGTGGACCGTTTAGTAGGCGGACGGATTAACTGATGTAAAAGTGACAGCAGGACCAGGTCTGCCAAGAACTAAATCAGGTCTTTAATTACTTGTAAACTAAACTATTAACATTATTTTCTAATGTTTTATACATAAAACTTTGCTCACTGAAACCCTCAAAATAACCTTTTAAAAGAAGCAAACATTAAAAAATAACAACAATAAATGATTACTCACAAAAAATGAACAAACCTAATAATTGAAATAGAACACCACCCAAAAAAATAATACTAAAAAACTGCCCACACAATCTTTCAATACACCAAGTAATGCATAATGTATAAAATAATACTATTGACTCCAAAATTCATGAAATTTAAAGGAGGCAAATAAAACCATTACATTTATAAAAACATATATAATGCGTTCAAAAATATTTCAATTTAAAAATATTTTAATTCATTTAAGAAGTAACAAATTACTGAAAAAAAACCAAAATACATTTGAAAATAACTCACAACTCATTAAACAGAACAAGGCATTTTATACTAAGAAATGTCAAGAAAAGGAAAACAAACTCCTCTATTATAATATAAAAACACATTAAAATGGTTACATTGATCTTAACTATATTAAATGTCCAATATTTTATTAAACAGTAGTTTAAACAATGTTATTATTAACTATCACCCAATACCAATAAACGTACCTTTAATATTATGGCAATTACATTTTTAAGTCATGATATTTTTACCTCAATAATGTTGTCAAACAATATTCGTAAGTCGAGAGTCAGGTACAATGTGTGCATTTGATAGTTTCTTGCAGCTGGTGCCAAGAGCCTTCACAGTGATATTCCCCATGAAATATTGGTGGATGTTTAGCGGTGGTTGGGTCCCTCAATGCATGGCAGGATATGTCCAGGTTTGGGAGTGTCTGGAAGGTGACTTGAGTCAGGTATACATTGTCAATGGCATGAGAGTTTCAGCAGTGTTGTTCTTAATTGCCGGAGATGGAATTATTTTGTGTTGCCTATGAGTGCTATAACAGACAGTGAATATGTGAAATGACCCTCTACCAATGTATTGAAATGAAGACCTAGTTAAAAATATGTGAAGGTACAGACCAGAAGACCAGACCAGAAGGTAGAAAAGGTCTACCTGCTATGTTTGCATAGCTGGTAGATCTAAATTCATTTGAATTAAAGAAATAAATATCTCATCATCACTCACAACAAGATAGTCATGTTCAAAGGAGGCACAAATCAAATGTTCACCCCCAGTCACAGATCTGGGTTGAATTCATTGTTTTCTGCATGGCACACCATTCCAGTTTAGACTCAGCCATATGCAAATCAGTCTTGACCCTCCTCTCCATGGGAACAGTCTAGCCCGAAGTGCTAGGCCAGGTTCTCCCTGGACCAGAAGCAAGCATCCTGGAACTGGTTTTGGATTATCACCCCTCATCAGCCAGGCTAGCTTAAATATGTTGGCATAGCGAGCAAGGCACCAACTTCTGGGCATATCCTTCCCACTTAAGGTGAAAAATGCGAAAAGAACAGATGATGGACAGAATGCTGAACAAATCTAACATTCTTTTTACAAGACATTCCAGTTTAAAGTCAGCCTATACAAATCAGTCTTGACCCTGCTCCCCATGGGAACAATCCAACCCGAGCTGCCAGGCCAGGTCCTCCCTGGACCAGAAAGATAATACAGACACATACCATCGATCCAACAAATTCCCCATCAACAATGATTAAGTCCCTTGTGTATTCGGCTGAAGCACAAGGTTGGATTTCGACAAATGAAGCAGGATTTCTTATTAACACGGAACCCAGGACCCCTTACTTCTACATCCTGCCTAGAATTCACAAGGGGATGCTCCTGCCCCCAGGTCACCACATTATCTCTGGCATAGGTTCCCTCCTTGAACCTCTAAGTAAATTTTGTGATCACATCTTGCAACCTCTCATGAAGAACATTCCTTCATACCTTCAAGACACAAGAGATGTTCTAAATATGATCGCCTAGACTGAGAGAAGTGACAAGATTAGCCATCTGATGATCCTAGACGTAGAGGCGTTGTATACCAACATCCTTCAAGAAGCAACGCTGACTGTTGTAGAGTTGTGTCTGTCAGCTGAGAATTGGACCTCACAGACTCCAATAAGCTTCATCATGGACTGTGCCACTGTAGCGATGTGAGAGAACTTGTTCTTGTTTCAGAATACCATGTACCACCACATCCAAGGGACCTTGATGGGGAGTACCTTTGCCCTTAGCTTGGCATGCCTGTACATGGCTGAATTGGAACGCACCAATATTCATAATACCAACCAATACTCTGCTAACTTCTTGACATTACATTGCTACATAGGCAACATCATCATCCTCTGGAAGGGAGATGAAGAAACCTGTTTAATACACTGAACCTGATTTTAAGGTTCACACACACAGTTTCTTCTACAGAGAGCCACTTCTTGGACCTCACCATTACACAGAGGAGTGGTCAGCTGTTGACCAATACCTTCAGGAAGCCCACAGATTGCAACAACTAACAGCACTATGACAGTCATCATCCCAAGGCACTTCGGGATAACCTTCCTTTCAGCCTGTTCCCACTTTTGCGCAGAAATTGCAACTCCATTTCCAACTTCCACACCGGGGGTGTAGGTGACTTGTATACATTTGCATGCCATCCCCGGTTTGAACATGGCCTGTTTCGGGGCTTTTCTTGCCCCTCGTCTCCTGTTGCTGTTTACTGTGTCACATATCATATTGTCATCACTAGGCCTTTGTAATCTCACGGCTATAGTACCCCAGGGCAGGGTATTACACGATTCAATGTTGTCTTGTTTTGGTCACTTTGCAAATCGATCAAATGACAATGGTGCATGATATATCTGCACTTTATATTTTATTTTAAGGATTGGAACACATGTAGCACTGCGGATATTTTTCACTACAGGGATATTATACTGCATACTCGTCTCCCATTACTGATTACCTTGCCGCATATCATAGTGTCATCACATGGCCTTAGTAATCCTACGGCTATAGTACCCCAGGGCAGGGTATTATAAGATTCAATACTGTTTTGTCTTGGCTACAATGCGAACCGATCTAAATATAATAGTGCATGATGTATCAGCACTTGAAATATAATTTTAAGACTCATAACACACACAAAATTGGGGGCATTTTATACTGCACACATTACTTATTCCACCAAGTGCCAAGACATGTACTTCGCACCTTATCCTTAACAAAGAGAACATGAGAGTCTAGGTCGCAACATTAATGGACATCTGACACCTTGTTTTTAATCAATGACCATAGATGCTTCTTTCTCTTTCCAATGAAGGTGTCCCCCAATTTGACCGGGACCCTCCATCTCACCTAAGGAGCTTTACTCTGCCTCTCTTGTGGTAAGTCACTACGAAGCTAAAACGTAGATCCTACTACATCACGTGTGCAAGCCTATTGTTCACCAGATCACGTGATTGGATTTGATGTAAGTATTTGTACCATTTTCCACATGTTACCTCTACGTGTTGCGAATTAGAACTTTGAATGAATGTCTCTTTAGCTTTGCACTATAAGTATTGGTCACCTCACGGTCTAGCCATGTAGCCATGCAGGCACAAATCACTTATTACAGATGCACTCGTGAGTGCACCTTTGCACCAATATGGTGGACCTTGACCCTTATTTTTAACTATCTGTCACATGTACTTCTCCACAGTTTGTTTCCCTCTCCTCTCAGTGGGAACGTTGGCCGACATCCATTCAGGGGTTGGCTGGTGAACATTGTTAGGCCATGCTTTATTAGAAGGGAGACCTGCAGCCCCAGGTAGGGCCACAAACGGACAGTGTTTTTGGCCCTGATGAAGTGCTGTCCGATCCTCGGGCTCTCAAGGCATGAAACATGTTGACCACATTTCACTAGTAGCTATCCTGGTACCTGATGACCACATGATAGCACCACTGGTTTTACTTAGTCCTGGTACCCTTTTCCTTTAAATATTTGTTTTTAGGATGCCAGAGCCTATTTAGTCACCATTCACTCATCCCACTCATCTAGCCCCCTCACCTACACTCATTTATATGGCATCTTTGGATCAAAGGATCTCAGACAAAAAAGCCCCAAGGCCCGTCAGGCATTGCAGCACAGGCCTGGCGAGGAGCACCCCAAGATGAAGCATGACATCCTAACAGGTGTGTGAGGGCACCAAGATCTGACCTTCAGGTCTTCCTGTGGCATGAGTAACAGCCATCTGATTCAACCATTGAGGACCACTTTGCATAGGAGGAACTACCCCGACCTTGATAATTCATAGGACCTCTTGATCATAATCCCCACTGTTCAGTGTAACAATTCACCGGCCTTTGTGCGCTGGTTTGATCACTATGGGCTCATACTTAGAAAGATGGTGTAATGCTTTAAATTCAATCTTCTGGAAGTTGTTGAAATACATTCTCTTATTGTTAAGGTCATCTATCTCCTTAAGAACCATGTTTTCAAATATAGTAGCTTCCAGTTGCATTCAAGTCATTGGAGGGCAAAAGGAGGAGTTGTTTTTTAAGCCTGTGGTGCCCTCATTTTCTGTTGCTGATGAGCTTGCAAAGAAACCTTTTTGCCTGACTTTTCATAGAAATTGCAAAATCTCCTTATTTCTGTGTATAGGATCCTGGACCACTACTGGCACAAACGATAGACCTTTTTCTAATAAGTTAATTTCCATGTTAGACAATTGTACTTTCAATGAATTATAGATAGGAATCATTTCTAATGTGACTGGTTCTGATGTAGCTACCTTCTGTAGACCTGTCTCCTCGTTGGGACTTCTCAAAGGTCTTGTGCACTTACACAACCGCCCCTCTACCTCTCCTGGGACCTCTCCCTAAAAAAGCTTGGGCTCCTTGCTGCGGAAAAACTTAGGCTTGGCACTCCTTCACTCTCTTGGCTTGAATCCGAAGATGTTACAGAGAACGTAATAAATCTTCTCCATGACCGGTCCGGGGTTTGGAGGCGTCAGTTTCTTGGATTATTATTCTTGTGGTAATGTTCTTCCAAATATGGATGTATGTTTACAATACTGCAGGTTTTTTTATCCATTGCCACTTTCATTTGTTTTTTGATTTACTGTAAATGCTTTAAACTCATCTTCTAACAATTGTTTGCATCTTGCATTGTAGAATCTTTTGCATGCTTTTCTTTAGAGCTTCTATTTATTTTTATTCTTCTTCACTGATATGAAGAACTGTTTCTACAGATAGAGTCTGTGAGTGTCTAGAGCATTTGGTACCAACACCACTAAACTGCAGTACAAAATGCTTGTCATTGTCAAAAATAATTGAGATAATTTTTAACTTGTAGGCCTGCAGGATTAGTATTGTTTTTTAGATGTTCTAAAAGAACTTGTGTATGTAGTTTAGAACAAATCTGTCTCTTTTTAAGTTATTTCAGTTGCTCTACTTTATATGAACTCGTATTTGGTGGTGCTTCTTGGTCACCACTTAAAAGCAATGAATTTTCAAGCAGCTTACTAATTTGTTCTTCGGTGTAACTTAAAGTATGAGGTTCGGGCATCTCCTATGGTTAAATTGCTAGGCCATCTCAGGCAGGATGGGGAGGCAGAGCTAGGGTCAGCTCCACTTACTCATCAATATGCTGAGCCCTGGTCTCACACAAAGAACTTCACACTAGCCCGGTGTGCCTGTAGCCAGGCTGAAGCCTTTTGCGGTAACTGCAAAAGGACTCAAGGCAATCGATGATCTTCTGGCGTCACACTATTGTACCATGAGTCTGCGGTAAGGGAAAGGGTGGGTCGAAGGTGGCTGGGTTGGGAAATTCCTCTAGGCTCAACAGTGGAGGCTGGGGCTCCAGGACAATTGTGAACGTGGTTGAAGTGGCCTTGAAGGCAAAGAGACTGGGTGAATTACAAGCAGGCGGTGATTAAAGGGGGTGTTGAAGGCCCACACGGGCTTAAATAAAAAATCTCTGTAGGGGTTTTGGCGAGGGGGTGGTGGGAACACGAGCAATAGAATATTGCCTGAAGAGCCGTGGTCAAATTATAGAAAGAATGGCAGGCATAGTTATAACACGCTCTTCCAAATCCAAGTTTAGGCTGCCCACCCAGCTAAAGCTGCTCTCACAGGAAGATGGCATACCCCCTCCTCAGATTGCTCAACCAACGGCAATTGATCGCATGCTACAAAAAGCAATTGGGGCAGTCTCTAGCAAAATTGAAAGAAGAGAGAGACGCCTATCTCTTACCCCAGTGATTGAACCATCAATTGCAATCCAGGTGCTTGATTGTGAGATTGTGGATACTTCCCCTTCTCCTGCCCAGGAGTCTAGTGCCTTGGATTTACCTTGTGCCCAGCAGAATCCTGAGGGGGAAACGGGGGTTCATATCATGGGTACATTACCAGAGGCATGCAGGAAACGTAAAGCCGGCCCAATGAAAGCCAGACCAAAGAGATCTAGAACTGGCAGTGCCCCGTCTACCACAAAAACCAAATCTGGGGTAGGGAGGGAGGGTGAGCCAAAACAATACGCAATCTCACCTATCTGGATGTCACAAATAGTGGCTGACCTACAACAAAGATATTTAGAAACCTTCATAGTAAGTCAGATTAAACCACTTGTAAGCAGACTGGATAAAATAATCAATGAAGTGAAAAGCAGGGATAGGGCACATAGGCCAGTGGCAGATACCACCACTATTACTAATGTCATTGGACCCGATCAAGCCCCTGTAGCAGAGGGGCAAACTAGCAGTTTAGAGGAGGGACAAGTTCCAGCCACACAGATTCCAACTCGAGAGGCCCATATAACGCAGCAGACCGAGACTATTAGCACAAGGGAGAGGGAACTGTACAAAGGAGGGCAAGCACAGGACCCTCTCATAATATCAAGGGATCAACTAAGTACCTCGAACACATCTCAGATAAATCAAGTGACCTATCAGTCGGCAAATATGCCTAGGATAGCACCCATTGCTCCCCTCCCAACGATTAACTTACCCCCAGAGGCATGCCCACTAGTGGTGATCCTTGCGGGGGTCCCAGAACTAAAAGGCGAACAAAAGGAGTCCCACCAGGAATTAAAAAATAAGATCACACACTGGTTGAGTTATAATAAACCACTGCCAAAGGGGAAAGATGGGGAGATCATCCTGGTTAGAAGGGTGAACTGGCTCGGAAATAGGCACAAAAACATTACAGGAAATTGTATTATTATTAATTTCAGGGACAGTAGTGTAGTCAAACATATTCTTAGAGAAGACTCAGTAAACTACACTGGGCACATAAAACCCCTGCCCCTGGAATATTTTTATCCTCGCCAGCTTGCTCAAAATGAGGAAACATGTTATCTGGAAGGACGAAGGGAGGAAACCTACATAAGTTCTCACACAAACAAGAGATATCATGGAGAAAGGTCAGGGATATGGAAAGGAGGCACTACTAGTTGGAGAAACAGGTTTACCCCCCTGTCGTCCCTACAGGATAATGACTGACTAACTCACTCCCCCGCCCCATTGTTACAGCAAAGAAATGAGGGAAAGATCAAAAAGGCGGTGGCCCTGAGGGAGGGATGGACGAGCCCGTCACAAGATCCCTCAACTTCAGTCTACCGGCCCACGGTTAATACAGACATATTAGTAATACCAAGGGGAGCAAGAGTGGAAGAGCCCGCTGATCAGTTAATTGCACCTACTGGAGACATTCTGTATCCTAATGGGGTGGAAAGGGAGATGGAGAGAGGCGAAACCCTTCACGGCTATGAGGGAATGAGAAGGGTGTCAAGGACCTCAGAAGAGTTAAATGGGGCGCAGGAAAATACCCAAAGTATGGGTCAGGCAAAGAAGTTAGAAGGTGGTTTAAATTTTATCTCCTGGAATATAGCTGGCTTAGCAAGCAAGTTTAATAACCAGGAATGGAGGGAAAAGATCGAACAATTTGAGGTAATTAGCCTCCAGGAAACCTGGGTGATCGATAACAGCTCCTTTCATATACAGGGCTATAAATGTTTTTTTATTCCAGCCCTAAAAACTAGCTCAGGCAGAGCTATGGGTGGCTTGTCCTTGTATGTGGATTTAAGGGTGCAAGGCAAATGGTCCAATATAGTAAGCCCATCCCGTAATGTACAGGCTGTAAGGTTCGAGGGGAAGGGACTTGGAATGATCTTATATAATGTTTACAACACGGGAGATGGCAGGAGGAAAATTATACTCTGGTGGTATTAGACACTAGTTTGAGCAAAGAATACCCATATACAAATGGGGCAATGCTCCCATTTAATATAATCATGGGTGATCTAAATACCCACTTATGCCCTTTTTTTCTCCCAAATAATTCAGATTGGTCACGTTGCCCCACTATAAAAGGCCCTCATTTTGCCCATACATTAGTAGGAAGGGATCTGAGCAAGATCCTGATTAACCACGATATGGAACATACTATAGATACGATGCCCTTGGAGAGTGATGGCACCCTCCCCCCGTCTTTCAAAGGGAGAGGGTGTTCATCAATTATTGATTATATTTTAGTCTCTAGGCCTCTCAAACGTAGGATTGTGGTAGTTGGGATCGAGTGGAGCCCATTTAGTGACCATAATCCCCTAATAATGGAACTCCAGTATCAGGTCCCCTCTAGGACATGTATTGTGGGGGGCATTGTCGAGAGGGCGACAGATCAAGGAAGGCGACTTAAGTGGGCCAAAATTGAGAGTGCAGCATTTTATAGAGCCCTGATGGAGCAAGGGAAGCAGCCCATCGAAGAATGTCTAGACCTTGGAACTGATGGGCCACAACTACTGAATGCATTTGGGAGGATTACTAGCTTGGTTGAAGGGTTTTTGACAACACATACCCCCAAAAAACCCTCAACCAACCAAGATGGTTTGATAGGGACTGTTCACGGGCCCTTGGGGAGTTAAAAAGCTGCCTTAAGCAGAAGCCCCGGGACCCAAATAGGGTAACCCAGTGCAGAGCTAACTATAAGGCCGAGGTCAAAAGGAGAAAATTAGCACTACAGGGGGAAGTGTGGGCGGACCTAAGGGAGGCAGCAGAAAGAAAGGATTTTACCAAATTTTGGAGTATAATTAATAAGCCCTGCTTTCATGATAGCCGCACCCCGGAGGTGGGTGCAAACATCCTACCGGAGCAGTGGGTCTCCCACTTTAAGAGCCTGTATAATCATGGGATTGAGACCACTGCCCCGGAGGAAGGTGCTGCCTCGCAGGAGCAGCTGGTTGAGTTCACCCTAGCAGAAATAACAGTGGGCATTGAGGGATTATCTAAAAACAAGGCACCCGGCCCAGACGGGTCTCCCCCCGATCTGTTTATTAGAATGTGGAGTTATGGGCCCCAATCATGACCAGGGTGATAAACGCAGCAATTGCGTTTGGTTTGCCACGATCTTGGTCAACTGCCATCATTGTTACCATCTTTAAGAAGGGCAACAGGGACAACCCCCAGTGTTATCGGCCCATTTCGCTGATTGATGTCTCTGCCAAGATTTTGGGAAGGGTAATCCTCAATAGACTAATTGAATGGACCGAGGAAAAAAACATCATATCGGACATTCAATATGGTTTTAGATCAGGGAGGTCAACTAGTGATCAATGTTTGAATCTCTATATGTTAGTCACCAAGTACACTAAAACAACTCATGAAACCATTCACTTAGGGTTCATGGACTTGGCGGCTGCTTTTGATCACGTAAATAGGGACAAGCTGTGGCTAATGATGAATCAGCTTGGTATTGACCAGGGCCTGATCACCATACTCAGGGAATTGCACAGGGACACTACAGCCAGGGTACGTTATAACACTGAAGGGGGACTTACCGATCCCTTTGTTTGTACTAGTGGGGTGAGACAGGGGTGCATTCTTGCGCCCTTCTTATTCTCACTATACATCAATAATTTAGAGCAGACCCTGATTAATTTAAACACTGATTGCCCAAAGGTTGGTATGCGTCACATTCCAGTTCTGCTTTACGCAGATGATGCGGTTCTGTTGGCCCGCACGCCGAAAAGCTTACAGACCCTAATCAATGGCTTTGTGAAGTTTATGGGAACCTTAGATCTCTCCGTTAATCTTGACAAATCATTTGTTATGATGGCAGGTAATAAACCCCGGACCAAGTTTACTTACAGAATTGTGACTCATATATTGGAAAAAGTGCAGACCTTCTCCTATCTGGGCATACTGTTTGATGATAGGTTAAAATTCACCCCCTTGGTAGAAGAGAGATGTGGGAAATTAATATCATCAAATGGTGCAATAACCAATTACGGGCGGAGGTTAGGGCGATGGTCCCCAGAACAAGCAATGAATCTTTATAGCTCCACTTGTTGTTCTAAAGCTCTGTATGGTGCCGAAGTCTGGGGCTTCGTAGACATGGAACAACTGCAGCGGGAGGAAAATAAAATTGTGCGTTCAGTACTTAAAATTCCCCAGAGTACTCCAGCTGTTATTGCCCATAGAGAGCTAGGGAGGCCATACATTATAGATACGGCCAAGTACAGACCCATTTTATCATGGCTCAATATATGGACAAATCCAGAAGCCGAGATAAGTATGCAAATAATGAGAGATTGCTTAGGGAGAGAAAGATGTATGAACATACCTTGGCTTAAGTATGTTAAGACCAGTCTGGAGAACTTGGGCCACATAGATCTTTTTGTTAACCCATCAGTGATTAGAGTTCAGGATAATTTCAAGCTAAAAAGATTGTTCCTGGCCCAAAGAAACACAAATAGAATGACAAAAGAAGGGAGTAAGGGATCAGTGAATGTGCATAGTACCGTCAAGACCACCGAGGGAATGGTACCTTATCTTTATCTTATGCATAATGCTCAGGACAGATTTTTAATATCTCGTTTTAAGCTCAATCTTTTACCATATTTATTAGCTGATCCATTAGGCTATACTGTTTCGATTGAGCAGAAGGGTGCCTGCGGCTGCGACAACATGGCTCCGCAGGACACCCTTCATTTTGTATTTTTTTGTTCTTTTTATTCAATGCCGAGACGGAGATTCCTAATTGACATCATGAAAAGGGCCAATTTGACTCAAATTAAACCCGCGCTACTTTTTTTACAACGGGCGGCCGACCCACTGACTTTGTGCTGCATATTGAATTTTATCAAAGTCGCATTGAGATTAAGAGCAACCAGAGGTCAGGTGTAAATTGTGATCGCTATGAATTTATGTACCACTTTTGTGAATATGTATCCCTCCTTTTATCAGAGTTCTTATGATGCTGATTTAATTGCTTTTTAAATGATGAATTGTGTATATATATCCTTTTATGGTGTTTTTAACATCCAAGTAAAGAACTACTGAACTGAACTGAGTCTGTGAGTGTCTAGAGCATTTGGTGCCAACACCACTAAACTGCAGTACAAAATGCTTGTCATTGTCAAAAATAATTGAGAAATGTTTTAACTTGTAGGCCTGCAGGATTAGTATTGTTTTTTAGATGTTCTAAAAGAACTTGTGTATGTAGTTTAGAACAAATCTGTCTCTTTTTAAGTTATTTCAGTTGCTCTACTTTATATGAACTCGTATTTGGTGGTGCTTCTTGGTCACCACTTAAAAGCAATGAATTTTCAAGCAGCTTACTAATTTGTTCTTCGGTGTAACTTAAAGTATGCGGTTCGGGCATCTCCTATGGTTAAATTGCTAGGCCACCTCAGGCAGGATGGGGAGGCAGAGCTAGGGTCAGCTCCACTTACTCATCAATATGCTGAGCCCTGGTCTCACACAAAGAACTTCACACTAGCCCGGTGTGCCTGTAGCCAGGCTGAAGCCAGGCCTGGGAGGCAGAAATTTCTAAGCACTTTAAAAGGGGAACTTCTAGAAACTTCTCCTACTTGAAAAGAGGCGCAAGTTATAAAAATAGAAACCCAGACCCACTCATCAGATCACTACTGGACCTGTGAAAGGCTCAGGAGAAGGGCTGTTCTGCTGCTTTGCTGCTCTGCTGCTCTGCTGTCTGAGTATGAAGGACGGGTCTTGCACCTTGAACCCAGGTCCTCCAGTTTGACTCCAAAGGCTACTTGGCTGGCATTCTGACCAGAGCTTCAGGGAAAAGGTTCAAGCCATCTTCAACCCTGCACCTAGACTCTGCCTGGTGAGTCCTAACCCACCAAGTGGTGCCTCTTCAGTCTTGGACCCTTAGAAGTGGGGCTAAACGTGCTCTGCCAGCCCAGCTGTGATCCCATCAGAAATGATGCAGAGTGACGCAAACTGACACAGCACTGACAGCTCCTCATCGGGCCCGACACAGCACAGCGCAACGCAATTCGCATCGCAGTCCTCGCATCTTCCGATCGGAACAGATGCAGAGCAATGCAACTCAATACAGACCTCTCATCACAGCCTTTGCAGGTACTCATTGGACGCAGCCTGACGCAATTTGACACAGGACCTCGCACCGCTCCATGGAACTGCTGCTGCATGGCACAAAACCCTGCATCAATAACATAAGGTGCTATTTTCTTTGGGACATGCTTACTCCCTGTATCCAGTCTGTGCTCCATCATGGCCAGCCTGAACGTGTGACTTTGTCCTGGCCTGGAGTGACCAGATAAAATCTGACTTAGGTTCAGAGTGTAGCTGCTTCAACATAAACGGTGCAGTGGATAGTGACATAGGTGAATAAAGTGTGCCAGTGCTATTTACAAGACATACAATCCTTCAAACAATAAAACTCCAGAATTAGAGTACAACGTGTACCTTATTTTCATCAATATCAGTCCTCTAGTAATGTTGATGTTTCCACCCCATGCACTTAATGCAGGTTCATCATCAGGACCCATGTGGTAGCAACTGAAACAGTAAAATGGCTAGGTTGAGTAATAGAGAAATGCCAGGAGTGTTGTCTACAAAGAATTTATTATGTAGGAGCACCTGCATTCAGAGCCTATGGCTGAATCATTGATTGAGGATTTGTTGCAATGATGCTATGACTAGACATTAAATTGTGTCTTCATATTGTATCACCAATGTTTTTGTACATATTTCTCTAGCCAAGAGAGGTTAGGCCTATTTCTCTCCAAGGAAATCATTGTTTTGCATATACAATATTTGCCCAGGAGCACAGGGTTGCCCCATAACTCTTGCACTTGTAATACCTGACAGCAACCGTTAACATCTGTGTGGCTCACCATGTTTTTTTCACTGTTGGTTAAACTGTTTGCTGCATCGGTTTCTGTAGTACGAGCCCTGGTCATTCTTACACGAACTATTTTCATCGAGTCCTAAATTGTAATGTGTCAGGCAGAGAGCCTAATACGTTAGCAACAATCTTCCAAGCCCACCCGCTTAGCTCATATTCACTGCACTGGGTGAATTGTTTGCTACAATTAGTGTTGAATTTCTCTCATAATTGGAGTGAACTTACACATAATCAGTTATCTTTTCACACCCTCCAGCAATTACTCTAAAATGCTAAATTGTTCCATCGCATATGGTGTATGAGGTGCGCTTGGCAGCAATATGTGCGTTTCTGGGACACTAAATACTGTGCACTGATTTTCCGCAGGCGCTCCAATTAGTTATATCCCAATTTGAAAGCGTGTTTTGAATTCAATGAGATGTGTTTAGTGCTTCCAACCATTGCCAGGTTGTTAGCGCTAGAAACCGAAGCCTTTAATACATCCACGCGGCACGACCACTGCAAACTTCGGTACATTTCATTAACTGTGACGCTAACCCAGACAGTCATCTTTGATATAAAGTAATATTTAATGCTGATAACTATCGAATCTACTCTGTGGACAGGAAGCTGTCAGCATCACATGCAAGTGACACCCAAAATGGCCAAAGATTGACTCCTTTCATTTTGAAGAAAAAAAGCAGGCTTTCAGGCTTATATCCTCATATGTAATAGATCCATATATTAGGTAATCCTGTCCACATTAATCTTTTGATTTTTCTAAAATTACAAGTCCGGCCCCATGTTTACACAGGCTGACTATTAAAATTCAAATGAGGGGACCCTGTTCATAAACCTCTGCCTACTTTTGGAAGTCCGATCCACATCTGTGAACGCTGCCCGTGTTCCCGGGACCTGCTTTCAAGATGACTGACACGCCTGTAATCTCCCGGACCTGTACCGTGCATAATAGCCAAGCAGATGAGCCTGTCTCATGAGATTTGAAAGTATTATAAAGCATAAAACGACAGCATATAATTTCGCTAATGCAATCAAATCAACTGGTGACATTTCGGGGCCTTTTTTCCATTTGGTATTAGCATAAGCTGATTGGTTCTCAAGCTGGTATTTCATTAGAGAAAGTCGTGGGAGCCAATGCAAAGACAACCGTAAAAATATCCTCTGTCACTACATAATAGATTGCAGGATGCTAAGTAGAGGGGATGCGGGGATGCTCTGCCCTTCAGCCTGTTCTGGTCAATTAACAAAACGGGATGATTTGACGCCATTTTGGAAGAGGGCTGGTGTGGCGCGGAGGAAGACGAGGTCACGGCGAAAACTGTCCAGGATGACGCACGCTAATAGACTGAGTTTACGGAATAACGTATTTGGAAATGGGACTGTGTCTTTATTAGCGATATTTTTACTTTATTGTGAATGGAATGGAACTTCACAGTGTGATAACTCACTCGTCATCTCTACAGCAAAATAACGAGGCAGCGCACCACAACAATACCTGTTTTCCATAGATCTCTTCTAAAGCAAACAAATTCATGCGCGTTGCATCAATTTCAGGTGTCAAAGGTAACCTATAGTTTACAAAGGGGGGATAGAGCGATGGTTTGGGACGCCGCATGTCTCCAGCCTGCTCGCACCGGACGCAAACAATAGCTGCATGGGTTCGGGATGCTATCTGCATGCTTACGGCGCCTGTGATTGAGGATGATTATGGTTAATGACTCTAACAATGTGCACTTTCAAACCAGCAGGACAGTGTAATTTGTATCAAAGCCATTCGGTAACTCCTCAGGCATTTTGCCTGGTTTAATCTGAGCCCAGCACTCACTGCAGATAAAACCTCTGAAGCCTCGCAGCTGGCTCGAATAGCAGATTTCATGGCTCCCTGGCAGCATCCTCCCAAGCATATGAAGCTGTTTCAGCATTTACAGCGACTGAACAACTCGTGGTCGGCCATGTTTTCCATCGCTGTTTTACAATGATCAACATTTCGGGGCTTATTTACAAGCCCCTTGCGCCACTTTTGCGTCTCTTTTCCCATGTTAAAAGAGACGCAAAAGTGGCGCAAGGGGCTTGTAAATAAGCCCCATCATCGTTTTTGAGAAATTCTTGATATATCGTTCTGATGCAATTACGCCACATAGGGCGATATCAGCAACGGCCAGCGATAATTATCGCTGGCCGTGCTTAGCGATAATTTTCTTATCGCTGGCTATCTATGCTTTTTATCGCCCTGGTAGCACGTTATCATCAATGCACTGCTCCAGGGCGATAAAAATTCCAGAGATAGCGATCTTATCGCCATTTTGCAGGGAACATCTCTGGTTTCCCAGCGATGTTCCCTGCAAAAGGGCGATAACCTTGCTGATAACGACCCTGTGGTCGTATCAGCATAATCCACCCCCAATGTTAGGGGTGGCTTAGTCAGGATTTTAGCAGACGTTAGTTTTTGGAGAAAACAGCAGTTTTCTCCCAAAACTAACGTCTGCTAAAATGCAAAGGCATCCTTGCTGATAGCGCAAAGACGCATTATTGGTCTCCTGACATGTAGTGTATGTCAGGAACGCCCACTTTGCATCTCATTAGAGATACAAAGGTAGGCGTCGTGTAAAAGGGTGCTAACATGCGAATACGCATGTTAGCACCCTCTTGCTGATAGGGTGTTGGTTTTATCTCCGCTTTTCTGGCTTTTAGGGGCATATTAACAAGGGCCGGCGATAAATATCGCAAAGCGCGCTTAGCGCTTGCATATGTATCGCCGGCTATCTCTGGAATTTATCGCCCGGTTTGCGCGTTATTAACAACGCGCATCGTCGAGGTGATAAAAATTCCAGAGATAGTTGGGATATTGCCGTTTTCCATGGTGGAAAATGGCGATATCCTAGATGATAGGGCCTGTGGTCTTAGCCACAAAATCCACCCCCCATGTTAAGTATGCCTTAGTCAGGAATTTAACAGACGTTAAATTCCTGCGTTAAGGCATACTTAATGCAATTTTAAAAATCGCTACCCTCCCTTGTTAATATCGCGAAGCTGCCTTCGCGATATTTTCCCAAGAGAGTCTTGTCAGGCACGCCTCCTTTGCATCTCATTAGCGATGCGATCGGAGGCGTGCTGCAAACGGGCGCTAAGTCAGCAAGACAAACGATAGCGTGTCTTTGCTGATAAGGCGATGAAATTATCGCCGCTTTTCGTCTGAAAACGGACGCAAAAGCAGCGATAATTTCATATCGCCGCCTTGTTAATATGCCCCTTAAAGCCAGAAAAGCAGGGATAAAGCCCTTGATGACATGCCCCATAATGTGACCACAGGAAGCGACCCAACCGGTATTTCTGTTTATTAAAGGAGCATCTATACAGAGTATGGTTGAGGTTAAATAGTCACAGGACATTTTTATTTACTTTTACGTTAAGTGGGACTCATTTAAATCCTGATGCTTGGTCCACGGGTCAGCCAGTGTTGGTGGCCATAGCCCTCTTAAAGCTGGAAGAGTTGCCCACCTTATTTAGAGATCTCCACTGAAGGGCACTTAGCAGACACCGTGTATATAGCACCTGCTCACCAAACGTATCTATATTTAGAAAATACACACCCAAGGTGGAGGTTTATTTTAGCAATACAAAAAACAATGGGCCTCAATGCCCAGGACTTTTTTTCCTTGAGCGTGCATCTCATGCTGCATTTTCCACGCCACTGTCATCGTGATTTGCAAGATGGATTCGGGTAAAGACAACGAGTTATGGCCGCATGCCCTCAAAAGAGTGGGATGGCCGTCACTGTGATCTAGCAGCCCTTTGGCAGACTGTCCACCATGTCAAAGATTTACTCCTGCAAACCAAGTGGAGGCTCTGTCAGTGTAAATCTGGCACTTCCCTAGCTCCAATTTGAGAGGGGGACCAGTACATTTGGTGAGAAGGGATCACTGATATTTTAAGACAATGCTTTTGCTCCATCAGATTATAAATAGGGCCAGAATATGTTTCTTTTTGAGCAACACATGTTCAGTAAAAACCCACCTCAATATTCTATTTAAAATGTTTTTCTTTTATCTGCTAACAACATAGTACAGTGTAGTATGTAAAAACTGCTTTAACCCCTTCAACGCGGCGGGAATTCCCCCGCGGTGCTGAAGGGTTCGAGCGCGGGCGGGGCCATGACGGAACGGTTCCGTCATGAGCACAGCGCAACCGATGCTCATGACGGAACCGTTCCGTCATGGGCATGGAAGGGGTTAACAACATATTTTCATGTTTCAAAAAACGATTGGGGCATATTATCAACAAACGGCGTTAAAATTATCGCTGCTTTAGCGGCAGAAAACTGCAGCTAAAGCGGCGATAATGGGCTTGATAATATGCCCTTGAGAATTCCCATAGAAGCCCATGTTCTGGTGTCAACATGGGCGTCTATTGGAATTCTCTGCGGCATATTATCAAGCCCATTATCGCCGCTTTAGCTGCAGTTTTCTGCCGCTAAAGCGGCGATAATTTTAACGCAGTGCTTGATAATATGCCCGATGTTTTTTCTACAAACACCATAAAAACATATAACATTAACTCACCTAGGGGCATATCTACAAGGCGGCGATATAAAATTATTGCCGCTTTTGCGGCCGTTTTCAGCCGAAAAGCAGCGATAATTTTCTCGCCATATTAGCAAGGTCGCGCTATCGCGTGAAACCTTGCCTTAGTGCCTGAATTCCTAACACCCATCTTTGCATCTCTAATGAGATGCCACGCGGGCGTTCCTCCCCAGGATAATGGGAGAAATGTCGCTAAGCGACATTTCTCCTACTATCAAGCCTCACGCAAACCAGCATAGCGACAAGAAAAGTAGCGATAACCTCTGTTATCGCTACTTTCCTTACGCCGGCTTTGAAACTGACTTAGCCATGATATCCTATGGAAGGTGGATATCATGGCTAAGTATGTGAGGCCCTATCAGCAAGCTATCGCCAAACTTCGTGGGATTATCGCTGGGTTTCCAGCGATAATCGCATGTTTGGCAGTTAGCGCTAGGATTTTTATCGCTTTTGAGATAAGCGTTGCTAATAGCACGCTATCTCAGCGATAAAATCCACGCTAGCCGGCGATAATTATCCTAGCGCTAAGTGCGCTTAGTGATAATTATCGCCGGTTGTTGCTGATATGCCCCGTAGTGCTAAGGATGTAGGATGCCAATACTAAGCAATAGCGCTTGAGTGCAATAGACATGACTCCCAGGTTGTGTCATCAAATGCAGGGAAATCCTTAGCACCCCCAGCAAAATAGACATTGAAGGCACTTCTCTATGAGTGCTGAGGCTATTGACTTTTTAAAATCATTTTTGTCAGTGATGTCTAATATGCATCATGCTGTTCATCAGTAGCTAGAGGATTGAGTCTGTTTTTTATTTATTTCAAATGAAGCTATATGTTTTCGAGCTTTGCCATGAACTTCCATCTGAAATTCCACCAGTTATGGTACAAGGTCAATCTGAATGTGATATGAAGAAATCTGTGATTCATGGGAGGTTTGAGGTTGGATTCTATTTTTGATCCATTACCCTCCTAGTTAGTATACTTGGAAAGCTACTTTGTCAGTTCATGGCCTTTTGCTAGTTCATGTTTCTTGACAGATGCTTGATAGACCTAGAGCTTCAGGAGGAGGCATGCTGTTAAATCTGTACTGAGATCTTTTCTAAAGGCAATACCAAGAGCTTACACAAGACCCTTTGGGCCTCATTTATGAAAACTGTTGAATCGCTGCGATAAAAACGCTGATGCAACAGTTTTCACTGCGCCCTCCTTGCAACACGGTGGTTGCACCGTATCTAATGTATGGTGCTCCATGTCGCAAGGAAAGACAGATACGTCAGGAATCCTGACGTATCTGTCGGCGCAAAATGCACGCATTGCTGGAGTTGTCAAAAGCATGACACAACTCCAGCAATGCGTGGGGGAGATCTATCCTTAATGCACTGCGTCACCCTTACGCCTGCCATGAGACAGGCGTAAGGTTTTGATGCAATGGCGTCCTAGAAGTGGCACACTAAAATCTTATAGATATTATTGCTTTTATAAGGGGAACACCCACCCTGCATACATTATACCTGGCACAGGTATAATGTGGTGCAAGGTTTTACAAAGTGACGCATCTGCCTAGATGCCTCACTTTGTGAATAGGGCACAATGGCGCACATTTTTTACTCTGCCTTTGCGTCACAAAAAGTGACTCACCGGTGGCGTAAAAGTGCTCATAAATAAGCCCCTTTGAGTTCAGATGGAGAGTTCGCATTCCACTTGCTTTCTATCAGATCATTGTCAGATGCTACGCTTCTCACTGCATGGATTTCCAAGTGCTTCAGTATTTGAAGTGAACCAGTGAAATTCTTATGAGTTGTATGGAGCAGTGAGCAGGAACGGTAGCAGTGGACCATTCACAGAATGCTGTTCAATTCATTAAAGTATGTCAGAGGTACTAAATCAAAGATGTTGTAGAGTTTTTTTTCTGTAATAACAAATCCTCCATATATTTATATCTTTTTAACACATTTCTCCCTGATTACCCCGCCCCCTCTCTATGCCTTACTATATTATTGTTTGCCTGATTTTTGCTTCTAGCATGTTTGATTGACTTTCTTCTGAATGTTACTCCTGTTTTTTGTTTGGCTTTTTCCCTCTTCCTCGTGTGAGAAGTAATATGGTACCTTTCTGATTATTCCAGTGATATCTGCATCTTTAGTTCAGAACAACAAGATTGCCCAAAAAGTTTTTTTTATCCTTTGTTTTTTCCCCTCCTAACTTAGGGGCATATTATCAAGACAGGTGATAAAATTATCGCCGCTTTAGCGGCAGAAAACTGCAGCTAAAACGGCGATAATGGGCTTAATAATATGCTCTATGGAATTCCAATTGAAGCCCATGTTAGATGTGAAGGAAATTGGTAGAACCCATACAAACAAAATGTCTCTAAGTCACTGTTGGTCTATATGTTTGTGAAACGCTTGAGTTTGCCAAGTCCCCTGCGGATCAACCAATCCTGACTTCAAATAGTGCAGTCAGTTTTTCTATGATTTCTTCTTTTTCAAATTGCATTTGAGATAGTTTGCAGTTTTGACCATTTCCTGTCCCTTACCATAGACCCCATATGTGTGCAATCATGGCAAACACAAGAATTGTGGAAATGCTGTATGGCACCACCTTTGCCATGGCAGCTAATTAGGGGTTTCCCTCTACATACACATGTGGAAATTGTATTTTGGAGCCACAGTTTGACATTTGCATGGCATTCTTTCTAAAAGAATGTTGGGGGATCCATGGAAATCACACTTTCCCCGTTCCCCTGCATTGTTAGGCATTAGAAAAGCCTGGTGTTGTTTGACATACCTGGGTGCCAGCTGACACCATGTGAATGTTGCATACACATTTTCTATGATTTCTTCGGTTCCAAGCCACTTTTGGCTATGCCATGCTACGTTCTGTATAAAAACACCACCAGTGACTCAGGGGCAGCTGAGTGCAGGGTGCATGTAGGAAAGTAGGATCTGCTTCGTATGGTTACCCTCAATTTTTGCTCCCACTGTTTTAACTAGTCTGCCTGGGATCCTGCTATTTAGGACCCCAGTATATCTGCTTTCTCCTCTAAATTGACAAGTATGTTCTTTGGTAAAACTCCCGATTGGATACTGGGGTACCCTTATCAGTCCCTAGTATATGGTACACATGTACCCAGGGCATAGGTACCCCAGAAGCCTCCCATGGGCAGAAGCATGTATTATGCCACCCATGAGAGGCCATGCAAAATGGAACCTCAGGTCTGCTACTGCAGCCTGTGTATGCTGGTGCTTGCACCACTTACCAAAGATATAGGTTCACTATATCTATATATATCACTACACTTAAAACCTTAGCAGTCACCCCTATAGCAGGCCTTAATAATCCTGAAGGCAGGGTGCTGGGTTTTATGTGAGAGGGTGCTCCTGCATGAGCAGGGCCCCTCTGCAGTCTTCGGAGACATTGTCCCGAGCTGTACGTGATACTGCCAGACATATAGTTAGAGGTGCATTATAACCTCGTGGTATATGCTATCTCGAAAACAACTGCAATGAAGTATGTCGTGTTTGATATCACACACCTTGGAATCATACCTCCACACCAGTAACTGGAGTGAGAGGTATGATTCCTCCCCTCAGGACCGAGGTTCTGGGGGTTCCTAAGTAAACCGGTATCAACTTTCTTGACCCTTACAGCACAAAATGGATACTGCCAGCCACAGACACAAGTCTGCCCTCCTGCTGCTGAGTCAAGCTCATGCAGAGGAAGGTCGGACAATAGGAATCCTGTCACAGGGAGGTGTGACCACCTCCCAGACAGGATTTAGCATATTGGAGCTGGGTGGGTGCACTGTCTCCGTGCCACAAAGTCTGTACGAGGGGCACATTTGGTGTCCCTGTGCACAGTCCAGCTCAAACCAGTTCTTGGGGGCATTTGTTCCTGCTCTGGTGTGAAACTGGACAAAGGACATGGGTGTAGCCACCCCTCTATCCTGTCCCTCCCCTAGGAGGGTCCATAGAATCTGTCCAACACTTTCCTGTGTGTATAAAATGGGTTACTAGGCTACAGGACATTAGATTTTACATGGACAAGATTTTGCACGAAGATACCACTAAACTTCGACAGTCTGGACACGCTGGACTTCGCTGGACCTCCCTTGTGCTCGACTTTGTCTTCCCTTGTGGTCCCCAGTCTCGCCACTGTCCGTGATCCATACAGGCTCTGTTCTGGACCCTGTTGAACTCCAATACAACATAATAATCTTCCTTGGGGTGAAGGAGTCACTCCCCTGAAAATGCAGGCACCGTAACGCATCTGACCGGTTTGCTGCTCCAGAGCTCCTGCGGACTCTGAAGTCTCCAGCAATACAGGAGGTAGGTTTCCGAAGGTCTCCAAGGTTGAGCTGCCTTCTCACTGAGTTTGAGGTGGATATCCCTCGTGGGGACCGAATACCCAAACCCCTGTGCACTGCGTTCATTTGTAGCTGCATGTGCTTGTCATCGTGCAACAATTCCATGCATTGAGCTATTTGTAGCCCTAACCCCAGTGCATCTTTACTGAGAAGGACTCTGGCATCCTTGCCTTCTGTGCCCTGCTAGGTGCTATCCTGTGAAACCGTCGGAGTTCCCCTTGCGACTCCTGTGTCTTCTGTCTGTGGGTCCATTGAGGATCAACTTTGCTTTATTTGGGCTCCCCTGGTTGTTCCAGGCCTGCCCTGACTCGCCTTGCTGTAGGGAGTCTCCTTGTCCTTGCTGGGCCAGATCGACACCGAATTTGACCACCTATGTTGTTTGCCGCTGCCAAGGCTTGTTGGTGCTCCCACCCGACACCAACCCCTCAGCACTCAACATCCTTCATGGGACAGCTCACCTCCAGTTCCTTGTTGTCCTAGACATCTCTGGGTCTTCGCAGTTGAAGAGTCAAGATCACCGTCAACACACCTGAAGCACCTGACATCGGTGGGCATTCGTCTACCGAGCCCCTGGTCACTCCAAAGTGACCCAGACTCTGTCCCCTTTGCTTTCAGATTCTTCTAATATAAAATCCACATTTGGATTCCACTGGACACTTTTCGTACTTCCAGCTGCAGCATTACTTTGTTGGCATCAATAGAAAACAACGAGGGTTTCCGAAGCCACTTCGTACCTATGCACCCGGCTCCTCTGGGATAGGTAACTCTGGTACAAAGGTATCCACGGGTGGGACGGCTCTTTAAACTCCTAAATTCCAAGGGTTATCTTCATAATCTGCTGGGAAGGGTCCTTAATCTCTAATTTTCCAACTGCGACTTTCCCATTGCATTGAACGGAGCAAGCGGTCGTGTTCTCAGTCTGCACCTATCCTCTGTGGGGTCTCGATTCAATCACCTTGGGTGGTTGCTTGGGGTACCATCAATTCTACACCTGTTAGACCAAGTCTAGTTCCGAGTCGTGTTCCTTATACCACTTATTTAGTATATGGTTTGGTCTCCCCCTGGAGCCCACTGTGTATTGTGCTACTTATGTTTGATTCTTTGCAACTATATTATTTATTTTGTGTTCTATCCTCATGTAGAGGATACTAGAGAATGTTATAGATAATAAATACATATTTGTATAACTACTGTGTTGTTTCCCTTTCATTTAAACAATATTAAAAGGTTACATTCTGGTAAAACAAGGTGCTTAACATTCCTTCAAGACTTACCCTGAAGGCTGCTCTCCATAGCTACCACTAGGATAGCTTTCGATAAAGGTTATCTTTGACCTAATCACCATAAGGGTTGTTTGGACTGGTACAAGGTGCCCACTTTAACTAGTGGACAGCATATCCCAGGCCAATTTCCCACAGTGCAAATTCAGTGGTAGGCGCCCAATGCTTCTCAGTGAAGGGTTTGTTTTTGATAAACAGGCTGCAGATGTTGCACTCGAGGTTTCAGGAGGAAGACCAACAACAGCAGAGGTAAGTAGAGATGTAGGGGCACCAACAATTCAGCTCACCAAGGCCCATTGCCTACGGGTGCAAGGGTGCCTTTAGACATCAGAGTCTTCTTTCCAGAGCCGGTAGCGGTCAGGGGGAGCCTCTGGATACAGGCTGCAGGCATCGCCGTGGAGTCCAGGAGGGGTCTGCCGTCAATTGACTCGAGGTCAGGATCACTGGGGAACCTGTTCTGTGTCGGTGGGCCACCTGGACTTGGGCCGTAGGCGTCAGGTGCAGAGTGGGCAGGACTGGTGTATCCGGAGGGCACCGGTCCTCTCGGTGCTGGTTTCTTGGGGAAAGGACTGCTGTCCTCAGTGGCTCTGATCCTTGTCAAAGTTCAGGCAGTCTTTCTAGGGTTTCTAGAAGTCACTGGCTGTAGGACAGATGTTGTCTTCTCGCAGGGTCTTTGAAGCTAGAGACAGGCCGGAAGGGCTGGGGCCAAGTCAGTAGTCGCCTTCAGGCTTCGCTACCGCCGTCTTTCTCACTCTTCTTCTTAGGTCACAGGTAACTAGTTTCAAGGTCTGAGGGAGCCTCCTAAATACTAGATTTAGGGGTTGTTTTAAGGAAGTAACAGGTAGGGTCTATGGGCATATCACCTGGGTTGACTAAACCCTATATCCTGTGTGAGGGGGCATAGTCCTAGCACTGATTTTAGGAGTTCCCTCATTTTCAGGATGAAGGGGACTGAAAAGTGTGCTTCCCTTCGCTTTTTCCACCTGAGGGGTCGAGTTGGCAAAAATGGGGGCACACAATCCTAGTCTTTCTAAGTTTTCCCGCCAGTTTTCCTGCCCAAAGTGGGGGTGAAAACTGGGGGCTGCCACCTGCTGCTAGCAGCAGAGGCTGAGGGCCACATTACAAAGACAGCAGCCCTTCTGAATTTCTCCTTAGAGCACTGTGCTTATCCTGGGAGATGAGATGTGACACCTCTGCCCAGTTCGTACATTGTTTCTGGTCCCAAGGAGTAGAGGCTCTCCACGCAGGGGGTCCAGAGACCTGTCTGTGTGCGGTAGGCTGCCTAAAGCCAGTCAGTGACCACACCAGGGTCAACAGGTTTTCAAGGGGCACCTCCGAGGTGTCTTCTGAGTACTTGATTTAATAAATCTCATACTGGCATCAGTGTGGATTTATTACAAGGAGTTGTTTGGTACCAAACACTCCTGGTTTCAGTGCAGCTATCATTGTGTTGGGGAACTTAAATTATTGAGTTTCCAGCTTATCGACTCCTTACGGCTTCCCTGGCACTTTCAATATTTAAGAATTGACTTAAGCATTGTAGGGGAATAGCTACTCATTTCCCCCATTTTGACCACTAGATGCCGGTTTTCTGGCTGTGTTTGTGCCCTGGGCTTTGTTAACCAGACCCAGGGGCTGTGCTCTATGTAAAAGGTGCGTGGCATTCGGGTATAATTGTGAATGTTGCACTAACCCGTCAAGGGTAGTGTCCCTCTTTAAGCACAGTGGTGATGGGTAACGAAGTTACCAAATTGAAAATGTTGTAACACCAATGAAGTTTAAATCATGTTCGTTTAATCACGATACAACATTCTTTGCGCTTAGTTTGTTATCGTTTGAAACAACATGTGATATTTCAAAACTAAGTGCAAAGAATGTTGTATCGTGATTAAACGAACATGATTTAAACTTCATTGGTGTTACAACATTTTCAATTTGGTAACTTCGTTACCCATCAGCGCTGTGCTTAAAGAGGGACACTACCCTTGACGGATTAGTGCAACATTCACTGTCATTCACCCACCTTGGTTTAGAGGTTGCTCCTCTTCTAGCACGCCATTACCCGGTCAAAAATTGACTACATTTTGGATTAAACCGGTGTGCGTGATATTCTAACTTTTTGATTCGGGTATAATTGCAATTGGTACTGACAACTTACCTGTAAGTCCCTAATGTATTGTGCAGCATGTAGGTTTCCAGGCCCCACAGATATAATGTATTTAAGTGTGCACTTCTGTGTGTCCTGCTGTCATTTAAAAAGTCAAAAGACAAACAGATGATGGGCGGAATGCGGAGCAAATCAAACATTTACCCCCAGTGAGGAGATTTGGGTTAAATCCATCCTTCTTTTACTAATGCCACCTCAGTTTGGACTCAGCCATATGCAAATCAGTCTTGGTCCTTTTTCTCATGGGAATAGTTCAGCACGAACTACCAAGCCAGGTCCTCACTGGACTGGAAACAAGCATCGTGGGACCGTTTTCAGGGCATCACCTCCTCATCAGCCAGGCTAGCATGAAACCAGTGGCACAGTGTACCCGAGACCCACGTCTGGGCATACCTGGCGCACCTAGGGTGAGAAAGCAAAAGGCAAACAAATGATGGATGGAATGCAGGGCAGATCAAACATACACCCCCAGTCAATAGATCTGAGTTAAATCCATCATTCTTTTGCTCACCATGCGACCTCAGTTTAGACCCAGCCATATGCAAATCAGTCTTGGTCTTTTCCTCATGGGAATAGTCCAGCACGAACTACTAAGCGAGGGCCTCACTGGACTGGAAACAAGCATCTTGGGACCGGTTTCAGGGCATCACCTCCTCATCAGCCAGGCTAGCATGAAACCAGTGGCACAGTTTGCCCGAGACCCACGTCTGGGCATACCTGGCGCACTTAGGGCAAGAAAGGAAAAGACACACAGATGATTGCGGAATGCAGAGCAAATCAACCATTCACCCCCAGTCAAGAGATCTCGGTTATATCCATCATTCTTTTGCTCACCATGCCACCCCACTTTAAACCTAGCCATATGTAAATCAGTCTTGACCCTCTTCCTCATGGGAACAGTCCAGCCCGAACTTCCATGCCAGAGTCAAGACTTTGTAATGGGGTGAATGTATGACATTGTTCAGCATTCTGCTCGTCAATTGTTTTTTTGCATTTGTCACCCTAAGTGAGACGGGTATGGCCAGATGGGGGTCCGTGCTCTCCATGCCACTGGAGTCAAGCTAGCCTGGTTGATGAGAGGTGATACCCCGAAACTGGTACTAGGATGCTTGTTTCCAGTCCAGGGAGGAACTGGCTTGGCATTTTGAGCTGGATTGTTCCATGGGGAACAGGGTCAAAACTGATTTGTATATGGCTGGGTCTAAACTGGAATGGCATGGGGAGCAAAAAAACGATGAATTTAGGCCTAGATCTCTGTACTGTGGTGAATATATGACATTGTTCAGCATTCTGTCCACCAATTGTTCTTCTTGCATTTGTCACCCCAAATGGGACGGGTATGCCCGGCTAGCCTAGATGATGATGGGTGATGCCCCAGAACCGGTCCTTAGATGCTTGTTTCCAGTCCAAGGAGGACCTAGCTTGGCAGTTCGAGCTCGACTGTTTCCATGAGGAACAGGGACAAGACTTATTTGCATATGGCTGGGTCTAAACTGAGATGGAATGGGGAAGCAAAACAATGATGGATTTAGGCCCAGATCTCTGTACTGGGGTGAGTGTATGACATTGTTCAGCATTCTGTTTATCAATAGTTTTTTTACATTTGTCACCCCAAGTGGGACGGGTAGAGCCAGACAGGGGTCTTGTGCTCTCCATGCCACTGGAGTCAAGCTAGCCTGGCTGATGAGGGGTGATACCCCGAAACTGGTACTAGGATGCTTGTTTTCAGTCCAGGGAGGAACTGGCTTGGCAGTTCGGGCTGGACTGTTCCCATGGAGAACAGGGTCAAGACTGATTTGTATATGGCTGCGTCTAAACTGGAATGGCATGGGGAGCAAAAAACGATGGATTTAGGCCCAGATCTCAGTACTGTGGTGAATGTATGACATTGTTCAGCATTCTATCCATCAATTGTTCTTTCTGCATTTTTCACCCCGAGTGGGGCGGGTATGCTCAGATGTGGGTCCTGTGCTCTCTAGTCAACTGGAATCAAGCTGCCTAGATGATGAGGGTGATACCCCAGAACCGGTCCTTGGACACTTATTTCCAGTCCAAGGAAGACCTAGCTTGGCAGTTCAGGCTGGACTGTTCCCATGGGGAACAGGATCAAGACTGATTTGCATATGGCTGGGTCTAAACTGGAATGGCATGGGGAGCAAAAGAACAATGGATTTAACTCAGATCTCTTGACTGGGATGAATGTATGACACTGTTCAGCATTCTGTCCATCAATTCTTCTTTTTGTATTTGTTGTTTAAAAAGTCATCACAGCTTTACAGGCTGCGTTTAAATTAAAATTAAATTCAAATTAGACTTTGGAATCAAATGTACTTCCAAAGTCTTAAACCACCGTATATGTACATATAAGTCAAATATAAGGGTTCCCCTTGGTGCCTACGGGGTAGGGGGTATTGTAACTATAAACATGGACATTATAAAATATGTTTTATAAGCCCTGGTAAGGTACAAAATTGCCAGCTTAGTTTTTCCCCATTGTATTGAATTAGCTCCATAGGCTAACGTCCTATTTATAATCCAACTACAGTAAGCATCTTTAAATAGCATTAAATAGAAAGTAATACATAGTAAAAGGTATTTGTTTGAACAAAAATGTGAGGTCACGTATTATAACATTCTGTGAAATGTAGTTTGTTAGTTAATAAAAACATACATCAACCAGTTTGACATGACCATTCAATAAGAAATATATATACATGGTACAAACACAAGATTAAAATAATTGAGCACTTAAGCCTGGACATCAGAATTCCTCTGAGGGTGCCTATCCCCTACCTCCCCCATGATAGTAGCAACGTTTAGAAAACCTCAAACGTTGCAGCGTATCTGTTATTCTGTAAAGTGCATAAAGCATGGTAGAGTATACCTATGAGGGTGCCTCTCGCCACCTTCCCACAGTAATAGCAGCAAAGATTAGCAAAACCCTCCCTTAATAACAACGGAGATTAGAAAGCCTGGGGCTTGGCTGCATATCTCTCATTATATAAAGTGCATAGAGCATGGTACAGTGTAAGGTGCTACCCGTTCCCTTCGTGAGCCCAGATCATCATATACAGAGAGATTTAACCATGAATTTGGTATACACCCATGGCAGTTTTCAGACTGATTAGTCTAACCATTCACTTCAAATAAAATAACATAATAGAAAGTTGACTAAAACACAACCAACTGACCATGGCATCAAGTGATAAAGAGTGTGGTTATTCCTTAACATGTTAGAAGCATCATCAGGATCCCTCTCCCCATCATAACAGTGGAGCATGGAACATCACCACAAAACTTTAAGCTGTAAAGTGTATAGTGCATTGCAAGCGCAGGGTGCAACCAGGTCCTCACCTGAGAAGCTTAAACAGGGTCTGACCATGGCAGTTTCCATGAGCTTTCAGCCCCTACGGCTGGGGGGCATGTGGGGTTTTCAGTACGCCCCGATGACCCATCAGACCTCCACAGACGGGATAGGGGTGCAGTATTTTTATTGCTCTCACACCTACTGTACCTCCTAGCAGCCTATTTTCATGTGCAGTTAGCGCCTTCCTGATACAGAGAATATGAGGCTCTACTTGGAAGTGTCTTTGGCCTTAATGAAACTTAAAAATGTCAAGAAACTGCACCAGCCGAATGTTCAACTTGATGGCTCGAGGATTCTGAGAGTCCATGACAGCTGACCCACAAGTTCCAATTCCTAAAACTATAAATTCATTATGTCGCAGGATCCTCTGATGCACAAGTAGGCATGGACAGAGGCAGAAGATGTGCAACAGTGTTTCCTTTGTCAGGTGGCATAAACAGCACTTCTTCTTCTCCAGTTGGCTCTCTTCTTGCCACTTGGGCTTAAAATCCAGGGTAGGGAAGAGCCCGTGTCTCATTTCCATAAATTTCCTCTTGATGTTCACTGAGTAAGCAGTTTTGAAGTACGATTGTTCATATTGGACATCAAAAGAATTGAACACCAGCCACACATGTGCTTGTTTGGCTTCTGTCATTTTGTCCTCCCATCAACATTTCAGCCTGATACATTTGTTCACAACTTTCTTAAAGATTTGCTCACTTGTGTCCCGGTGCAGGAATTCATTAAGGCCAAGGGACTCTACTCAATCCTGCAGATACTTTAAAAAGCATCTATCCCACTTTATAAGTTGATTTCAGACCACCCTTAATGTGCCTAAGAACCTTTGGGGACATCTCTCATTTTGTGACAACATTTTATGAAGGCCCCTGTCCTGGACAAAGATTGCTTTACCAGGGAGAGTTAGAGTCTAACTTGAGCAGGCGAGGCTGACCTTGGCAGCTCAAAGATTCCTTTGTATGTCTGAGTTTTGAGCTTTTCCAAGAGGTTTGCACCATGCCTAAGCATTATCTTGCCTCCATACAATAAAGTTTCGACATGATCACTGTAATAAGAGGCTTGAGGTTCTGTCCCCAGAGACTTTTCGCTTAAGTTGAAAAAGCAAAGTTTAGAGCAATTACTTTCCCTTTAATAACTTCCATTTGTGGTGTGTAGGAGGCCCTCAAATCCAGCTTTACACAAAGATAAGTATAAGTGGTTTTTGATTCTATCTGTGACCTTTAAATAACCATTTGCCCTGCTTGGAAATGTGCTGATTAAGAGCATTACTTTTGTTCTTTTGAGATGGATCTCTTGCTGGTTTTAGTCAGTGTATCACATAAGGCAGTGGATCAATCTTTGTAACCCTACTTGTGTGTTACTTAGAAGGAACAGATCATCTGCCTAAAGAATGTTAGAGAAAGGCAGACCACCAAGGCTCGGTGCATGGGACACCAGCTCATCCAAGGTAGGCGAGAGGTCTGAAACATACAGGTTAAACAGGAGAGCTGCAAGCACAGTTTCAGGCCCTCTTTCAGGCCTAAATATGTACCTATTTCCCTGGACAGATGACTCCCACCCCCAGCCTTGATCCTAACCCAGGTCTTCATGTATAATAACCTAATTTCCTTCGGTTGGTTATGTGGTTTCCTCCAGCACTGCAACCTTTCCCACAGTTGATCATGTGAGATGTGGTCGGAAACTGCTTTGAAATCTACAAAGCATGTGAACAACAGTGGGCTGGTGTCGCTAGCTCTTTACATAATCAGGCCCAAATCCATCAGGGTGGTTAGGGTCCCTTGGTTCATTGTGAAACCCGTGTGGTTCAAGAACAGTCTTCCAACTTCTAATGTCCACTCAGACAAGTCTTGGAGCAACAGGTTTGTGATGTATTTGAGATCCACATCTAATAGCCCCATTAAACGAGAATTGTTTGAGGACAATGCTTTCCTGCATTTGAAAATAGGGTGAATGATTAAGTCACAACAACTTTTTTATATGTTCAGTTCAGTTCAGTGATACTTTATTCGATAAAAAATTTCATCATAAAAGTAATATACAGTATTCATGACCTGTGTAAACACATGCTGCTAAATACAATATATATCATCATTAAAAGTTTGTACAACACAAGATCACATATAAAATTCTCAGTGCAGAAAGTACCAATTAAAATTCATCAGTTTACTCTGCATTTGACAGCATAACTACTCATTTCCCCTACTAAATAAATAACAGTGGCCACTAACCTAGCCCTTGAGCCATTCCTTCATTGTGACATCCCGGCCTACATGGTAAGTAGGAGCTTTAATCTCCTCGTACGGATCACCCAAGCACTTCCGATAAATTTGGCGACACCACACACCATTGATGAAGAGGATGTATCGGTACAGAGAACTCGCAGGGCCATTGCGTGGCATCGAAGGCCCATGCCCCTGCATAAGGGTTTTAGCCATGTTCTTCTAGATACTCTGTAAGCCGGGCAAGCAAACATAAGGTGCGCCACAGACTCCATAGGGGCTGCACAGCACGGACACCCCTTTGATAAACTACCTTGTGCATTCCACCCAGAGGTAAAGGCATTTACCGGTAGGGTTCCATACCTAACTTTTAAGTATAATGATCTATCCAGTGGTTTCTCTATGTAATCAAGGAATGGTTCAAAATAGCATGACCCCTTTATCTCTAGAAACCGCTCGGTGAGAGAACCCACAGCACCTCTACGCAAGCTCTCCAGCTGGACCCACTCCCAATAAAGTTTTTTGATAACTAATTTAGGAGGCGGGGATTGGCTCTTCCATAGATCACTTAGACCTATAAGTCCCACCAGCTGCCATAGATTGCTCAACCACTTAATCCTGTTACCTTTATCCAACGAGATAAGTTCGTCCAATGCATCAGCATAGTTCTTGAGCTCCTCCATCCTTCTCAGCCGTACCCAAAAAAGTAGAGGGCGTAGGCGCACTATCTCCTTAAGGGGGCGCCTGCCCATATCTAAACGTAATGGTGTCAATGGGGTGGAAGCTGGTAAGGCAACCAGATCTCTCAAGAACTTGTTTTCTGAGGTGATTAAATCCTGGACATTCTCGAACCCCCATAGTTCCGAGCCGTACAGGGCACTTGGCAGAATTTGGCCTTCAAAAATGGCTAGAGCCGGGGCCGCGGGTTTACTCACTGACTCCCTATGCTCACGTAATACCACCCCAGCAGTTCTTTTGAAATTTAGTAACATTTTAGCCAGATGGTCATTCCAACGCATCTGACTATTCACCCTGACACCCAAATAGTCAAAGGACTCCACCATATCCAAAGACTCCCCATTGAGCGAAAGGTTATTCCGAAATCTTCTGGACGGGGAAAGGGCCATTAGTTTCGTTTTCGAGGTATTAATTGTAAGGCCCCTATCATTACAAAAATCACTAAAGCGATGGAGTAACTTTTGAAGACCTGCCGGGGTTTTTGAAATCAGAATGGTATCGTCCGCGAAGAGGAGAGTTGGTATTTTTTCCCCAGCCAGGGATGGCGCATCCGCCGCCTCATCCCTCAGGTGATCCACCACACCATTCACAAATAGGGAAAATAGGGTCGGCGCCATGACACATCCCTGGCGGACTCCCCTCCTCACAGGAATCCTCTCGGTCAATTGGCCTTGGGTACCCCATCTGATTCTTGCATAATTTTCTTCATGGAGCTTGACTATAAGATCCAGAAGATAACCCGGCAAGCCCATCTCCTCCAGGACTTTCCATAGCCTAGTTCGGGGGACCAGGTCAAACGCCATCCTGAGATCTATAAACGCCAGGTAGAGACTACCCTGGTTAATTAACACAGTTTTCCAATAGATCGCAAAAAAGCGGAAGACCTGGTCCATAGTACCCACTTTTTTCCGGAACCCGGCCTGGAAGTGAGAAAGGATCTGCTCCTCCTCCATCCATGCACCTACTCTCAAGGTGATGACCCTGCCAACCACTTTCTGAATCACGTCTATCAGACTAATTGGTCTGTAGTTGGCAGGGTCATCCCTGTCACCTTTTTTAAAGATTGTAATCACTTCTGCCCCCTTCCATGAGTCAGGGACAGGATGTCCATTGGCTATTAGGTTCATTATTAAAGCAATGAGTGTGGCCCAGCCCGTGGGGTCAGTCATAAGAAGGTCCCCCGGAATGCCATCTTGGCCCGCTGCCTTCTTCGGGGTTAGATGCCCTATGGCCGCTACTATCTCAGAGGGCACAAATGGATTCTCGAGCATGGCAACAAGGGGGGCCCGATTGGCTGGAACCCGAGAAAAGAGTTCAGGTGCATCTTGACCACCGTAAATTGTTGCAAAATGGGAATGCCATTGTTGGCTAGTAATATGATTAGCCAACAGGGGCCTATTAAAATTTCTGGCCTTATTAATCAAGTCCCAAAACAGTGAGCCATTTTTCATTTTAGATGCATTTTTAAGGTCCTGCCAATACTGTTCCTCCCACTCTTTTTTAGCCCACGCTAATTCGCGGGCATACTCCCTCCTAACTATTTTAACTAGCGGTTGGTTCTTTTTACGTAGGGCGGCAGTTAACTCACGTCTTTTTGCCAGACACTTAGTAGTGTACCAGGGGTTACTGGGTTTGGGAGCTTTTGTTTTATTGCTCTTAATTAAAAATAAATTACCTACTTCTTCAATGGTGTTGTTATATACCAGAGGAAAGGGTGAATCCTGAGCAGCCCCCATCCCCATGGCTAGGGCCTCCAACTCACTAGTCAACACATCAATGTGCGCCTTAATCTTTATCAATTTATCTGGGTGAGAGGCAACCTTGTCCCATTTCAATCTTCGGTTACCATCATAAGGGGTTACCGCCTTTGTTATCTTCGGTGGAGCAGTGTTTGGGCCACCTGTTAAGTTTCTCCACCCTAACGAGAGACATAAGGGGTTGTGGTCGCTATCCTGCGAGGGAACCACCTCCATATCCACTAAGTCACGCCACATGGTGACGTCCAGTAGAATATAATCAATTCTGGATGGACTATTAAGTCTGTTGAACGTCATCGCCCCATTCCGAACAGAAGGGGATCTACCATTCACTGCTCTTAAATTGTGATCCACAGTAAGAGCGCTGATCTGTAATGCTCTAGCGGACCACTTTTTAATCGGGGGCAGTGCCAGTGAGGGGATAGACCAACTTGCGTCGTCCTCCTCTATGCCCAAGGGGTCATCCTCACTTAAGGGTTCGAATGTGCAATTAAAATCACCTCCCACAATTTTTTTAGAGTTTGGGGTACAATTGGCTAGTGACTGTTCTAGAATCGTAAAGGTACAAGGTGTTTTAACTCCCTTGCTCCCTCTAGCATAAATATTAAATAGCTCCACCTTGCTTCCCTTCGCCTGGCCTGGAAATGAAAGGTGTTGAATGTCCCTACACTCCACATCATGAACTAAGATATTCCAATTTAGATCTATTTTTATCCAAATGTGCAAGCCCCCAGAGGGTCTACCCTTCCCACAACTGAAGGCGGGCACACAATAGGTAGCATAACCAGTTTTATAAACTGGTGATAAACTCCAAGTCTCTTGGAACATACGTATATCGAATTTTTCAATAAAGTCGTTCCAATCCGGGAGAACCAGTTTTTTTTCCAACCCTGCTATATTCCAAGACAATAGGTGAATTACGTCTTTACCACTAGTAGACGGGGCTGGGCTAACTCTATTTTCTCCAACCGTTACCCCTAAATTGGTTGTTTCAAAATGCTCTACCTGTTTTAGCAGCTGTTTATCAATATCACAAGTACTACCTCCCACAGATAGATGGTGGGTGTTGACTAGGAAACCAACAGCTGCTCCAATTTCCGGGGGTGGAGATACCCTATCGCTAGTTGGGGATTCATCAGCTTCTTTAGATGTCACAATTGCGCTCCCCTTTAATCTGCCTAAACTTTGGCTATCCCGATTACCCTTCCTATGCTGTAATCTTCAATCCCAATCATCCATGCTGGAAAAAGCATCAAACCTGTTCTCTAGCTCTAGGGGCATGAATGGCCTCGTATGCTCCACTCTCAGCTTGTTGAACCTGGGGCCTCTAAAAGGTATTGTATTCCAACCTTGATGGTCGAATCGCAGGTTCATAGCATGTGGTGCTGTGGGGATGGCTGGGTAATCTCTATAGTTTTTCCCGGCATGGGTTGGGGGTAACACCAGGGACCTAGGGTAAAAATAGGTCAGGGCTCGAGGACTAATTTGGCTGTTACCATTACCTAAAGGCCAATTTAATATAAAATCAACCACTTGTGGATCTCTAAAGTTAATCAGGACTATGTCTCCTTCAACGTCCTTACTTTTACCACCAAGCCAGGGAAGGCGTCTGGCGTATAATATCTCTCCATTAATATTCCTGTTTATAGGTCTATGTATTCTTAACCAGTGTATAATTTTGTTTTTCAACTGGTAGAAGTCTTCTCTCTTGTTATCAGCCAATATCGGGACCCCTGTCAAAACCACCACCAAGGGCACGGCTTCAGGGGGTAAATCAACCTGAGGACCATTGAACCTAGGACCCCGATCCCGCATGGAGCTATCCTGCTCCTGACGTGTAATCCCTATGGGTGCTGTACTAATCTCCTCCCCATGGGCAGTAACAGGCTTGCTATTTGGGAGTTCCAAAGACATCCGAGGGCCCTTACTAACACGGTCAGGAGCTGTATGATCCCCGACCTTAAGTACATTACTACTAAAATCCAAAGTTTCTAGGAGAATATTATTAGTAGTAGGTACTGGGGCCTGGAAGCTAGTACCATTCGTTTGCACCTTTTCTACTATGGTCAGTTTTCTCAGTGTGGATTCAATATTCTCGAGCCTGTGCTCCAGCCTCCTCAGGTTGTCCGTAATGGGCAATATGAGAGTGCTGAACATATCCCCCAGTTTAGTTAGAAAAGCAGTGTCAATAGCGGGCGCCTGCGGAGAGTTAACAGTGGGCTGAATGGGCTCCTGAGTGATTACGACCAAATCCGGGCCCCCAGAGAGGGTACTAGTCGCCGGATTTGGCCTATATTCTGGCCCTATAGCTGGCCCTGCAGCAGTTCCATTTCGAGTCCTTGTATAATTACCAAACTCCGAATGGTGGATCCTAGGGTTAATTGGGGCCACCCCCTCCCTACGTCTCATTTTCCTAGGAGGAGGACCATAAATTTTCCTCCTGGCCTGAATCTTAGCCTTTTTCACATTTTTTAACCCCCGGCCTGGAAGTCGTGTGTTAGGGACCTTAGGATTTGTTATAACATTTGAGGGAGGGGAATCATTGGGAACATGAACACTGAGAACATTGTTTGTAGGGGAACACTCACGTAATAATAGCGGGACATCCTCTTGGGAAGGGGGGACGTCACTATTACCACAGCTGTCGCTAACGTCTACGGGAACCTGAAAATTAGGATCACCTGGAGCCCTACGTTTCATGTTCTCAATAGAGCGTCGTCGGTCAGATCTACGCTCGGCCAAAGTATCACCTTGATCATCAACCCGTAGGATCTTTTTCTTAAAATAACTGTCTAGGGGTCCATTAACCACACCCCTCAACGTGTCCCCTGCCAGATCACTCCCACTCAGGGCCATTACAATTATAATAATGATATACCCCTGAAACCCAAAGTCACAGAGACCAGGCCCAGCCCAGCCTCGATCGGCCTCGGAGGGCCTTAGAGGGCCCGCTCTTTGCCCGGTCTTCGCTCCGGGTTGCGCTCCGCGTGCGTTCCGCTAGCGCGTTCAGGGATAGGCCACGTTATATACCAATAAACAGGGAGGGAGGAGCCGGGAAGAGGAATCAGGTATTGCAGGTGGTTTAACGCCGGGCTACCTGGTCCTCGCAGTCCCGGGAGGGTGCACTACTCCGATAAATACGAATATCCCGCTAAATCAGGAAAGCGTCCTCTTTGACCATACGCCAAGCAAAGGGTGAATGTCTGCACCAGTAACGCCTACGAGCGGCTCCCGCGAAGCGGGGGCCGCGAGGCGTGAAGTAGGCTGACAGGGAGGAGAGGGGCGGGAAGAGGAAACAGCTGAGCAAGATCACGGGGCTGCTGGTCCTCGCAGTCCCGTCTGAAAGATTTATCCGCAATGAGGTTTCAGGGCCAAAGTTCCGCTATCTTCAAGGCAGCGTATGTAGCAGAATGAAGTTAACCAAGTCCGAAAAGAACACCAGGCTCCTCTGACTACGACCGGCACCCGCGAAGCGGGGCCGGGAGTTGTTAAGAGCGTTCAGGCAGCAGGGGCGGGAAGAGGACACAGCTGAGCAAGATCACGGGGCTGCTGGTCCTCGCAGTCCCGTCTGAAAGATTTATCCGCAATGAGGTTTCAGGGCCAAAGTTCCGCTATCTTCAAGGCAGCGTGTGTGGCAGAATGAAGTTAACCAAGTCCGAAAAGAACACCAGGCTCCTCTGACTACGACCGGCACCATATGTTCAGAGAGGCCACTATTGTATTTTGTTTTAGGAGGGCTTGAGGGATAACATCTAGGTTAGGGTCACAGTTGGAGCCTTAATTCTCCATGATCTTAATTATCGACGATGTAGAATCTTCCAATGAAACTGGGACATCGCTTACCATAATGAAGTTCTCTGGGAATGGTGCAAGAGGGATCAAACCGTCTGAGCTCTGTGTGAAGTGTGAATTCAAATACTCCACCCAATCACCCTCATTGATGTTTGCATCATTTGCTGCCCTTGGGACTTTTTAAATCTCGTTGATTAGCTTCCACAACGTCTTTGGGTCTTTTTATTTTAATGAATGTAGGCTCTTGGCCTATAGGGTTTCATGTATGCTTTTCTTAAAGGTCCAAACCTGTCTTTTAAGCCTTCTACAATCATCACATATGTTTTTTTTGCACAGCTGGGTTCTGGGGAGAATGCCATGGTTGCCTGAGATATCTGCTTTTTAAAAAATCTCATGAGTCGGATCACCCTTAGCTCACCGGGGTTCTTTCTAAAGGTAACGCTTGCCCCTTTGTGTGATCCTTTGGCTGAATATTTTGCCACCAAGCACTCAGAAAATCTTTCCCAAGCTTCTATTGGATTTGACTCATTGGTTGTGGCAGTTTCAAGGATCTCTTTTGCAACAACCGCCGGGTCGTCGATGGTATCTGTATTCAACTTTAGACACTTTAGGTTTTCAGTTTGAGCTTCTTCTTGCAGGATTATAGCTGGTCCAAGTCTATTCATGTTGGCTCAAATCCAGATGATTTGCGAATGATGAATTTAAATTCTCTGACTTGACCATATAGATCATAGTTTGCCGTAGAATAGGTAAGCAACCATTTTATCTGATGACCTGGTCCATATTAGTGGGATGTCTCCTGGGAGGTGGCCATTCAAATCTATTAATCCAGCCAATTCACAGACTCTCAGCAGGTTTTCCCCGGTCTAATCTTCATGCCTGTGATTTGGATAGCTGTGATGCGGCAGGGCCCCAAGTGCATTGCCATGATCCTCCTCTGGGGGCTAGAATAAGTTTGAATTGAAGTTTCCTGTGATTAACAGGTGAGCTGGCAAACACTCCCTTTTCAGCTCCTGTAGGTGATTGATTAGCTTTTCCACTATCGTAGATTTTTTTGGGGGTTAATGTTGAGATTGAGAAGGATCAAAGGGTCTACCAGCTGTTGCAACCAACCATCCAAATGAAGAACCAGTAGCGGGGGCTCCTGTATGTTTATCACTCTAACCTTTGCGGATAAATTGGTACTCACATAAACAAATAATTCACATTTTGCTCTCCCAATGGCGCAGCTTTTGTGAGCAAACCTGCTATATTCCACAAACCCTATCAAGGGTATATTGGATAGTGCCCACATCTCTCTGACCTTAATTATATCAACATTTTTCAGAATATCCAGTAGGCGGGCGTCCTTGGTTCTTGCTAATAGTCCTCCCAGATTCCAAGAACATATGCTTATATTGTCCTGTTCCATTGTGCATGTAATAGATTGCTTCTCTGCTAAATCCTTGGCGTAATCCACTGTCAGGGTGACAGGAGCCAGGTAGAGCTATCCATGCTATTGAGCTTGATTATAGTTCGTCTCTATGCTGCAGCCATTTGGTCCATTATTGCTAGGATCCTCAGCTTGGTGGGCCGAGAAGGTGATAACCGTTCCACTGCACTTTTTAGTATTGAATTTGTGGCTCCTTTTCTTTTGGTTAGTAGGACAGAGGGATAGCTATCCTCTGGAATGTTACTATCTTTATACCCCATCAGTTCAACAGGTATTCATTCTCAAATATTTGTATTTGAAGGTACGAGGAGTTGAATGTAGCTAGGGTGGGTATCGATGCCTGCTTACCTCGACTGAGTAGAAATGTAATAGAGCTGTCTTGTGAAACCACCTGCTCCAGTCCCAGGATGGCCTGAATCAATGGACTCCTCATGATTGAATTCTAGAATCCTCAATGGGCTTGTCTTCGGACCATTCTGTTCTGGGGGGTCAGGGCAAATGCCTTTATTCACTGGGATTCAATATTATCTTTTCCTCGCAAGTCTGTAGAGAGTCTGTAGAGAGTAGGGCCAGGGCAGCCTTTTCCTCGGCATGAGTTCTGCATAGGCAACAGAGTGATTTATCACCTCTAGGCTGTGAACTTTGAGAGCTAGGTCCAGGCGGCCTTCCAGTTTGAGTGTCTTGAGCGATTTCCGGTCTGAAACTCAGTGCTGGAAAAACAGATTGACCGTGATTGTCTTCCGCTAACTGCTATAACAGATTATGGTCTCTGAGAGTGTTTACTAAGCCTTGAGTGGTGGTGGACCCAAAGCGTTCGGAAATACAGTGGACCTTTTGCTGGCCTTTGTCCCTATTAACTGCAGAATGCCCTGATGCTTCGTTGGTCACCTTTGACTTACCACATTCCTCTTCATGTGGCAACTGTTCTGTGCAACTCTCATACTGGCCAGAGCCAGCCAACTCGGAATCAACCAACAGTGTTCCTGTATTTCCAACTTGGCCCTCATCCTGCTTAGGAAACGTGATTGAGTGAACACTCAGGTGAGCCAATCTTATGGGCTACATCCAATTTCTGCTTCCTTTCCTGCTTTGTTAAGCAGGGGGTGCCGATGGGTTAACTGGTTCCAGTTCTTCGTTGTTTGACTATATGTTGAGCTCCTGATCTTGACAATCCCTATGGCTTTGGTTAACTCCTTGTGAGGTTTTCTCCCTCAGCTCCTCTCCATATGTTAGTATTGACTCTTCGGAGCTTCCTGGGGTGGTCATGTGGTCCAGAGCATTTTTTGTATTTTCCAGGTAGGCCACCTGGAAAATTTGGGTGGGGACATTTCCTATTTTCCCCAGGATTTCTTCAAGTACTGTTGGTGGCTTCGCCAGCTTTTCGATTACTTTGTTACACAAGCCTATGACAAAATTGGTATTCTTCTTGGATTAAACTTGCATTATAAGGTCATTGGATTTTTCTAGCTTTTCATCAATACCTGACACAAATACCCCCGGAGTGTTAAGTAGGCCTACTTGTATCCCAATTATGTTGGTGTGATGCTTAAGTGCCATCACTGTTGCTTACATGGACGTTAAGATAGTCCCCTCCAGAGTTTGTTGGAATCTGTTGCTGTGGCTTTTCTATCCTCACCCCCAGGTGCATCCAACAGATGCAAAACTAAGGTTCTAAGGGGTGTTCCTTTCCCATAGTCCTTCTCCCAAGATAGACTATTGGATCCATTATCATGTGCAGGTGGAATAACACAACTGGCAGGGGACTCCCTAAATATTGGAAACAATGAGAATTGAAGGCCTTTTAGGCCTGGGGCCAAAATTGAGGGGATATTGTTGGCCAAGTTTTGTTGTTGGATAGCCAGTGATCAGGCATGTTGGAGGGCATCCCAACACGGCCTCATGGAGACTGCAGCATCTTGGGTAGGCAAGGAGGAGATCATTCTTTTTACAAGCAAAACCGTTGGGGACAAGGGGATCGGGTGTGAACCCTCATTGGTTGTTATTGTATTCTCCTCACAGCCAGATTCTTGGTTTTGGATTAACCCCATGAGACATTGGGGCAGGGTTGTCATTGCGATGCTACTGATACTACTGCTGTGGTTAGGACATTTGGCAACATCATCATTTAGTGACAAGATGAAATCTGATATTTTTGAGACCTTGAGGGTCTAAAAAATAGAGGCCACAAGGGCTCCTGTTCTTTGCCATCACAAACTCCTTTTCAGCATTTGCTCTTCTCACTCCCACTACATCCTTCAATTTCTGCCAGCTTGATATGATTTAGGGAGTTCCTTGACATTTTTCCTATTGCTTCCTTTTCTTAGGGCTGTCTTGTACATAGATCCTAGTTTTGCCTAATCTCATCATGGGGTACCACTCTAAAGTCATGATAGGGCTAAGCAGGCTTGCTGTCACTGGGTTTTCTAATTAGATACCCTAATTTTCTACTTTCTGCTCCTAATACGCGGCACTCTTGGTTAGCACCAAGCCTCTTCATAATCTAGATGTCCTTAACAGTGTCCTTAGCCTCTGCTGCTCCTCACTGCACTGGGGTGCATCACATTCCACCACGCACCAAAGATAGATCTAATCACTAACTCACTAAATGCTGGGGATGACCAGAGCTATTAAGGCTGATGGCGATTGTGCCCAAAAGACAGCCAATTCTCAATACAGCCCCCCCCCCCTTCCCGGGGCCTTTTGGAGCTCTAGCTTTTGATGCTATGGCTGTGGATGTGGGTGAGGAGGGCGCCAGTAGCCTGTTGCAGGATAAGGGGGTGCCTTGATGCAATACTTGTGTGCTAATGTAGGGTGGAAAGCTGTTTGGAACTCAGTTGCAAGAGACAGGGTGGGAGAGCAGATGGGAGCTCACCCGGTACCTTTACCCGCACCCAAACCTAGTTTCGGCAGTGCAGAGGGCTCAACCTACTGCCACAGGGATGTTAGTTGCTCTTCCCTCTCCCTACTCCCCTTGCTCTCTCAACTCATTCAGCAGTGCTCGCATTGGGTTGGCTTCTCCTTCCTCCTCCGCATTGCAACAATTTTTGACTGCTTTTTGGGGGATTAGGTATCCTGGACCTGCATCCTGCTGGCCACCGATTTGCAGCTCAGAGGGGAACTGAACAGGGCCTGAGCAAGGGGGACGTGGGATATGTAGGGCAAGGGTGAATGCTGAGGGGTATGCCACCGTATGCTGTCGAACTCAGCAGGATTGACGCCTCACACGGTGCCTCACTCGGACCTTGCTGCTTGCCAGGAAATGCATTCCACTTTGCGTGTTGCACGTCTCTCATCATGTATTACAAAATAAATACCTACAATTAGATAATACATTTGTACTCCATAAATGCATGAGTTTTCTGTGCCTGTGAGGCTCAAAAAGTGGGCAAAGCTGTGCTTGTGTTGATTAGTGTGATAATCCTTAGTGCACAGATATATTGTTTGAATGAGCGGTGGCTGTGTCGGTGAATGCATGTTGAATTCCAGGGTATATGTGTGTGTGGGGGGGCATGTTGGTGGTGGACAAGCAACTATTCTGTGGATTTCTGTGCCCTATGTCTGCTGGTATCTGCTAAATTAATTCACAAATGTGGTCCATGACTGAGTGAACCCATAGCAGCTGCACTTGTATGATAGCCATTGTACTGAGATCAGTTCACCATGAGGTATAAATGAAGATGACAGCAGATGCAAATTTGGTGCCTGTGTTGACAGATGCTTTCCCTGTTTTAGTTGGAATGTCTATATGTTGGATTGTACCCAAGTGGATACTCTTCAAGTGTTCTACTTCTCATGTCATCTGGTACAAGCTTTAACGATATCCAGGTTGTCCATGCTCACAAATAGTTTGGGAGTGAGTGGACTGAAAGCAGTTTCAATAAAGCACAAACTGTTAGTCTATGTTGTGTCATTCATGGCAGAAGTGTTTTATTGCAACATAGTGAACGCTGTTTCTCAGTTCCCTGAGTCCCCTGGGATCATCTCCATTGGTAATACTGATGATGTAAACATTTAAGGGTATATTTATCATTCAGTTGTGTCACCCTTATGCAATGCAAAGTGGCGTAAGGGTGATGTAACAACTAAGCGACACAAGGCCACCCTGAGTAGCCCTGCATGGCTTCATAAATCTAGAGTAACGTAACACAAGTGAAATCACTGTGTTGCATTACTCTGCCCCAGGAAGACAATTCTTAGGCAAAGCTTGGGTTTTCCCACACATCCAACCATGGATTTTGGTGCATTCCCGGAGTTAGCATTAGTGGTAGACCTGTGAATGCACCAAAATGCTATGCCTCCCAAAGGGAGGCATAATGAGGAGAAATATGTTTATTTCTCCACATTTCTTCCTCTTACTATGTATGCTACATTCTGCAGCTCACATAGAAGGAGGAAAATGCCTCAAAGAGTACCTTCCTACACAAAAACAGTCCTGCCTGCAACACAGGCACCCACTGCACCATGGCGCATGGGTGACTGCTTTGGCACTAAGCTGCACATTGTGTGGCAGCACAAGGAAAAATCAGGAATGCATCCTATCATGTTAAATTCAGCACATTTCATCCCTTTACGTTTCATGTATTGCAGCAAGGTGGCTTGCTGTATTGCCCTGTGTGAAAGCTTGCTAATTGTGCCCTTAATTACTTTAGGATGAGAAAGAACACACAAAATGGCCTTCTAACTGAAGGACCAAATGCCCTATGCTCCTATTTATTTTATTTTCAAAAATGCAATGCCATCTGTGATGGTTTTTCTAGGTCTTCAGTCATTAGGAGAATAAACTGGGGCACTTATAGACTTACATATTTACGAGCCGCTTGTGTTGCCGTTGCATCACGTTATATGATGCAGCAACAGCGCAAACCGCTAAATCACATTTATGAGGCTACACAGAGCCATTTTGCATGGCTTTGAATGGCCACATAGAATGGAGTAAGGCAAGGCAGTGCAAGTCGCTGCATTGCCTTACTTTGTGTTAGGGTGGCGTTCCATCGGTGTTGTGGTGGGTGATCCTATGCAACACCCATGTGTTTTTAAACTTCCCCAGAATTACAAGGTCATGTAAACCTGGGGATGTGCCTAAAACTTATGCTACCCCAGGTATTTGTGCTGTGTTCTGCAGCACACATAGAAAGAGGAAAAGCCTACCCAAGATTGTTTGTTTTGCAGTAATGGGCCCTTTGCTGTACAAAAACAATTGTGCATTCAAGGGCAGCCTTGCACCAGGGTTCAAGGGAGTCTGTGTCGGTGCTAGGCTGCCGAAATGGCGACAGCGCAGGTAGAAAGGACAGGAATGTGCTGTCTGCCACAGATATAGTGCATTCCTGCCCTTACACTTTGACACAGTGCAGCCCAACAAGGTGACTTGCTGCCCTGCTCTGCACCAAATCCCAATAAATATGCCCCTTAGTCTACTTAATTGTAAGCATAGAAAGAAAACTCAGCAAAGCTCAATAATTTGAAAGCTGACTCGGTTAAATCTTCGACATGCAGGCAAGTATGAAAACAAACATAAGCAAAATCTAAATTTTTTCATGATGTAAAACTTTGACTGGATCCATATGATTTTGTTTTGTTATTCAATGGATAGATCTACTAATACACAGTTGTGAAAGAGTCCAATATCAATAAAACCATTACATGACTGACAAATAAAATATACTTGATCCTATCGAATGGAAAGAAGACCTTGACAGGGGCAGTGTGAGAGGCAGGGCATGAATTGGAGCTGGGTGGTAGCTGAAAATCTTACAAATTGAGGAGGAATCCACCGAGGCTACACCGGTATTTTGACTGCCAGCTCCTTGAAATGTTACCAATATGAAAGAGACTAAATTGAGACAAACAATAGGCAGATTGCGCTCTTGATACACCAAAACTACAGACAGCTGGGTATTGGTACATTATACCTGGCGCAGGTATAATGTAGTGCAGGGGTTTACGAAGTGACGGATCTACCTAGATGCGCCACTTCATAAATATGGCGCAACATGGCGCATGTTTTACGCCACTGGTGCGTCACAAAAAGTGAGGCACAGGCGGCGCAAAATTGACGCAGGGGCTCATAAATGAGCCCCTCTGTTCTTACTGAGGATTCCATTCACCTACAAAGTCTCTCTATATTTTTTAAGAGCCAAGTTTGTTAAAGATTTAGGGCCTGGTTTAGAGTTTGGCAGGTGGCCCAGCAGCCGTCAGGGTGGCAGAGGGTATTATCGAGTAATGACGGCAAAATTAAGAGATTGTCACTAGCCCAGCAGTGATTGTTGATCCTTGAGAGGAACTGCTACCACAGCACTTGCTCTGAAAGCACTTTATATTTGGTGGACAGCCACTGTCTTTTAGGCAGCCGTTAAGTAACATTTTCATTTTTCAGAAACACATGCAGGGGCATGTTTCTGAAAAATAAAAAAGTAGTTTACCCACACCCAAGGGGTTTTCTCAGCCGCGGCCCGTGGAGGTAAGAGTGGTGAATAATTAATTTTCCTTCGTCATCGTCTGTTGAAATATCCCCCCCCCCACAACCGGGCCCCATCGCTCTTACCTGCATGGGCCGTGGCTGCCAAGACCACAAGGTTTTTCCTGGCAAGGATGGAAAAAAAAATAGACAATAGGGGGCAAATTTACTTACATTTGACGCAGCACAACACAGCAAGCAACCTTGCTGTGCTGTGTCAAATGGAGAGAGAGGAATGTGCCATGTCTTTTAATATATGGCAAATACCTGTTCCCTCTCAGTGCTGGCGCTCTAGTAGCTGCCAAGCACCAATGCACTATGGTGTCTGCATTGCAGACAAGATTGTTTTGTGCTGGAAGGGACAGCTTAGTGCACAAATACAATCCTCTGACACTTTTTCATCTTTCTACGTGTGCTGCAAAATGCAGCACATGTAGAAAGAGGAGAAAGAGGAGAAAACAAGGAGAAAAAACATATTTAACCTCGTACGGCTCCCCTGGCAAGGCTTATCATTTTGTTGCATTCTGAGGTTTACTAGTATTAGAAAGTCTGGAAATGCACTAAAAGCTGTGGGGGATGATTGGGAACACCCACGCTCCACCCATAGAATGCCTTCCGTAGGGCAGAGTAATGCACGGCAGCAGCTTGTGCCACCTTGCATTCCTCCGGATTTTCTATGCCATGCAGAGCCAATCAAGGTGGATCTGCATGCCATAGTAAACCCCCTTTAAGTGCTTGCATTGCTCTTGAACCAACTTGCGTGACACAAGGGCAACACACGCCCTACAGAATCCCGGCACAGATCATCTGCTTTTGGGCAGACAGTCTGATGTCCATATTCTGACTACCCCTACTCATTCAGACATTATAGTAAGTTTTCCAACAGGGAAGTCAGCAGGGGCACCACAGTTGGAAAAACTGATGGTCACACTATTCAGAATAGAGTGAGCAGACAAGGGTTTGGTGGACAGGTTATTCAGTCACTTGGTTTGTGAATCTTTACTCTGCCCAACAAACTGTAAACCAGGCCCTTAGTGCTTCATTAAACTATAGTGGGTGGCAGGAAGCTCGCCAGATGACCATGTGCCAAATTTAATTATCACTATCAGGCAGTAACGGTGTGCAGCAGCTCCATTGAAGTACTACAAAATTATGCCATTTATGATGCCGCCATTCTTTAAAGTATGGTGTTCCACAAGGACAAACTCCCATAAAAGAATTTTACTTCAGCACAAAAGAACGATGGCCGCACTGTGCGGAAAGCTCTCTCACTACATTTTGGTGCTATTGTGTTATTTCCCTTCCTGAGATCAACATTTTTCTGATTGCGAAGGTAGCTGAGTCTCCACAATCAGAACCCTGTGGTTCCACCTCTAATGTTTAAACTGGCAACTCATCCAGCACAGTTCCTGTGCTTCAAAAGATAGCCCTACTTAGGGACAGCATCTGACAGTATTTGTCTTGTCCAAGTTCACCATCTGAAGCATGGCACATTCAGACCGAAAAAGAACAGAAATGTCTGCTACTCTCATGTAAAAACCCTCCTGGGCCACAGGGACAATTGCGTATGTTTTTTAGATGTAAACCCTTGCATGTAGATTTGTTTCCAAAATACAAAAAATTGTTGGCCTGCTATCATGACATGGGAGAAGTAATTTCGCCTTGCTGGTGGCAGAGCTTTAAGTGAAAAGATCACAGTCAAGCTGGCATGTATCTGTTTATCTGTGCTCTGAAGTTTTGCTGGGCCATCTGCCAAATCTGTAAGACCCTCGTATGACCCTTAATGTTTTCACAGCAGCAAGATAACTAAGAGATGGGAGCAAACTAAACCCATCATGTTCTGCCCATAGATTGGATTTGAAGGAAAACCTAAGAACTATTCCTCAAAGTGTTATTAAGGGTCGATTGGTGTTTGTTATAATAGTACGACAGGATCTATGAAAAGTACCTTGCCAAGTAATTCTCAAACCTGATAATGTACACAGGCCTGAAGAACCTCTCTATATTACAGAATATTTTCAATTGATGGAATTTGACCAGAGAAAGCCCCATTTTGAGTGTGCTTATATGAAATGAAGGGTAATCCTGGGCCTTAGAGAAGCAGAAGATGCAAGATACACATCCACGGCCACTCTGTCTGCCAGATGTCTTGTGGAAGTGCCTCAAGTAGGTGTGCACCCTGAATGTTGATCCCTGAATATCAATGGGACAGCATATTTAGCACAAAATACTTTTAAAATAGGATTGACGGCTAGATTTTCTACACCTAACTCCACATATATGTATCTACACAAGACATATAACTTCAAAGTACATAGATGTGGGATTTGGAATAGTAAATCTATACTTCCCAATGTGCACTTGCATTTCAGTCTATTGTCACTTGATATTCTGTCCGCAATATTCTTATATGACAATATTCTGGGGATCGATATTCATTAGTACAATCTCTCAATTATTCTGTACCACTCAGAAAGATTGTAGCACTCGGAATGACTGTTAAGCTGTTCTGCATTGATGAGGTTTATTACAGTCCTGCTTCACTTTTGCAACACATAAATTGGTACATGCGTGACACAGGGCTGTTATAAAGATTTTTGAAGCCACGCAAAGCCACCCTGCATGGCTTTGAGTGGCCTAATAAATAATGAGTAAGGTGGCGCAGCACAAGTTGCTGCTTCACTGCGTTACCTTACTCTGCACCTGAGAGGTGTTCCATGGGTGTTGCTGTGGGTTTTCCATTGCAACACCCATGGAGTTTGACACTGCCCTAGATTAACAAAGTGATGCAAACCTGGTGAAGCGACAAATCCGTACGCCTCATGAGGTGAGGCGTAACAAGGAGAAATATGTTTATTTCTCCTCATTGTTTCCTCTTTCCTTGTGTTATGCATTCTGCTGCACACACAAAAAGAACAAAATGCCTCTTAGGATTGTGCAGGAAGGTGACAGGAATGCAAGGTGTCTTGCTGCAGTACCCTATTCCAAAATGCCATCAATGAGGCATAAAGTATCCAGAAGACCTTTTCAACCTCTTAAGCCCACTATCTAATAAGGACAGAGGATGGAGGGATACGTGCATGAAGTGTAACCATACTTAATTCGCTAAAACTGAAAGGTCCTGCAACCCCGAGACTGGTAAGGGAGAGGAGTAAATGCACTCAAAATTCAAAGTTCGGTAATAACAAGTCGCTTTGAAAGGGGATAAAACATCCAGAAGGTACAGAAGCTACAACTGACGGGAAACACTAATCATAGAGGACAGCAATTTCAAAGAACGTTTATACCTAAAGATAACCCTAAGAAGTGGAATTTCCTTAAGCACACAGCAACCAGCAAAACTAAATCAAACTGGCTTTCCTCACTGTACATGAGATGGTGAAGCTAAAAATAACCCTTGGAAATTAACACACATTGAGAGACATAGGGGCATATTTTCGAGGGCTTATCGCCACAGGAACAACATTTTTCGTGACGTTCCTTTATTGATAAACCCTTCACCTTATGTTCAACACTCCGTCCATCATTCCCTTTGGTTTTGCCTTGTTCGCCTTAAGTTGGCAGGGTATGCCCAGACGTGGTTCCCTTGCTCACTCTGCCACTGGATTCAAGCTAGCCTGGCTGATGACGGCTGATTAGCCAGAAACCGGTCCCAGGATGCTTGTTTCCGGTCTAGGGAAGACATGGCTTGGCATTTCGGGCTGAACTGTTCCCATGAGGCACAGGGTCAGACTGATTTGCATATGGCCATGTCTGAACTGGGTTGGCGGAGTGAGCTAAAGAATGATGATGGATTAAATCCAGATCAGTTGACTGGGGGTGAGTGCTTGCAATGTTCAACACTCCGTCCATCATCCCCTTTGGTTTTGCTTTGTTCACCTTAAGTTGGCAGAGTATGCCCAGACGTGGGTCCCGTGCTCATTTTGCTACTGGATTCAAGCTAGCCTGGCTGATGACTGCTGATTAGCCACAAAACGGTCCCAGGATGCTTGTATCCATTCAAGGGAAGAAATGGCTTGACAATTCGGGCTGGACTGTTCCCATGAGGCACAGGGTCAGATTGATTTGCATATGGCCATGTCTGAACTGGGGTGGTGGAGTGAGCTAAAACGTGATGATGGATTAAACCCAGATCAGTTGACTGGGGGTGAGTGCTTGCAACGTTCAACACTCCGTCCATCATCCCCTTTTGTTTTGCTTTGTTCGCCTTAAGTTGGCAGGGTATGCCCAGACGTGGGTCCCTTGCTCACTTTGTCACTGGATTCAAGCTAGCCTGGCTGATGACAGCTGATTAGCCAGAAACCGATCCCAGGATGCTTGTTTCCGGTCCAGGGAAGACATGGCTTGGCAGTTCGGGCCGGACTGGTCCCATGAGGCACAGGGTCAGACTGATTTGCATATGACCATGTCTGAACTGGGGTGGCGTAGTGAGCTAAAGAATGATGATGGATTAAACCCAGATCAGTTGACTGGGGGTGAGTGCTTGCAATGTTCAACACTCCGTCCATCATCCCCTTTGGTTTTGCTTTATTTACATAGCATTGTTAAGCCACTTTGTAAATAAGACCTCCTTAAGGGGCCGGCAATGGGTTTTGCGGTGGGCATTCCACCGAAACACCCACTGATTTTGACGTTGCCCCCTATTTACAAGGGCGGTGTAAATATGGAGCAGCTCCAAAATTAAGACCAAAAATAACCTAGTCTTAAAATGGCGAAACAAGGAGAAATGATGAATTTCTCCTCGTTTTTGCTGCACTGTGCAGCACACATAGAAACAGCAAATTGCCATGAATGATTGTTTATGTGCAGGAAGGTGTCCCTTCCCAAACCTAACTAATCATTAAAAAAATGATGATTTGCAACTACTATGTGTGCTGCACAATGCGGTACACATAGGAGTTACAATCACCATTACTGATTGTTTGTGTGCAGGATTGACACCCTCCTTCACATAAAAAATAATTCCCTCAAGGAACGCACCCTTGCACTTTGGTCCAAGGGTGCCTGCGTTGGTGCTAGGCAGCTGAGTTTAGCGCCAGCGCTAGGGAAAACACAGGGGTGCACTGTTTTATTGTAAAAACGGCACATTACTGCATTTTCAGAATGCAGCACACATAGGAGTTACAAATCACCATTACTGATCTTTTATGTGCAGGAAGGACACCCTCTTGCATATAAACAATAATTCCCCCAAAGAAGGCACCCTTGCACTTTGGTGCAAGGGTGCCTGCGTTGGTGCTAGGCAGCTGAATTTAGTGCCAGCGCTAGGGGTGCGCTGTTTCTTTGTAAATATGGCCCATCACTGCATTTTCAGAATGGCGAGGCATGGCATTAGCATTTTAGCTTAAGGCCACACTCTGCCATTCTATTGTAAATATGCCCCATAGTGTGCACTGTTTCCAAAGGAGAGAATAGCCACCTCTCAAGTCGAAGCATAGGTATGTTTGTTGAATGAAAACCTAGCCAAGAAGCAAAAAAGCTCCTAGTAATCAAGCATGCGAACAAGACAAGGAAAGTGAACAATTTTCTAATTTGTACAAAAGTAAGTCAGGATAAGGGAGTTCTTTTCTGCATAAAGGATTCGTGAAAAGGCATGCTTGGTTTCATTAATCTTTCTATTAAGTACAGTTAAAATGTAGTTTTAAATCAGTATTGAGCCGCTTCTTGTTTCTTCCAGTCCTGAAAGTTAAATCACACCCTTAAACAGACAGGGCCTCATTTATGAGGAATTGGCATAGGGCAGTGCCGCAAGACTTCTTGCAGGCTGGATAGTTTTTGTTCAGGAAGGGGTACCTTCTTGCTCAAAAACAATCCTGAGAGGCGTTTTCCTCTTTCTATGTGTGCTGCAGAATGAGCACACATGGAAAGAGGAAAAAGAAGAAATAAAAATATTTCTCCTTGTTACGCCTGCTCTCGGGAGGCATAAAGCTTTGGTGCTGCCTCAGGTTTACATGATTAAGTGAATCCGGGACAGTGTAAAAATCCATGGTTGTTGCGTGGGAAAACCCACCACAATGCCCATAGAATGCCTCCTTGATGCAGAGTGAGACAAGGCAGTGACAGTGACTTGCACTGCTTTGTCTTACTCCATATCTATGAGGCCATGCAAAGCCACACAGAGTGAGTTTGAGTCGCCTCATAGATGCGATTGAGAGGCTTGCACCGCCAGAGCTTTAAAAAAACGTGCCGCTCTGGCGGTGCAAGTCTCTCATAAAGAAGCCCCACTGTGTTTTTTTTAACCTGAGCCGTGACCTTGTCAAACAGCTTGCAGTTCACAGGTCCACAAACCACCTACATCAATTAATTTTCACTTTTTTTTTGTGTTCAATATATTTTAATAAGTTTTGCAACCAGAGATAGACAGTGGTGAAAGAAACAAATATACAGTGAGAGAGGCGGGTTACATTGATAGGGAGAGGAAAAGGCTGTGCATAAGTTGATACATTATACAATTATGCAATTGATATAGATCACTTCTTTGTGTGTGAATAAGTACAGATACAATTAGGCATAAATATTACAGTGAATCAGTTATATCTGAATAGCAAGGGTACCTACATATATTTTCCTAAAAGGACTTTACATTTTCAAAGGAGTCATACATCAGCGATGTACATACATGTAAAACACTTTTGGTGCGAGTGATGAAAAGATGCAATCTGATTAATACACCTTGACGTCTACGAAACACCGAGGATCTTATCCTTATTTAGATACTTATGCCGCTTGAAACAGATTGAACCAATGTGACTATATGGTGTTAAAATTCTAGAAGGAACCCAATGTATATTTAAGGTACGCACAGGTGTGAATAAAAAGTGAATGTCTCACATGAATGAGGGAGGAGGGCGGTAAGGGTGACCTTGGATATTAGTATAATACTAGCGGAAGTGTATTTTATTGGACATGAAAGGGGCTTGTTGAAGGAGAGGTGACTTTCTTTGAGGAGAGATCATGGAGGCTTGTGGATAAAGGAGCTTGTGCCCAGGGTGTTCCATATTGGACAACACAAGCCTCTCCATGGGGAAAGATGAAGTGCAATGTTATCGTCACCTGTGAGAAAAGTTAAACACTCTTGCACCATAGATAAAGAGATAGCTTTAACGTTTTTCCAGTTGTTTAGTATTAGCTTGCAGGCAAGAGTAAGCATTAAATCTAGTAAAAAATGGTAGTTGTCCTTCTTGAGTTGGAGGTCCAGGGGGCCCAGAATAATGTATGAGAACTTTTTTGTGGAAAGAATATTTAGGGTATACTTGATGCAGTTTAAAACTTTATTCCAGAAGTCTTGGAGGAGAGGGCATTCGAATAGCATGTGTGCTAGGGACCCCTCTTGTTTATTACAGCACCAGCATTTGGGATCTTGTTTGAGTCCAACCGTAAAGAGTCTGGCAGGAGTGCAGTAAGTCCTATTTATAATCATATATTTAGTTTGTGATCAAATAGATGACATTTTATGAGAGAAGGGGTATTTGTTGATGGTGATTCAGTCAAAGGCTATGTCTTTCTTATTCGACACAGTTTCCCATTTTCACTGATTATGTGTTAGAGTTTTATTTTGGTTGGGTAGTAGAATTTGTATATGCTAGAGACCAGGTGCCCTACTTTGAGTAGGCAGCTCAGAAGGGTAGTGAGAGAAGGATAGACACCCGAGAGATTCTTTTTAGCAAGTCTTACTTTAAGCTGCAGGAATTTATAAAAATCTAGATTTTCGAGTTTGAACCGTTTTTGCAAAGATGAGATTGGTAGAGGAGAAGTACCTTCGAAGATGTCTTGCACTAGGTTAATGCCTTCATGTGGCCAGTCTGACCGGAAAAGTGGGAAACCGATAATTTTGAGAGTGGGATTATACCATACAGAGAATAGGTAGGAATGTTGTAACTTGACCTCCAGACGTGAATCAAGGTTCAGGAGGGCTCTTTTGGTGTTCAGTATAATGTTTCTAGAGTGTGGTAGATGAGATGTGTCCATCGTGGCTAATGCAACTAGAGGGGTATTCTGTATGAGGGACTTTTCTATCACCACCCAGGGGAGTTCATAAGACGAATATTCAATGAACCAATGGGCACCCTGCTTGCATAGAAAGGCTGTTTGATAGTTTCTGAATATGGATAGGGATAGGCCCCCTTTGTCTTTGGCCAGATTGAGCTTTTTCATAGAGATTCCAGGCTTTTTGCCCTGCCATAGGTATTTACTAAAGGTCTTGCCAAGCGGGGAGATCATCATCTTTAGTGTCTCGGCTCTGCCCCACCATAATTTCATGTCAGAGAGAACAGTGATTCTGCATTTTTGTGAATACATTTTTTAAATTTGCGCTCCCTGGTACAGTGCGACCTGAATAATAATTCTACACATGATTTTGTTTGCTGAGGGGAAACATATTTTTGTTTTCTTTTGTAAACAGAAGGCATCAGCATAAACCTAAAAACAGAGGAGCTTTTGGTGGAGAGTCACGTCAAGAAAATCTTATTGTCCAGCTTATAAAAAAGTCATGTACAATAACAAACAAAATATGAACAAGAACAGATTGGGGTGATAGCCTACCAATATATCTGCTAAATCAAACATGTAACAAAAATGTACACATTTTTACATCATCTGCATTTTCTGTAGCAGAATCCTGAATACAAGCATTAAGAGAAATTACTGTTCCCCTAAGTGATGATATGTCGGACAAAAAACATGAGAAGGGCATTTGATTTTCTGTGTGTATCAGAAACAGACTACATCTACTGGAGTGGCCACTCTCAACTTTCCAACTGGCCCGAAGGACAGATAGAGGAAAATGCATAAAAGTAACCCATAATATTTATTTCCTTACCAAATAGACCAAAGAATTAGTCAAATACCTATGTAGAGACAAGGCTAAGAAGACATTCTATACAAACAGCAATTATTGGCACTATTCACAAAGGTATTTTACTCCAGTGAGTCAGCTACATGTTTGTACCCACATAAACAGGGGATGCGGACACATTTATGAGTGTAAAATGCTGCAGCCAACATGGAGAAATAGCAAGTCCAGCACCACACCAGAGAAAATAATGGAGGCAGGGTTTTGAAATAGAACCTCGAAGGAAATAATGGTCAATTAATTTATTTAAACTTTTAAAGTATTTATAGAAAATACCCTAATGCTGAGTGGAAATATAATTAATTAGGCATTATTTTTAAATTTAATAAAAAAAAATATGAATAATTCAAATTATTTATATATGTAGCTATTTAAAGTTTAAGTCATAATAAATAAATATAAACAATTTTCTTTAGGTGTATTTATTTAAATAAACCATTCATTTATATATATTACAAATAATGTAATATTTCATTAAAAATTCACTTCTTTGTTCTGCATCTAAAATGAATTCATAAAACTAAGTTGCATGAATATTTAATATAACATATTTTAAAATGTATTTAAAAAATGTGATCAGAATGTTTACATTTCTCTATACATTACTATGGAGCGATCTCCAATGGTGGCTTAGATCTCCAATGGAAAAGTATAGGGGAAAGCAAAAAAGTTTATAAAATTTGAAAAATATTAGTTAAAATATTTTATGTTAAATGGTGATGTGAATTATTTCAATTCAATTCAAAACTTTATTTGGCAGTATTGTGACAGCCATAAAAGTTATTCATGAAAAGAAAATGATAAGAACTTTTTATATCACAACAATTGAAATTAAAATTTAACCAATACATAAAGCGCCTCAGCTAGCAAGATAAAATATTTCATATAGTATTAAATTGCAGCAGCATGTCTCATCAATGCATCAAAGTTCTTGCCCACGTGACTTTAGGTTTTGCTTTGTTCGCCCTAAGTTGGCAGTGTATGCCCAGACGTAGGTCCCTTGCTCACTTTGCCACTGGATTCAAGCTAGCCTGGCTGATGACGGCTGATTAGCCAGAACCTGGTCCCAGATTGCTTGTTTCCTTTCCAGGGAAGACATGGCTTGCCAGTTCAGGCTGGACTGTTCCCATGAGGCACAGGGTCAGACTGATTTGTATATGGCCATGTCTGAACTGGGGTGACGGAGTGAGCTAAAAAATGATGATGGATTAAATCGAGATCAGTTGACTGGGGGTGAGTGCTTGCAATGTTCAACCCTCCGTCCATCATCCCCTTTGGTTTAGCCTTTAAAAATGTTCCTAAATTAAAATACACTTAAAATTTTTTACTCAGAATCTAAGATGCATTGAATTAGGCCAAAACAGTACTTTTTTAAAAAGAGGGGTTAAAAACAACTTGGAATATTGCGAGTAAATTTACAAAAGTATAAATTAAACTTAGTCTGTTTAGAAGCATCGTCACACGGGCAAGATATGGAAACAATATGCTGTGTATAACCAGGGGAAATCAGAAGTGGTACTTAATGGTGCCTGATCTAAAACAAAATAAGAGTAAATGTTCCCATCTGCTGCAAGCAGTCCATATATAAATAGTCATGTTATCAGTGTCATATAAGTCCAAATATCTTATAACCGTTGGACTTGACTGGAGACTCCCGAACTGCTGGGACTCCTCGAGGTGGAAAAAAGCCTCCATTACGCTACTTAGTGAAACGCAGGTCAAGGGATCCCAGAAAAAGTATTCCATTCCTACACGACTATACATGGTTTTAACATAACTAATCCAGGAGATTTGCAAACCTTTATTGAGGGAGAGGCGATCTAGTATCTTTTGTTAGGGCAGCCTCAGGGTTTTTCCATATTGATAACCAGAGCAGGGGCGACGGGATGCACATAAAATCTTCCAGGTATCGCAGCCCCAGTTCTTTATGATTGATGTAATTGGCAGTAGAGACGGGCAGTGCAAGCAGTCTCTGTAGAAATCAGTTTTCTTCTGGCTGGATTACCTTACAGTTGGAAATACCCCATAACCGCACCACGCGTAGAAATTGGATGGCTCTGGAAATTATACATTTTTAACAATACGTCCAGGAATTCACCACCCAGGGGTGGGGGAAGAGAGCATAGTGACCCGTTGGCCAAAGGAAATTTCATTGTACGATTAGAGATGCTGAAAGACCATGAACCTAGGGCAGAGAAATAAATACCCAGATAAGGGAAGGAGCTTGTACTGGTCAGAGAGTTGGGGCCGATTGATGGGGTTGATAGGGGCCTTCACTTGCGGCCACAAGACATGACGTGGGACTTGGCAAAATTGGTTTGCAGGTTGAGGGAGACCATGAAGTTGGTAAAGGTGTGTACTAGGAGACACAGTGCCCTAGGTGTACGTACTATAAGCACTGCGTCATCTGCATACAAGAGGGCTGGGAGTGGGTTACCCTTAATTACTGGGAAGTCCAGAGTTGCATCTCATAGTGAGGGATGGAGATCATTCACATACAAAATGAACAAAAGATGGGCTAACACACATCCCTGCCTGACGCCACGCTGAATTTAAATTTCTCCTGTGACTTCCTGTCATGAAAATGGGCCAAAAAATGGATTACAACAGTGTCAGCCTATAAGAAATAAGAATATGCCATAATTTCCCCCTGTTTACACAGTCGAATGTTAAAGGCAGATCCATGAATGCTAGATAAATCAGAGATCTTTTAGCCACTGTATATTTACCTAGTACCAAGTTGAGATTAAGGCATTGCTCGATGGTCCCTAATTTACGTCTGAAGCCGTAATGACAGCTATGGAGTATAGATTTGGTGTCCATCCACTCAGTAATATTATTATATATAACCAATATTCTAGCTGTGCTGTCTTGGAGGGAAATAGGCCTTTAGCATGCAGGAAATGAGGGGTCCCCCTTTTGGAATATGGGACGATGACAGCAGAGCTCCATGAGGCAGGTAGGCTAGTATGTGCAAGACCATTGAACATAATCGTGAGGCGTGGGGCCTAAAAGGATACATATGGTTGATTAAATTGATGGGGACACCATTAGGACCCAGTGCCATCTCACCCAAGCTCTGATGGATCGCAGCTTCGACCTCCACTAAAACATGCCACTTACATGTGGTCAACTTGAAAAGTACCTCCTAGATGTGGAGCAGCATACATTTCCTTTAAAAGTTCCTTCCAATTGCTACTGGTGATATGGCAAGAAATTGAGTTGGAAAGCCTGAAATTGGATTTGAGTTTTGTAATAGGAGCCCAAAATCTCTTGCTACAGCCCTGTTTGGATGTTGGATGTTGTAAGAGTATATCCCAGCAAGAGCTTATAACTTCCTGATGATGTGTTTTTATGGCTTTTTTATATTGCTTGTGCAGATTACACACCAAATAATGATCCCTGACTTTGATAGTTAATGCAAGACAGAGACCCCCATTAGCTTTAGAGCAGGTGGTGTTAAACTACCTCAAAATATATGGGGTGAGTTTTACTGGTTTTAATAAACCCCCCTTAATTCTGTGGCATAATTTAACGAAAGCCTCCACCACCTGTGAGCTGCGGGCCTCCTCAGGCAGAAAGGCTTGCATCAATACATAATTAGCCTTGATTATGGAGTCGAAGTAGTGTGCAGGGTTTTGCAATTTCCAGGCTACTCTTTATCTGATGAGGATTAGAAATTGCAAAGAGCTGTGTCCCTAAAATGTTTCTCCCTGTGGTGTAACAGTAATTTTGTTTCTATTGGGTTGTGGTCACTGAAGGTTGTGGGGACTACCATGCCATTTAGAAGCTGACTGGTCAAGTTATTTGTAACAAAGGCATAATCTATTATGGAGAGGCGCCCTCTTTCTTTATTTGTGGGGGTCTCACTATAGTTTGAGGTTACAATGGCCAACATGTGTTCCATTTTAAGTGATGTGAGATGAATAAGCAGGTCGCTGCCACAAAGGTCAGTGCGAGAATTATTATCAGAAGGAGATAATTTGAGCTGGGTTGCCAATAAAACTGGAAATGTGTACATTAAAATCACCAGCCAGGCAGAGATAAAATGGATGTCCTCTTGAAGCTGTGCCATCCCTTATACCATGTATGAAGTTAAATAAGGGCAGAAACGTCGTGTTTGGCAGACTTGAGATGTCATTATTGCAAAAGTTGATGGAGGACCTGACAACTATTGCTTGAAAACTATCTGCATGTCTTTTAATGGCTTTGACAGTGCCCCTCATAATAGCTTTGATCCAGATGGCCAGCCCCCCTGATGCACGCCGCCTATATGAGGGCTTTGCTAATTTTGAGATGCACGGGTACCCATCAAATTGTGTAGGTTGCATCTCCCATGTTTCCTGTAGTAAGATGATATCATACCTCCTAACAAGTTTCTGCCACTTAGTTATGTGAATCTTGGAGTTGAGGTGGGCCACATTCCAGCTTGGAATTCTAACTGCAGCGTTATGTGCATTAGTAGATGGCACTAGGGAAATGGATGTAAATTCCCAAACTTTAGTGGGTTACTGGGGGTAAGGGCTATGATAGGCCTACGTGAGATAGTGGTTATTGTACATTAATTGTATATATTTATTTTAAAGCTAGAACAACATTTAAATGCTAAAGCATCAATAATGTAATTTGAATTTAAAATGTATTTTTATAGAATATAATACATTCAATGTAAATATTTTTATTGAAGTTTTAATTATAAACAAATTCCATCTAAAGTAAAAATATATGTTTTTATTATGAATCAAAAAATATTAGAAGTGATCATGTCTTAATAAAAATAATGTTATATTATAGTTTACATTTAAAAATGTTTAGTAAAATATGTTAAATTAAAATAAAAGTATGTTTTATTTGTTGACCATTTTCTAACATTGAATTTAATGTATTTATATTTTAAACTTGTTTAAACAATTTAATCGAATTTTACATTTTTTCTCTGGGGATATATTATTGTCTATGGGAGGGTGTTGTGGTCTGAATTCTTGGCCATTTGTGGTGCTGGACTTACTGAGCCCTGAGCTGGAATACATTTACAACTGTTTTAGGTTCATTTTGGCTGTAGTAACTTCAGAAGTGCAGGTAGTGAATAGGTGTAACCTTTCCATTTTTTGAGGGTGAGTCTGTCCCTCCCTTTGTTTTTTTCAGTACATTTCTATGTTATTTTTAGCATAGGCTAAGATCCTATCCCCATACCGAACTCTGACATCACTTAAACCTTTGTTTTCAGTGAATTTAGTTTTTTATCACATTTATCCAACTCTACTAATATGGGTGACTGGCTGCAGGGTCTGTCTGCCTTCAGCCCAGTGCAGCATGAGGTTGACTGCAGAACCTAGCCAGAGGCCAGGCCATGTATCCAACTTTCTGGAAACGTCCAATCCCTGTGGATACCCAACCCACATTTCTTCTCTGGTATCACGGCACACCTACAGTAACAGCATTGAAGATTACTGCGATTGATAATGACAGTCACAACATTTTGATCTGAGTTGTGACCAGCCAATCAGATCAATCAGGATAAAAAGCTCATTGTCCAATCAGATGGCTTTCTTTTTTTTTATTTAATTACTGTGGTACTCCCACAACTAACCATCCAGATTTACCTAATTTATTAAACCCTTCAAGCCCAACTAAGCTTCTCACTAAGGGGTGATTAGGATGGTGAAAGGCCCGCTACCGCCAGCCGTGCGCTGGTGAGTTATGTATCAATGGGGTAACCCGATAGACCACTGGACTCGGGTGTATATATTGGTATATGAAAAGACAGTCACAGTGGAACAATTTAGCTCAATTAGAACGCAAGTTTATAATATAAACTTAAATAGAGTTATGACAACACCTTATTGAGATACACAAATGACTGCATTTAATCGTTTGAGCATAGAAAAAGGTCAACATATCAACCTGTTCGACAGACAAACGCATGTCAAAATCATCATTTTCAATTAATAAGGGTGTAAGTAAGGTGAAAAGTGCAACATAAATCGGGATAAGTGCAGACAATGTGAAGGGGAAGGTCGTGTGTTTAAGAACATCCAAAATCAATTTGAAGACCTAACCTGCCACTTGAATGGCAATAACACAAATGCAATAACATGAACAAGAAAAGCAGTTGTAAAATCACTGTCAGTCTCATGTATTGAACAAAGGGAAAAAAGTTGTCGACGTTTCGACCCCTAATCGAGCCAGCAATTAGGAAATCTTGGAAGCGGGGTCTTCTTCAGGACCAGTGGGGGGTAGAGAAGATGGACTTACACCTAGGGATAATGAGTAGTGTTAGTACGGTGTGTCTATGGGGTCATTAAATGTCATTAGGTAGAATTAAGATATTATTTACCAACAACAGCAGGGATGACTCATGCTGGACTATTTGTAGATTGGGCCCGAACGGCTCCTAAAACAAAAACAAAAAGACGGAACAAGAGGAGAATGCACATCTGTATGGGGTCTCAATTAAGGCCTAATGATCAAACCAAGATGGTGTACTACTCACCATTCAATGTTGAAAAACCGGTGCTATTGATGAGAATATTCTTATCGGTATCTGAAGAATCAGAGTGGGCAGTGGTTCATACGTAACCAGAGCTGGGGGGGCAAGAACACGAATTTCAAACCTCAAAACCGGGTTTGGAAATATACCTAAAACATTATGGTATAAACATCAAGGGACCCACAAGAGTAAAGGAAAATGTTTAAAAACAAATTAGCGGCAAATATATCGAAAAAGGAGTCACCGTGAGGAGACAACGGGGGTACGGGAAAGTTAGAGCATAAACAGCGCTGCGGGGTCTTTAGAGTTTAAACCATCTATAGTTGGTGACCACCCAGCGTGTTACGGAATTAACGTGTAACCCGCCTGACGGCTCTAAAAGCCCGGAATCTAGTCAATTGATATGTGGCTGGCAAAGGCCCATATGGCGGCTTTTACATCTAAAACCCAACAAAGGCGATGTGTATCGCAGCGTGTTACGGAATTAACGTGTAACCCGCCTGACGGCTCTAAAAGCCCGGAATCCAGTCAATTAATATGTGGCTGGCCAAGGCCCATATGGCGGCTTTTACATCTGAAACCCAACAAGGCGATGTGTCTCGCAACGGGAGATTCGCAAATGGAGAGGTGAGGAGGAGCAACACCCAGTCTCTTAGTGGGGCAAAGGCAGGTGAGCAGCGCGGTGAGAGACAATCTCCAGTAAGAAGAAAAACGCGCGCATGCATCGCGGTCTGACATACCTCCCGGGCAGCGTCAACAGCATCTGACAGCTAACCCTGGGAGGTGTCACATGACCCTTTAAGTAGCTGACAAAAGCAGGTACGTCAGGGATTTGCGCGTAACGCGCTCATTGGACAAGAGCAGGGGGTGTGTGTGTGTCAGCACAGCTGAACACTCAGAAGAGGCAAAACTGAAAGTGTTTTCACACGAGCGGCAAACAGAGTTCAACAACGCACGAAGGGCACTCAAATATGCCGATAGAAACTGCTGTCAAACAGCTTACAATCTAAATATCTTGCTTGTAACATTGAGGCATGATATTCACAGTAATGTACGTAAATGCAAAGATAGGTAAAAAACACTTTGTCAGATATACGTCAACGTGAAAACCAATTCATAAACGTGAAAACCAATTCATAAAACAGCATAAAAATCAGAGAACAATTTAGCTTCCAGGGTGAAGTATATACAAAGGTAATGGCCTGACTGCAAAGGCAGCTTACATTCTGATGCAGTGATAGACTGCCCTCAACGGATTAATAATAAACATCTAGGTAGAGTTTTGCACAGATTTTAAAAAGGGAATAAAGGCAATTATGAGCCTAAAAAGATGGAAAAAGTGTCAGTAATGTGATATGTGCCATGTAACAAAAATCCATAAAGGTATACATGGACGAGAATGCCCCAAATGTAAAGGCTAGGTGTTATTCAACAGGGATAATTGTGCATATGTAGCGTCAAGTTCGTTAAGGCCATTACGGACAGAATCCAACCTGTCCATCCATTTGCATTCACGGGTATTAAGAATTGCTCCCAGGTCGCCTCCCCTGATGCCCAAAGTGATGGCCTCAAGAACTAGCCATTTCATCGATTCAGGGGGATGGTTAGATGCTGAAAAATGTTCAACCATGGGGGCCCCCGTGGTGTTGCACCTTATTCTGCTACAATGTTGTAGGATGCGGCACTTGATCCTCTGAGTAGTCTGACCTACGTATATTTTGTTGCACGGACAGATAATCGCGTAAATGATATTCTTAGTGTTGCAGTTTGTCAATGTTTTTAGGGGCACCGTGCAATTACTATATTGAAACACTTTAGTTTCAATGGTAAGATTGCACGCTTTACATTGTCCACATTTGACATGGCCTACTGGTGCCGGAAGTTGCCACATTGATTCAATTGTTGGCTTAGGAGGTGTGTCCAGAAAGGACTTTACCACTTGATCACGAACATTTCTGCCCTTCTTGAAGGAGTGCATTGGTGGTTCAGGAAGATGTAGTTCCGATGATACCAGATGCCAGTGTTTGTTTATGATATGCCGGATTTCGTTGCTCCTGGTGTTGAAGGTGGTAACGCATATTAACCTGTTGAGGTCCTCTTCACGGTTCTTTGGAGTTAGAAGCATATCCCTGTGATTGAACCATGCTCTCTTACGGGCCCTCTTAACCAACCGTCTGGGGTAGCCACGCTCAATTAGTCTAGCAATCAGATCATCAGATTCATTAAAAAAAGAAAAAAAAAAGAAATACATTTTAATGAATGTTCGTGATCAAGTGGTAAAGTCCTTTCTGGACACACCTCCTAAGCCAACAATTGAATCAATGTGGCAACTTCCGGCACCAGTAGGCCATGTCAAATGTGGACAATGTAAAGCGTGCAATCTTACCATTGAAACTAAAGTGTTTCAATATAGTAATTGCACGGTGCCCCTAAAAACATTGACAAACTGCAACACTAAGAATGTCATTTACGCGATTATCTGTCCGTGCAACAAAATATACGTAGGTCAGACTACTCAGAGGATCAAGTGCCGCATCCTACAACATTGTAGCAGAATAAGGTGCAACACCACGGGGGCCCCCATGGTTGAACATTTTTCAGCATCTAACCATCCCCCTGAATCGATGAAATGGCTAGTTCTTGAGGCCATCACTTTGGGCATCAGGGGAGGCGACCTGGGAGCAATTCTTAATACCCGTGAATGCAAATGGATGGACAGGTTGGATTCTGTCCGTAATGGCCTTAACGAACTTGACGCTACATATGCACAATTATCCCTGTTGAATAACACCTAGCCTTTACATTTGGGGCATTCTCGTCCATGTATACCTTTATGGATTTTTGTTACATGGCACATATCACATTACTGACACTTTTTCCATCTTTTTAGGCTCATAATTGCCTTTATTCCCCTTTTAAAATCTGTGCAAAACTCTACCTAGATGTTTATTATTAATCCGTTGAGGGCAGTCTATCACTGCATCAGAATGTAAGCTGCCTTTGCAGTCAGGCCATTACCTTTGTATGTACTTCACCCTGGAAGCTAAATTGTTCTCTGATTTTTATGCTGTTTTATGAATTGGTTTTCACGTTTATGAATTGGTTTTCACGTTGACGTATATCTGACAAAGTGTTTTTTACCTATCTTTGCATTTACGTACATTACTGTGAATATCATGCCTCAATGTTACAAGCAAGATATTTAGATTGTAAGCTGTTTGACAGCAGTTTCTATCGGCATATTTGAGTGCCCTTCGTGCGTTGTTGAACTCTGTTTGCCGCTCGTGTGAAAACACTTTCAGTTTTGCCTCTTCTGAGTGTTCAGCTGTGCTGACACACACACACCCCCTGCTCTTGTCCAATGAGCCCGTTACGCGCAAATCCCTGACGTACCTGCTTTTGTCAGCTACTTAAAGGGTCATGTGACACCTCCCAGGGTTAGCTGTCAGATGCTGTTGACGCTGCCCGGGAGGTATGTCAGACCGCGATGCATGCGCGCGTTTTTCTTCTTACTGGAGATTGTCTCTCACCGCGCTGCTCACCTGCCTTTGCCCCACTAAGAGACTGGGTGTTGCTCCTCCTCACCTCTCCATTTGCGAATCTCCCGTTGCGAGACACATCGCCTTGTTGGGTTTCAGATGTAAAAGCCGCCATATGGGCCTTGGCCAGCCACATATTAATTGACTGGATTCCGGGCTTTTAGAGCCGTCAGGCGGGTTACACGTTAATTCCGTAACACGCTGCGATACACATCGCCTTTGTTGGGTTTCAGATGTAAAAGCCGCCATATGGGCCTTGGCCAGCCACATATCAATTGACTAGATTCCGGGCTTTTAGAGCCGTCAGGCGGGTTACACGTTAATTCCGTAACACGCTGGGTGGTCACCAACTATAGATGGTTTAAACTCTAAAGACCCCGCAGCGCTGTTTATGCTCTAACTTTCCCGTACCCCCGTTGTCTCCTCACGGTGACTCCTTTTTCGATATATTTGCCGCTAATTTGTTTTTAAACATTTTCCTTTACTCTTGTGGGTCCCTTGATGTTTATACCATAATGTTTTAGGTATATTTCCAAACCCGGTTTTGAGGTTTGAAATTCGTGTTCTTGTTCCCCCAGCTCTGGTTACGTATGAACCACTGCCCACTCTGATTCTTCAGATACCGATAAGAATATTCTCATCAATAGCACCGGTTTTTCAACATTGAATGGTGAGTAGTACACCATCTTGGTTTGATCATTAGGCCTTAATTGAGACCCCATACAGATGTGCATTCTCCTCTTGTTCCGTCTTTTTGTTTTTGTTTTAGGAGCCGTTCGGGCCCAATCTACAAATAGTCCAGCATGAGTCATCCCTGCTGTTGTTGGTAAATAATATCTTAATTCTACCTAATGACATTTAATGACCCCATAGACACACCGTACTAACACTACTCATTATCCCTAGGTGTAAGTCCATCTTCTCTACCCCCCACTGGTCCTGAAGAAGACCCCGCTTCCAAGATTTCCTAATTGCTGGCTCGATTAGGGGTCGAAACGTCGACAACTTTTTTCCCTTTGTTCAATACATGAGACTGACAGTGATTTTACAACTGCTTTTCTTGTTCATGTTATTGCATTTGTGTTATTGCCATTCAAGTGGCAGGTTAGGTCTTCAAATTGATTTTGGATGTTCTTAAACACACGACCTTCCCCTTCACATTGTCTGCACTTATCCCGATTTATGTTGCACTTTTCACCTTACTTACACCCTTATTAATTGAAAATGATGATTTTGACATGCGTTTGTCTGTCGAACAGGTTGATATGTTGACCTTTTTCTATGCTCAAACGATTAAATGCAGTCATTTGTGTATCTCAATAAGGTGTTGTCATAACTCTATTTAAGTTTATATTATAAACTTGCGTTCTAATTGAGCTAAATTGTTCCACTGTGACTGTCTTTTCATATACCAAGCCGTGCGCTGGTAGGCCATCCGATTGCCAATTTCCCCCTGTCACATTACAATGGCTGGGGGAATCGTTCCACAAGCGTGATGGGTGCAAAGACCGCCCGCCACGCTTCCGCCACAGGCAATTGTTAGGATTGCCTGGCGGAGCGGACATGCCCGCCAGATTACATTGCTGGCATCAGCTTTTCCAAGGTGGTGGAAACCCCCATGTAAAGGCTGGCGGGGATTGGGGGCCCATTGCGGGCCCCCATAGACCTGGGGGGAGGTGTTGCGGCACTGGGGGGGTTCCCATGGAACCCCCCTGCTTTGCCCTGCACTGCCTGGCAGGCACCGAATGGTGTCTGCCACGTAGTGCAGGGAAATGCACAGCATGGCTATTTAACATTGCGTACGGTGCTGCAGCCAGCAGCACTGTCCGCAATGTTAAATAGGCAGGGTGCGCCCACCATACTGGCGGGCGCATCGTAATTGCAGTGGTGGGACCGCCACATGACTGGCAGGCCATCATATTGAGCCCCTAAATGCTAATTTCTCAAAAATGGCTGAATTGATTTAAACAAAATAACAAAAAAAGCATGCTTTGCGTGTAATGTTCTAACTTTTTACCAAATATGTTGTAATTTTATACACCAGTTTTTTCTTCATCGGAGATTTTACATAAAAATCAACATTTTGGAACTGCATCTCTTTTTCTTGTTGTTGATAGATGGATTGGCGCAAAGGTGCTGAGGTGGATTAACTCTTTGTTTTGAAAGGTTTTGTGCAGCTTCTGCAAATGGTGCCAATGTTATAAGCAAAACAAAAAATGCTCTTCCCATCTAACCATAACTAGACAAAAAGTAGAAGTTCATCCATCGAAAGCCCCTTCCTGGAAAATGTCTGGATAATTCGTGAAGCAGGGCCAGAGAAAAAGGTGGGGTAGGGTTTCCAAAACATCATTCTCCCATGTTAATTATGAGAAGCAATCCAGAAAAAACTTTGACTAAATGGAATGACACTAAATTTGTGCAGAAAGTTAGAACTTTACTCAGAAAGCATGCTTTTTCTTATTTGATGTAAATCCATTCAGATGTTTTTGAGAAATTTGTGATTAAATAAGAGCTTGGATTGTCTATGAAGGGGTTAAAAGGTTATGTTTATCTGGACTGTTGGTGTCCAAATATGCTCTGACTGGTCACTGTAAGGGAAACTAGTATGTCATGATTAGATGGACACATCCTGAATAATATGCTGTTCCAGCCATAAAGGGACTCAGGGAAATGGTCCATCTGTTCTCATATAACATTTAAAAAAAAAGTAAAAGTGGACAGGGTGAGCACACCCTTACCCCCAGGGGCATGTGGACTGATTGCCAAAGGCATGCTGTAGCAGCCCTTACAGGACTCAGAGACATGGTCCCCATCAAAATGCATTGAAGTGAATAGCAAGGTTTATGGGGCATAAAAAAGGAGCACATTTGAAAGGGGATTACAGGTTTTAGTCACAATATACACTATTTGTGGGTGGTGGTACACTCATTTTAGAAATTCTGGTGAATGTGTAGGACATTATACTATGTGAAAAATTATTTCTTTTGAGTACTCATAGAGGTTATGGACGGTGCTCCAGAAACTAAATGGAAGAAATGTTTTTTTAAACTCACACTATCTTTCTCAGTCATCTGAGGATAAAGTTTGAGATTCTGAGTAAAACATACACTTTCAACAGCAGCAGCAGCTGGATAATGTCATAGTTATAAGCCTACTTGCCAATAAAGTCATACAACATAGGTCACACTGTACACATGTTTTTTAGACTATAAAGTAGCCTTTGATGGAGTCAACTGGGACATCTTGTGGGGAGAGCTGAAAGAGTGGAACATTCCAAAGCATCTATTTGAAGCTATCTGACTGTTACATACCAACACATGAGTTCATATCGATCAATGGAGGTACTATATCAGAGTAAATTCTAACAGATAGAGGCTTAAAACAAAAGTGTGTGATGGCACCAGTACTATTTAATCTATATAACACAGGCCTTCTTTCTTTTTTGGGCAGTCAAAAATATTTTTCACGAAAATTAGGAGGATAACCTGTGCACCTGCTACAGTCTGCAACAACTAGGCATTGCTAGGCATTGCTAGATCAAACAGCAATAGGCCTGTAGAGGCCATAAGCTGGACTCCAACTTTATGATTGGCAATTGGGCAATGCCAAGATAAAACATGCACGGTGGATGGGAGATCAAAGTATTGCAACTGCAGAAAGTTCTCAATATTTGGATACATGGATGTATACAAAACTCCTCTTTAAAAATTGACCAAAGTCAAATCCCACCTATACGAGCATCTTGCAAAATCAATTATGTAAAATCAACATAAATTGGAACAGCCCGGAAGGTTTAAATAGTTTTGAATCAACGTTGTGAGACTTAAAGCATTTCCTTTGGAAATAAACAAAAGGAGGCGGGTTGTTTTATCATAGATACTATGGCTAGTGCTCTGCAAAGCTAAGAGGAGGACAGATGTTCTATTTCTCAAATATCATTCTGATCCATATCAGTAAAAACCTGTGACATGCAGACTGAAACATGTACCTTCAACACCACCAGCAGACCAGCCTGTCGGTTGATTTCCTAGCGTTTTACTTCGACTTCCGACAGTGTTAAATTGAACAACTAGGGCATCATCATTCCATATTTATCACACATCTTTGGCACAGCTGAAGCGTTCCCCTAAAAGTTCATCCAATTAAGCTTTTTCCTTGAAAATTTCAAGTGAGGGACGAGAAAAAACATTTTTCCATGCAATTTCCATGGGAATTTTTTAACAGCACAACAGCCCTAATTGCTGAACAAAATGTCATCAAATTTGGCAGACAGCTAGAGCTTTACACAGAAAGCTTGTTTTTTTTAGGCCTGTGTGTGGTTTGCAGAGTTTTGTTACGCAGAACTCCGCAAATTTACAAAAAACTCTGCGAGGTTCCGCGAGTGGCGGAGTGCAGTGTGAACTGCAGTTTGTGCTGGTATTCCTGCCGCTCGGGTAGGAATTCTACCCGAGCGGCAGGTCACACTCGCAAACGTACTTTTCGCGATCGCGAACTTACCGTTTGCGATCGGGAGCGGGAAAAAACCCCGCTGCACACCGCGAAGCGGAGTTTTCTGCACTCCGCGACCTCTGCGGAGTGCGGAGGGCAGAAAACTCCACAAACTCTGTGAACGGAGGGAAGTTCACGGCACAGGCCTAGTTTTTTTGTGATTTCATGTAAATTTGCTGAGTAGTTTTTGAGAAGTTAGGGTTAAAAATATATGCATATCTGGATGGTTGGGTCTCGAGTTTTGACCAGCTTTATATAATCGAGCAATCTGATTGGCAGAGAGGGCCTATTTTTCTGACAGCCATCTTGCTCCTGTGGTAGAGAAAGGCTGGCTCCTGCAGGTCCCATCGGAGGTGGCGCTATGATTGTCATGGGAGACTCCTTGTCCTGAAAGTTATAAAAAATAAGTTATAAGTGGGCATGGTAGGGGCACCCTGCCTCCCTGGACCTTGTGGGAAGGGGGATTACGAAGGAGTTTCACCCATGGCCAAATTAAAAAAAGTGAAGGGTCCTGGCAAATATCAACAATGTCATGATGCAAAAATATTTGCTAAAAATATTTTCACCTGATTAAACAAGTAGTAAGCAATTGAATTAAAAAAAAAGGGATTAATGCTTAATACATATTTGCCAGAATCATCTCACACGCTGGTAAGGCAATAGCTATGGTTTCGTTCGCTGTCCTCTATGGCTACCACTTACTGTATGTACCATTGATAGAGATGATGCACTGACACTGTGAACAGGATAATCTGGGAAAAGTCTATTGAGAACTATAGGCTTTTTCCCAAAACTAGTGATAGTTTCATATAAAACGACTTGGCCTGATTCACAACGATTATGGCGTGACTTACTCTTGTATTACTGCTGGTTTACTCCTGCAATCCATGAGGTAGATAGGAGTGCTACAGTAGTAAGCTCATCTACCCACAGAACAATCTTTGTGAAGCAGACCCTCGATAACCAGAGTATTTGTGAATGGGAATTCATTTTTATTTTTTAGTAGAACAACCAGCTAAGGCTAATGACTGTCCTAATTTGTATTCTATTTATAAAATCGCTAATAACACATTTACTTATGAAACTCTGATTCACAAAAAGTAGTATATCTTGAGTGCAACGCCTTGGCCAAGTGTTTGCAGAATCCGGTAGTGACCTGTGCATTTGCCAGGGCCGGACTGAGAGCTGACATCAGCCCTGGAAAACTGCTCGCAAGGGCCGATTCCGTCCGATTTTGTTACAGGGGGCCAATATTGCTGGCCCTCGTAACAAAAACGCCCCCCCAGGTGACCAAAACCAGCCCCTACCCTGGCGGCCCACCGGAGAAACGCTCGGTGCCCGCTAGACTCAGAGCACTCGTTCTAAACCTGGGAATAATTTATTTGAGTTGTTTTTCACAATCTCTAATCATGGAATATACCACTAATATAAGAAAAATTAAAGAACTCTGTGAACAACAAAAAGGCTGATTAAAAACAGGTCTGGAATTTTGACCTTGTGCATGGTGATTGCCAAACGTAACATAACTCGCTTATGGGGGGCTTCGTCCGCACCACTCCTGAAGGAGTGGAAAAGGGACATGGATTGGCACATGGTGGCCCAGAAAGAAGTAGCGGCTCCTGGTGGGAGTGCTGTGGGGCGGAGCGGAAGAGGAGCAGGGTGGGGGTTAGTACACTACGGCATACGGCCGAACAGAGGTAAGTAAACAAATAAATAAATAAAACAAATTTCATTGCGCATGCTTCATTGCCAACTGCGGTGCAGAGCGCGCAACAAAATTTGTTTTATTTATTTATTTGTTTACTTAACTCCGTTTGGCCGTATTCCGTAGTTTACTATCCCTCACCCTGCTCCTCCCCCACCCTTCCCCAACGCCCCGCAGCACTCCCACCAGAAGCCGCTACTGCCAGAAAGTAGTTTATGAGAACCGGTGCTGCCCCAGAAAATGGGAGAGGGTGTGGGGTACATGGAATGTCTTTTAAGGAAGCCCCTGTGTCACCCCCATTGCAGTTACTGCTCAAGCCATCATTCCCTGAAGGTTCTGCCCCCCACACCTGAGAGGCGGAGGGAGAGCTGGGAGTTGGAGAGTCTGATCTTCAAACATATAACCATCGTTTGTTACTTTCTAACTGTACGCATGACTTCCAGTGGTGTATTTCCTTTTTCACTGTTTACTGTATGTTTAAAAAAAAGATGTTATATTAGTCTTTTTTATTTTTTATTTTAGACAAATCTTTTAATGTGAATTGTAATACATTTAATAATGGATTATATTATGGTGATGTTTATTTATGTACTTTGATGGTCTTAAATGCACCGAATAAAGTTGTATGATGATATTACGGAGAAAAAAAAATCCACTTTTTATGGATTTCAAAGAGCTCGTAGGTCCATCCTTAATGAATACGTTCAGAAGGCATTTATGTAAAAAAACAAGCCACTGACTATGGAATGAAGTAATCATTCCGTGATCTTTAGCTGTATTACTAGTATCCCCAACTTACTTTTGCACAACCATTGATAACCCATAGAGACATATGGGATAGTTGGGAGATGAATGCAGCAATGTATAACAGCTAACTATTAAAAAACTTTTCCTCACCAAAATGATTTAATTGAAATAAGTTAAAAATATTGCCCATACGTTCCAAAGTTTGGTGTTAAATGTGCTGCACACTAGAGATACCGTTTTACTGTCGATTTCAACTTGATTGTATCCACCATCTGCTCAAAGGTGCCTTCGATAACAGTCCAAGAATAACTCTTCATTACGGTAATGTGCAAAAATACAGGGTCAGCTGAGACAGGGTAGCCGCATGCTTGATTAAAACTCTTATAAAAGTAAACAACTCTACGAGCTGGAAGACAATCTTGAACACAAACGACCTCTTCGGAAAGTACACCATTAAAATCTTCAAATGATTATGAAAGATATTTAATCAAACCTGCACACGTGCTGTGAAATGGAATATGCCGATCTGGGAGAATGAAACAGGACAAGTTTCTATTAATTATCTACAAACTCTTATAACACCGCTACGACTAGGGGGAAAAATATGACTCTAAACAAGCATTGCAACACCAAATCAAAGCTACCTAAATTCCGTAAAGAAAGACGAGTAAAATGTTCAAGGTGTTACTCCTATTATCCAGATTTTACACATGTTTTAACATATTCAACAACTGAATGAGTGTCTACATCTGTAGGGGCAGATTTGCAATCAGCAGGGATGCGCCAGTTATTTTGCGTCACGGCAGACACCTCTTGCGCCACCATGGATGCGCCGCATTTACAACGCGGCGCACCATGGGGCAAGAATAGACAGATGCGTGACGCATCTGCTGTCGTAAACGTGACGCATTGCTGGAGTCGCGTCGTAAGCGCGATGCAGCTCCAGCAAGGCTCGGGGGGCCCCTATGCCTAACATGCTGCGTCAATCCTTACGCCTGCTTCAAGCAGGCACAGGGTTTTGACGCAACATGGCCGTAAAAGCGCCCCCCGCGCCAGAACGCCCAAATGTGGTGCAGGGCTTTACAACGTGACGCATCTCCCTTGATGCGTCACGTTGTAAATACCCCGCAGCATGGCGCTGGCTCTGCGCCGCCGCTGCGTCTCACAAAAGTGATGCAACAGCGGCGCAAATGTGGCGTACGGGGCTTGTAAATCTGCCCCATAGTATTAGTTGTTCAAAATTTCATAAACGTATATAGAGGTGAACTATATTTCGACTGTTTGAAATGCTCACTAATTTAAAAATGCTGGTGTTATTTAATAAAAAAGTAATATAATACATAACTAGTAAAAACATTCCAAGTACTTAATATACAGGAGGAATGACGAAGAGCTGAAACCTGGGTACAGTGTTTTTTATATTATTATAGATGATGAAGTTAGTGATCTAAAACATCAAATAACTTGATTTGGTAACTTAAGCTGATACCGCTGGTGGAAACATTGGTTTACACAAACCAAATTGAAAAAGGAGGCCCATCGGATATCACCAATGTCAACTTTAATGATATCAGCAACACAGCACATATGAAACCATTAGTAACATCATTACTGATATTGTCAATGACGGTAAAACCATCACAATTTTGCCTTTGCATAGTGAAGGGGTTTGCGTACAGTGAAATATTGAAAAACACAGTTTTAAACAATAAAGCCAAGAGAGGGAAAAAAACATTACGTCATACATCTATTTGCTTGCTATAAACATTAAAGTAAACAATGGAGAGCATTATAAATATATCTTTCGGTGAGAACTCTCCAAATTAAAAACGAATTTGCTATGATGAACGTCATCAAAAACATAAAACCATGCTTCACTGGATGTTAACCATCTATTACTATTTTAAGAAAATACTCAATAAGAAAAGAAAATTGTACCTCAATACCAACTGTCAATTTAATGTACCCTGCATACCTGCCCGACCAATTTCTCTGACTAGTGATTGTGTGTATCATACATACTTGATATGCCTAATGACCTCCATCAAACACAGGAGAAGATTGCCTCAGTAGTGCCCAACTGTAGCACTTTCTGTGTTTAATACTCATTGCTTCCAATTTCGAGTTAACAGTTAGCATAGGAAATGAACAGCCCTATCAGATAGATTTATATTTGTATTTCAAATATTCATTGACGAAAATACATGAATGTACGTATAAAAGTATTTTTTGGTATTCACACAAGTTCCTGCTGGTCATGCAAAATATGCAGATTCCATTATATAATTTGAATAGTACTAACTGGCATTCATGACACACACCCGTCTTCCCAAACCTATGCTTAACTTGTGTACATCATGGATACACTTCACGATGGTCAGGAGACCACCAGACAAGCAGTCAGCGGTCCGATCTCAGAATTAGGATGCAACCGACGTGCTGGCAGTCAGAAAAGTGTTCTTTAAGACGGGGGCTTGTGCTGCGGCACAGAAGCAGAGCACTTTGTCCACATTCATGCACCGTGTGGGGTGCATGGATGTGTGTGTGGGCACTACATGTGCCCCCAGGGCCACTTTGCAGTAGCTAACAAGTGATGGGTGCCCTGTTTGGGGTGCCCAAAGTTCCTTTCCGACAGCCCTTTTATGGTGGTCAGGCTGTCGGAGATGTGTCACATTGTAAAGCCCCACAATAAAGGAAAGGGAGTTGGAGGATAGGAAGGTAGGTTTTTCCTCCTGTTACGATATATCTGTCAAACAAAGGGAACCAAAAAGGATCCTGATAAAGCCTACCTAGAAAAAAAAAATATATATATATATAGGTGCTCTATGAATTAATAGAGTCCTACACTAGAAAAAACACTTATTTTTCTAGAGTCCCCTCACTCACCTAGGGTTGCCCCAGGGTGACATGCTTCATCATAGGGGTCCTCCCAGACATCTACTGTCTGGGGCGTGCTACAACTTAACGAAATACGCAGGAGCACTTTCATATTTTCAACTATGTGTAGTGATGTGTTGTGCAGTGCTGTGTGGAGTGAAAAGTGAAATTAATTCAATAAAAATTACCTGGATAGTGAGCCCTAATTTTATTCTGCTCCTATCCGGTAAATGTACTTTAAAATGCGGCTAGTAATAGAGTACAGTAACGTTATGTGTGCCTGTCCCTAATTACTTGGTCGACATGTTTCGTGGTTACCCCAACCACTTCCTCAGGACCATACAAGGACCAGCCTTGCGTGTACCACTCCGTGTTTTTACAGACAAACAACTAATTTGTACTGTTTTTAAACCATTGGTTTGTTAAATACATACGATTCCGATGTTATCAGGATTTCTTAGATGTATTGGGTCGTAGTTTCTGAATGAAAATACAATGACATATAAGGATTAGTTACACACCCAAGTCCACAAATTGATGTGGACTAGGGATCTTAATAACTTTACATCTCTTTTACGTGTCAGAAAAACCTTGTATTTCTTAGAAAATAAAAGTGCATATTTAATAAGTGCTTTTGGTGAATAAAGTGAAAAACACATAGACATATACACACATATATACAGAACACAAGGCTGCGGTAGGTTACATCGATAAAACCTACTTTAATAGAGGTGTAATTCTACTCCATGGTGTTGCTGGGGCAGGGAGGCTCTAGACATCTAGGACATGATATAAGAATGTAAGTTAAGCGCAAGTGGATCTTACTAATAGATGCCAGAGAATGAATCATAAAGATTCGTCATGGTATTTTGCTTCCTCTTCAACTTACTTGTCTAGATTGCACCATCAGCTTATAAATCTATGAGCTCCCAGGAACACCGCATATTGTTGTGTCCCTGTCGGTGCTCCCTTTTAAATGTTTCTACTGGCGGGAAATTAGAAAACGATTCAAATGTGTCGACGCCCGAGTGGTATTGGGCGCCATCTTTCAGTGGTGAATCGATATGTACTTCTTCATTATGACAAAATGAAGCTTGTATATTACCATCCACCTAAGAACATAACATGTAGTTCTTAAAGAAATGTTGTAGTGTGTTTCAAGATCATCATGGTTGTACTTAACCCAATACCAAGTTTGTACTTGTCAGCCGAACCCGAGTGAAAGGATGAATATTCATTCGAGTGGTTTTTTTAGGGCGCCATCTTGGAGTGGTGAATGGATCATTCTTTTTAGGGGTTAGTGGCACCTAACACACGATGATATTCGTAAACGTGAATTTCATTCTAGGATGAGTTTTTACCCTAAATATTACTGATAAAAATGTTACAGACATAATTCTTGTGCTGACTAGGTAGAGTATGAGACAGAGGTTGTACTTGTCAGCTGAGTAATTTTTAGGCGCCATCTTGGAGTGGTGAATCAGTAATTCTTTTTAGTGGTATATACCAAACAACACACGCCAATATTCGTCAATGTGAACTTAATCTCAGTATGAATTTTTTACTCTAAATATTACTGATAATTCCATTATCCCTATATTGAATAGGTGGAATGTGAGACATGTATGGTTTCTATTTATATTATAGGTATTTAACTCATTCATACAGGGGTTTTGTTGTTAGCGTTGATGATTGGGTTCCTTATTCATGGACTATACAGAGATGGTTTATTCATATTTTAGCCATGTACATGTTTTTCCAACAGGTGATCTTACTTAATGGTTTAATGCATTCTACGGAATATTGTCATTGAGGCCTTGTGTATCTGTACCTAATAATTTCCAAGGGTTAATCTTTATGAGCGGGTGATTTACATGATCTGGTGGATGCATGCTTCTCCAGTTCTCAATCCGATGCAGAGAAATTATTCCCAGACCTCCAAGATTCTTATATCTTTTGAGGTCTAAATCGTTTTTTGCCGGACTAAGAAACCCAACGCACGCGCAGTGATTCATGACCCTCTGCGCAGGGCTACACACCTACCCCCCTGTCCCGAGGAAGACCCGCCGTGACGCGTATTAAATATTGCGCTTTACATAGGGTCGAAACGTCGACGCATACTATGAGTCTACACAATGCTTCAGTTCAAAAATTAACTTACACATGATGATGAAGCATATGTGAACAATCATATGGACATAATCAAAATTTGTATCTTCCCAAAATAACCTTTTTGTGATTTCTCTATCTGTCATACTACAGTGTATCGTCTGTATTTACCACTACATGTCACTCTTTCTTCACAAATCTGTCAATTGTATAACTGTAGCCTTGTTTATTTGTTATTTCCTTTTTTCTGAAAATAATACCGATTGAAAAATTCAGCTTGGGTGTGTTTTGTTATATTTACTTATGGATATGTGTTACATGTAATGTATTTATACTGTGAACACCCTAAAGCAATTGAAACTTCCCCGACAGAACCATTGTATTTATATAATACGTATACCCAGGTTCTGAGGGACACCGGGTCACCCCATTATTTTTTGTAAAACAATGCGGCACAACTCCAGCAATGTGTGACTTTTGCATCAAAAGATGTATCAGAATTTCTAATGCATCTGTCAATCCTTGCACCATGATGCGCTGTTTCATAAATACGAGGCTTTCATGGTAGAGCAGGGTTTTTGCACTCAGGCACAGGGAAACTGACGCATCTCTGCTCTAACGTAGAGATGCATTTGTTTCTTGTAAATCTGCCCCTCATTCTTTAGGTGCATCCTATGCGAGCAAGAGTACGTGTTTACTAATTGATTTTTTCATAGTGCTCAGAAAGAGTTCCAAGTAGACATTTGTCCAGGTGGAAAACCAAACGTGGTTATGGTTAAATAAGAATATATCAGTGATTTTACCTCTGGCCCCCTTGTAAATCTGTAATGCTTCTGCTCCACAACTCAGTTGGCAAACGTGCGGTGCCTGAACAATTACAGGACTTGCATTGTATGTGCCTTTCCTAACTTATTTCAGCTAAGAAACCAAGGACACAAACTTGTGCAGCATCTCATTACTGAGACAAAACCTCTGGCCAATTACTCTATTTTCTTGAATGGTGCAGACGCTGGGTGCGGTTTGCACTACCCATGTAACTATGTGGCTTTTGGTGAGAAAAACAAAAATACTGTAGATATTGTTTCTAGGTTAAAATATTTTGATGATTTGTGCCTTTGTCCCCTCCTCATTTTGTCTTTGACCCACAATATAGGCAACACAGTAGATTCCAGTCTTTCCTTTTTTCAACACACATATTCACTCTTTATGACTGTCTCTTTCAGCTTCACAATCTTTGCCGTCTCTTTCAGCTTCACCATCTTTGCCATATCTGTTCATCCTCAACTTTGCAACAAAAACTGGGGCATATTATCAAGAAACGGCGTTAAAATTAATGGGCTTCATAATATGCCCTCGAGAATTCCAATAGAAGCCCATGTTTTGGTGTCAACATGGGCTTCTATTGGAATTCTGTGTGGCATATTATCAAGCCCATTATCGCCGCTTAAGCGGCAGTTTTCTGCCGCTAATGTGGCGATAATGTTAACGCCGTGCTTGATAATATGCCCCACTGTTACTCTCATTCTGAGATGTTCTCCCCTCCACTAACGCTCCTTCCAAGTTACCCCTTTGCCTGTTCCTTTGTCTACTTTGAAACTGCTTTCTGCTCTGTTTTTGCCTTATGTTTAAACGTGCTTCTTTGACCCAAATTCTTCTTACTTAGGGCCAGAAATACCTCCCTTTAGGATAGCGAATTCCAAATAGTGATCTTTTTTAATCGCTATTTGGTAATTGCTATTCTGATTGTATAAACTTTTTATTTTTTACTAAGTGATTCCTAGTGAGTCGCAAACAGACATTCCTCATGAATACTAATGAGGTTGGCCGCGACTTGTGGTCCATTAGAAATGATAGCCATGACAGGAATGGTGGTCTGCTGAGTTCAGCACAATTGCGGCCGGCGCAGGTAATAGCGATGTGGCGCTGACTTGGGGTTGAGGAGGATTACTTAATCATGATTTCCTTCTTAGAGCAGGTTCAATATCGGTCTGGAATTGGTTATAAATGTCTGACACTTTTTTGTGAAAGAAGATGCTATTTGGTTGCATCTTTCTTTTGTGGCTTAAGGAAGAAAATTACTTTTATGGGGGGTGGTCAGGGCTTTGACCACTCTAAATAGTTCCTTCTGGGAGTTTGCTGCCTGCTCTTTCTTTATTTCATTATGATAGAACCTTATTGAGGCGTTCTATTTTATTTTAAGGGCAGGGTCGAACTCCTTTCTCTATTTCATTACCAATTCCTTACATTGTTTTTTCAGTAGAACGAGATGGTCACTGTACTACCGGACTTTCTTTGTATGTGATATTGGGTTGGAAACTATTTTAGGGATGCATGCATCAACTGACTGAACAATCCAAGTCTCTCATTGCTGGTAATCCTCCTCTAAATTAGCTACAAAGTTGGGGAACGCTGACCAGATTCCGGGATTGAGCTTCGACCAGCTCCTAGTGGCAGTGTTCTGGGCCCTATCCTTGATCTACTGGGTGGGTTTGGGTAGCTGAAAAAGAATAAGGCAATAGTCCGACCATGGAACTGGGTTTACTTTGGATACTGTAACCTGAGGGTCGTTGGAAAATATGAGATCCAATATATGCCCTTCCTCATGTGTAGGTGTTGACACCAGTTGAGTTAATTGTAGTGCCTCAAGGTCGTCCTGTAGCCTTCTGATGTTTGGCGCGTCATGTACATCAAAGTGAAGGTTTAAATCGCGAAGTATTGTCGTGTGGGTTTCCTCTACCCCTAGGCCTGCCGGTGCCTCTGGTATTGCCTCCATAAATTGGATACTTGCACCCGGTGGTCTATAAATAAGGACACCTGAGAACGTGCGGGTGGGAGAGAGTGTGATCTGAAACCGAAGACTTTCACACTCTGGAAGAAAGAACGAAGAGGTAGTACATCTAAGACCATCTTTTAAAATTATGGCAATTCCACCCCTAATTTTTCCTACCCAATCTAGTCTATGGGTCTGGTATTCTAATGGGCGGCAAGATGAATATCTGGGCCTGAGCTATCATTAAGCCAAGTCAAATAATACATCCAAAGAGTCTTCCTCTAACAAGGTTTTAATGTCAATAATATGCCTAGGGATAGAGGGACCATTGATCATTCCCAGTTTCCATGTAGCTACTTGGTGCTCAGGAGTTGTAAGATGTATATCTTTGTTTCTGTGCAGCTTGAAGCTGCCCTGACTGCAGGCTCCTATGGTATCAGGTGTGTTGTTGACTGTCAGTAAGGGAGCACATGAGGGATGTGGATGAGGTCTGAACGCCAGTAGCCAATTTATGGTGTACTTGTACTGACCTGAGCTGGGAAAAGCAGGGATCCTGGCCCCTGGACCCTTTTGGGAGCAGACAAGTGCAGACGGGCTTGCCTTTGACATGCCCCCTGCCCGTCCTGCCCGCAGCTGATATTTAAAGAGGAAGTGGGGTTGGCAAGTAGAACACCAATATCCTGTTGTGTAGTTCCTATAAAACCTATACAGGACCTGCACGTTTGGGCAACATACACTGCAGGATTGGTGTTAGGCTGATTCTAGACACCCCTATCCAATTATGATGGCCTGTGTAGCAACTGCTCTTACCAAGGAGAGAATAGTTCTTAGCAACTATCGAACATAACCACCCTGATCCCTCAGGGCTGTGGAAACAGTGTACTGCTTTTCTCTTAGTCATACATTCAGAGATACACACAGAATAAATGGTAGTGACGTTTTCAATAAGTATTTATTGAACAGCCGTTACTCTAGTTTAAAATAGGTGTGCTGAAACAATCATTAGACAGTAACAGATATAGCTGATTAGAAGCACTAGGAAAGTAAAAGGATGGTAGAGTTCTACCATTTTACTGTAACCATTCATACAGGTGAGTACATAAAATACATGATAATAAAATGCGTACTCCTATGATGCAACCCTAACTAGATGCTACCTAAGTGTACTTAGCATGTATGTAGGTGTTAAGCCAAGAATCCCTCTAGGATAGAGTCAACCCCCATTACCTGAAGTAAGAAACTGTGGGACCCTGTCCTGGTTTCGGGTTAGACACCCCGAAAGGGATGTCTGACCACTGCGAGTTGGAGTATCTGCATGCAGGGGCTTCAGCGTCTCGCGTCAGTGTGTTGGCATGGAAGTCCTGATTTCCTCTCCCTGTCTCAGCAAGATGTGATGTTTATATACCTGAAGGTATCCCCAGGGGTTCTACATTGCTCTGCCACTGTCAGACTAAGGATGATGTTGGGAATGAAGCTTGTACATAGTTATTATGCCGGAGATGGTAGCCCTGCTGAGATTCCAAGAATCCAAGGATCCTCATGCCTAATGTATAAGGCTATTTGGTCAGGGAAAACACCACGTTCTGTAAGCAGTACTGTAACTAGGTAAACGGTCAGTCCTAGCAGCCCGTTATGTATGTAGTGTAGGGATGAATATAGGTGAAAGGTTGGGATGTTACCTGAGCCTATTTTGGGTACCTATATGGAATATACCAATCCCTCCTCTGCATGCAGCTCTATGATTGGGGATGGAAGATGCCTCTCTATGGTTCAATGGGCCGCAGTTAATAACAGTCACCCCTTTCACATTTGGTGCAAATTAAACCATAAAGAGCATAAAATAGTGAAAGTATCACAGAGGTTTACAAGAGGCAGAGCTTCAAGTGCACCACTCTCAACACTCTCAAGTGTCGGGTGGAGGCAAGTCTGCCCGACATTGTAATGAGACCATTAGTTCTTTTCTTCTCATGCCATCTCTGTTTCTCTCTTCTTTTGATGGATTCAAAAGGCATCCATGAACTCTGACTCTTTGTCTTACATCTCTTATCATCCTTTTCTACATCCTCGTTCCCCTTTTTCTGCCTCTAACATTCATCTTGTAACTGGCTCACAAATGTTGTCTGTGTGTGTTTCTTTGATTGTGCTCAATCGTTGGATTCCTTCCCAACCACAATTTGGTCCTCTGCAATTCAGTTCATTTCTAGAAATACCATTAATGCTTACCCATTCTACAAGACTTTTCTTCCTCTCAATGTCTTGTAACCGAGCCCCAAATTAAACTTGACTCTGGAATTTTAATAAGATGATACTTTGGTGGCTCTCTGTTGGACACTTCAGCATAAATGCTATATAAATACATACGTGAAAAACGAAATTATGGAATAGGGTCTTTCATTTTTTTTATATAATTTGGATGGTTCTTTTACTTTAAAATGTGTTAAATTGTACAGTTGGCTTTAATACATGGAGACTGTGTATTGACAATGGATTTTGAGAGACAGGTTTGTTCGCTTTAAGATTCCTGTGTTGGTACGTCATCTCTTTGAATATCATTCACAATCCTAAGAGAAGTGAAGCACTCATTCACTGTGTACTATACTCAACGCTAGTTCCACGCACATAATGGCTCCACAGTGCATCTTATACATGAATCACGCATATAACTAGATACTAATCTCCATCTAAACTTGGCATGGGTTTTGCAATTTAACAGATCCGCTTGTCAAGTACTAAGGGTATGAATATGAGTACATTTAACTTACTCATTTCAATTTGTGAGTAATTCAAGAGACATGTGCACTATCTTGAGGAAAAATAACCATGAATTAACCCTTAGTGACTAAATTCATCAATCAGAGATGCTTGATGGAGGATAAACTACACGGATCACCCAAAATTGACACAATAGAGGAATAACCCACACAAACAACATAGATTAGACTTACTGAAAGTATAATCAGCTACATTCCTACATTTACTTCCCAAGTCAAATAGATTCACCAATAATATTTCACATATGTGGGATAAACATAAATTATATATCTCCACCATTAACTATGCAAAAGAGTAATGCCATTTTACTTGACAGCAGAACAGCTACACTTCTCTATTGGTGAACTTCATACCCATGTAAGAAGACAGTGCAAACATATAAATATAACCTGAGTATGAAGGTTTCCCTTTCTCTTGTTTTGAATCAAGAACAAGAGCTATATGAGTTATTTCAAGTCATAAATCCCCTACGTGTGTGTCTTGTTTGAGATATAACTGTAATGCAGTAGACCACTGAGTAATGATGAGTAAATCAAAAATTTTGGAAGTAAACAAAAAGACAAAACCTCACACTAGCAAACCCCTTTATTCAGGGTTTGGTATTGTTTATTGTATTAATTCTCTGACAGTTGAGGTCCGGTGCCCAAACAGTTATTATCACATAATAAAGACTTGTGAAACCCCAAAAATAGTAACAACAAAGAAGATGATTATTAGATTTTTCCAAATCTTTTAATATGCAGTTGAGAAAACAATTAAGGACTTTGTTGCTTTGAAATTGTCTTTCCTTGTAGCAATAATTTAAAAGACTAATATTGACTTTTACCAAAGCTACAGAAAGAACGCCAGCACACTATATGATTAGTTGAACAAGATGAAACATGCAAGACACAAATCTTTTCATAAGAAACCACTTAAACGCTGTGACCACTTAATTTAAAAAAAATTATTTTATAAAAATGCTTGCAAATATACTGCCAATTAGGAATGCTTTTAAGAGTACCATACTGTGCTAGCTTGCCTGAAAGTAATGAAAGAACAGGGACAAATAGATGTATAAATCGAAAAGCTGAGTTGAGCTTCTGCATTTGTGGTGGAACTGTTGAACTTGGCTCTTTCTGCAGGGTAATTCCCAAACATTGGTTGTATGACACAACCACGCTTTCCTTTCCCACGCATTCCTTAACAATGCTGGTGGAACAACAAATGCGTCTGAACCACACGTTCCATTTACAAAGCAGGTCGTTACAGCGACTTGCCTTACGAGGGCGCTGGACTTTGGACTAGTATAATTTGCTATGCTCACTCCAGTCCCAGCAACAGAAGGGAAAGCATTGGGCTTTAAGTTCCAACCGTGCTTTACCTAATGCATGTTGTTGTAACAACTTCCTTTGTAAATGGAATGTGTGGTTGAGATGTTTTCATTGTTCTGCCAGCGTTTTAAAGGCAGCACATTGTTTGGCGGTTGCGTTATTTGCTGTTTCCGGCAAACATTTGTCTTCACTCCTCCTACTTTTTGCTGAATTCTTTTTAGTTGTCCACAGGACTGTGTGCACTTTACTACAGCTAACTTGCGCTAAAGTCCTTGTGCTTGTTCCTTAAAACATGTTAGTGTGCTTATACCCATTAGGCATATTTAATGTACTTGTCTCTGAATAATCTGATGAAGGATTGACCTTACTATGAGAATCATAGTTAGACATCCGCAGGTTGTATTATATGTATTGTATTTAAGAAACACAATAGATTATTCTTTTTTGAAAAGCATTCACTTGTGTTAAATGTTTGTTTCTCAAACTTCTTTGATCGTCTACACAACTTTGTATTATTTTTAAAGCCTTATAGGACTTAGGCTGTGCGTCTCACAGACCTGGGAATCTAGGCCTTGAAAGACATGACTAGTTTACACAGGGGTTAGGGCTTTACCCCTCAGTGAGAGAGCATGCCAACACTGATAAAGAATAGTTGACTTTGAATAAAACCTCTGTTAGCAATTTTTTTAAATCAGGAGTGCAGGACAACACACTTACAACGTAAAACAAACCTTTTACCAGGACCAAACCTTTCATTTTAATACATATAAGTCACCCCTAATGTAGTCCCTGGACAGCACAGAGAGCAGGGTGCAATGTATTTAAAAAGTAGGAAAAGCACTTTAAAGTTTTACATGTCCTGGTAATGAAGAACTTTTAAATGTGTTTTTCTCTACAGCTTGGCCACCTCTCCCATAGGATAACATTGGAATGACCTTATTAAGTTTTATACGTGTAATTTCCCAATAGGAACAGGCAACCCTTTTCTGGTGTCTCTGGAATCACAATTTGAAATCCTAACTTGTGGTGAAGTCGGATTTTAAATTGCAATTCTGAAAATGCCACTTGTAAGAGGGGTTGGTTCTAGAAATTTTGCAAATTTAGACCACTAATAAATATTAACAAACAACAATGTACCTTGTCTAAAGTTATTTAACTAACAAAATAAATCATTACTTTGTGATCACTGACTTCAATTAGAATGCCGTCAGTATCTATACATGATTATATTTCAACTTTTTCCTTTAGAGATATTGTATAGCACAATCATATACATTGGATAACATCCATTTGATATCCAGTGATAACAAAAAATAAAAATACCATTTTTTTGCAGTTCGTAACACATATAAAGTGGGGATCATTTTAGCCCAGACATAGCTAGGTTATTAAAAGCTGTGTTTGTCTTTGTGAAGTTAGTTGTATATCAGTTAGTCTAGTGCTAGTCTCCAAGCGTATTTTACCTTGGAACATCCTCGTTATGGTGGTCTTTTATTGATCCTCTTTTATGTAGTTCCTTGACGTAATTTATATTAACCACACTGTTCCCAGGCGATCATTTTTTCCTATGGCTCATAAATTCTGTGCACTTCTTATAAGTTCTGTACAACGATTATGTTTATCTAAGTTTATAGAATCTCCTGAGGTTGAGTGGAAGTTATGATTTATTTTGATCATGTCTTGCTTATGGAAGATTTTGCAGTTCAGATATTTCATTCAGCCCAAGTGTTGTTAAATCACAAAATCAGATAGGCTTCCTTTTGGATAAGGCACCTTTCTAGGTCTCCTGCTCTAGTTCAGGCTGCATTATTGCAAGGACCATCCACTTGAAATCATTTTCCCTGTGCTTTTTATCACGGAGCAGAAATAACCTTTCAGTGCACACTTATTTGTGTTGGATTATTCGCTGTCTTACCTCCTGATTTGTTTTGCCAATATACACATTTTGACATGGCCCAAATCGAAGAAACATTTCTTTTCAACAATAACTCTTTCCAAAGCATGACAAAGTGGCTACGATTCAAAGATGATATTTGGTGCATCTTGTCTGGGGAGGCACAAGCTCTCGATCAGTTTCTTTAAAAGTTGAACACCAGCTATTAAGCTCAACATGTTTAAGAACGGCAAGGTCATCATGTTTCTAGATGCTGAGGTCAGGGTTCTGGGTGAACAGCTAATAACACACTTTGGGCCTTATTACGATGTTGGGTATACTTAATTCTGACCGACAACGTCTCGGTCCTGGGACTGCCTAATTAGGATGCGACCGAACACAGGAGCATGAAATACGACCATAAACCAGCCTTAATACATGCTCCCATTAGGAAAATGGGAAGTGCTGTTCATCCCTGCACCCTGTGGCAGGCACCTCAACAGGGGGGAACCATAAGTGCCCCCTCGGCACCCAAAGGGGCCCTGCTGGTGGCCCCTACAAACTCTTTCCAACATGGTTTCCATGTCTGACAGGCCAGCATGGAACCCATGCCGGAAACCGTGCATCATACTCCCAAGGGCGGAAAGGCCCGCCCTTTGGGATTACAAGCCAGTTCTTGCTTGCCAGAAGGGCTCCTTGAGCCCATCAGAAGCCAGTCGGAATGACCGCCCGCTTTAGTTTCCGACTGCCAAAACTCTAATGCAGCTGTCGAAAAGTAAACTGAGAGCCGATTACGATGTGGCCCGGAAGGCTCCTCCCATCAGTAAGAGCATTTCCGGGCCACATCATAATCAGCCCCTGTATTGCAAACCAACAGACAAAAATAATGCTCTTCACTACACAAGCTACCATCTGCACAATCTGCAAGAAAATGTTCCCTATGGGCAATTTTTAAGGATTTGACCAAATTACACACTAAAAGAAGACTACTTTCAGACTAGCCCTAAGAGAAAAGGTATCCTCATAAACTTCTAAGAAGATATTTAAAGAGAGCGTGGTTCACTCTAAGAGAAAGCCTCCTTTAATATAATTATACTGAAAAACTGGCATCTAATAACAAAATTGGACAGCACCACGGAGCAACCTCTGTTTGCACTCAAAAAGAACTCAAGCGGAGGGAAAAATCTTGTTAGGACTTAGATTCCTTCAATGCCAGCAATAAGTAACCTAAGGCAACACTGGAAACCATCCCCCATTGAAGGACACCTTACACAGGTGTAGAATGCAATGAAAATAGAAGGGTCTGAACTCCAAAAGGCCAACATAAAATGAAAGCATGCACCATTCTTAAAAGTAAAAGAATGTCATATTTGGTATTATTTGTTCCTGCCAGAAATTGTATATTGGCAAAACAAACCAGGAGATAAGACAGCGGATCATCAAACACAAATTGAGAACACACCAAAAGGATTTTTTGCACCACTGGTTAACCAATTCAAGGAGAAGAAGTGCACAGAAAATTATTTAAAGTGGACTGTCCTCACAGTAATACAGTCTGTCCCTGGAGGAGGAGACCAAGAAAGGTGCCTTATCCAAAATAACCCTATCTTATTGTGAGATTTTATACAACCACAATTGGAGTGAATGAAATGACTGAATTGCAAAATCTCTAATGTCCAAGATAGGATCAAAATAAATCATCATTACAGCTAAACCTAACAGGAAGCTATAAACTTAGATTAACTTAATTGTTGTACAGACTTGATTACAAGTGCACAAAATTACTGACCTAAAGGACAATAACTAGGCAAAAAAAAAAAAAATGATTGTCTGGGAGCAGAGTGATTAATATAAATTATATCACGCGGATAAATAAAAGACCACAACAATGAGGATGCTCCAGGGAAAAATGCGCTTTGAGACTGGCTTTAGGCAAAATCATATGAAACTAGCTTCACTGTGACAAGCACAGCTTTTATTAACCTAGCTAATCTAGCCTAAAATGATCCCCATCTGGCATTTTATGAATCACACCAAGAGGGCTTAAATTCAGGATATATCAAAGAAATGTTTTACATTTAAGGATTTCAGCCAGGATTCCCCAGGGTAAATCTCAAGAATTATTGATTGCTTTGGGCTTCTGAAAATTAACACAAAGAAAAGAGAGGTGCCAAAACAGTAACACGAGAGCAATATTTCAATGCTTGCCGCCACAACCACAATGCGAGCGATTCATGAAGTAAATCAGATACTTGAAATCACATGGAGCAATTTACACAGGTAAGTTTCTCGATATAAATGCACAACAGAAATAACTTAGTTAATGGAGTTTTTAAAAAAAATGTTCGATGGTTACCAGAGGGATTTTTCGCCAAGTCTGAAAAGGTGTATACAACAAACCACTCTCACTGTCTTTCAAAATCTGACTCAAGCGGTTAATTAAAAACATGCAGATGCCTCACACAAGGCAACTAAAATGCTATTTTGTTTCGTCCTTTTGAGATTAATTCCTGAGACAGCAACATTGTAACAGGTCGAACTAGAGGCTGGGCAAGGACATAGAGAAACCGGTCACGCTTCATGCAACATAGTAAACTTTGACAAAGAAAGCTCAAAATTCATCTCTAATCAAAAAAGTAAATAATATATGGAAAGTCCTACTAAGTCCTACTAACATAATTTTTCAAATGATAAAAGCAGGAATTATAAGCCTGTGAGGACTCGGAGCCTGATAACAGAGATTTCTTCCTGCATGGGAAACAGAGCTCGTCACTTAAAGCTTGTAAGTCTTATTTTAACAAAAATATAGCCAACTAAAGACTTTCATAAAGGTAAAGATTTGACTGTAACCTTGAGTTGTACTGTTTATTATACTGTAAATGTTTTAGAACTGCTTGGGTTCAAAATTGTATGACAATGGAAAAGTTAAGAAAATAGAGGTAAAGCTAGTAATCACAAATGTAATTATTACATGACAATGTATTCAATTATTTCTTTCACAGTTGTACCCAGCACTTGGTCCCGAGGAGAACCCGCAACGACAGGCTTCGAAACGCATCGACAACCATGCTTTAGGGAGTTGCTGGACTTTCAACTATATAGCCAACCCTATTGTAAAAAACCTGGGGGCAGATTTACAAGCCCCGTGCGCCCCTTTTCCCCCGCCGTTGCGTCACTTTTGTGACGCAGCGGCGGCGCAAAGCTAGCGCCATGCTGCGACAGATTTACAACGTGACGCATCTAGGGAGATGAGTCACGTTGTAAAGCCCTGCGCCTCATGAAACCCACGTCAGGTTTAATGTATGCAGGGTGGGCGTTCTGTTGGAAAAAGCCTCGGAAAAGTGACGCAGTGAAATCTACAAGATTTCACGCAGTCTCTTTTCCGACGCTGGTGCGTCAAATCCTTACGCCTGCTTCAAGCAGGCATAAGGCGTGAAGCACCATGTTAAGGATAGAGCAGGTTGGAACAGTGCTTCAGCACTGCGCTAACCTTACGCTGGCAGATGCGTCACGCATCTGCTTGTCCTTGCGCCACGATGCACCACATTGTAAATGCGGCGCATCTGCGGCGGCGCAAGGGCAAACTTGCGTGACGCATCTTCCCTGGCGCATCCCTGCTGATTTGCAGGGATACGCCAGGGAACATAAATCTGCCCCCTGGTGCATTGTTTCTGTTTAATTGATCAGTTGTGGCAACCTTTGCTAATGTTTGAGTTTAGAAGTCTGGATAATTGAGCGAAATCTGTTGCTCCTACCACTTAGAAAATTGGGTACTGGTACACTTTATATGAGTCACAAATTGCTAAAATATTTGTATTTGTATGTTTTTAAGCATATGTTCTTCAGCAATCAGAAATAAGATGTGGGTTACTGAATTTCACTGGCTATCAAATGAACGTTATTCAATGTATATCATTGTACTATTCAAAATGTGTAAAGGAAAAAGTTGAAAAATAATCTTGTATAGGTACTGTGGTCGCGCTCACTAACACAAAGGAAGGATTTATTGTGTTGATTAAAGAACTGCAGACACTGTACATTGTTTGTTAATTCTTCGAGAAAGTTAGCATTTTCTTGCCTTAGCTGTTCGGTGCCTGCAGCCTGTCTCTGGGTCACATGACAGTTCAGCTTTGTGTATTCACCATAGATAGCCACACACAATGTGGAGCTTGGGTAGGCTGTGTCCTGTATCCACACAATGGGCTGCATGTCCCCTGTAGTTAGCCATGTGAGAGACATCATTCCTCCTGTAAAATCCGTGATGTTAGGGCCAAACACTCAGGCACAGATTTACTAATGCTTTCCATCAGATTTGCTTCCCAAAATTACGCAATCCTGGCAAAAGTGTTGAGGTGGGATTCACTATCCAACGTAGACCAGGATTTGCATTGAAAAGTACCACAAAGTAATGCACAGTTGCAACAAGAGCTACTTTACAGTTTACACTACTTTGCATCACGGTGGCCGTCCATGGGTAGTTCATGGGTTTTCCCATGAAATCACTGATGGGTTTTGATGCAAATTCCTATCTACTAACATTTGTAAACATGGATTTGAGCCAATATCTTATGCCTCATCAAGGCAGGCATAACAACGAGAATTTTTTTCCTTTCTTCTTTTTTTTAAACTTGCAGGTGTGCCACATTGCACAGCACACATAGAAAGGTATCAGAGGATAGTCTTTGTCCTGGAATAGCCCCCTTCCAGTACAATACCTATGGTTTAAATAATGCCCACACCCTTGCACTATGGCTCATGCATGTGTGCTTTGGCACATGATAGCCAAAAGATTCCAGCCAGTGCTTAATTTGTAAAAGAATATTGGGTTGAGCCCAAAGTTTTGTTCAGAAGCCTGCGAGCAGCGGTAATTGATGTCTCAATGCTGAATATCAAGACTGCGTTCAGCAATCTCCATCGCTTTCCTCTTTATTCCACCCCACCCACTCCCTGCCATTGTATTCCACTCTTTCAGGTCCCTGCTTTCTCCCCTTATCACTGGGTTTTCTTGTTTTCTCTTCCTTCATCTTTCTCCTGTGAGTTTTTCCTACCCTTGCTCTGAGTCAAAGTGAGACACGTGAAAATAAGTGACGGTGCCCAAAAATAAGTGCCGTAGGGGTCCACCTGCAACTACTGCCTCAAATTAAGCACTGTCACCAGTGCTGGGGGAGAGAATGAATATGCCATAGATATGTCACATTGCTTCTTTCTCCCATTGAGGCAAAACAGTGCAGCAACTCTTCTATCATATTAGTATATCTTGACCTCAGCAAACTTTCTAAGCATCCTTTTCACAATATTACAAATAGATGGAAACTAGGGGTGAGCTAAAATGGAGGGGTTTGATTCTGCGGAATTACACAGAATGACATTAGGATTCCGCCAGATTCTTTGTAATTCTGCAACAGGGTGGAGTGTGCATGTGGTGCTATTTACAAGGTGCAAAATGCACCCTTGCATCCAAAAATGAATGAAAGTAGAGCAGCCAAATACCACTCATAGCCCTTGCATACTCTGCAGTGATTACACGTTTTAATCACTACAGGGTATATAAGGGCACAAAGTAGCTGGTATGCAGTAGTGTCTAAAGTTTAGAAACTATTCCATATCAGTCAGTTCCCTTACATACTCTGCAGTAATTAATACTCCCCACCTCCACTTTTAAACTTTTGCAAAAGGGAGAACTCTGAGAGAAACTGAGAGGTATAGAAAATGGATAGGCCATTTTGCTGATTTACCCCTACTGGAGATGACTACAGGTTTGTACTCTTATGCACTCGTTTTTTCCAGGGCCCGCGTATCAGGAAGAAGATCTGGAGGTACTGCTTACAGCTTGGCCCCATCCATGTTGGGGAATCAGTACCTTGAAGCCACTTGGGTAGAGTGCCTTTTAGATGAGAGGCTGGAGTTCATCTTGTAGTAGTGGCACTGACTGGATACAGGCTAAGTGTGCATGGAGAACATGTTGTGTGGCAGAACACTGATAATATACTAAGGCCCAAATGTATCAAGCCTTTGCATTGTCCTTGCATCATTCAAGGCAACTCCCGGAAACTGCAAAACTTCATTAATATGTACAAAGCCACGCTAGGAATGATCTGTGTCTCCTGTGTGGATTTGTAAAGAAATGTAACCCAATGCAGTGGCTTGTGCGGCTTTTCACTAGATTTCAAGCTGGGAGGAGTTCCATGAATGGACCATGGCCTTTCCATGGAGACAGTTGTGTGGAATCTATAGATCACTGGTTAGGAAACTGAGGCCAATGAAAGAACTCACTGCCCAGTAGATGCCTTTGGAAAGAGGCTGCCCAGCATGGAGGGCCACCCGCCTGTTGCGCCATTGTAAATACCTTGTGAATAATTGCCAGGAGCCAATCTTTGTGTATTCCCTGGCCCTGGCTGCTTGTGATGCCTGTTTCTACCTTATACATGTGGAGCAAGCAGTCTGTGGCCCATCTTGGTGGCTATTGAGAGGCCCTCACACCTTAAGCCTTAAACTGAATGACTGATCGACTACCTGTCTGGACACACTAGCCCCCCTCTAGACCTACGGGCATGTGGTGGGCCTCTCTGTGGTGTGCACAAGCATGTAAGCTCACTGTAGGAGCCCGAGCTGAAGGCCTCGTCACTCAACTGGCAATATAGAGCATGACACACCTACCACCTCACAGACAACGATGTACAAATGTACATCTCTGATTTCTGAAGCACATCGTGGTACTGATGGAGCAGCCTTACTCCACTGATCATCCGACACCGGTGATACCAATACCATCATACAGGCTGATTCAGCCTCTATATCAGCTCTGGAAACAAAGATTGGGGAGGTGGCAGTTGCCTTTGCACTCCTCCACCAAGATCTCTTAAGCCTGATTGATAGAGTCTCAGAAGCAAAGCGACATATCTTTGAGGTTGAAGATGCTGCTCAGGAGCCCGCTGTGTCTCATCTATCGATGATATCAAGGGCCTTTGGAGAACATGCAGAATATTCTACAAATAGGTCAAGTATGAGCAATCTCCAGTTTGTGGGCTTTCCATATCATCATGGTTGCCAGTGGAGAAGCTCTCATTATGTTTTATATACTTTGTTTTATTGATTTTAAAATATAGATAAACCAACAGGACAAAGTTACAAGATTTTGGGGGCAAACACGGATAACGTAGTGGTCTTGAGTCATAAATTCCCCAACACCCACGTAGTCAGTAAATGTCATCTCCATAGTCCCAATGAACAGAATCATATGAAAAGAATGCAGTATGCCCACTCTAAGAGGACCAAATGCCCCCCAAACCTTTGTTTCCTTCTTGGCACAACTTCCTCACTTATTTATCTCCTTTTTGGCATTACAACAGAAGTTCATACCTTTCTTCCAAGTGGCCAAAGGGGGCGGGTTTAGTGCCCTCTAGTGCTGAGAAATGTCTTGTTTAGCTACCAGATATCCAATGCAGGCAAGCACCCTAAAGTGCATTCCATCTAGTCAACCATCCATTATCCCAAGAAGTGCCACTTCAGGGTCCAGGTCCACCACTACCTGCAGTGTGCATGTAATCTGTTTGTGGACTGAGGTACAGTAGACTTTTATAGCCAAGCAAGGCCAATTAACTTCATAGAAGGACACCATGGGGTTGCCACATCGTGTGCAACTAGGTGAGCTTGTGATCCCCATCTTCCAGAGCCATACCCGGGCTGTAACATATACTGTGAAAATAAGAAAATTGAATGAGCCAGAGATTGGAGGGTATAGCTAGTGTGTGTGAGGCCATCGCCACGTCCCGCCAGTCTTAATCATCTAGTTCTCCCAAATCAGATGTCCAACTTTCCCTGCGGTTTAAGTTAGGGTCTGGGGATTAAGGATAAGTTATTGGTATAGTCAGAATATTCTCTAGCGATCAAAAGGACCCATCATCACTTTCATCTCCAAGAGGTTAGCTTTGGGTATCTTCATAAGGAGCTCTTTATATGTAACCAGGGCATGTCGCACCTGTAGGTATCTGAAGAATTGCAAGTTAAAGGAGATTATATTCGGCTTTGAGATGGTCGAAGGACACAATGTGGTCTTTGTCACATACTTCCCCCAGCATAGGGATCTCTATCTTGTCCCATCCCCAGCACCCTTCCAGGCATGCTATCTTATCTGCCACATTCACACCCACAGAGGAGTCTGCACAGTCGGTCCACCCAGGCAGTGGATGTGAGTGAGCACTGCCCTCCAGCACAGAAGGGGGATTCTGGATATCTGTGGTAGAGAAGCAGGGAGTTTCCTCCCATACAGTAGGTTATGAACACCCCAGTTCTCAAGCATGTGTAGTTCAAGATGCCAAGACTAATCATGGTGATCTTGTAACAGCCAATCATTGAGCGGTACCATTTGTGCTGCCAATAATAGAGGTGGAGATTGGGGCACTAGGACCCCTTCGTAGGGCGTGTAGGGCACTTTCAATGGGAGATTCTGGGGAACTTCGAGGCCCAGTAAAACCTTGTAGCCATGGATTGTAGATCAGAGAAGAAAGAGGGAGGGCGAATGAATGGGCGGTTTTGCAGAATGTATAGGAACCTGGGCAGAACTAACATTTTGTATAGAGGTATTCAGCCCGATAGGTTCGATGGAAGAGTGGTCCACTTGTTCAGATCTATGCATGTGCATTTCAGGATTGGTGCAATGACGAGGAACCCTGCCATCTGTGAATCTGATGCAATGTGTATTCCAAGGTAGTGGGCAGAGGGGCAGAGTTGACCCTCAGTCTAGTTTCCAGTTGTGGCAGGGGTGGGCTCACCAGGCTTATGTATTGTGACTTATCCCAATTTACCTGCCGACTTGCCTCATCTCCATAGACATTCAGCATTCTGATATGCCATGGCAAAGTCATCTGAGGGGACAGCAGGTAGAGCAGCATATACATAATTAAATAAATAAATACAAGGATTGGTAGAGTGCTGCTTATCACCTGTGAGCTTATATATTCAGGCACTGTTCACAGGCACAGTTCAAGTTTATTTATTTGCATATTTACTAAAAACCATTGCAACATTGTAAAATAGCCAGTAAAACTGTTGTTATGCTCTGGTAAAACTAATAATGCACGTAATAAAATGTTGCACAGTACGTACATAACTGTTGTTAAGATAGCCAGTGAAGCCGTTAGAGTGCATCAATAATACACGTAATAGAGTGCAGTTCAGTCGTTAAAATGCATCGGTAGAACCAGTAATACACGTGGTAAGGTGCCGTACAGCACATACTTACTTTGTGATGGCACCTAATGAATATGGCACCAGCTAATATTTTATACATAAAAAGATGCTCTCTTCTTATTGCAACAAAGAAATGCAGCGTCCAGCTTGTGAACCAATGTCTACACAGGCAACTGATGACTAAATTTGCTGTTGTTGGATTGTCGTTTTAGGCATTTTTTGTTCGGTCAGCGTAAGAAATGTTACCGTTCTGCAGTTCAGTTGTGTGGCCCCCTGGTCAAAGCATGTCAGCAGCACTTGCCTCCTAGTACAAATTCCTTTCTGCTTGAAGGGGGCCTTTAGCAGCTGTGTCCTCTCATGTTGCAGCTCCTTGCATGTGCAGATAAGTGCAGAATGTCTCCTTGTTCCATGTCACACAGCCTGCAAGTGCTTTGGGTCAATGCCCTCAGACAGGGTGGGAGGTGCATCAAAGAATGCCCAGTCTATGCCTTAGGAATTTTTATTTATTGGTTTGGAATAACCCTGATTGAAGTATTTTTTAAAGTGCTAGTGTTTTATAGGAATTTAGGGTCATCCAGGCATGGGATCTGGTAGAGAAGGTTGCCTTGTCCTCCACCACTGAAAGTTGTTTTGAGCACTTCCAGACCAATGTTTTGAAGATTAGGTGATGAAGCTGTGTGTTCCAGAGATCGGTGAGGCTGGCAGTTTCCAGAGATTCCTGTATGTAGCTTTTTGCAGGAGATGTTTCCCTGTGTCTGAGTTCTTGCCACAGCAGTTGGTTTAAGGTGTTGGAAGTGGAGGATCTGTTCGTATTACAGCAGATAATGCAAGTGCCATACCCGGCCAGAGATTGTTTTAATAAGCCGAACTCCAGCCTTATTTGAGCTGGTGAGGTGTAGGTTGGAAGTCTAAACGTGGTTCTGTTTGCTTTGACTACAGTGCTATACAATAAGTTGGCGTCTGTACCTCACATTCCTTCACTGCCATAGGTTATCGTACGGAGTAGTTTGGTTTGTGCTACCTTCAGGAGAGGGCTCAGTGTAGGCCCCATCAGTTTAGATGCAAGGTTTTTCATCGATATTACTATGACCATCCCTCTCCTTCTGATTTCTTCTTTCTGGTGAGCGAAGGACCCTTCTTGGTCAATAATTACGCCTAGGTACCTGTGTTCAGTTGTTGGTTCAAGTTGTGTACCTCCCAAGTGGCATCTCCTCTGCTGTTTCCTTTTTCTGTTTACTGTCATTGTCCATGTCTTCCTAAAGTAGATTTTTAGGTTATTCTCTGTGGCATATTTTTGCATTTCGATGAGTAGATGTTGGAGACCAACATAGGTATGACTGAGCAGCACTACATCATTGGCATACATAAGATTGGTCAGTATTTTGCCTCCTGCCCTGGATGCATGTGAGTTGCTGGTATTAAGATCTTGCAGAAGGTCGGCCATGAATAGGTTGAACAGGGTGGGTGCAAGCATGCAACCCTACTTCAAGCCTTTGGTTGAAGGGACATTTGAAGAGAGGTGAGTCCTGCTGCCCAATTTCACCTGAACCCAGGTGTCTGTGTGGAGAAGTGAGAAGGTGCTTAGGAGGGCCTGTGGGATTTCCCAGCGCCCCACAGTCTGCCCCTCTCAACGTTATCAAATGCATCACTGAAGTCGGTGAAGCATAGATGTAGTGGGAGGTTGGCAGTCTTGGCAGCATCGATGAATTGGGAGATTGCGAGGATATTTGTTGTTGTACCTGCCGTTTTGCAGAAACCTGTGTGATTTAGTGGTATTATCTCATTGTCCTCTGCCCAGGCTGTGAGATCCTCTTGGAAATTACCTGCAAAGTATTTTGCTTCATTGTCAATCAGTGCTACCAAGCGATAGTTGCTCGGCAGGGCTTTGTCGCCATTCTTGTAAATCGGAACAATTGTCGAGCCTTTCCATGATTCTGGTAATCTGCTTAATAACCTGACTTCCTACAAAAGAGGTGTTGGGATGTCTGCTCAGTCAGCCGCTTTAGCTTTGAACAGTGCCGGTGGGATGCCGTTCGGGCCCGGAGCCACTTCTCTCCCTTTTGCGATCTGATTATCAATTAAAAGTGGCGTTGGATTGCTGACCTCGTGTGCGTGTATGTCATCCATATCAGGCATGTTCGGCACTGGCATCTCATTAGAGCCCGCTCCTGAGCCTGGCCATCTGTTAGAGTCTAATATGCAGAGACCACCAGTTTGAGGGTTGAAATGGTCAATTAAAAATTCAACCCAGATTTCTTCTGAGATGTGTGATGAAATTCCCTCATGCTGAGGGTGGATTATAACATTCACCTTTTTCCACAAGCAGGCGCTATCATTGTGGTTTATGTCATGGAGAAGCTTTGCCCAAGTTGCATTTTCTTGTTCTTTATTAATTTCCCATTTCAACTTTTTGAGTGAGTTCATTTGTTTCCTCAAGAGTGATCGGGCGCTAAAGGCCCCTGGCTATCTTCTCAAAGTGCTTAAGGTGCTGTTTATTGATTTTTTGAGGAGCTTTAGGTGGTCTCTTTGTGCTTTCGGGATCCTATTTCTCTGGCTCGGAGCCTGGGAGTGATCTTTTTTTGTTGCTGGTGCGGCCCAACGGTTTAGTGATGTGGCAGTAAAATGTTCCCATTGGGTTATTTGGTCATTTGAGCCTGTTGCATTTGACCGAAAGAGCTCAATTGCTGCTCCTGACAGGGACTCTGCATTGAATGCTACACATTTGATCCTTCTTAGATTTGAGGTGTAGATGGGCCCCAGGGCTGGTTCTCGATGGATGGAGATGGGTGCAGTGGCTAGTAGCAGATTTTCTTGTGGGCGGTGAGCTTTCTCTCCTTTGTCCTTCATTCTGGGCCAAGGATGTGTGGAAACAGTGAGAGGCTTGCAAACATGTAATCGAGTATGGAGCTTGTTGTAGAGGAGTAGTATGATGGGACGGAAAGCAAGTCTTTTGGGAATCTGCCGTTGAGAGCTCTGAGGTTTTGGTGTTCTAAGTCTTCCAGAAGATGGCTTTTCTTGCTGCGCTTGCTTCCATGCAATGGTACACATTGAGTCGGATTGTTGAAAATTGTGGCTTGGATACAAACCTCCTCGCCCCCCGATGTGCCGAAGAGGTGTTGGTGTAGGTCCCCAGACAGGATAAAGTTTGAGGTTTCCATCTCAGTTACATACTTTGTTACTTGGTCAATTAGCTTTTTTGAATTGGTCGCTTTTTGTTTTGGGTGAATGTATGTGTTGACTAAAACAACCTCTGTTTGTTCACCCTGGAGGAAGATGGTAAGCTTGACTGCTGTGATAGTTGCTGAAGTAGAGCCCACAAGCACTGCTGATGTTATGCTTGTCATGGATACATATGTTGCTAGCCCTCCAGAGCAGTGTTCAAATTTGCCTGCCTTTACGGCCGGTGTGGCGAAGCACATGAAACCTTGTATGTGACGCGGGTCAGTGAGCCAAGGTTCTTGCAACATGATTATGTCGAAGGACTTGACGTATTGCAGGAATTCTGTATCCAAGACTTTTTGTAGATAGACCATTAGAATTCCATGAGCATAAGCAGATTGAGATGTCCTTGGCTCTTGTTCCACCTTCGTTCTGTGTAAAACGTCAATACACCTCCGTGGGGGTAGTTATGGTCCAGGTAATTGGCCCAATATATGAATATCAGCTCCGATGTGCTGGTGCTGCCCTAGCTCCGTCTTGTAGGTCCACCAACGAGTTGGCCCTCTGTTGTGGTGATCTTCCCAGAGCCCCTCTGAGCACAGAGATTGTGTATCCATGTGGTTTTGTCGGTGCAGGCCTCGAAATGGGGACTAGTAGGGGTAGCGGGTACCCAGGTTTTTGATAAGGAATGATGTCAATGCCCCAGGTTTGTATGTATCCCACACAAGGGGTCAGGGGAAGTATACGCTACTAAATTAGACCACAGGTCGTATACTACTTCCAATAATTATGCACACAGAGTATAGAGTAGCCAGACGCAGGATAAACGGAAGAAAAGAACTGGGAGAAAAAGGTGGGGGCACTAGAAGTGTTTGGATGAGAAACCTCAATCACCCAAAGGTGACATGTGTCATCATTGGGTCCCTCCACACACTGGGACCGCAAGGTACCCAGTGTGGGCTACAACTTTCCACAGGAAAGGAGCAAGAGTGTTTTGGTAGCATGTATATGTGTAATCCCTCAAGGGTGAAAGTGAGGGGCAGAGTGCAACTGAAAAAATCATTTAAAACTATTGCAATCAGGACCAAACAACTTTATTCCTGCGTCCTCATGGATGGAGATTAAAAGCATAGTGAAACTGGGTTATGGATATTTACCCTCTATACGGTCAACATGTTTCTGCCAAATGTGACTTAGATGTGCCAGGCATTCTTCAGGACCACTATGTAATGTCACTCTGCTGTATAAAATGTATGCAAATAATAATAACAAATAGATCAACATTATACTCAGGCCTATGTCTTAACCAACAGAGCAAAGTGGCAACGAATTGATGAGTCGGTCAGATGGCCCCAAGGGCAGTGTATAAGGTCCAACTCTACTATCTACAGAGTCTCTTCACAGGTAGAACTGTTACCTATGGGAAACATTCGTCCTCTAGCTAGACCCTGGCGGGAAATGCGCTGTTCTGCTAGAATTTTCTCAGCAATTGTAGTTGGCCTCTGGCATTGAAGGGTTTACTGTGCGGATTAACTCTATTGAGAGTTAGTCAGTTGAGCTCAGGTCAGCAAGAGTTGGAATTGTCTGCAGTAGTCTTAAGATATTTCCTCTGTTCAGAGTGTCCTTTGAAGATATACGTGGGGTGAAAAAGTGTAACGTGTTTTCTGCTGCATAGTTCTTGGTGGTTGTATTGACTGTGGTTGGTCAATGTCAAACGCCGTTGTTCCAGGTTGGCGGGTGAGGCTGATTGCTTCCTTTGGCTGCATTTCCACCCCCTCCCTCCGTGATCTTGGTGTTGCTTTCGCATTCCTTGGCTTTGTCTCGATTGTTGTTAGCCTAGAACAGGCCTGCTTTGGGGCTTGCAAGGTTTTATGTTCTTCCTGGGGTGTGTGCTGCCGGCTGGAGCAATCGTTAATCGGTGGGATCTGGTTTCCCACATTGTACAATGTATCCCAATCCAGCCTACTTTTGCTACCTGAGTGTTCTCCACCGCGCCCCTTACTTAAATTTTTGTGTGCTGCTTTTCCCATTGAGGCTGCCAGCACTCGTCCCAGTGTGTGTCCCTCAGTCGGGCCTGTTCAAGGATTATGGGTGTAGTGGGAGACCCTCTGGTAAGATCCAAGCTTTGAGGCAGCTGTTAGCTGCTACCCTGAGGGGCCTTTTTGAGCGTAGCGTAGCTGTGTACCACTTTCCACTTTCTTTTCCATCTTCCGAGTGCTCCTGGTCGATATTCAATGTGGGGGAGATGCCTCCTTGTTCCGATGGATAAATTGGGATTATTGGGAAGCAACAGGGCCTTATTTTGATTGCTGAAGGTGCGTGGCTTGCTATCGAATTTTGTGTGTTGTCCAGAGAGAATGAGAAAGTAGGCTGTTGGATTTGAAATTGTTTTCTGACTGCGCCCTTTCCTTTTCTGTTGGCGTTGTTGTTTGGAATTGAGCTTCAAGACTTGAGCTCCTTCTAGAGGATCTGCCATTGATTCACTGAGCACTTCTGCCATCCCAGGAGGTACCATGGTGTTAGAGCCCTCCTGCCTATTGCATTAGCATGGCTCCCTACTGGTTAGATTTGTTTGTTGGCCTTCGGCCATGCTCAGTGCTGTATGGCTACCACCCGGGAGCCTGCTTGTAAATCCAGAGGTTGCATTACAGATATTGTTTAGCATGCTATTTAGCATTGAGGAAAGAGTGGATAGTTTGTCAACTATATGGCTGTAGCTGCAGTTAAGTTGGACCTCGGATTGAGCTCTCTTAATTAGACCATTTAGGTCCACCAGTTTCTCATCAATGCCTGCCGTGAAGAGTGCCATGGTGTTTAATAATGAGAGCTGAATGTCCATCTTTTCAGACTGATATTAGAGCGCTTCGATGGCCAGTTGTTTAGTGTTTAGGAGGGAGTACCAGGTGCTGCTGGCTTGTTCTTTGGGGGTCACACCCCCCTTGTGCTCTTCTTTGGTCATCTCCCTTGGTGGTTGGCAGAGGCTTTGGGACTTCAGTTGGAGCTCCTTGGGCAGAGGCTTCCTCTGTTGTTGGTCAGGTGAGTAGGTGGCTAGCATTTCCTCCCATTCTTGTGTGTTCAGGTAGGAGAAGATTGCCCTCCCCTCGTCTTGCTGGATTAGGTTGGCAGTCCCTTCGACTAGCCCACCTGGGTGGAGTAGCGGCCAGGATTGTGCAGAGAGTGATGAGGGATCAGTGGGTTAAGGGTGATGTCTGGTACTTGTTCTGCCTGCGATCCACTCTCCGTGCGTCCCATGGCATTGCTCTCATTTTGTGTCAGGGTGGAGCTGGCCTCTGGACCGAGCTCTGGCAGTGAAGCCTGCATGTTCCTTTTATGGCTGAGTTCCTCTTGTGAGAGCTCCCATGGGCTGACTACTTTTGGGGCATGCGCCGATCGTGCAGGCCCCCGTCTATAGTCAGTGGTGAAGCTAATGCTGATGCTAGGTCTGAAGCTAGATATGATGGGGCTCGGGCTTGCTTTGGTCTTGTTGCCGTGCTTGTTGTTGTTCGGGCAGCATAGGAATTCCTGGGTGCTCTGGTAGCAGGGTTGGAAACATTTTTTTTCTTGCTGTGGTATACATGTCACTTGAGCTCCCTGGCTGTTTTGTACAGAGGGGGCAAGGGGATCACCTGGAGCTGCATGCCTCTTGAGCCATGGGGCACAGTGTTGGAGTAATCTGATTTGCCGTTGAGTTGCTAGATGCTAGTGGCTCTTCAGATCCTTAAGGCATTGGCGAGCCTCCTCTTGTGACAGTATGAGAGGAGAAGGCAGCTGTGGTTGTAAGGGTAGCAGAGGAGTCTGCAGGCCTTTGAGGGTGGCATTGCTTGAGTAAAGAACAGATCCTGCGTCCTTTAGAAAGCTGAATTTTGTGTACATTTTCGGTTGATTTGAGTGAGTTGAGCCACTTAGTGATGCCATATCTTTTAGTTCCAGGTTTGTTGCAATTAGTGGCAATTCAGTGCTGTGCTGAGCACTAGGGCATGGGTTTTGCCCTCTTCTTTTTCTACCCCCTGGCAGTGGGGGAAAAGCCACCCTGGTTCTCCCTGACGTCATCTGCAGACAAGCAGTGGCAGTGCATAGTGCGCGTAGTGCTGGAGGTTGTTACCTCGGAGGTCCGGGCCTTGTTGCTTGGGGCTTAGTGCTTGGCAGGACTTTGCAGAACCAGGATTGAGATTGAGAGAGCGCAGGGGGTAGACCAGTTTAGGTTTGTGAAGCACAATCCTTAATGTCCCTTGATGAGTGCCTCTGTAAGACTGTGGCTGTGGGGTTGCTGCTGGTGTCATGCTGGTGTCCTATGTTCCACCCATCTCCTTCTACTCTGTCCTGGGACTGTCCTGGCTTTAGTATCAGCTCAGCTGTCAGAATTCGCTGTCAGGGTGGCCATGCTGACCGGCAGCTGAGACGGCAGCCTGATGGCATGATAGTATGTGTAGCTGAGGGCTGTGTTGCTGGAGTTCAGTAGAGGTCAGGACGCTGGGCCCAGGCTGGAAGCTAAAGCTTAAAGCTCAGGCTCATAGCTAGGGTGGGAGGACTGCAGGAGGGCCGGTGCCCCTACTGTTCCTCACTTTCCTCTCCCCCCTGCTGCTCTTCGAACCTCAGCCGGGGCTGGTGTCTGGTGTTATGGGAAGCCGGGTCTGTTGTCTGGTATTTGACCAGCCGATGTCAGCGGGGTTAGGCTTCTCAGCATGGTGGAGGGCAAGAAGGGGGGACCCAAGCGGGAGCACTCAAGATCGCTGAAAGCCATGCCCAGCCTACCTGGGCCTCTTCTGTGGGAGACCTGGGCTTGCTCTCTGTGGCTGTAAGTAAGCTGCGCTCAAGCCCCTTACCTTGGTCTTGGTTTCAGTGCCGCTACCCTTCCTCTCCTCCTTCCAACCTCTGTACTGCTTTTGGCCTCGGCTACACGCTGCGGTTTGAATCTCTGCTTCCATTTCTGGCGCCACTTCAGAAAGAGCACGGGTCCCAAACACTGGAGCACTGACAGCGACGAGGAGCAATTCAGTGCCCTGCCAGGCTCCACAGTCACAGGGGAGATTAAGTGATTTGCCCACTATCACAGGATGTTGAGCTGACTGCAGAGACACAAACCTAGATCCCGAGCTCTGAAGCCAGCATCCTCTCTACTGTAGAACTTTGGAGAATGTGACTACTGGCGAATCGGGATGTCCACAGCTATTGAGTGAGTGTGTTCTAGCATTGGCGGAGGTGTGTGTCTCCACTGACTCAATCACTCACTCATCCATGCAGGCAGTGAAACACCTTCTCACCTACCCACACAGATACTCAGACACCCATGCAGGCACTCAGACAACCAATCACCCATATATCTACACATGTACTCACTCACCAACCCATACATAACCCACTTAGACACCAACTGACACACTGATACATACACATAGACAACCTAGTCAGTTACCCATACATTCACTGAGATACGGAATCACTCACTTATACAGTCAGTCACATATCCACTGAATCATCAATACAGGCACTGTGAGAAGTTGGCCTGGTATATGATGCTCACTAGTTAAAGTGATCACCTTGTACCATGCCAAGCAACCCTTATGGTGTGGTTGTAAGTCAACCTTTTCGGACTAGCTGCCCTAGTGGTAGCGTAGGCTAAGCAGTCTTTGAGGCTAAACTCGTGAAGCGTCTTAAGCCAGCTGTTTTACCAAATGCAACCCCCTTTTATACCAATGAAAGGACACCACACAGATATATATTCAAAATATATATGTATTTATTTCTCAAAGTAACCCCTAGTCTCTTTATGAGCACAGGAGCACAAATCGTCAAACAAGATTACAGTAGAATACACAGAAGTTGCACTTTATATGGATAGGCCCTGGTGGCCACTCGAACCATATACTAAAATAGTGGTATAAGTACCACGAACAGAAAAGGGAAAAGGCCTAGGGCCTCTAGAATCGCTGGGCCTACAAGGAGCTAACTTCAGTTAGTGACCAGGAGGTCCACGGGTGGCGTGTGCAGAGCAAATAGTCACACGCGTGCTCCCATAGGTTTCAATGGGTGCGTAAAAAGTACAAAGTTACTGCAAAGAGGATCTTCCGGATGGACTAGGAACTCAAGATTTGGAACACAGGCACTAGAGATGTAATACTACACTTGGGCACAGGTGTGCCAGCTTTACCTCACCCACAGGAAGCGGGTGCATAGGCCTCGAAGTGCGTCGGGTTTCTTCTATCTGTTCCGTGGAGCTTGAAGACAAAGATGCTGCAGGCGGTCGGTCCGGGAGAGATGCAGTGGATCCAAGAGTGGATCGGAGATGTTGAAGACCTGTAAGCAGAGGGGACAGTGTTCACAGTCACTAGCCAGTGACCAGCGTGGCACCAGGTGGGTACCAGGCAATGTCGGGTGCAAACAGGAAGAAAGGTGTAGCTTGTCTCTGCAGCCACGTGGTCCCTGGAGGTTGACGACGTCCAGGAGTCGGTTCACCAGCTGTCCTACGCAGGCTCTCGCTGTCGGCGGTGTCGGCGACTTGATCGAAGCAAACAAGCCTTGGCAAAAGCAATTGTTGTAGGAGAGGAAATAAGCTGATGGTTCTGACCAGCAAGGTCAGAAGGACTGCTCCTTTGGAGGGGAGCAAGGGCCAGTCTGGAGCAACCAGACCAGCGGTGTATTTTGTGAAGTTCGTAGCCAAGATGGCTACTAGCCAGCGGGCCAGCAACCGGTTAGGCGCGTCGAGTGGCAAAATGCAGAAGAGCCCCACGCAGATCGTGGAGATGCTGGAGGGCTCACCTTTGGTGCAGATGCTGCTCGAGGGTTGGGCTTCTCAGATCCCAAAGCACAACTTGGAGGGAGCCTCGGTTGTTGCACTTGTCAGCTTGTTGTGGTCGTTTCAAGATGGCTGGCTCCACGTGTCTCGGTGCCTCCACGGGTCTCCTCTTTTCAGGGACTGTGGATCGGGCGGTGAGAGGTCTGGAGGTCCAGGTCTTGTCAGTCTCTAGGCTCGGGCTCGGGCGGGAGGCGGCGGCAAAGCAGACGTTGATTCGCTGGATGGTGCTTGCGTTAGCAAGGTGGTCACTCCCTGACCACAGGGGAGATTTCCTTCAGTCTTCTGTGCAGCAGAATGTCGAAGTTCCCGTCTTCTTCTTAGTTTCAAGTTGATTCCAGGATGTCTGAAGTCTTAGGACACAGCTCCTCCCTTTAAGCGGATTCTAGGGACCGGACTACCTGCTAGGTCCCTCCCTATGGGTGGGACCAGGAAGGGGGGTGGTTACACCCCCAATCCTTTGTCCAGCTCGCCCCAGGCCCGGGACTGGTGTGCCCCAGGACCGGTTTGAACTGGCATATGCACCGAGGCTCCTTGTGAGCCACAGGCATGTCTGGTTTCTTTCAAGCCCTACCTGACCAATACACAAAATCCTGTCTGGGGTGGTGCATGCACCTCCCCTGGCAGGAAACCCTTTGTCCACACCTCCCAAGCTGGAAGGACTCCCAGCAGCAAGAGGGCAGACTTGTGTCTGTGGTGGCAGCATCCATTTTGTGGAGCTGAGGCTATGTCTGATTTTACCCGGGTTTCAGGTACTGTACATGTCGTGTCCCTCTAGAAGGGTGGAATGCTAACCCCGTCGCCAGAATTGGCGAGGGGTTAGTATTCCAATTCGTATGACACCTTACTCGACATGTTTTGATAAAGCCAAACCAAAGATAGCATTTAACCGCGAGGTTCATAATGCACTTAAGAGTATATGGTATGACGATATCTGGAAACAGTAGAAGGAAGTTGTTCCGACCACTGCAGACAGGCTCAGCTCATGCCAGAGCACCATCTCACATGGAACCAAGCACTCTGCCTTCAGGATTGTTAAGGCCTGCCATAGGAGTGACTTATAGGTTACCAGGTGTCCCATTTAAGGTTAGGTATAGGTATACTACACCTTAGTAAGAGGTGATTACACCAACTTACCCCAGCTGAGTGATCAGCCAGTTGTGTCAAATTGTTAGGCCAAGCCTGGGGTGGCATAATACATGCTTCAGCCCCTGGCAGGCCTTGGGTACACCAATGCCCTGGGTACCTAGTGTACACTGGTACAGGGGCTGACAGGGTGATCCAACCAATTGGGTATGTACCTAGGGTACATGGAGTCAATTTTAAAGAGAGAACAGCCAGGCTGAGATCCTGAATAGCAGGATCTCAGGCCAACTAAGTCGAAAAACCAGCTAGACACTAGGCAAAAATTTGGGGGTAACCATAGTCAGATATCCACCTTCCTACACAACCCCCCCCCCCAAACGAAGGGAGACCAGGTAAGCCTATATTGCCCAAGTGGCCATATAAGGAGGAACCAGCACTGGCATGGTTACCCCCTGTCTCATGGTCCACTAAGCAATCCCTCACCCTAAGGGTATCAGAGGGTCTCCACCATAGGGAATCTCTACCTTTGGTGTGTCTTGGCAAAGTAAAAGGCTGGTGTTGAGATGGAGTACTGAAGTGAGTGTCCTCAAAGTGAGGCCTCACCTTCCTCCAATCCCCCTCCACCATGGATGCCTTTCTTTCCTTAACTGAGTTGCACTGTGCTCTCAGGGTCAGCCTCTGGCTACCTAAAGCTGGAGGCTGGGTCCCTTTTGTGGGCTTACTGGAGGGACAGGTCAGGTCTGGGGCCCTAAGGTCCCATGTTTGCCTGTACCCAACAGAATCCCTCTGGGGGAGGTCCCTAACTACCTGTAAAGGAGATCCCTCAGGAATGTTTTTACCCATCACCTGACTAGGGCTACTAGCCAGGCAATCCTCATTCTTTTGATGGGGGGGTTCTTGTGGACAGGGGCCCTCTTGGGGTCCACTGGCCTCCCTGACCTCTGCAGCCCTGGGCTGACTGAGGCAGGGTAGAGAGAGGCAGGCTACCTGCACCAGACTGGGTCCCACCTTGGTAGGGGCCACTGACATCAGAGGCTCTGCCAGGCCAGGCCTGGCTACCTCTGGGGCAGTTCCTTCACAAGGGGTGAGGTCAGCTCCCTGAGGAGGCTGACTTTTTCCTAATGTCTGGGGAGAGGGAGACTTTTCTTCCTCCCCACTACTCTCTGTTTGTGTGGAGTGATCCATAGTTTCAGGCTTCACTACACCTATGTCAGTCTGAGTATAGGCTGAGACCATTACAGCCTTGCCAACCTTTTCAGGGGGGCACTCAGTTTGTGTTTGAGCTGTGCCTGTCACAGCTCTGCCAGTCTCTACAGGGAAGTCTGTCTGTGCCTGGGCTGTGGCTACCACTGCCCTTCCAACCTTTCCAGGGAGGAAATCTATTTGGACAGGGGTTGTGAATGGCACAACCCCACTACCCTTTTGTGAAAGGCCTACCATTTTAGAATGGGTGTCTTGTTCAACTCCAGCCCAAGCTGAGAGTTCTAAGTCATTCCCCAGTAAGCAGTCTACAGGCAAGGTTGGGGACACTGCCACCCTTTTAGGGCCAGTGACACCTCCCCAGCTGAGACATACCTCTGCCATGGGATGACTGTTCTGTTTGCCATCAATGTTGGTCACCTGGTAGGAGAAACCAGGCAAAAGCTGCTCAGAGGGAACTAGCCAATGGGCCACCATTGTGATGCTAGCTCCAGTGTCTTTGTAGGCCTCAGCTTTTGTACCATTGATGTAGGGCTCCTGTCTGTACCTGCCCAAAGTGTTGGGACAGGCAGTGAAGTTGGCAAACCCCATGCCACCATCACAGACAAGAGTATCTGCTGCAGGGGAATTGGCTAAGCCAGGGTCCCCCTGTGTTCCCCAAGTAAACCCACCCAAATTTTTGGGGGCACTCCCACCACCTGGGGGATTACTGCTGACAGTAATAGGTGGTGTGACAGGAGTAATTGGAGGAACAGTTTTGTTTGTAGCCCTTGGGCAACTGCTGTCAGTTTTTCAATGCCCAGGAGTTTTACACTCATGGCAGTAAGGCTTTTTACCTGTGGTAGAGGAGGGAGCTTGGGACCCACCACCCTGTGTGGAGTTTTGGGGCCCTGAGGAAGATTTCTCTTTTGCCTTATCCCCTCCCTTCTCTTGAGGTTTGGTGGTATCTTTCTTTTGGTCACCACCCTGATTCTTAGGCCTGATCCTGGTCCTGACCCATTTATCTGCCCTCTTTCCCAATTCTTGGGGAGAGGTCAAATCTGAGTCTACCAGGTGTTGATGGAAGAGCTGGTTTTGACAGTTACTTAAAATCTGTTCTCTCATCATCAAATTGTACAATCCTGTATAATCAGACACCTTACTTCCCAGCAACCAACCCTCCAAAGCCTTAGTGGCACATTCAACATATTCAGACCAGTCCTGAGTCTGTGTCTTTTGGGTGTCTCTGAACATTAACCTGTACTGTTCAGTGGTTAAGCCTAACCCATCAACCAGAACACTCTTCAGGACTCTGTAGTTTCTGACATCCTCTTCTCTAACAGTGAGGAGTCTGTCTCTGCCTCTTCCTTCAAAGGAGAGCCAGAGGATTGCTGCCCACTGGTCTTCAGGAACCTGCTGTACTTTGCAGGCTCTCTCAAGAGCAGTTATCCATTTGTGGATGTCATCCCCACTTTTGTAGGGGGGCACAACCTTAGACAGGTTCCTATTATCAAATACCCTATCTGTGTCCTTAGGGACAATGCTGCCACCAGTGGGTATAGACCCACTCTCTCTAGGTTGCCTAGCCTTCCTCAGTTTTTCTTCCATCAGGGCTACTTCTAGCTCCTGCTTCCTGATCCTCAGCTGGGCTTCCTGCATTCTGGCCTCGTGTTTCCTCCTCTGAGGGGTGGTCATCCTTTTCCTGGAGTGACCTTGAGAGCCTCTAGAGCCATGAGAAGCATTGGAGTCACCTGAGCGATTCCTTTGCCTCCCAAGCCCTGTGTTAAGTCCACTGGGGAGATCCAATGGGGTAAACCCATTGTCAGTCCCCAATAGCCTTAGTTTAGCTGGGCCAAGTATAACACTTGGCACTGGGCTAGTTCTCCCTTCATCATCACTACTTACTGTATCAGCACCTTTATCACTCTCATCCTCTGTGGTATTATTGCCATCTAAGGGGTAACTATTGGAACTGGGTACCTCTGTAGCATCTTCAGAAGGGGGGCCTCCTGTTCCTGACCCTAAGGGGGCTAACTGGGAAGCTTTCTTGAGCTCTCTCTAATTCTCATCATTTTGCAAGAGTTCTCTGAGCTCAGCAGAGGTAGGGTTCTTGGTCTGTTTAAGGCCTCTAAGAGTTGCCAAATGCCTGAGCTCATTTTGATTAAGGGTAGCAAAGATGGATGGTGCCCTCTGGGGGTCACTCTCAACAGAGATGGGTACAGTGGACCCCTCTGCCCCAGCCATTGCTCTTAAGTGTGGGTGGATGTGTTGCAATCTACCTACACTTGGGTTTACCTACTAAAAATATCTAGTAGTTGTAGTCAGGGTGTGCTACTCCCTTTGCTCTACAACAACTAAGTTCAGTAGAACTTATGTATATCTAATCTTGTTTTATATGTACCTACAGGTACCTATGTGATCTTTCAATTGGTAACCAAGAGATTACAATGGTAAAACACAGCAAGCTCAAATCCAACCGCTGCTCACCAATGTGAGAAGTTGGCCTGGTATATGATGCTCACTAGTTAAAGTGATCACCTTGTACCATGCCAAGCAACCCTTATGGTGTGGTTGTAAGTCAACCTTTTCGGACTAGCTGCCCTAGTGGTAGCGTAGGCTAAGCAGTCTTTGAGGCTAAACTCGTGAAGCGTGTTAAGCCAGCTGTTTTACCAAATGCAACCCCCTTTTATACCAATGAAAGGACACCACACAGAGATATATTCAAAATATATATGTATTTATTTCTCAAAGTAACCCCTAGTCTCTTTATGAGCACAGGAGCACAAATCGTCAAACAAGATTACAGTAGAATACACAGAAGTTGCACTTTATATGGATAGGCCCTGGTGGCCACTCGAACCATATACTAAAATAGTGGTATAAGTACCACAAACAGAAAAGGGAAAAGGCCTAGGGCCTCTAGAATCGCTGGGCCTACAAGGAGCTAACTTCAGTTAGTGACCAGGAGGTCCACGGGTGGCGTGTGCAGAGCAAATAGTCACACGCGTGCTCCCATAGGTTTCAATGGGTGCGTAAAAAGTACAAAGTTACTGCAAAGAGGATCTTCCGGATGGACTAGGAACTCAAGATTTGGAACACAGGCACTAGAGATGTAATACTACACTTGGGCATAGGTGTGCCAGCTTTACCTCACCCACAGGAAGCGGGTGCATAGGCCTCGAAGTGCGTCGGGTTTCTTCTATCTGTTCCGTGGAGCTTGAAGACAAAGATGCTGCAAGCGGTCGGTCCGGGAGAGATGCAGTGGATCCAAGAGTGGATCGGAGATGTTGAAGACCTGTAAGCAGAGGGGACAGTGTTCACAGTCACTAGCCAGTGACCAGCGTGGCACCAGGTGGGTACCAGGCAATGTCGGGTGCAAACAGGAAGAAAGGTGTAGCTTGTCTCTGCAGCCACGTGGTCCCTGGAGGTTGACGACGTCCAGGAGTCGGTTCTCGAGCTGTCCCACGCAGGCTCTCGCTGTCGGCGGTGTCGGCGACTTGATCAAAGCAAACAAGCCTTGGCAAAAGCAATTGTTGTAGGAGAGGAAATAAGCTGATGGTTCTGACCAGCAAGGTCAGAAGGACTGCTCCTTTGGAGGGGAGCAAGGGCCAGTCTGGAGCAACCAGACCAGTGGTGTATTTTGTGAAGTTCGTTGCCAAGATGGCTACTAGCCAGCGGGCCAGCAACCGGTTAGGCGCGTCGAGTGGCAAAATGCAGAAGGGCCCCACGCAGATCGTGGAGATGCTGGAGGGCTCACCTTTGGTGCAGATGCTGCTCGAGGGTTGGGCTTCTCAGATCCCAAAGCACAACTTGGAGGGAGCCTCGGTTGTTGCACTTGTCAGCTTGTCGTGGTCGTTTCAAGATGGCTGGCTCCACGTGTCTCGGTGCCTCCACGGGTCTCCTCTTTTCAGGGACTGTGGATCGAGCGGTGAGAGGTCTGGAGGTCCAGGACTTGTCAGTCTCTGGGCTCGGGCTCCGGCGGGAGGCGGCGGCAAAGCAGACGTTGATTCGCTGGATGGTGCTTGCGTTAGCAAGGTGGTCACTCCCTGACCACAGGGGAGAGTTCCTTCAGTCTTCTGTGCAGCAGAATGTCGAAGTTCCCGTCTTCTTCTTAGTTTCAAGTTGATTCCAGGATGTCTGAAGTCTTAGGACACAGCTCCTACCTTTAAGCGGATTCTAGGGGCCGGACTACCTGCTAGGTCCCTCCCTATGGGTGGGACCAGGAAGGGGGGTGGTTACACCCCCAATCCTTTGTCCAGCTCGCCCCAGGCCCGGGACTGGTGTGCCCCAGGACCGGTTTGAACTGGCATATGCACCGAGGCTCCTTGTGAGCCACAGGCATGTCTGGTTTCTTTCAAGCCCTACCTGACCAATACACAAAATCCTGTCTGGGGTGGTGCATGCACCTCCCCTGGCAGGAAACCCTTTGTCCACACCTCCCAAGCTGGAAGGACTCCCAGCAGCAGGAGGGCAGACTTGTGTCTGTGGTGGCAGCATCCATTTTGTGGAGCTGAGGCTATGTCTGATTTTACCCGGGTTTCAGGTACTGTACATGTCGTGTCCCTCTAGAAGGGTGGAATGCTAACCCCGTCGCCAGAATTGGCGAGGGGTTAGTATTCCAATTCGTATGACACCTTACTCGACATATTTTGATAAAGCCAAACCAAAGATAGCATTTAACCGCGAGGTTCATAATGCACTTAAGAGTATATGGTATGACGATATCTGGAAACAGTAGAAGGAAGTTGTTCCGACCACTGCAGACAGGCTCAGCTCATGCCAGAGCACCATCTCACATGGAACCAAGCACTCTGCCTTCAGGATTGTTAAGGCCTGCCATAGGAGTGACTTATAGGTTACCAGGTGTACCATTTAAGGTTAGGTATAGGTATACTACACCTTAGTAAGAGGTGATTACACCAACTTACCCCAGCTGAGTGATCAGCCAGTTGTGTCAAATTGTTAGGCCAAGCCTGGGGTGGCATAATACATGCTTCAGCCCCTGGCAGGCCTTGGGTACACCAATGCCCTGGGTACCTAGTGTACACTGGTACAGGGGCTGACAGGGTGATCCAACCAATTGGGTATGTACCTAGGGTACATGGAGTCCATTTTAAAGAGAGAACAGCCAGGCTGAGATCCTGAATAGCAGGATCTCAGGCCAACTAAGTCGAAAAACCAGCTAGACACTAGGCAAAAATTTGGGGGTAACCATAGTCAGATATCCACCTTCCTACAGGCACTCATACACCCACTGATTCTTCATTAAACTTTAGTCTATATATTTAACACTCATAAACTTTTTTAAAACACTCACACCGGATAATGTCATCAATGATGCAATTTGAGATGTCATCAGGCATGTCATGAGTGATGTCACTGACCATGTCATGCGGGATGTAATAGGTGAGGTTGTAAGCAGTGCATTGCGGGAGCGGGAGTTATAGTTAGCTCAATTAACTATAACGGCGGGATTTCTCTGGTTTGGTATGATTGAAATGTCCATCTAACTATAATGTCCCTGAAACCTATGGTTTTTTCAGTGAATTTCAAAGGTTTTTTAAATGCTAATTTCTAACTATAACATCCCTGAAACCTATATATTTTTCTGTGAATTTCAAAGGTTTTTCAAATGCTAATTTCTAACTATGCCTGTATAGGTAGGAGATGTGCAGAAAGAGCAAGAAAGGTGCAGAAAGAAGCAAGAGAAAAGCAGAAAGAGGCAACGGAAGACCAGAAAGAGGATGAAAGGTGCAGAAAGAATAAAGAGATATGCAGAAAGAACCAACAGAGGAGCAGAAAGAGTGCAGTCATCCTATAACCTGGGCACCCCCCAACTTTTTGCAGGCTGGTACTGGTGGTAACAGACTCTGACTTACCCTGGGCTGTGCCTAACCAGGCCTGGAGCTAGTGCTATGCTGAAAGACACTTAGAATACAATGAAAACACCTACATACATTAGGGTACACTATGGATTGGGGTACCCCTGTGATTGGCAAGACCTCCCTGTAAGGCCCTAGTACATAGTAGGGCAAGGGGATTAAAACTACCTCTAAGTACCTATCATATAATAGGGCATGGCAGATTATAGGCCAACAGCTGTTTTCTGCACTTGCTGATCCTGAGGTCAGTTTAAAAGTAGCCCTGTGTGTGCAAAAAGAGGCAAGAGAGGTGCAGAAAGGGGCAAGTGAGGTGCAGTAAGAGGGAAGAAGGGTGCAGAAAGAGGCAAGAGAGGTGCAGAAAGAAGCAAGAGATTGTTCTGCTTGGGTTTTCGGATCAGATAGAACCCGCTCATCAGAGCCTCACTAACCCAGCCAGAACGTTACCCCCTCCCTAGAACCTATTTACACACAATTGCAACCACATATATCTACCACCTAAGGACAGGGAATTCCTACTATACATACCAAGACCTCTTATAATCGGCGGCCTCGCGATCCCATACGGATCCAGACCTCTCTGCCCATACGACAGTATCACAAGTGGCGGCCTCGCGATTCCATACGAATCCAGACCTCTCTACCCAGACGGCAGTCTCAGCACAAGTGGCGGCCTCGCGATTCCATACGAATCCAGACCTCTCTACCCAGACGGCAGTCTCAGCACAAGTGGCGGCCTCGCGATTCCATACGAATCCAGACCTCTCTACCCAGACGGCAGTCTCAGCACAAGTGGCGGCCTCGCGATTCCATACGAATCCAGACCTCTCTGCCCATACGACAGTATCACAAGTGGCGGCCTCGCAATTCCATACGAATCCAGACCTCTCTACCCAGACGGCAGTCTCAGCACAATCGGCGGCCTCGCGATCCCCTACGAATCCAGACCTCTCTGCCCATACGACAGTATCACAAGTGGCGGCCTCGCGATCCCACACAAATCCAGACCTCTCTACCCAGACGGCAGTCTCAGCACAAGTGGCGGCCTCGCGATTCCATACGAATCCAGACCTCTCTACCCAGACGGCAGTCTCATACGACAGTTCATCCTATGATCACCATAACATACGAAAAGGGAATCAGTCTCACTATTCATCAGATCACACAAGGATTGCCAGTTCAAGCATAGCCTGTTCTCAGGTTCGAGGGGCTCCTCTTTCCCTTATTCAGTTACCACTTACCTGATCAGGGTCAACATCTGTTCATGTAGCCGCAGCTGACTAGAAGAATAGGCTACCCTCTCATACAAGAACACGCAGCACATGTTGGTTCACTACAAACTGGGTACTTTATTACTCCTTACATACACAATCACATAACATTACGATATAACACATAACCTGCAAAGAAAAGTGAAAGATTAAGTTGTACACTCTAATAAGAAAGGGTCGAAATCACCTTAGTAGTATGTAGCCTGCACTCAGTGGTCATCTAGGTTCCCTTCTCGTCTGTGCCTCGGCTCGCCTGGAATCACCCTTCTCCGAGTCACTGGGACCTCTTCCTTATCGGCTACTCTCTCCTCTCTGGCTATTCTGCTAGGAGAGCAACTGTCTCTCGGTTCTTCTCCGCCTTCAAGATGGCGTCTGTCTTCCCTGGAATAAGTAGTAGCTTTACTGCTAACGGCTAGATGCCGCCTACGGACTGAACATGTAACTGCCTCAGACTTTCACTAATATAGAGGTGCGTTTCCTCATGGAAAATTCCGGCCTGTAACCTGCCGCCCACCAAATTCTTGTACCTCCCCGTACCAAGGACACGTTCCCAGCCGGCCGGCCTGATGTAGTGTCTTCGGCATGAAGAAAAATACAATCCTTCGATAAGGGCCGGCCTGAACCGGTTCTCTCCAAGTGAATAACACCTCATAACTAAAACATTACATTTGACCTAGAAGCATCCCAAGCTGCCGGAGCAGAAAGAAAGATGGAGTCTCTCCCTTTGAGGCCTACCAGGCCTGAATTCAGCACGGCTCCATGAAATACCCTCACTACAGGACAGGTTATCCCTAATACTAACGAATCTATCCCCTAGGCTATGTGTGCAAGCCCTGATCTATGGGGAAGAGCACAGAATCATGTCGAAGTGCCTAGTAAATAGGCTCCATTCACTACTCTAACCCTTAGACTTGAATGATAAGAGACTGAAGTCACATTCCATCATTGTGCCTCACAAGAAGGCCGGGAAAAATCGAGCAGAACATTTCACCCTTGACTTCAGTCTATTATACATTCATTAAACAGAACTAATATCTGTGGAAGAATAATATGAAACAAGACTAACTGATCTATGTCTAGTACCAGGTGTGCAGAATTGAAGTAGTGAAGGAATACACTGAATAAAGCAACAGATAGAAATCAAAATGCCGATAGTAATCAGAATACCTCCTAATATCTGACGTAACATATGCAAATCAGGTAACCAATTAAAGAGCCAGTCAAACCAGCCCTGGTCAATGTGTTTTCTAACTTCCTCTGTTAAGTCATGTAGTTTATCAATGTGAGCTTGAATGGATTTCGTATGATCCGACAAGTTAAAACAACAAAGACCCTCAAAATCAGAACAATCGTGTCCATGTTTAAGCAAAAGATAATCAATGGCCGCTCGATTTTGCAAGATAGCCCTACGTTCACCCTGGGCGTCTAATAGCATGTCAGACAGGACTGTAGAAGTATGATTGATGGATTTTACCATCCAGCAGGCCATTTTCCCAATAGATTTGGCATTATAAACTGCCAAAGCAGGAACACCAACAATTGAAATAGCCAGGCTAAGGTATTCAGACTTGGAATATAAATGCCAAGATGAGTCACAGTCCTCCTGTAACCTCACTGTATCTCGAATCACACGAGAGTTGGCATTCGGATGTGGAGAAAACATTAACAAGCTCAGTCTAGTAATGGCACAAGGGCCTCCAGAAATATTTGCGGGAATATATGGCCAGGAAGTATTACCACATGAGAAAAGCCATCCGGCAGGTAGTAACATCGTGTGATAATGACTGGGGGTAACTACCAAACTCTTGCAAGTCATGTTATTCTGAACAGAAGTACATGTTTTCGGTGTCCTTTGAAGGCACAAAGTTCGTTCATGAGCGGTGAATGAAGTGGCACCTTTCAATCTTAAACGCATACATTCAGAAATCACACTAGGATCACAAGTAAGGAAAAAACATAAATCACCCTGTGTGATATTATAGGTAACTATTTGGGACTGGATGGGCGGTATCGGGTCTGACAGTACAGTACACAAGGGGCAATACTCATGGGCAGCGAAATCGCCCAGAAGAACATTGGGGCGAGCATTTGATATATTAAAAATATGAGTCAAAGTCTCCAATGAAGCAGGGACAGCAACTAAACAAGTCGCTAGAATGTCCGTCACCGATCTCATCGGTGTCAAGCAGAAATGAGGGGCTTTAGTCACTTGTTTAGCTAATGTAATCCAAAAGTTCGACGACGAATCCCACGCAGCGAAGGAACGCGACACTCGGGTTCTCAACTCAGCCCGGGTTGATGGGATCCCTCCTCTCTCGTCGTACCAGCCCAAAAGGAGTCCAACGCCGACACATCCTGCAGCAACAGTCCAAAGAATGATCTGAAAGAGAATCAAATACAGGCATTATTCATTCTCGTAAGTAACATTTGTCAGCCGGGACTGCTTCCCAGCTATCTTTCCCTGGTCTCATAACTAAAATGGTGTTGTCTTGACCGGTTGCAATGACTTCTGCTTGTTCAGGGGGATTCTTAGGCGACTGCACCCAAACTCTGGCCCCAGGATTATCTGTGGAGCCAAAACCTTTCTGGCCTCGTACAGTTAGCAACGTTGGGGCAGTGCCTTTTGTGATCTCACCACTGAAAACAGGCATTATTAGCAATTGAGCCACTCGGTCAGTTTGATGTATCAGTAAGTCAACCTCACTGCTATTCAGCAGGAGCACCTTAATCTCTCCCTGATAATCACTATCAATGATTCCTCCAAGCACCTGAATGCCCTTTACAGCCAGCCCCGATCTAGGGGCGATTAATCCGAAATTTCCAGTTGGTATATGAACACCAACACCAGTTTCAATGATGACTCGATCCTTACTTTTTATAACGGTGTCATCCATGGCATGCAAGTCTAAACCTGCCGACCCTGGGGTCGCTCTACATGGAGCCAAAGCTCCGGGAGTAATCTCCCAGTACATCACAGTCTCTCTGATTTCATTGGGCTTAGCATCAACATTCGGAGGAAACAAACGCATAAGTGGGGATTCAGCATTTAGAAAAGGACGGTTATTCAAAATCAATAACGCTTGAGGCAAAAAGTCTCGCCAATTCTTATACTTGTCATCTGTTAATTTACGTAATTGGTCTTTTAGCAGGCCATTCAACCTTTCCACAAGACCCGAGGCCTGTGGATAATATGGTATATGAAACACCCATTCAATATTGTTTTCCACACAGAATTCCTGTACCAATCTTCCACGAAAATGGGATGCATTATCAGATTGAATTTGGAATGGCACACCATAATACATCATAATCAATTCCAATGTTTTAATAGTATTCAATTGGGTAGCTTGCTTACAGGGAAGGGCCACCAACAGGCCACTGTATGTATCAACAATAGTGCAAACATATTGACAATTCCTACTCATAGGAAGTGGACCAATGTAATCAATCTGCCAAATTTGAGCGGGCGATTTCCCGCGATGTAAATGACCTTTAACAATTTGGGGCACTTTGCGCTGCCTGATATGCTGACAAATGGGACAATGTAGAATAACATTTTTGATTAAATCTAGGGGAATATAAATTCCTCGATCAGCAGCCCACCTGCTAGTGGCTTTCTCTCCAAAGTGTCCTGCTTTCTGGTGGGCCCATTTCGCCAATCCCGCAATATCAGAATCTTGCCTGTCCACCACTGCCTCAGCAATTTTAGATTTCTCATCTGCAATGTTATGAAAGAATTTGTCAAGAGAGTCTATCGGGGTATGAGCATCCACATGGAAGATTGTAACAGTACTCTGTGGGAGCATTTCCCAAATCTCCTGCCATAATTCTTTTCCCCACAGTTCTTTTGAATGGATTCTCCAACTATGGGAATGCCAAGTCGGTAACCAAACTGCCAGCCCATTGGCGGTAGACCAAGAATCGGTGAAAATATGACATGTGCCAGGTAACTCTTGTTTCAGAACTTGATAAACAGCATAGAGTTCAGCAAATTGACTGCTCTTACCCTCACCAGTTGTACTCAGCAATTTTTGTGTGATCGGATTATAGGACACCGCCTTCCAATGCCGTTTCGTCCCTATGAACCTTGCTGAACCATCCGTAAACCAGACATGGTTTCTGTCCTCTGCGGACAAATCATCAAAAGGTCTACCCCACTTAACAGGAGACTCCTGTACTAAAGGTACGGAACATTCACTCTCAGTCTCAGTTGATGGCGCCCGTGCCACCTGCTCATGCAAAGATGCAACTCCTTTTTGTCCCACACGTGCCCTGTCTTGTATATACCATTTCCATTTAATCACACTCGCCTCTTGAGCGTGTCCAATTCGGTGAGTTTTCGGCGAACTCATAACCCACTGCATGATAGGAATTTCAGGTCGCAAAACTATATCATGTCCCAAAGTCAATTGCTCGGTATCCACCAGAGCCCAATAACATGCAAGTAACTGTTTCTCAAAAGGTGTATAACGCTCACCAGCATCAGGTAGCTTTTTGGTCCAGAAACCTAACGGTACTCTACTCCTGCCTTGTTTCTGCCACAAACTCCAATTCGCATAAAGGCCTTGTACAGACACATTCAAATCCACATCACCATCACATACAGGCCATAAATCCAGAGCATGCTGAATTGCTTCTTTTGCCAGACTGAACGCATCTTGCTGTGGTTTATCCCATTCAAATGCATTCTTTTTACGAGTGACCTGGTACAAAGGGGCCAATATTTGACTTAAATGAGGAATATGCTGGCGCCAAAAACCAAACAAGCCAATGAAGCTTTGGGCTTCTTTCCTATTCCTCGGAACTGCAAAATCAAGAATTTTCTGTTTAACCTGAGGGATCACTTCTCGGTGCCCCTCATGCCAATTAATGCCCAAAAATTTCACAGCCTGGGACGGACCTTGTAATTTATCCGGGTTGATTTCCCAACCTTTCTCACGCAAGCACTCAATGACTCTATCTAATTGGGTCTGAACTTCCTCTTGTGATTCGCCTTGGATCAAAATATCATCAATATAGTGACATATCTGAATTTGCGGATGAACCGGTACCTCAGCCAGATGCTCTGCCACCAGCCGGTGACATATCGTAGGACTATGCACATAGCCCTGGGGAAGACTTCTAAACGTCATCTGACGCCCGTTCCACGTAAAACTGAATTGTTCCTGACACTCAGGGGCAATCGGAATCGAAAAGAAAGCATTAGCAATATCAATGGACGCATACCATGTACCTGGATGTTTTTGGATTCTTTCAATTAGGGTAATAACATCCGGTACTGCAACAGTCAAAGAGGGTGTGTGTCTATTCAATTCTCGATAATCAACAGTCATGCGCCAAGAATTATCACTCTTACGTACAGGCCAAACAGGATTATTCCAAGCAGAAGTAACTGGGGTTATAACTCCTGCATCCACAAACTCCTGAATAGTGGTACTAATCTCTTCATGACCACCTGGAATACGATACTGCTTCTGACGAACCACTTTTGTCGCCTGGGGAACTTTTATGGGGGGCATTCTTAAACGACCAACCCGTACAGGCCTGGACGATATATAATGTTTAGTTCCAAATTGGTAACATCCATCATCTAAGTGCAAAGTCATTCCTTTCAAAATATCAATTCCAATTATGAATTCTAAGAGTGGCACCACTAATACAGAGTATTCTTTTCTAGGAATTCTACGTATTCTCATTTCAAGTAAAGTTTGAACTGCGGGAGTTTCCTTTCCACCTAATCCGGTAATTGTAAAAGGCTGACCTTTAAACTTCTTTGATTTTCCATGGATAAGAGTGGCCTCCGCTCCTGTATCTACCAATGCTCGGGCCCTTTGGATATTACGATGTCTCCAATAAATATCAATATCTACATAGGGTCTATTATCTCTGTGAGCCCATCTGTGTACTGGAGCTTGACCTATTTCCTAGTCATCTTTACTGCGTTCTGTATACCAGGATAAATCAGGATAAAGACTCTCACGTTTCCCAGGTATCGATACCTCCTGTTCATATCCATCTCCATTACGAAATGGATTCCTGTTCTCTGCATTGTACTGTGGGTTTCGATCGGCCAATATGTGTCGATCCTCTCTCCTTCTCAACTCAGGGGATTGATCCCTATCATCTCTACGTCTGCTGTTAACATAATCATCTCTCCCCCTCTCTCTTTCCCCCTCTCTCTCCCTGTCTCTCTCACGACGGGGGGACAAATCACGTACATAACGTCGATCATCACGACGATCAGAGCGCCCATGGCGGTCGTCATCACCGCTAACGTCAGAAAAACCACGATCACACTCAGTTGTCCGAACACGCCGGGCACCCTCCTTTCGATCCAAGCCACGTTTGCGAAACATTTCCCACAAACGAGAAGTAGTCTCACCATCAATGTTCTCCTTCCGCACACCATCGGCCATAAGACCAAAAAACATATCACGTCTAGTAAGTTTGTTGTCACCAGGAGTACGAGTGTCACGCCGGGACTGCCGTTCAGGTTTAAACCACTCACCCAACTCACCGAGTTGGCGTACCGATTCCAGCACCACAGATAACATGTTACCAGTCTGATTAATCAATAAAGTCATCATGACCTGCTTATAAGCAACAGGGGAAAAACGAATAATACGATTCCGCACAGAAGATGTCAAGAAACCATCAAGCAACCTGTCAGCAGTATTCAGAAAAATTGCCGTTTTCATCACCTCCTCTTTGAGACGTTGCGCAGCATCGCGCAAAGTATACCACGGTTTGTCATTCACAGGCCAGTCAGACTCAGTAGGATATTTTTGATTACAACCCTCAGTCGCCAATTGAAGCAAAGAAATTTGACCACCAGCATTAAAGTTACGAAAATGATCCTGTACAGTAGAATCCGAACTCAAGGAACAAAACTTCAAACAATCGCCAGTATCCAACATAATGCCAGCAGCGCCCAGTTCATAAAGGCGCACCATCCATGTGAGTAAGGTCTCACCAGCTCGCTGCCGAAATCGCTGCAAAATATCACTAATTTCTTGTTGAGTAAAATCCTCCAAAGAGTCTAAAGCAATACCATTCGGAGCACCGGGAGCCTGCTGCAACTTCCGCCGAAAAACTGGATGCACCGAGACCGCGGGACGAGCATCACAAGGAGCTCGACCAGTACACGTAGAGGAACAATCAGTGGAAGAAGCATCAACCCCCCTCGAAGGACGAGCGCAATCACGGGGTGCACCATCAGAGGCGCAAGAAGCAGACTTACAATCACGGCCGGAGCGAGAGGACTCGCGCTTGGCAGACTCCTCACCCGAGGAAGGAGAATCACTCGAGTTCCAGATATTACCATCCCATTCATCAGGATTCCAATCCAGTCCGGCTTTCGCCACGACCAGACGCACCTTTCGCGTCGAAACCCGACCACGCCGATTCTTGTATTTATAACGAGCAATTCGCACAGCCGCCCTTTCGGCAATAGTTTGGTACGTCTCAAGTTTGTCAGCAAGCAACTTATTTTGACACCGCAACAAAGTATGAGCATTCTGAACCTCAACAAAGTTCGCTTCCAAATCCTTATGCAAGTTCTGTAACTTCAACAACCTCTCATGCAGAATTCTGTACGCAGACAGAACAATCCAACCTCTGCGCCCCAAAACGGGGAGCTCATCACCCTTAGATACCGGCACCTTCTGTAAACAAGTAATCACATTAGCCGGCTCCGCCAGCTCCAAAAAAGAATTCCAATTCTCACTCAAACCAGTAGAATCAGCCCACTCACGGGCTAAGGCTTCATAAGGCGTTGAATCCCAACCGGAAATATCAACGGGCAACTTAAAAGTAGATTTCGACTTTCTAGAAAACATCTCGGAAAAGAAAGAAAAAGAGAAAAAGAAAAAGAAGAAAGAGAAAAGAAAACTACACACAAGTATATACAAATAATATACAAACAAAACCACGCACGCGCCGAAAGCAAGCACGATACAACCACAACGCACACAGGTTTCGTAAACGGTTCGTGACGCCAAATGTTCTGCTTGGGTTTTCGTGTCAGATAGAACCCGCTCATCAGAGCCTCACTAACCCAGCCAGAACGTTACCCCCTCCCTAGAACCTATTTACACACAATTGCAACCACATATATCTACCACCTAAGGACAGGGAAGTCCTACTATACATACCAAGACCTCTTATAATCGGCGGCCTCGCGATCCCATACGGATCCAGACCTCTCTGCCCATACGACAGTATCACAAGTGGCGGCCTCGCGATTCCATACGAATCCAGACCTCTCTACCCAGACGGCAGTCTCAGCACAATCGGCGGTCTCACGATCCCACACGAATCCAGACCTCTCTACCCAGACGGCAGTCTCAGCACAAGTGGCGGCCTCGCGATCCCCTACGAATCCAGACCTCTCTGCCCATACGACAGTATCACAAGTGGCGGCCTCGCGATCCCACACGAATCCAGACCTCTCTACCCAGACGGCAGTCTCAGCACAAGTGGCGGCCTCGCGATCCCCTACGAATCCAGACCTCTCTGCCCATACGACAGTATCACAAGTGGCGGCCTCGCGATCCCACACGAATCCAGACCTCTCTACCCAGACGGCAGTCTCAGCACAAGTGGCGGCCTCGCGATTCCATACGAATCCAGACCTCTCTACCCAGACGGCAGTCTCAGCACAAGTGGCGGCCTCGCGATTCCATACGAATCCAGACCTCTCTGCCCATACGACAGTATCACAAGTGGCGGCCTCGCGATTCCATACGAATCCAGACCTCTCTACCCAGACGGCAGTCTCAGCACAATCGGCGGCCTCGCGATCCCCTACGAATCCAGACCTCTCTGCCCATACGACAGTATCACAAGTGGCGGCCTCGCGATCCCACACGAATCCAGACCTCTCTACCCAGACGGCAGTCTCAGCACAAGTGGCGGCCTCGCGATTTCATACGAATCCAGACCTCTCTACCCAGACGGCAGTCTCATACGACAGTTCATCCTATGATCACCATAACATACGAAAAGGGAATCAGTCTCACTATTCATCAGATCACACAAGGATTGCCAGTTCAAGCATAGCCTGTTCTCAGGTTCGAGGGGCTCCTCTTTCCCTTATTCAGTTACCACTTACCTGATCAGGGTCAACATCTGTTCATGTAGCCGCAGCTGACTAGAAGAATAGGCTACCCTCTCATACAAGAACACGCAGCACATGTTGGTTCACTACAAACTGGGTACTTTATTACTCCTTACATACACAATCACTTAACATTACGATATAACACATAACCTGCAAAGAAAAGTGAAAGATTAAGTTGTACACTCTAATAAGAAAGGGTCGACATCACCTTAGTAGTATGTAGCCTGCACTCAGTGGTCATCTAGGTTCCCTTCTCGTCTGTGCCTCGGCTCGCCTGGAATCACCCTTCTCCGAGTCACTGGGACCTCTTCCTTATCGGCTACTCTCTCCTCTCTGGCTATTCTGCTAGGAGAGCAACTGTCTCTCGGTTCTTCTCCGCCTTCAAGATGGCGTCTGTCTTCCCTGGAATAAGTAGTAGCTTTACTGCTAACGGCTAGATGCCGCCTACGGACTGAACATGTAACTGCCTCAGACTTTCACTAATATAGAGGTGCGTTTCCTCATGGAAAATTCCGGCCTGTAACCTGCCGCCCACCAAATTCTTGTACCTCCCCGTACCAAGGACACGTTCCCAGCCGGCCGGCCTGATGTAGTGTCTTCGGCATGAAGAAAAATACAATCCTTCGATAAGGGCCGGCCTGAACCGGTTCTCTCCAAGTGAATAACACCTCATAACTAAAACATTACATTTGACCTAGAAGCATCCCAAGCTGCCGGAGCAGAAAGAAAGATGGAGTCTCTCCCGTTTGAGGCCTACCAGGCCTGAATTCAGCACGGCTCCATGAAATACCCTCACTACAGGACAGGTTATCCCTAATACTAACGAATCTATCCCCTAGGCTATGTGTGCAAGCCCTGATCTATGGGGAAGAGCACAGAATCATGTCGAAGTGCCTAGTAAATAGGCTCCATTCACTACTCTAACCCTTAGACTTGAATGATAAGAGACTGAAGTCACATTCCATCATTGTGCCTCACAAGAAGGCCGGGAAAAATCGAGCAGAACAGAGATGTACAGAAAGAAGCAACAGAGGTGAAGAAAGAGGGATGAGGGGTGCAGAAAGAGGCAAGAGAAGTACAGAAAGAAGCAACAGAGATGCAGAAAGAGTCAAGAGAAGTTCATAGAGAGGCAGCAGAGGTGCAGAAACAGGCAGAAGAGGTGCAGAAAGAGGGAACAGGGGTGCAGAAAGAGAGAAGAGGGGTGTGGAAAGATGCAAGAGGGGTGCAGAAATTTGAAAGAGAGGTGCCTAAAGAAGCAAGAGCAGTGCAAGAGCAGTGCAGTAAGAAACAACAGAGGTGCAGAAGGAGGCAATAGGGGTACAGAAAGAGGCAAAAGAAGAGCAGAAACAAGCAAAAGAGATGAGGAAAGACACTAGAGGGGTGCAGAAAGAGGCAAGAGAGGTGTAGAAAGAGGCAAGAGAGTTGCACAAAGAGGGAAGAACCATGCAGAGAGGCAATTGGGGTGCAGAAAGAAGCAAAAGAGGTGTACAAAGAAGCAAGAGCAGTGCCCTTGGTTCAGAAAGAGTCTTTTTTTGTTAAATGGTGTAGATCCGTTCAGTAGTTCCTGAGAAATTCAAAAAATAAAAGTTTCAATATCTATGGCCTCGTTGGCTCGCGAACCTTCCCGACCACAAGCTTCACTGTTATTGGCTGCCAGCACTCCAAACCAGGAAGTGTTGGCAGCCATTTTGTGACTCGGTAGAACCGAGTCGCAAGAAAACGGTGAAACAAAGGTGAAAAACAAGAAAATGGGGCAGGGTAGAAACACCCTGACCCCCTAGGCCTGCTCAGGGGGTCCTACAAGGACTTTCAGGGCCCAAAAAAGCATTTTTTTTTCAAACGGCGCACCCGCTGTCCCGGATACCACCACCAAGTGGCATTCCAGTCCTGCTGGCTACGATAAGCACACTCACCCCAGCCACTGTCAAGGGAAACAATGATGGCAAAAGCACTACTGCTGACACCTTAATGCTGCAAACTGCTGCATCCTCTCTCCCATACTTTGGTAACATCCAGGTAAGTGTCCTTGCCAAGTGGGGGGGCGACGCGCTGTACTTTCATACACAGTCCAAGAATAGCAAGCCAAGTGCGTAGCTTCTAACCGAGAATGTGGTTAGTTGCAGGTGTTTGCTTTACCGGTAACACATTGGGTCCAGTCCCATTCCAGCTCAGAAACAGGTCCGACACATGCTCGGTGACAACCAGTAGATTTTATTGCCAAAATTAAAAGCACAAAGCATGAAAAATGTTCAATTTTGTGAAACGCTCGGCATACGCATTTCAGTCTTTCGACTTTCCTCAGTGCCAGTTCCAAGAAACAGTGATGGTACACCTCGGGGCCTGTTTAAATAGATGAAGGTTCTCTCTGATTGGAGTATATTGATTGCCCAACCTCCACGGCCTCTGGCTGCACCGCTCACCCTGATTCATGCCAGGTTTTTGTGTGTATATATATATGTGTATGTATATGCTCAAAGCTTTGGTCAAACTACCAAAAAACTGGCAGGCACTCCAGGTTGCGATTCACTTGCTTTATTTTCTTAACCAAATGCACTGACGCATTTCAGCCAAAGCCTTTATCAAAGTGCAAACATTCCATCTTTCTTTACATCATTTTAAATACATGCATGTCATAAAAGACATAGAAAAAATACTCCTTCTAAACCCTAAAACAATCACAATATAAAACACCAGGTGCATATTACACATTATATGTTTCAAAATCAGCAGCTACAGGGAGTTGCCATGGGGGCCAGCTTCTTTTCCAGCTATGCGTGTCTACATAGGGGCTGGTGGGAGGAGCTGGTCCTCAGGGGCAAATTTGGTGACAAGCTGAGTGAACATGTAGTAACTTGTCTAGGATTTATTGACTATCTCTTTGTGGTGTGGGAGGGAACAAAGGAAAGTGCTTTGGAGTTTGTTTCCATGATTAATGAGAATTATATTAATCTTAAATTTTCAGCTACAGTCAGCCCATACTCAGTTAAATTTCTAGATGTACAGATCTGTATAGTTAATAATAGATTAGTGACCTCGCTACATCCCGAGGAAGCAGCAGGGAACTCTGTATTGCACGCCGCCAGTTCCCATCCTGAACATTTAATCCAAAGCATACCCTGTGGGGAAATGTTGAGATTAAGGTGGATATGCAGCAACAAGGCAGATTTAGCTGTCAGGCAAAATGAGAGCAAAGAGAAATTCCTAGCAAGGGGCTATTCCATTAAAACAGTAGACGCAGCAATAGCAAAATCAAAACTGCACAATAGATCTGAGCTATTATTTGGCAACTGTTAGGTGAGACTAAAGGTCCACCAACACAGAGAAAACAGGGGACAGATCCTATTAGATTCATCCTGACAAACAGGAAAAACTGTTGAGGAACATCATTAGACGTAATTGGCCAACAGTTTTGGATGATCCCATTATAGGACACATCCTCTATAACATACAGGAAGACGGCATCTTTGAGCAATGCTTTGGTGAAAAGCAGTCCAGAAATAGGAGAAGTGGGGACATGATTTTCTACAAGAAGGTTTTTTTTTAAGTGTACAACTTGCAGGGCATGCAAATTTGGGGAAAATAATGCTTCATATCTAAACCCATTTTGTGATAGAGGAAAGATAATCAGTAAATATCTAACATGCAAGACGGATCATGTAGTTTATCTGCTGGAATACATGTGTGGACTCCAATATGTTGGGAGTACCAAATTAGAGGCCCATAAATGCCTACTACAACATATCAGGGCCACCACTAATTCCAATTCCACCTACCCTGCAGCCCGCCATTTTAAAGAAACCCACAAAAATAATCTGAATCATTTAAAGGATTTCTTATTGGATGTCGTTCCACATCTCAGAAGAGGAGGCAATAGAAAAGCCAAACTCAGGAAGTTGGAAACACACTATATCCTAGAATTAGATAATACAATTCTGGGGGGCCTGAATACCAGTGAAGATTTATACACCTGCCTTTTAATTTGGTTAGATGATTGTGAACGGGCCACGCTCTATGCAAAATCACAACATCAAGTATTTTGTACCAATATTTGTGATACAGTTTTAGACAGACATTCAATCTGTAAATTGGCATTATCCTTCGATTAACTATCATATATAAACTTGTCGTTGTGAAAACCTGCCAAAAATATATATGGCGTCTTAGATAATTTTTACTGTCGCCCAAAATTGGGAGAAAAATTACATTGCACTTTGGCACTTTTAAGTAACTTAACTGATTACTTTGGTGGTGACGCACATTTGCACTTTATAACTTTTGCACTGTAAATGGAACACTGCAGACAGCGTGATTTCAAGTCAGAACAACAGATACAAAACATGATATAAGAGCATTGATGCCAGCAATTCACCTAAGAGGTGGAAGGTATAAATGAGAAGATGTCAACTCATAGTGCAATATGGGCACTCTATTACTACAAGTTTATACCATATTTTACCAGGATTTTTCAAAACTGTGCTATTTGTAACATGAACTTAGACATTTATGTATTATTAATATCTATTAAAAAGCCCTTGGTAGTTGATGTATACATGGATATACATTTATATTATTATTATGTATTTATTGGCTCTAAAGTGTAAATCGTCGGTTGTCAGTATCTATTATTATTGTTGATGCACATGTCACTTTAAATTGTTGATCCCACAATGCAGCACTGTCATGTGATCAAGGCCGCGGGTAGCTGAAACGCATTTTGGCAGACAGTTCGTAAATAAACACTTTAGCACGAAGCACAGTGGTCCATGTCCGTTTCAACCTCTTTAAGGATTTCCAGTAAGCGGAGTGTTCGAGATATATAGTAGTTTGTAAGGCCAAATACTAAGAAAGGATAAGCTTTTGTTTGGTTAATTAAAACACTCAGGCATTTTGTTTTTTGAAAGAGCAGTTTTCGAGTCCCGCATTTTTGCAACAGCCTAATGTACAATGCCCCTTTATGTTGAGAAACATACTTCCCATCATGTGATGGGAGGTTGTCTATTTGCGAGGGATACAAATACTGGCCAAGTTCAACTAGTAGCTTATTTTTCTAAGGGAATTTCCCTGGCAAAGCCAAATTATACTATCATAGGCAAGGACTTTTAGATAGAAATAGATTTTTGGAAGAATTCAAACTTTATTTATCAGAACCCAAACACCCTATAAAAGTATGTAGAGGTCATTGAAATTAACACTTCTTAAATTCAGTTTGATTACTTAACCATAGGCAGCCCAGCTGGACTGTTTATTTCTCTGACTATGACTTAGTGATTAATTATGAACAAGGACTTAAGAATGGTAAGGCTGATGTCTTATCATTGCAAGGTAAGTTAAGGTGTAAATATTATAGGAGACTTGGGGCACCTTCTGAAGAGCTCCAGTAGCCACTTCAACTATATAGTGTTAGAACCTGGGGTCTCTAGTTGGCTTAGGTAGGTACCTTAGTCCAAATAGGGACACTTGCTTCTAGTCAGGGTAAGGAGGGACACACCCTTAGATAACCCCTGCTCACCCCCTGGTAGCTTTCCACAAGCAGCCAGGCTTATCTCCAAGGCAATGTGTAAAGTATTTGCAACCACATTCCCAGTAACACAGTGATAACACCACAAAGGGACACCACACTGGTTTCATAAAAATAGCGGTATCTTTATAAAAAGGAATACGATGAGACCAAACGATAGAGAACCAACATATGCGTATACGTAATAATTCACTTGCAGTTTGTAATGCAGCTCGTAATGTAGTAATAAGACATTCCTTAATGCAATAATCAGGCAGTTCGTAATGCAATAATAATGCGGTTCATAATGCAAGAATCAGGCACTTTGTAATGCTATAGTAATGCGGTCCGTAATGCAAAAATCAGGCAGTTCGTGCGGTTTGTAATGTAATCTGCACGGTCAACTCAGGCACCACTAGGCCCCAACAGCTGAGACAATGGTCATACACTTAAAGGGGCAGCCCTGGTCCTGCTGGGAAGGTCAGGGCAGCTCGGGGACTCAGAGCGTCTAATCCGGTGCAGCAGGAGAGAGCTTGGAGCACTCCTGTACTCCTCCTGCACGCCTCCCCAGAGCACACACGCTTTCGGCTCCCAAAGGGAGTCCAAGCCTTACCTAGGGGGTGCGCTGTCTCGCTCCCTCTCCCTCCTCGCTCATCGGACGTCCTGCTGGGTGATCTGGCTCTGTTGCTAGGCGACACTGTAGCCGGACAGGTTGCGGTGCTGCCTTCTCCGTCATTGATGATCTTTGGCAGATTCCTTTAGATGAACAACGATCACGATCCCTTTCACCTTGTAGCTTCCTTAGCTTCAAGAAATCCTTTAGCACGTTGTGGCTCAGGCCGGTGGCAGTGATCCTTACTCACAGCCTCAGTTACAATGACGGCTCAGGCCACAAACAGTAATACAGCAGCGTGGATGATGTTTCACGCTGTGGGGGCAATGTGATCACGAGGCACCTTGTAAACAGTACCACGGACCACACAGCAGTCTCAGGTGTGCAAAAGCACCACGCACACAGCGTCGCTGAGACACAGTCATCAGTTTCAAGCACCCCGTTAGTAGGGGTGGGCGGACTTTGCATAGTCGCGCTACGCAAAGCTCCGCGAAACGGTAAAAAATCTAAAATTTATGTTCATGAGTTTCAATAACAGGGGACCAGCTCTCCTCGGGCCCTTGGAGACATGTTACTTCAGGACACAGCACACAGAAAAGTCCTAACAAGCAGGGGACACAGCACACAACAAAGTCCCTTGTCCTCTCCTTATTCAAACCAGCAAACTGCAGGCCAGCCCCAGAACACACAGCAAGGGCAGTCCTTCTCTTCAGTCTATTCAGCTGTTCTTCTTTGGCAGAGGTTCCTCTTGATCACTAAGTAGGGTGAATCCTTTTTCCGTATGGATTTCAGTTTTGAGTTCAGGGGTTCCAACTCTTACATTTATACCCCTAAATGCCTTTGAAGTCTTTGTGTTCAGGGGGCTCTGACCTCGGTTCAAACCAGACCTGGGTGTCTTCCCGACAGTGCACTCCCTCCTCCTTTGATAGTCAGGGTCTGGGGCCCAGAGGCTCAGCAGAAGGCGGAGCCATCCATTTGTGGCAGCAACACAGCCCTCTTCACATCCAGGGGGCTACTCCTCTGCCCACATCAAATACAGGCTAGTCTGTTGCTGTCTCACGTTCTCCTCCCTGGGGTCAGGACACTTCCTAGACTCTGTCACATCTAAACCCAGGCAGGCAATATACAACCAGGCAGAGGCACACAGGATGGTTTAAGACAAGAAACCAGCCAATTCTGAAAGCGTGGTTTCTAAACACACAATTCAACAACCATGTTCACAAAAAGATGTGTTATTTAATTTTGAGTTCAGGCACACTAAACTCCATCTCTCCATCTTATGACTATGGAAAGATATGCTGGAAACATGGGACACAGCATTCCCCATTCTGTCCTATGGGCAAGAAGGCCTTGCAACAGTGAAAAACAAATTTGGCAGTATTTCACTGTCAGGACATGGTACACACCTCAGTACATGTCCTACCTTTCACATACACTGCACTCTGCGCAAGGGGTGTACCTTGGGCCTACTATAGGGGTGTCCGATATGCATAAAAAGGGAAGGTAATGCCTGGCAAGTGGGTGCACTTAGGGACAACCAATTACCATAACACTTTATACAGGGAGCACTTGCACTTTGACACTGATTAGCATTGGCAAAGTGCCCAAAGCATCTAAGCCAGCAAAACAAAATCCATCACAGCATCAAAATTAGAGGAGGTAGAGGCAAAAAGTCAGGGGTAATCATGCCAAGAAATGCCAGGTCTAACATATAGCCTCCTACCTCTTTTTCTGTAGTACACAATTGCCAAAGATGTAGCAGAACACCTCCTGGCTGATGTAAAAGCAAGCCTATCGTGAGGCCTGGTCACTGCAGCATTCCCACTGAATAGTGATATATGCCTAGGGACAGGGCCCCACAGGTGCACTACAGCATCTGACCAACCTGGTGTCCCATGGTGCTGGTGCCACCGTTTGGTCTTCAGTCAGCAAGCTGCTCCATGGTCGCCCGCTCCGCCTATTTTTTTTATTTCTATTGACTTTGGTTTTATTGATTATCCAATTGTACTTATCCATCACAGTCATTACTGATCTCTACAAATCGCGTATGTTTTCAACATGTGAATATCACAATAGCATTGCATAGAAAACAAACCACATTGTTCAGTTTTGTAGTTATAGTGATACATTATACATGTTAAAACATTTGAAATAAAGGAAGCATATTTCTAACGAGTCCCTCCATGTCCATTCATGCAACAAACTGCATCATGGGATCTAACGTGGTTATGAACCTAAGAACACCAAACTATATGAAGATGGAGTGTATTTGTAAGTGATAATATCTATAGTGTTGGGAGATGTCCAGTACGACTAATTCACGCATGATTTCATTGCTCTATCCCACCCCCGTAGGTACTATACCCGAGCTGGCCTGTGACGTGGCAGAATTGTTTAGGAAATCGATATATACTTTATATGGGTGCTCTGAGACGAGCTGCGCTTGATAAGGTGCTGGAGTATATCTTGCTATTTGTGCTGCAGTGGGCTAAGCTGTGTAACCAACCTTGCAGTGTGGGCGAAGACTTGCTGCCCCAGCCTAGTGCAATTTCTCGCTTTGCCAGCAATAAACTAAGAGATGCCAATTTCCGGACTGCTTTAGGAAAATTCACTGTGTAACCCAGGAGTGTCACCTCAGGAGTAGGGACAATGGTAAGACCAAGGATCTCACCTAGCGTTGAATGCACTAGGGTCCAGTAGGGCCGTATGCAGGGGCAGGTCCAGGAGAGGTGGGCATAATCTCTGTGCTGAGTGCCGCATTTCCGGCATGTGTGTGGTCTACTGGGATCTATTTTATGTAGCTTGGCCGGTGTCATGTATATCCGTCGTAAAAACTTGTAGTGCAATAATTTGTGTCAACTATTCAGGGAAACGTCTTTCATGGTCCTGCAGCAGACTGTCCATTGGTCATCTGTAATCTGGTGACCCAAATCTGTCTCCCATTCCATACGTAGTCTGCTGTTCATGATAGGGAGTTGTGTGATGCAGAGTTTGTAGAGTTTAGATACTATGTGCACTCCACTATCGCTCTCAATAATGTGGGACAGAAGAGTGAACGAGTCAGGTTCTAACGGAAAGCCAGTAATCGTGGCTCGTAAGGCTGAGTACAGTTGTTTGAGCAGGAATTTATCCATGAACGTGGCCTCCTGAAAACGGACTTCCTCAGTTGCCGAAAAGATGTGGCCGTCCGGATAAAAGTCGCCTATCGTACAAATATTAAAATTAGTCAGCGTGCATTGTACAAGTGTCCCATTTCAAATAGGATGCCAGCGAGCATTGGGAAGCGGCAGAGCAGATGAATATAAAACTGATGAACCAGTATAGCGATGGAGCTTGCTCCATGCCTAACTAGTGGTCGAGACTGTCTGTATATCTACGGGATCCCTAGGTTCTCCTCTGGGCAGGACGGCAGCCAATCGCTCAGGAAGGACTAAGTCAGCCTCTGAGGGCAGAAACGGAATCCTGGCATCTGGGTGGTAGGCAAAACTACTCTGAGCCACCAAATAGTTTAAATAAAAATCCAGAACCCCCGAGGTCACCTCTATCGTATGGTAAAGTGACTATCCTCCATTTAACACGTGGCTGCTTTCCGCCCCAGACCAGGCGGATAAGATGAGATCATAAGGATGAAAAAAAACTGTGCGTGAGGGGAATAGCGATATTGTTAAAAACATACAGAAACTTGGGAAGGATCATCATTTTAATTATGGCAATTCTACCTGCCATGGATAATGGGAGCCGAAGCCACCTGTCCACCTGAATGTCCAATTTCGCTATTGCCTGCCCATAATTTAGTCGAATAATCTGGACTGGGTCAAGGTGAATATGAATACCCAGATATTTAATTGAGTACGAACCACCATTCCAAAGGGAACTCGCATTCCCAAGGGGATGTACTGGTAGTCAAAGGGAAAATAATTGATTTGTGCCAATTAATTCCTAATCCAGAATGCTGCCCAAACCGAAGAATCTCCCTGAGAAGCGAATCGAGGTTCAGGTGTGGCTCCCGAACATAGAGGATAGTGTCGTCAGCATGTAAAGAGACCAACAGGGGGCCCGTTTTGAACTGTAGTCCCATATGCAGATGACGCTCTTGGAAGTGACGTATTAGAGGGTCCATGGCGACAAAGGACAACCCTGACGCGTGCCGCGGGTCAATGAAAAAGATTCAGAGAGGGTCCCGTTTATGCGAAGTTTGGCTATTGGCCGACTATATAGTAGGCCTACTGTGGCTATAAATCCGTCCGGCATGCCCATGCGACGCATGATGGACATAAAGAAGGGCCATTCCAGTGTATCAAAGGCTTTCTTGGTGTCTAGTAATATTGCCACTGCCGGTACCTCAGGACTTATCCTATGGAGCACCGCGAACAGGGTTCGCAAATTTAGGGAGGAACAAAACCCGATTGTGCAGGAGAGATGATGAATTCCAATAATTGGGAAAGTCTATTGGCGACAATTTTTGTGAGGATTTTGTAGTCAACATATAGGATCTGCAGAGGGTGGGGTCTTTACCGGGCTTAGGCAGTAGAATGAAAACTGCTTCATTTAGTGTAAGCTGTAGAGTCTGTTTTTCCAGGGCCTCGGCATACACTTCGATCAGCTTCGGCGTCAGCAGGTCAGAATAGGCTTTATAGAATTCCCCAGTAAAGCCGTCTAGGCCAGGGGCGGAGGAGCCACGCAGCACTTTTATTGCTCCACATACGTCAGTCTCAGTAATAGGTTCCGCCATGAATTCTTGCATATCTTTTTCAAGGTATACAAGGTCCACTTCAGAGAGATATGCCTCCTGCTCGGTCGGGTTACGGCCCAGCCTAGACGAATATAATGTGGTGTAATACAACCGGAATTCATCCCGAATATCAGTGGGGGATGGGAGTCAGGTCCTATTTGCAGAGCGAATCTCGGCAATGCAGGCCTTGCTATAGGGCAGTCTAAGCGTTTGTGCCAGTGTGTGACCCGGGCAGTCTCCTTCTCCTAGTGACGGGCAGTTTGATATTTGCCCAAATAAAGGATCTCGCGATCCGCTGCTTCCCTGTATTCTGCAAGGAGGGCCAGTCTCCGCACCTGTGAGGGGGATGCCAAGGGATCTTGAGCTTCGTTGTTGAGAGCTGCTAAATCACCCTCCAATTTGGCTAGAGTTGTGCGCAGAGATTTGAGCACACCAGCATGTTTAGAGATGCAGACGCCGCGGATGTAGGCTTCGAATCCCTCCCACAGCATCACCCAGGTGTCCGCCGACCCAGTGTTAAGTGTGAAATAGTCCTCTATTGCTTCTCTGATCTCCTGATGAAAAAGATCTTCGAGGAGGGCCCGACCATGGAAGCGCCACTGCCTCTCGTCCCCCTCTGTCCGCGGGACCCGGAGACGAAGTAGGATCTGGGAATGGTCAGAGTACGTTCTAAGTAGCGTAATCAACGTCTGATACCACGAGGACACATCGGGGGATAGGAGCCAGAAATCAATCCTGGTCCATGTGTTGTGTTGACCTGAATAATGTGTGAATTTTGTGAGATTGGGTTTGCGCCTACACCAAATGTCAATCAAAGAGAATTGGTCACATATCTCTAACAGTGCACGCCGCACTCGTAGCTTCATATCTGGTGTGGCTGAAGTGCTGTCTAAATCAGGGTTAAGTAGAAGATTGAGATCCCCATCCATGATATTCAGACTAGGTTCTAATTTGGAGAGTTGTGCGTGCAGTCCATGGAAAAATTCTGGGGAATCAGTGTTAGGCGCATAGACACGTAGCAATGTGACCTTATGTCCCATCATGGACCCCGTGACAATAGTATACCTGCCCTCCCTATCATTAACAACTAGCTGGCAGTTAAAGGGGATCCTCTTGTGTATGAGAATTGCGGTTCCTCTTGCATAGTTGCTAAAATTAGCAAAATACCTGTGTGCCACCCAGCTTGAAGCAAAACGGGCAGTGTCTGAAACCAGTAAGTTTGTTTCTTGTAGGAAGGCAATATCTATATTATATCTAATCAAATAGTGCACCACCTGCCGTCTTTTACGGTTATTATTTAAGCTACGAACATTCCAAGACAGCATGGACAAATTGGAGGGACTCTTAATCAAACCTGGCTGTGCCATTTGTAAACCGTAAGATTCTAACGCGACTTAATTCAATAATAAAGCAATGGACCTAAGCAAAAAGCAACAATAATGACTATCAATAATGAAGACAGTGTAACATACGCACTCCCCCCTCCCACCACCCAGCTCTACTGCAATAAAAGTAAGGCATACCCCAGTCTGCAACCAAAAGACAAAGTACCCAATTGTTGTACAATGAAACAATGCTACGTCATAAGGGCACATCAGAACCAACAACAATATTCCCAAGGTTTCCACCAAGGGGGGTGGCGATGCCACGTCAGTAAACCGACAGCAGCGTTTCCACAAAGGTATCCAGGTGACCCGTGGCGGTGGATTCCGGATCCCCAAGGATACGGACATTGTTGCGCCGACTGCATGCTTCAAGACCCTCGTTCTTTATGGCGATGTCTTTCAATATACGTTCCATTCTATCTTAACTCTTGGTCGATTGCGCAGTCCCATCTTCTATATCGGAGATCCGGGCCTCCGCCACATCTAGACACCTGTCATGCACCTGAATCTTGGTGCCCAATGACTCAAGAGTCTTAGCGAGGGAGTCAAAGGGCTGTCCAGCGCCTGAAAGCCAGCCCTCATCTCCTGGAGCCACTCTGCTGGAGCGGCCGCGGAGGCCGCACCGCAATCCGGGCTCGGACCTCGCTCTGCCATATCCGACCCTTCCTCTGTGTTTTATTCCTCCAGCTTTCCAAACGGGAGTGTTCTTTGTTTCGGGTCCTTGCAGCCAATGCCGCTGGAGAATGTGCGGAAGTCAGGCCAGAGATGCCTAAGGAACACTGCAGGGAGCGCCACCCAAGGCCAGGATATGATCGTGTCACTCAGCCGCTGTAGCCACACCGGGTCCACAAGTCACTGCAGTCGTCAATGCAGCACCTGCAGCACTCCAAGCCAACCTCCGTAGCGCCAAGCACTCAGTGTATAATAGCCCTATGTCAGTGCGCCCGAGGCAGAGAGTGGACTGACTATGTAGCATGTCAGACCAGGCAGAGGCGAGGGAGGTCATCAAGTGGCCAGTATCTGATATCACTGGCGCCGTGGACCAGAGTTCATGTGTTCAATGGGGCCAGAGGATGTCCGCTGCTGGACAATCGCATTGTGTGGGCAGCCAGTGAAGAAACTGCGAATCAATTAATGCAGGCGAGAAGACCAGATGGCAGCTAAACAAGCCGTGCACCGCTTACATAATCCGACGACCGATCAAACGCGCCGCTATTTGCAGGGGTACAAAAGGGGGGTGGTGATGGACGGAGCATCAGAACCAATCAAACACTCACACCCAGTCAACAGATCTGGGTTTGGTCCATCACCGTTCTTTAGCCCACTCTGCCACCCCAGTTCAGACATGGCCATATGCAAATCAGTCTGACCCTGTGCCTCATGGGAACAGTCCAGCCCGAACTGCCAAGCCATGCCTTCCCTGGACCGGAAACAAGCTTCCTAGGACCGGTTTCTGGCATTTCAGCCGTCTTCAGCCAGGCTTGCTTGAGTCCAGTGGCAAAGTGAGCAAGGGACTCACGTCTGAGCATACCCTGCCAACTTATGGCGAACAAAGCGGTACAAAAGGGGGGTGGTGATGGACGGAGCATCAGAACCAATCAAACACTCACACCCAGTCAACAGATCTGGGTTTGGTCCATCACCGTTCTTTAGCCCACTCTGCCACCCCAGTTCAGACATGGCCATATGCAAATCAGTCTGACCCTGTGCCTCATGGGAACAGTCCAGCCCGAACTGCCAAGCCATGCCTTCCCTGGACCGGAAACAAGCTTCCTACGACCGGTTTCTGGCATTTCAGCCGTCTTCAGCCAGGCTTGCTTGAGTCCAGTGGCAAAGTGAGCAAGGGACTCACGTCTGAGCATACCCTGCCAACTTATGGCGAACAAAGCGGTACAAAAGGGGGGTGGTGATGGACGGAGCATCAGAACCAATCAAACACTCACACCCAGTCAACAGATCTGGGTTTGGTCCATCACCGTTCTTTAGCCCACTCTGCCACCCCAGTTCAGACATGGCCATATGCAAATCAGTCTGACCCTGTGCCTCATGGGAACAGTCCAGCCCGAACTGCCAAGCCATGCCTTCCCTGGACCGGAAACAAGCTTCCTAGGACCGGTTTCTGGCATTTCAGCCGTCTTCAGCCAGGCTTGCTTGAGTCCAGTGGCAAAGTGAGCAAGGGACTCACGTCTGAGCATACCCTGCCAACTTATGGCGAACAAAGCGGTACAAAAGGAGGGTGGTGATGGACGGAGCATCAGAACCAATCAAACACTCACACCCAGTCAACAGATCTGGGTTTGGTCCATCACCGTTCTTTAGCCCACTCTGCCACCCCAGTTCAGACATGGCCATATGCAAATCAGTCTGACCCTGTGCCTCATGGGAACAGTCCAGCCCGAACTGCCAAGCCATGCCTTCCCTGGACCGGAAACAAGCTTCCTAGGACCGGTTTCTGGCATTTCAGCCGTCTTCAGCCAGGCTTGCTTGAGTCCAGTGGCAAAGTGAGCAAGGGACTCACGTCTGAGCATACCCTGCCAACTTATGGCGAACAAAGCGGTACAAAAGGGGGGTGGTGATGGACGGAGCATCAGAACCAATCAAACACTCACACCCAGTCAACAGATCTGGGTTTGGTCCATCACCGTTCTTTAGCCCACTCTGCCACCCCAGTTCAGACATGGCCATATGCAAATCAGTCTGACCCTGTGCCTCATGGGAACAGTCCAGCCCGAACTGCCAAGCCATGCCTTCCCTGGACCGGAAACAAGCTTCCTAGGACCGGTTTCTGGCATTTCAGCCGTCTTCAGCCAGGCTTGCTTGAGTCCAGTGGCAAAGTGAGCAAGGGACTCACGTCTGAGCATACCCTGCCAACTTATGGCGAACAAAGCGGTACAAAAGGGGGGGTGGTGATGGACGGAGCATCAGAAACAATCAAACACTCACACCCAGTCAACAGATCTGGGTTTGGTCCATCACCGTTCTTTAGCCCACTCTGCCACCCCAGTTCAGACATGGCCATATGCAAATCAGTCTGACCCTGTGCCTCATGGGAACAGTCCAGCCCGAACTGCCAAGCCATGCCTTCCCTGGACCGGAAACAAGCTTCCTAGGACCGGTTTCTGGCATTTCAGCCGTCTTCAGCCAGGCTGAAATGCCAGAAATCAAGCAAGCCTGGCTGAAGACGGCTGAAATGCGAGAAACCGGTCCTAGGATGCTTGTTTCCAGTCCAGGGAGGACCTGGCTTGGCAGTTCGGGCTGGACTGTTCCCATGAGGCACAGGGTCAAGACTGATTTGCATATGGCTGGGTTCAAACTGGAACGGCATGGTGAGCAAAAAAACGATGGATTTAGGGACAGATCTTTGTACTGGGGTGAATGTATGACATTGTTCTGCATTCTGTCCATCAATTGTTGTTTTTGCATTTGTCACCCCGAGTGGGAAGGGTATGCCCAGACGTGGGTCCCTTGCTCTCCATGCCACTGGAAATCAAGCAAGCCTGGCTGAAGACGGCTGAAATGCCAGAAACCGGTCCTAGGATGCTTGTTTCCAGTCCAGGGAGGACCTGGCTTGGCAGTTCGGGCTGGACTGATCCCATGAGGCACAGGGTCAAGACTGATTTGCATATGGCTGGGTTCAAACTGGAACGGCATGGTGAGCAAAAAAACGATGGATTTAGGCCCAGATCTTTGTACTGGGGTGAATGTATGACATTGTTCTGCATTCTGTCCATCAATTGTTGTTTTTGCATTCGCTATTTGCAGGGGGCAGCTCGGGAGATGTACCGAGCACCGGGGTCATTAGACGGTCTCAGGCTCTACCCAAACCATGACACCTGAGCAGCCGTAACAGACCCTGCATCCGCCCCCAACACTAGGATGGGCCACAGGGGTTTAGGCGGGAGCGCGGCCCAGGAACAGCCCGGCAGTTAGGCAAGTCTCGACCATACGTCAGCGCCCCCCTGAGAATCGGAGCACCGGAGGGGAGGAAGGGGGGAGCAGAGACACACCTGACCGGCACCCAAAACACTCACCAGCAATACGGGGCCCGATCCATGGAAGTCGCTGCATCTGAGGTCCTCAGCATCTGTGTTCCGGCCCGGCGATCTTGAAGGCCGCCATTTTCTTTACGATTGCGTCGCAGTCGCCAGCTCCCACATCTCGGTCGCACAGGCTCCGTGTCGTCCTGGGGACATCAGCAACTATGTGGCACCGTTTCCGGGCGGCAACGACCCCGGAATCACCCACTCAGACACACAGGATGGGGGATTAATCACAGGAGTCGTTGGTCGGCTGGCGGAGCTTCAACGCTAGGCGGCCATTTCTGTCTGCGGCTTGGCCACGCCCCCCAACTCCGCCTATTTTATTCATCTGCTTCGTCAGTCAGGCTATGAGCGGGGTGATTTCTTTCCTGACTGTCAACCCCACCTGCCCCAGCTTTCACTTCCCATCTGGAATCAGTGGTGCCTCAATGGTAGACAAAAGTTTCTGTTTGGAAAGGCAGGTCCTCGTGATGTATACCTTCATCAAGGGTTGCCATGTTGACTTTCTGTATTTAGGTATGGAGAAATGGAAGAAGGAATTCCTGTTCATATGTTGCATCAATATGTGCTGCCCTATAGTGGGGACACCTAGTTCGTGCAGCTAGAAATTTAGTTTCTAGTGCACATGGTTATATTTATTTAGAATAGAACTCATCTATCAGTTATGTTTTTGAGTCATCCCTACAATTTCATGCCATAAAATGTATACTGTTCTTTCTTAAAGTCCTTATCTTTGCACATTATTAGACCAAAGTTTTCTCAGCATCTTTCTTTCTCTCAGGGTTTAATAGCCAGTAAGAATATGATTCTGAAACATGTTCAGGACTCAGCAATTGTCATGATTACCAATAAAACTCTCATGAAGGAGCTCAAAGACATTAAGTTTTCTATTTGTACAGTGTACTTGTCAGCAGCAGAGACAATTACGGAACTGACTCAATAACTTTAAAAGGAGGTGGGATGCTCTGGAGACCAAGGTGCTGAGTCTTGATATCTTGAACTTGGAGAAAAAGAAATCCCAAACTTTGAAAAAAGGAGCAGATGGGATGGGATAATATAAGACTACATGGGGATCCTGAAGAGGAAGAAGGGTATAGCATACTGTACTTTCTTTATAAACTAATTTCTGGTGCTTGAAATAGACCTTAGACAAATTATTGAGTTTCACTTGGTTTTTAGGGTGTGCATGGGATGAAATGATACAAGAAAATGCCCCAGTATGACTATTATGTGTCCCCTCCACCATGAACATGCTAGATTGATCTTCCACGCTGCGAAAAAAAACATGGCCTGTATGTTTACAAGACTAAGATCTCTTTCACAGAAGACTTTTCATTAGACTGATGGTGAATGGTGCAGGGAAAATGTCTGGCTTTTGGCACTCTTCTTAAATAAAAAAAATCAGATATGGCTTGTTAAAGCTAAACACAATGATAGTGATGGGGAAGATAAAATAGAATATTTCTACAATCCACAGGAATGTGAAAACTTCCTTGAATCTCGGCAACCTACAACAATGGAAGTTGTTGCTGTAGATCCTAGTGAACATACCCACACCTGAGACTTTTGCACTCTGTTGCTGACATAGAAAACGTTGGGCAGTCAAATCCTCAACTAAGAACAGATAATCTACCACTGATCATTTTGTGGATTAATAATCCCTAAAAGGCATGTATAAATTCAAATTCCGCTCAAGAAATAGTCAGTTTTACCATCAGAATCCTAACTCTCACTTGTGCACCACAAGCCATTCTTCTACTTTCTATACCTGAATCTTCATATAAAAAAAACTCAAGCTATCAGCATTTTCTTTCTTTTTTCTTAATCATATGCTCATATAGAGGCCAATGGTTTAACTTAACTCATGAATATTTTCTTGGTATAAATTACCTGAAAATGTTTACTTGACCTATTTTATGGACATTAATACCCTTAGTTTCCTGACAACGAGAGGGATCTGGCTGCAGCCAGGGGAAGGCTGTGTCTTATCCCCCATCAGTTTCTTGAAAGCATGCAGGCTGTTTAAGACCTAACCCTGTGGTCTTTTAATGTGCACAGTGTCAGTGTTAAAAGGGAAAAAAGTGCCTAGCTACCTGGAACTGGATCTTGTGCAACCCACATATCTGTTCAAGGAGTAACCAAACTCAAAAGGGATTGTGTAGGGCAGGCGTAGCCACCTCAAGATTAAATAATGGTGATTAATTCAGCGTCGCTCAGCAATTGCAGAATGTGCAAACAATTAAAGAGTTTAAAACCAGAAAAATCACAAAGGGCTGATATGTTTTTGCCAAGCTTAAGCTCAGGGATATCTTAACTGCTGGCTCAATCTATCCCTGTTAGGGGAAAAATTAATTCTTCTCGAGGCTCAATACGATTCTGAGAATTTGGCTGCACAAATGTCATTGTTTGCTACTGATATTGAATAATGGACTTTATACTTGGCATATTGGTCTGTCTGGATCTTAGAAAAAAAAATGACATAGCTTATGAAAAGACTTGTTCATGGGTGAACAGACGAGAACAGATATTTTTCTAACATTTTTTCAAAGTCAGATCATGTGTAAGGATTTTGCTGTGTCTTAGACTGCGCATCACTGGTTCTCTATCTAGACCTCCGACTGGCCAACACTAAAACCGGACCCTGGCTAATGCACATTCTACAATACACACTGTCAGCAGAAAAAAGGAAACTGCAGGGCCACTTTAAAGAATACTTTGACTTGAATGACCACTTATGAATAACTTTAATGGGCGGGAACGTTTTCACAATCTTGACAAATATTCTGACTGCTTTATTGCAAGTTCCATGGCCTATAATACACTAGCAGAAAATGGATGAGATATTCATCACATTTGTGATGGAGTAACCCATCTGCCGAGCTCTAAATCATGCCCTAAGTCTCCTACTTATTTTCCATGATGGGTTGGTTGAGCCTAGGTCCAAGTTTCACTGGGGTGTCCAAACTGTTATAACAAGACCCAACTGCAATAGTGAACTTTAATGGCTTATTATCCACCAGAATAAATATTGTCAGCTGTACCAGACAAGGCTGAGGCTAAGAGAACCTCAGTTTCCTCTGTGTGAGTAAATACCCTATTGTTGGAAACCTGAATATGCCCTAATGTCATAAACCTGGACCCTGACATCACAAACAATTGTACAGAACGGCCTCACACTGCCATTGCCATAGGTCAAGAAGAAAAGGTACCTTGCAGAACACGCCTGTATTTGAGCAACAGACTCCCTGATTAGGGCATTATATATGCAATTTAGATAAGACACTCTTCTGATCACGATGTTTACTTGATCATGGCACTCTGGAAATAATGCAACTAAATTGTGACCCATGAGGTCTCAGGAGACCGAGAGTGAGAAACATTTATTGTGCTTTTTTAGGACTTACCAGAAACAGTGAGCTCAGGTCTGTTGCGTTTTAGAAATTTGAAATTATGAATCTATCATAAGGATATGTAAAACTGATACAGGTTATTTTGTAGATTTTTTGTAGCAAAATTTCTTCGATCTGTTTCGTACATTAAGGCTACCCCAAGGGGGCAGGCAAATAACAAATCTTAGGTGCTGCTGCCATTTTATATGTGATGTGAAATAGATACTCTACTGTATATTTTATTATAGTATTACGTGAGATAGATTGTAATCACAGTTTTGGATTTTTTTGTTAATTTTTAAGGAATGTATTGTAGATGGTTTATTGTTATATATTGATGATACTCAATCCAATCAAACAAATAAATAAATATAATAGAAATCTTCACATGTTCATACTCTCTGAGGAACAGTCACTGTACAAAATTTTACTAATAAAAACTAGCTGTCAATTACACAAACTTCTGATTGAAGATGACTGCAATTTTCCTTTCCTAGTTTTTGGGAGCCTAAGTATCTCTCCACCTCCTTCTCTCTCTCAGTATGCACTAAAAGAGTAAACTCATTTCTGATACTGAGCATGCATTTTTCTAACCTTGGTGATATGACATACTTGTCACTCCTCATTTGTCCTGGAGAATGTCTCAGAGTTAAATACTCATCTGTGTTATACATCCTTTGTGATCAGCAGATCATGAAATTGGACTTTCGATAGAACGTTGTTGCAAGATGGCTGTATAGTGGTGGGCTTAAATCAGACATTAGGGCTTTATTTCATAACAACACAGGTAGTGCTAGTGGGCAGATGGTGTGGGGAGTCTATAAAGTGTAATTGAAGGGGTGCATATTAAAGACTACTCACATAAAGCACTTAGTAACTAAGAACAGTGTAGCGGACCTGATCACCCAAATTGCCTAGAAAGAAAGAAAAATATAAGCATTTGCGTAGGATATGGCAGGGTGAAATCTAAACTTCAGGGAAGAGCTATAGGGTTTCTAGGGGGAATACAGGGGCGTCTTAGAGCAAAAGATGTGAGATAAGTGGAACACAAGTAAGTTGCAGCACTTTGAATATGGAGAGAAGAGCGAAGCGCTTCTAGTATGGAAGATTCAGATGGAGCTAGCCCCGAATCAAATCAAAGAATTGATGGAAGTGTTGTGGGTATTCTTCTCATGCACAGCACTATGCACAGGAAATCAGAACCTCAGTGAATTGTGGTGTACCAAAAAACTCACCTCAGTACCCAGAACCCCTATCCGACTAGCATCAGTGTCTCATTCGGTCGCCGTATAATTTCGAAGCTACCAATGATTAGACAACCCAGAACAAGCGACTTAGAGTACTCTCATGAATGGTGGGAATCAGAAATACCTTTTCGGTATTATTTTCATATCAGTCCACAACAAGAATAATCAGAGACACGGTAAAGTTTAAAATGTTTATTTTGAACTACGTGCTCTAAGGTGCAGTAATTTGGCTAATATTATCAGGCAAATGATTAAAAACAAAACCATCAGCATTGTTACAATACCATAGAAAATGAAGGGAGAAATCATATTACAACTGGCAGTGGAAAACAAGTCCTATAATACTTTGTGAACCACCTTCCCTCCACTAGTAAACTAGTTTTATAAAACTAATAGAATGTCTCTAGGCTTGAATGGGGAACCCCATACTTCAAAGATGAGCTTAGGTGAATCACATCACAGGATCAGCTCTGCTCTCTGTGTCTGGAAAGGTTTTCTCCAAGTGTCTCAATTATACATGTAAATGCAATATTAAAAGGCACCCGAGTTTCAGATATTTGCAGCTGTGTGCGTGTTATGTCTAGAGCGTGGGCCGATCAACCTGAATTCAACAGCATACATTGTTATTTGACCTTGACGGCTTCTGCACACAGTGTTCAGACTAAGGTCGCGGTGCGCATCTAGGGATGCGAACAACAGACCGTTCTCATGTGAAGAAAAAGCAAGCAAGCAGTTTTACTTGTAATAACAGCTACCTGCAGTGTCGTGTGCAAAAGCAGCAAAGTGGCAAGATGGCATTTTACATCTAAAGCGCTTATCCTAACATAGCAATGTGTCTATATAGAACCCCGTCTCCACTACACCCTCCTTTGATCAGACCACGAACCAAAAGGGGAATCTATGTAGGAACACAGAGTTCAAGTTCGAGTGAGACAGAACCAAGATCATATATTGCCAATCCTTATAATTGGTAGTGAAAGTTCGAAAAATGTGATAGAAAAAGAAAAACTCAATCATTCTCAGGGACGGTATACATCCCAATGTGGAGTAAAAAAACAAAAATTTAAAATCTGGATTTGGACGTGCCAATTCAATCCATCAATGTGTAGGCACAAGAAATTGCAACTGCCTCCAAGAGGAAGTCATTATAATGTTCAGTAAAAAAGTCAGCCATCCAGTCAAGTAAAGTAAATAAACATACATGTTCCTCGATAACTGGAGCCTCTAGAACAATCAGTGGACAACTTGCGTATTCTTCAAGATAACTTCTCACCAAGAAGTCATATGGTGCCGCATGTATCCCAATTCCCTAGGACTCCATGCGCCGCTCCACAGACCATAATCCCGATACCAGAACAGTCTAACTCATGAGCCACTAAGGGACTCATTAGTCGATCATAATCCGGGGCAGGAGACGCCATGTTCGACAGACACATTTCCAGAGCCCATTCGAATGGACAATCTAGGCAATGGAAAACAGGTTGCACGCAAGTAAAGTATGAGGACCGGAAGCATCATCCATAGGCTATGCTTAAAGTGGCCAGTGGTAATGTTCCATAGTAATCAAGCATCCGGTTACGCAGTTAATGCAGCTGGGGTAGGTTGTCTTGTAACACAGATCATGCAGCCATTGCAGAGCAAGCAAACCAACAGGAGCACACCAGCAGTCAGGGCGAAAATCAACAGTAGCCCGCCGAAGACGCTGGAAAAAATAGAATGAAAAAATGCCGGTATCACACCAAATATTGTTTGGAAGGAGGTCACGAGGCCGGAGCCCACAACTTTGAAAAAATGCACCAAGCCAGTTGTTGACGAGGAATTGAATATAGTATGAATCAGAGCACTGAAATGAAGGGGGAGATCAGTATTTAAAAGCGCATGCACCTCGGTGCGGGTGTTTGCTATGTGAAGGACAAATGTTTCACGGGAGGATGTCATGGCGACTTCTTTTTGAGACAATAGAGCCCTTATTCTGCTCATCTTGTTGAACTCTGCTTTCAAGGTTGGTATGGAAGGCCAGATGGATACATCTAGTCTCCCATGCGGAGGTGGGAAGAGGACATTTTTACAGCAGACTAATCGTTGTGAGACAGTTACAATGTACGGAATCCCCACTAGCATCCTGCAGCATGCCTCATTACTTAAAAGCAAATAACTACTGTTAGCCAATAACGTAAAAGTGGGTGTAATTGCTGGCACAGGATTTCCCTTCAGAATGCAAGCTAAGGGTCCGATTCACAGAACTAACTTAAGACAAAATCCTAAACTTACTACCATTTTGGTATTCACAGAAAGCAGTTACTCATTTTGGTATTCACAGAAGGCACTTGCTCATTTTGGTATTCACAGAAGTTAGGAGTCCTAACTGTAGGACTCCTAAATGCCTTCTGTGAATACCGAAAGTCTTAAAGTTAGGATTTTTCTCAGTTTAGGAGTAGGAAAGTTAGGACTCCTAACTTTACTACTCCTAGAAAAATCAGGAATCCCTTCACAGCTTGTCGCAAGAAATCAGTAACAGTCCCAAGATTGTCCTACAGCTTTGCTGAAATGGAATAGGGTTTTGTAAGTAAGCAATACTCAACAAAGACATGCTCCGGGTAAGAGCAACTAAGCTTCATCATTAGAATGGAGTATAATAACTGTCAGTGAAAATACTTCTTTTCATTGTGGTTCTAGAAAGTAATGTCCTGTGAGCTTGAACAGAAAACAGGGATTACATCATTCAGTTCCCTGTCAGTGGATAAATGCAGACCACAAACATTAAAGTAGAAATGACAACAGACCCCGTAGTTCACAAATATGCTGGGACATACCCACTCCATAAGACATGTAACCCCCTTCAGAAAAGATGTCAGCCACAGACACGTATTAATTTGTGGGTCATGGCACTAGAACTAGGGTTTGGCTGTAAAGTTTTGCTTGTGGCTCACTCACCATTCATGCAGAGATGCCCAACAAGACTAAATTGCGAATTATTAGTAGATATGTGTGTGTTTAAGGGCTATTAAATTATATTTGTGTGTGTCAGACTTTGTGTTTATTGGCCATTAAACCATGCTTATTTTCATAATTAATAAATGAACTACATAGAGGCTCTGGGACAAAATTCTTTAGGGTTTTAGATACATTTCTTAGATATATTTGAGAGCCGTATTGACCATAAATCTGCTCAGTGGCCCAAGTACCTTTCAGCATAATCCTTTCATGTGAAACAATAGCAACACATTTATGCTACAAAATAAAGCACATAATCCAAATGTTTACTGTTATAATATGATAACTAGAATTGTTTATCCTATTTCTGCATTCTTAATAATACAAGCATGTGTTACAAACCAGACGCGGTCTTTGACCTAGATGTTTTGTGTGGCTGTTTTACTGCCTTAATTAGCTGCCTGATAATTGGAATCTTCTGCAAAACAGGTTTCTTAAAAAAAGTCTCTTTGTTTTGTACATGGTTTTCTTTTAAGAATGCAGTTATAATGATTTCTCCGATATTAACTCTGCTTAAAGGTCATTATTGCATAATACTACCCAAATAATTTCGGAACCATTTAAATGCATTGTTTATATTGACTATTTCTGCACTTGGGAATATATTATTCATTCCTATTTTCTAGAGTTGACTAGACACTTCTACATTGGCTAATACTGAACAATATGTCAGGCACATGATGCATGACTCAAATGTGTTTTTTACAGAAAACAGTGGGCATTGAACGAAATGCTCGGTATGACTAGCAGGTGAGGAACACATTTTTTAGGACAAAAGTGTATGTTTATTATACCACACTGCCAGCACAAAACACTCCAAAAAGAGTTCTACCTCCAGGATATGGTTAGCTTGTAGAGCTGCATATATAATCTATCTGTAAGTACTGTAGCATTATTATGTATGAATAAACTTTTGTTTGCGTTTTCGTTTTTGCATGCAGTATAAAGAACCAATTCACTGAACAAACATACCAAAATGGCCTTCTGATTTATGAAGACAATTAAATTCGTATTTAGCTTGGAAACCAAGGGAAGGCTTGCACGACAGAATTGACAGGGATCAACTGTGTCAATAGGAACATATCTAAAAATCTCCTTTTGTCACAAATGTTTCATCACTATTGATGTTCCAATACGTTGATTATAAAGTATGCCTGTGGTACCAGAATCCTGTGGCCTATACTTGACCTCACACGAATACTGTATCCTAAATATTGTTTACAAAAATATTTCCCTGTTGGACTTATTATTGGAAAATCTACACCTCATGGACCAGTATCTTTTTAAATGGCATTTAGAGCATATTTGTTATGACAATTGATACGTTTGCTCTAGATATTTTTATCATAGTACAACCAAAAAGTTACTTTTAACATCCATTCAACGATTAAATTCCCATCTATTACACGCCATAATTAGGCTTCATGACAACAACTTTGCTCAGGTTAGGTGTGGGAGAGATGGAGCGCTGTCATCTAGGTTTCCAGTCCTTAGAGGGGTAAGACAGGGTTGCGTTTTGGCGCCAACCCTGTTTTGCCTCTATGTTAACAGTGTCATATCTCATCTTGACAATGTTGGGGACAATGACGCTCCCTTTTTGGCGGGCAGGAGGGTGCCGGCCATCATGTTTGCGGACGATACCCTCCTGCTCTCAAAATCCCCGATGGGGATTCAACGGATTCTAGATGGATTTGGTCTTTTCTGTAGACAATATGGTCTAGAGATCAATACAGAGAAGACCAAGTTCATGATATTTAACCCCTCACCCAAAACCAGACCTAACCCATCACTGAGTTCAGTAAGACTGGAGAGGGTAAAAACTTTCCAGTACTTGGGGGTAACCCTACATGAGAACCTATCTTGGGAACCCCAAATAGCAAGATGTCGGCTTAAGCTGTCCCAATTGTCTGGGGCAATTTTGAAGGTTGTATACACTTCTACTTTTAAACCTATCAGTCCAGCAGTAGAAGTGTACAAAACCCAAGCTAAAGCGGCTGCATCTTATGGTGGTGAGCTATGGGGGTACAAAGCAGGGGCAGAACTTGTCACTATAGAAAACAATTTCCTCAGACGTCTCCTGGCCCTTCCTCGTGGCACACCCCTGTTCCCCTTAAGATTGGATGTGGGTCTTCCCTCCATAGGAGAGGATTTGGAACTAATGCCATTAAGATTTTGGCACAGGCTCTGGTCCACTGGCGAGCTTGTAAACTATAGGCAAGAGCTCATCCATGTAATGAACTTGAAACAGAGTGATAGAATCCCGTGGCTGGCCTTTATAAAGAAAGAACTGTATCGGTTGAGACTCCCTGAGCTATGGGAGTCTCCTGAACAAGGCTGCCAAAGGGTCCCTCGAAAAAGACTTGTGGAGATATACAAGGGGAAAAGTCTAGCTTCTCTGGTCTCTGCATCCAACAATGGTATTTTAACTGATCGATTCCTGGATTCCAAAAACTCCTATCATTTTGAAGGTTTTATGGACATTATTTTCCCCATTTTAGCAAAAAAATTGTTCATTCAATGGAGGTTAGGCACTTTGCCTATTAAAACTTTTACCTGCAAATGGACAAAGAGGGATGATAAAATCTGTCCAGGGTGTAGTAATCATGATGAGGAGGAAATCCATGTACTGTTTTTCTGCCCAGCTTACAACAGACCAAGGAAATATTGGCTAGCGCCACTATGCAGAAACCTGGGTATAAGGAGCCACTTGTACTCGTACAGAATATTGAAAACAAGTACCCTCCCCCATATAGTTTTTGCAGTTGCCAAATTCATAATGGCCATGTGGCAGATAAGGAGAAAATTACTAAAAGACTGAATATTGATGATATGAACTGTAATTCCCTGCCGTGATTAGAACCCCATGCAAATGGATTTTTACGATTTTTATGGAATGGTCTTAATACAAGTGGATGTTTTTATGTTGAATTACATTATTTTATTGTATCTTTTATGGCCTAATAGGCCAAAATAAAGAAATAAAGAAAGAAGAAAAATTAAATTCAAACTCATTCTCAATAACAAAATAAGGACTAGAGTTCATGCTGAAGAATTGTCTTCTTTGATGAAATACAATAAAAATAATAGCAGGATTATTTACGCATTTGAAAAACAACCCAACTAAAATCTACATAAAAGTCTTATGACATTTTATAAATAATCTCTTAATAATGCAGAGGAGCACTGGCTTGGTGAAATAAGGTCAAGACAGTTTTCAAACAAATGTCACAAGCCTAGAACAATGACATACTCTGCCCACATATTATTACCCTGTAGTTATTCCCCACCAGTACTATGTTATTACATATTAAATCCCTCAGAATGGGAAATCACTGTGCAGACAGAATAACTGTGTGGTGGTATTCTGGATGATCTGCCCTATTTTGAGGTTTAACAATCACATTAACTTGCAATGAGCAAGTTTTAAATGGGTGTGGGGGTGTTGGTGAAGGTCCCTAATGAGAGAGGAAAGGAAAGAAGAAGATTAGGTGTGGAAGTGGAAAAATGCATGCTCTACCTTTGGTAGAGAAAAAGGTGGTGTGGTGCGGAGTTCAAGGAATAGATGCTGTTGCAGCATAAGCTTCAAGTAATGTTACAGGCTGAAATTTGTGGCTTTTACAATTGAATCGAGTCTATCCAGACATGGGAAAAAGATCTGTGAGAACAGCAGTCCAGTCTTTATCAGGAGAAGAATAATTATTTTCTTATGTTTTGCAGGGCCACTTGTGCAATGCAAAATGTAAATTGTTGTGTCTAAATTCCACGGGTGCAGCAAAATTGAGACAACACTATAAGCGCTAACATGAACCTTAGTAAATTTACTCCCAAATGCATTAAACGTTATTTACATATGTGCTGGATGTTGAAACTACTGGATTAAAAAAAAAATCTTTTTATTAAACAAAAGAGAGGCAGGAATTACTAAACACAGTTAGAAGGGATAATTGCAAATTTCAATACATGTCCATAGATAATTTTGACACATCGTATAGACAGTAGCTGGTAAATTCTCAATCGTTATGGTGTTGCGGGGTCTTCGAGAGAGTGGGTACATGGTGGGGTACAAATATTGCCACAATAGACATTCCAGTTATTCCATATAGCAGACCATTTTTGGGGGCATCCCTGTGCAATGTATACCGTTTTTAGGTCTCGCTGGCGTTGCAGCGCGAAGCGCTGCCGCCAACGAGACTATTGTTGCCGTGTTTACTCCCAAGGGAGACAGACCTGGGCACGAGCTGATTCTGGTCTGGGCACGAGCCGATTCTGGTCTGTGAACGCGCTTCACAGTGGAACAGCTTGTGCGCGTTAATTCCAGTTGAGTGCTCGTCTCCGGAAGACGTGCTGCGCCGATTCTGGTCTGGGCACGAGCCGATTCTGGTCTGTGAACGCGCTTCACAGTGGAACAGCTTGTGCGCGTTAATTCCAGTTGAGTGCTCGTCTCCGGAAGACGTGCTGCACATAAATTATAGTTGAGTGCTCCAGCAGCCTGGGGCGCCTGTCGACATGCTGTGCTAATGATTACTGTGGGGTCTCATGCTGTGATAATTCTCACTTTCTGTGTTGTGATCGGGAGCAGGCGTATTACTGGCGCCACCGCCACGCCTTCATTAGTCATAAAAGCTGCATGGCAAGCGATAATTAGGGCGGCATGTTTTAGGACATTTTTAGCAATTACTTTGTTTACTTAGTGCTATTAGTGCTATCTTTCGTGCATCCAATGCTCTATTTAAACGTGCAGCACTGAACATTTTCAAAGAAGGCGAATCAGCGACAATCATTGGAGACACGACCTATTTGAAGACGCTTGTTTTAGTGGGGTAAGTTCTGTGAACTGTTTAGTTTGTTTACTTTATTATAGTATAACTGGCAGGGTTGGCTAAATTATGTGAGAAAAGCAAAAATATGCAGGAGATGATGGTATGAGGCAAGTGTGGCAAATGTATAATTATGCGTACACCATATAAAAGCAAGTTGCAAAATGTCCGGTGTTGGGCGGATGGGTTCACTGTGCTGTTGCGTCGCCTGTAGGTGTGGTTATGAGTGCATGTGACTAGCTGGCGACATGTCCTTGTACTGTTACTTGCCTTTGCACTTGTTTTTTTTTGGATATATATATAGCACGAACTCGCCCCTAAGTTTATTGGAGCGCTTTACACGATCACCGTATTTACATTACACATTCAGGCACGGGGAGATTAAGTGATTTGCCCAGAATCACAGGATGTTGATGCGACCTCGGGGCTCAAACTCTGGTTTCCAGCACCAAAGTCGGCAGTTTAGCCGACAGACCACATCCTCGCCCTTGCCCTGCTGATTTTCAGGGATGGCTGCTCTGTCTTCACAAGGGTCGGGCGAACTATGACTCCGCTGCCTGACCTGGAACAGATCTGTTAGGTGTTGGTATTTATTTTTTATTTATTTTTATTTAGCGCAATCTCAATCCGTAGGTATTGGAGCACTTTACATGTATACCACATCCATTATAGAAGGACACATTCATGTTTGGTAGGTACGTGGATATTAAGTTATTCATAACCGGCAGAGCCAAGGCTGGTCTCTCTACCTCTGTGACTCCGGTTGGTTCTCGCGCCTCGTGTATAGCTGGTTTTCCTAGTTATCTGGCGAATACAAAAGCGGGCTTTGCTGTGTTTCTGTTTAAAGGCTACACATAAGGGGCTCAACTGATCGAATTGTAACCAGCTGTCCAACACAATACCGGCAGCAGGGCTCAGTGAGACGTACACTTGTAAGGGGCAGAGGGTACACTCCTGGCAAGTCTGCCTCAGCCTTCATTCTTCCGAGGTGGATCAATTGAATACCATTGATTGGGTAGTAGTTATATCTGTTAACCGAGCGTAGAAATGGAGCAAATTTAATACGGAGGGCTATTTGAAAAGTATAATTTTTTTCCAATGTGCCAGATGAATTTGTCTTCATGTTCTTGGGACTTATAAGAATCTTGTAGTGTGTACATCAGGCGGGTCATGTGTCTTTGGAAAACTAGCACCTTTTTGTGATATTGTAGTTGCATGATAGTTTCACATTATAATAGTGGGGGCTCGGATGTCAAACCTCCTTTCCGGGTGTTGGTCCTTGCCAGCAGTCATCACCTACTGCCAAAGACCTGCTTTTTAAAATGTATATCACCTGCCCACCTCCTTCCCCTTCCGGTACCCCCCTCACTAGTGCCCTCTCTCCCTTTCGTTTTTACCCTTCCAGCCTCTCTTCCCCCGTTCTCTCTCGGTCCGCCATTTCTCTCCATGCCCCCATTTCTCTCTCCCTGTTCCCCATTTTCTCTCTCTCCCTGTACCCCCCTTACTCTCCATCCCATTTTCCCGTGACCCATAGCTTTGGCTGCAGGTGAGTTGGCACAACTCCTGTGAGAGAAATGTCTCTAGATTAGGTGGCACGTGCCCCTGCTGGGACCATGGTCAGGCATTTGTCTGTTACAAAGAAAACCACGTCTCCGTTAAACTGCAGTTTGAGAGTATTTTTGGTTATTGTGTTTATTTACTGTCCCAAATGAATCATGGTGGAACCGGGAATATTATGCCAGAGCATCCCAGGAATCCAAAAAGTAAAACTGAAAAAACACATTTTGGAGAAAAATCATGTGATGTTGCAGAAATCGCTTCATCTCTTAGTGGTGTTTAATGTATGTTCATTTACAAACCCCAGCCATCATATAAGGTCTCTGGAATGCCTTAGACCTGGCAGAGTCTCTTGATGCCCATGAGCAACAGTAAAGAGCATGTTCACCGCTGAATAGAGTGACCATTTCACCATTCATCCCTTTGTGCCTGCAAACAGAGCTGAATACTTCACCAGCTGAACAACATTTGCACAAGCGTCGCTGACACCCCGTACTACCGATTGTTTTATTGCATATGATGCCCCAACATCTTAAAGTACATTTGTTGTGATCGGTAGTCCCTGTCCCCTGCTATACATTCCATCGTAAATCTTTAGATCCTGTTTTTTGTATTTTTATTCATCCATTCACACTCCTTTACATTAAAATAACCATAGCTTTACTGTACCGTTGCTAGAATAGCTTATAATGTGGTATAGTGTGTAATTTGTAAATAATCACTCCACTGCAAACAAAAACATTGATAAAAAACACTGCCATTTACAATGCCAGTAGCTCCAACTGCAACAAATGCGAGACCTATTGCATTGCAAATGCTTGTTTCTCTAGCCATACACCACTCCATGTCGGCTTTCCAGGTCTCCACCCTGGGTGATATCCTGGAACCCCACAGTTGAGCAATATTCCTTTTTGCCACCATCAAACCCAGAGTTACCTATAGTTTTCCTTTACTGGTTAAGTCGGTGGGTTCACAAACATTGAGGAGACACCTTTTGGCTTCAGTAATACTGGAAAATTAACTTAGTGCACATGTGTAGTGATAAATCTGAAGTTTCATTAAACTAGCTAAACAAATGCCTCTATTGCCTCAAAGTCCCAAATGAGTTATCAAGTAACAGAGAACAGAAATTCTACACTAGTTCAAGGCTTCTGAGCAACTTTACAAAGAGGATTGGCACTGGTATTCTTGAATGTCTACCATATAAAAATTCTGAAAAACTCCATCAATTTAGATGCAAAAATATGTCAGCTAATTTGCATCTGTGATTGCAACACAAGAGAAAGTAGACTTATCTTATTTTGTTCTGTTCTATTGATGTCTTCTGTGAAATAGTATCTATATTTTTGCCACTTCAAAAAAGTCTGTGTTCCTGATTCACAAAGGTAGCTAACACTTTTAAATAAGTTTACACTTTTGAGAAAGTTTACAACTTTTCAGTATTCACAAACTTGACTTTTGTAGTAACTTAAACTTTTGTATTAAATACAGCACAACAAATGGCCAACTATTGGTACTGCAACACCCTCCCATTGAAAATAATGGAGGTGAGGAATGACTACAAAAGTGTAGGACATGAATACAGAAAAGTAACAAACTTACCCAAAAGTGTAAGTTACTATAAAAGCGTAGTGAATAGCACTTAGTACGTTTGGTAGCACTACTGTAGTACTACAAAACATACTACAAAGTGCAGTTTGTTAATTGGCTCCCCATATTTTAAAAGCAGTACATGTGGATGCAGGGGCATTTTCAGGCCAGATGTATAATGCCCACCTCCCACATCCACATCACCTGCTAGTGTCAAATTGATCGGGGTCAAACTTATGAAACAATAAAGGATATAATATCACTATTGAAGAAACATAATGTCAGGAATGTAAGCAATGCAGATCAGAGTGTAATAGGGCAGACAGGCAATACTGGGGGATCCGTAACCACTCGCTAAGGGGGAAAACAACTTGTCCCTTATTATAACAAGGGTAGAGGATGTATTAAAATGGGTGGATATGCTTTGTGAAAAAGGAATAGGTTATTCCTAAACATGCAACATAGCAGTGATGATGAATAGAGGTTCTCAATTTTTATAGATTTGCTATATTTCATGTTGCCTGAGAGCATATGTTTTTAATCATTATAACACATTGCTTAAAGGTCCTGAGGAATCCGTTTGACTTGAATTTTCTTAAATACGTGCTGAATCTAGATGGCTATATATGTATGGGTGTCACAAAATGACAGATAAAGTCTGCAAGGTGTCAACTTAAATTTTATACATGCCATCATAAACAGATACAATTAAACTGGGTAATGTCCTGTAGTGCTTTGACATTTATCTGATTTATTCTTTTCACAGGTCTATTTTATATTTGTTAATACATTGTAATTGGTTTGGACAGATAGGATGCCCCCAGATCACTGGTATAACTTACAGCAATATGACCAACGTGCACAGTTGTCCCAATAAGGTTGGAGGGGCTGTATCAAATTTGATTATGCGTCACTTGGGAAATAACTTCAGAGACTCTGAAGTAGGAAAGAAACAATCATGGCATATTGGCCCTGGGAGAAGATCTCTGGGGTAAGTGATTTGCATTTCTAAAATAATCCTGAAAAAGGGGATTTTAGGGGCTTTTTTTCAAGTTGTGTTTTTTTTATTTGTTCCTGATGAAAATGTTTAAGGCTAAGTTGTACTCAGAAGCAATAACTGTTTAACATTTTTGGTTGAAAGAATTTCTTGGGGATATTGACTTTAGTATTATCCGTATCTGATACCAGGAGTGAGATTTCCTCACATGTGAAATTCTTCCTTCTCTTTGTGTGGTTTAGAGGGCGACTAGGACCCAACTGAAACAGGTGAGGCTTTTGCCAAGTTTGTCCAAGGGTCACCGTACTGTGAAGCACTGAACTGGGAACTATGAATCCTTTTTTGCACTTCACTCTCAGTGTAGCAAGACAGAGCAATCAAAGGCTTACTTAAGGGTGTTGCTGTGGGCTAGAGACTTAGCACTCAGCAACTCAACAATCGACAGTTAATGCATGACTGTAATCAGTTTTTTTTTGTGTAAAAAGAAAAATTACTTTATTACACACTGCTAAGCTCTACACACACTATTACACATGGAAACTGAATGGCAGGAGGCAATGTCTATGTTGATGTTTGGGTCCCTAGACCAACAGGGATCACACTCTAAAGAAAGGGCCTGCAAATCGGGTAACCTTTAAATATACATTGTATCAGGCAAAGGGGTGCCCTAGGCTCATGAAATCAGACAAACAAAATAAAACCCTTTCCCCAGCACCCCTTGTCATACATGAAACCCCTGCCTCTATTAGTGCAAGTAGTTTCATTTTAGTTTATTCGATCAATATATAATCATAAAACACAATTCAACGAAAACAAGAATAAATACAGTACATAAAAATACATCATCAGAAAATAAATAATACAATATCAATTAAAAATATAATGGTAACTATTCCCCCTAGCAAAACAGAAATGGTAGCACCTGTCTAGATTCTAATCTATATTAACCATCTGTGACCATAGTCTTTAAAACATGAATTTAAACATCTGGATAATTTATAATGGATTTTAAAAACTAATCCGTCAAGAAAGTGCAAAAGCCTTTAACAAAAATCTAACTTTAGTTGTGATAAACTGGCATAGAAAGTGCATGTGCATGAAATCGATCTATTTCATAGAAATGTTAAGTTGCAGCCAATATTTTACATTTGATGCACAATGCATACAAGAGATACCTTGACACATAGAATACAACCCACTTAGTATTGTAAGAATTTAAAATACATATGGCATCTCTGAGTTGCGTAATGGAAAGTAACAATTAAATTGATATTATCAATCTTATCCTGGTTTTCACATAGGCAGGACAGAAGAGGATTCAGTGCTAGATATACACACCGGGCATAATGGTGAAGTAAAGCACATCTTCCACGTACTTCTATCTGACTTCACTGGTAACATTCCATATTCAAATTTTAAATACACTGATTTTGCTAACAGGGGTTCTATTCAAACAAATACATTATTCGAAAGTCAAGGTACATTTGATAGTGATAAAACAACCAGTTTGAGTGCCAATATCTAGGTTTTAATTTGGCTACCATTCCTTTAGTCAAGTACTCAGAATAGTCTCAGACTTAAGCCAATCCTAGTTCATACAGCAACATCTTGACATTCTTAAACCAGAAAATGTATCCCACTCTTTGACCTCAGACACAGCCAGTTTAATGGAAATCTGGGATATACCCTTCCAAAGCTTGGCCCAATAAAGTGAGTATTTGAGTGCTGCTAGATGTATTATATTACTCATTCCGAGATCTAAGAGCATCAGCGCAAGTTAGGCACTCTGTGCCCTAATCAATATTGATCTAATAAACTTATTCTCCATTTCTTCCAGTCCATTTGTCTGATCAAAATCCCACAATTCTGCTCCACAACGGTCTGCACCAAGGTCCCTAGCATGCTATAGGGCATAATTGCAATGTACCTGCAGCACTTTTACACCGCCTGAGTGTAATTTTTGTGACACTTCAGAGGTGAAGTGTGCCGGCCAATATTTGCAGGGCCTTGCAAGGCCTCTCTGCATGGCTTTTCATGGCCTTCTAAATATGGAGTAAGGCACTGCCTTACTCTGCGTGGAAGGGGCATTCCATGGATGTTGCTGTAGGTTTTCCCACGCAACACCCTTGGTTTCTTGCACTGCTCCAGATTTACAACATAGCGTAAATTTGGGGCAGTGCCAAAACTAACACCTTCCCAAAGCAAGCGTAATGAAGAGAAATATTTACATTTTTGCTTGTTTTCCTTTTTTCCACGTGTGCTGCATTCTACATACATAGAAGGATGAAAGTGCCTCCTTTGATTGTTTTTGTGCAGGAAGGTGCACCTTCATGCACAAAACCAATAATACCAACAGCACAGACACCCTTGCACAATGGTGCAAGGGTGACTGGGTTGACACTTGGCTGCAGTTTGTTTGACTGTCACTGGCAGAAAGGACAGGAATGCAAAGTATCTTGTAGATAGTACCTTCCTGCCCTTTTCTTTGCTGGGTATGGTAGGAGGGAGATGGGTTAGTAGTTGGAAAGTGTGGCTGGGTCAGCATATAATGTCATGAATTGGGGTATGGTAATGGCATGTTTCCAGGTTTCTAGAAAATTGGCTGGGTTACCAGAGGCATTGAGGATGGCTGTTAGTCCTTCATTGATTTGTAGGACTCCTTTGGTGAAGGCGTGGTGGGGGCAAGGGTCAGGTGGAGCCCCAGAGTAGATGATCTTCATGATAGCAGTGATTTTGGCCATGGTGATGGCAGGCCACACGCTCAAGGCTCGTAATCGGCTGTGATGAGAAGTTGAGTTGCAATGGAAATGGGCCAGGTTGGAGGTCAAAGTTGCTGTATATGGATTTTGTTACAGAAGAATTCCATAACAACTTTATTTCTAAGGCGTCTGGGCACATGGTAAAAAAGTGATACATGCTATGATTGGTGGTCTGTGACTGACCAACATATGTCATTGCTGTGTATCTTTGTGGCAAATTCATCCCAGAGGTACACAATATCATCCATAGTGCACCTCAAACCCTCTGTCCCCAGGGTGGGAGCCTACCAGTGAATTATTATTATTATTATTATTAGGAGCTTATAAAGCGTACTTATACCCAAGGGCGTCCTGACGCTACATACTGACTCCCAAGAGAACATACGCGGATCTAATCCCTGAATAAAAAGGTCTTAAGACCCTTTCTGAAAGAGAGGAGGTCTGAGGCATTCCTGAGAAGCGCCGGCAGGCTATTCCAGGCTTTTGCTGCACAGTAAGAGAAGCTGTTTCCTCCCCAACTGGCCTTTTTTATTCGTGGCACCACAACTAGTCTGCCTTCGGCAGAGCGGAGCACTCTCCAAGGCACGTACCACTTAAAACACCTACTAAAAAACTCTGGGACACTGCCCATCAGAGCTTTGAAGACAGTGCACAGGGCTTTAAATTGTGCACGTCTTGTTACAGGCAGTCAGTGTAGTTGCCGGAGACTCTCTCGTACAGAGGCAAACCTAGGGATCCCAGTCAGCAGTCTTGCCGTTGAGTTTTGTACCAGCTGCAATCTGTACTTGTGTTTTTTTTTCAAATTCAGGTACAGACTATTACAGTAGTCCAATCGTGACAAAATGAGGGCTGAGACTGCTGTCCTGAAACCATCGGCTGGAAGAAAAAATTAAATTTTTCTTAATATCCTAAGGATATGGAAGCAAGTCGAAATCACTCCCTTAACCTGATCCCCGAAGTCAAGATTTTGATCCATGATAACACCCAGATTTTTTGCCTTCCCAGTGGGGACTGATAGCTTTCCCAAGGCCTCAGGCCACATATCAGGGATCCAAATGTTGGGGTTGTTCCCAAATATGATGACCTCGGTCTTCCCTGCATTCAGTTTAAGGCAGTCGGAGGCCATCCAGCCAGCAACATTTTTCAGACAATCATGGCATCTCCTTTCCAGATCCACTTGGGACCCTGGTTGTATGGATAACACAATTTGCGTGTCATCTGCATAGGATGTAAGTTCCAGACCAAAAGATCTTATCAAGGCCGCCAATGGGCTGACATAGATATTAAAAAGCGTTGGACTCAGGGACGACCCCTGCGGCACCCCGCAAGGGAGGGCAAAAGGTTTAGATTTGTCCAACCCCAGGTCAACTGTTTGTATCCTGTCGGCCAAAAAGGATTTCAGGAGGCTCCAGGCCGAGTCATCCACCCCTGCACTCGACAACTGGTCGATCAACATCCCATGGTGGACCGTGTCGAAAGCTGCCTACAAATCCAACAGAATCAAAACAGCCACATCTCCCTGGTCAACCGCCGCTCTAAACTCCTCAATGGCCTTCTCAAGTCCACCCGCCATCGTAATCATCCCCTTAGACCAGACCTTGGGCTTAGTATATTTGAGATCTTGTCCCAGGTTGGAGAGGTGAGGAAGAGATTTTTGGGGATGTCCACTATCTTTCAACTTTGTGGGTGTTCCCCAAACTTGCAAGGTGAACCTCACCTGGGAACACCCACTTTCTCATGCATGAGGTTGAAGATCGCCTCACTTTAAATGAGTCATATACTTATGTTTACAGCTGAATTCACCTATGTGATTGGGGCCCATAGGATTCCCACCAGAGCATGTACCAGGAGTCTTTTCATGGAGAACTGTTCATAGGCAGCGACCAACACAATTCATTGGAATAAGAAGACAAGGAGTACACTTCTCTTAAAAAACCTCTGAGGAGGATTATTTTGCTGCCTCTTGCAAAGGATGCTCTGACCCGGATTAGCAGTGAGGTGCACCAACTGGATGCACTTGAAGGTTATATATGGAGTCCTATCCAACACATGGGACACTCTCCTTAAAGCAAAGTTGCATGGGCTCTGTTGTTGGGGCTTTTAATAATTGGGACTGAGAGCTGCCCTTTCCTCTTGGCTGGAAACAGATCAAATGTTCCTGCAAAATCACTGCTGGCCTGCTTTGCTGCTGACCCTGTGGTTTGAAAGTCCCAGACAGCCTAACGAAGTCCAGAGAGTATATTCAGCACCTAGAAGTCTGCTCTACCCCTCACAAACGACCATATGAGGCTGCCTCAAGAACCACTTGCTACAAATACAGGTTAGCTAAGTTGTCACACTGCCAGCCAAGACCACTCCCTCCCTAACAATCTGTTATTGTACTTGTCATCCCCTGATCCTGCTTTCTGGGGAGAGATCAGCATACAGTTGGCCTGTGTGTGAGCAAAAAGAGACAGGCCTTAAGTGCCACAATGGGTGCCCTTGTTGTTGTTGAATTCACACGGTTGTCCTTCTGGATTACATGGCTGTTCATCCCTGTCACCATAAAGGAATGCAACCCCCTCTCCCACCTCCCCTCCAGGCACCTTTTGTTCAAGTGCTTCTAGGCCCCCAGGTACCAAGATAGTCCTTCTTTAAGGAGCCACCACAACCTCACACCACACCCGTAGATAGTCTTAACTACCAGGACAGTGTCACTATTTTTCCTGTATTTCGAGCAGCATTTCCTCAATTTGCAGGACTGATGTCAAGTGACTGTGATTACTTGCTGTGTTTCTTTGCTTTCAGCTGTTCGGCGTTTATGTTGATCAGGGTCACAAAAGGTAATGTTTGCTAACCCTTAACAAGGTAAGTGATTGTTGATGGAGGATTGTGATGATCCGTTTTAAAGTTCATTGTTCATATTCAGATAACCACAGCGAACTATTTGTTTCCCAACATCGTTTGGATTTTTCAACCTCTTCACAGTAACCGCATTGTACTGTTTTTGTGATTTCATTTTCAGGAGTACTGTGGTGTTTGGGTTTACCCAGTCATTGCAAAAAGTGCATCGTTTTATTATTCCGGGGCCGTAATATTATCCCAGTGTTATTAGTGCATCACTGATGCATTCTCCATTGAGCTTCTGATCTTTTTTACCATTTGACTTTAGTTTTTACGGTGCACACACCTATGTAATAGGATGATTTTAAAGCGCAATGCCTTTACACACTTAGCACTGGACAATGACATCCTTACTTCGTCTTTAATAATTGCAAGACTAAACAATTAAGAAATGGGTCACTACCCTGAACATTTAAATTATAATACTTCATACCTCATGGATCTTCCATTTCAATATTTTATGTCCTGTTTCACTTCACTATTATAGTATTTTCATAGCTTGACTGCCTTCAAATAACTGTAAAAATTATTTGCTGTGGTCGAGTTTGCTGTCCCATTGCCAACGTGTTCTTTGCTGCTTTCTCGAGGTCCAATTGGTGTGTGATTTTTGTTCTGACGATATTTCTCTTTTAAAATTATATCATATTTTCCCATTTTTTAAAAAATATATTTACAATAAAAACAAGTAGCGCCAAAAAGTACTTGCATGGGAAGCATGATAACCTAAGACATGAAAAACCGCGAAAATAAATGAACAGAGTAAAAAGATTTAAAATATTAAAATAAAAGATTCAGAGACTACTAAGCACGTTATTTAAATATACTGTTGTAATTACAACATTTCATATAACTGGCAACTCCAACCCTAATTTCAAGAATTGGTGTCCACTGTGGGCCTGTCTAGTCATTTCCACACAGCAGATCTTAAAGTAAATAGATAGTATCATTCATCACAACAGCCCAATCAACTACAACGTGTGTAACCACTTTATTTCTGGAATACCTTGCTTTGCTGAAATGTCCCACTACAATAACAGCAGTCTGTGCAATAATCACCTTTCGTTCCACAGGGCTGAAATACCACCTACAGTCTTCCCATCTTCTCTGCCTTCCTCACCCCCATATGCGGGGTGTCCAAAGTATGTGTGAATATGTCCCTCCATATCTATGTGGAGTCAGGGATATTACTACAGTGAAATACATATAATAAGCACATAATTCACATATTCAAGAAGCTGTGAAAGTAGGATGATAAATAACTCAACATTTTCGGTACTGGGGCCCACTTCTTATTTTCCCTGGAGGGTTTGCTTACATAATTATTTGCCTATTATAGACTATTACTGTTACTTTCTTTACTCTGGAAAGTGTCAGAGATAGCTCCATTGCGAAGTATAGATTTGTTTTGGCCCCGATGAAGCGATATGTTGTCATGAAACACGTGTTGGCCAATGAAAACTCTTGAACTAATAATGATAAAAGCTCATTATCCATCCATCATTCGACAACATAGTATTAATAGCTAAACTGAAAGACCTCACGATAGAGGCTTTTTTTACCTACTCGTCTAATGTTGTCACTATTCGTATGGAATGCAGCACAGCTATGCTCTCGTCTTTATTTTGCCACTATGATGTCCCTCCTGTTAATCTGACCCACATATCTATGTTCCCAAATAGATTGACTAATTGGGCTGTGTTCAGAACTCACAATTGACTCTGCTGCTCTGACACGAAATTCAAATTGCTTAATTGCTTGGATACAGCCTGTAGACTTCTCTTCCTCATTTTCATTCGTGCCAATCACCTCCTTTCTTCATTGAGCAATAAGTGATTGATCATAAGGTGCATCATCTTAATGGCCTAAATTCATGGGGATATTGAATACATTAGAGGGTATCAAAATAACAATTCTGCCTGGCACATTAGAGCTATAAAGATATAATAGGAGAAAATATCTTCTCTCGTATGTACATATCGTTGATGGGGATTGTATGAGATCATGCAATTAAATAAATGAATTCTAACGTTTAATACTGCTGCCGCATTCACTGCCCCGTATTTTTGTCAGGTGTAATTAGCAAAAGCAAATCAGAAACAGCAATATTTCAGAGTTATACCCTGCAGCACAGAGTCAACAGTTACACAATATGAAAATGCAAGTAAAGTTTCTTAGAATCATCCATGGAAAAAACACAATCTATATAATGCAAAAACACATATCTGAAAGAAACAGAATTTCTGTAGTACTACTTCAGGTCTTACTTCACATACTCATTGCAAAGGTTCGAGCATGGAACTAGACCCTTCCAATCTCTTTTGTTGGGAGCTATCCACCAAGTTCGTAGAATTTAGCACAATTAGTTCTATGTTTTAGGTGTAAATTAGGTCTGGGTGGAATTTCAATTATGCTGGAGTAGTTGGGGTAGTGTCAGTAATTCTGCATTACTCTTCGATGCTGAATTACCGATAATCATGAGATTATTACTGCTCGAATAATTTGGGGGGGGAAATTACCAGAAAGAGCACTTCAACAGCCACGCGCACCCGCACGAGCTCTCTTACAATGGTGTGCTGCATTTAGCGCTATTTCTTAGCTCAAAAAAGCATCCTTGCATCCATTTTGGACACAAGGGAGCGGCAAGAAATAGCCCTAAATGCAGAATCACCCTTCTTGTGTAATTTAGCATAATCTTGCAGAATTCTTATGAACTTCCTTATGATTTCGCTACACTGAATTACACGAGTTACGCCCGTTCCTGGTGTAAATGTGGGAAAACCAGGCAGAATAGCTGGAAAATGTGAAATCTTTATTACAAAATTAAGCTATTATTGGGCAAATCGAGAGGGGCACAGGCAGAGTCAGTTACAGTAACAAACTTACACCCACATCTACTGAATTAGTACAAAAGCCCAAGGAAATTCAGATTTCAAGTCACATTCCACACATAGCAACACAGAGGTGCTGTAATGGAATCGCACATCGATGGCAGCAAGGAATAACACTCCCAACACAAAGCACCAAACCAAAAACAATTGTCAAATAACTCACCACATTACAGACACCTATCAAACGATATTTTAGTTTTTTGAAAAATAAAATTAAGAAAATAAGTCAGAAAACTTTAGGCATTTCAGAAATCCATATCAAGCATATCTTAAAAATTTTAAAATAACAGATGCACATATTAGAAACATACACACAAAAATCAATGAATGAAACATATACAAAACACGTTTGACATCACTCACAACTCTACACACACTTAAAGACATATCATAACACAAGTCCTAAAAAAAATACACACAATGACACACAATACAACCACACTTGAAAATAACATGTCCTTCTCCCAAAACTGTATGGGCAAATCTCCAAGACCCAAACCCTTCCCTAGTGGAGGTTGAGGCCACATGATAATAGGAGTCTTAAAATGGTGCACTTCCTGGCTAGGAAGAGCAGGCTCTTCTGATATTGGGCTGTATGCCACCCCAGGAACATTGGACAAGATCCAACGAGTCCAGGGCCTAAAGCTGCCACTCCTGCCACTCCTGTACCAAAAAATGCCCACTAGTAGATTCACCTCAGACACTCATGAGTCCTTACAGGCATTTCTTTTTCTCTCCCCATCAATGTTCTCAGACACATTTTAATGAGACCTTCATGCATGGTTTAACTGAGCAGAAGGCTATTGTGAAAGGCATTGGCAATGTTATTGCTCTTCCCAAGGTCATTTAAGATGCCCACACAGTCCATAAACAGAAAATCATGAGCTCACTGCTCTCTTAGACATCCACCCTGCCTTCTCCATGCACCCCTCAAATACTCACCTATTGTCTTTGCTAGTCTCTGTTGGTCTTTCACCACTAGACTCCATCACCCCTAAAGTGTCTTTAACTTCTTGAGGTGTTAGGTTTTGCCCTGTCCATGACCATGCCTGAGCCAGTGGAGATGGATGAGGTGGACATCACAATGGAAATTGAGAAGCATCAGGAGCTCCTGCCCCCAAAACAGGACACCAAGGAGAATAACATATTGGAGTTGGGGAATTCATTTTTATTTGTGTAGGAATATTTGGACTGTTTGTTGCTACTGATTTTGTTTGTTGACATTTGTACTTCTCTTAGAACATTTAATTTGAACTTTTGAATTTGCTTTGCCTTCTCTTCCCCTTTGACTGCTGGAGATGGATTTTGCATTGACAATGCTACTTTTATTGTCTTTTGTTTATTTCCCTCAGAGTTACTTCCACCTCCCAGGACTCATGAACTGTTTTAGTTTGGACGGTTTTAATTCAACCTGTAAAACATATCCCTAGACCCTATGCCCCTTGATAGATCATATTTATTTTAATTAGATACACCTTTTTGTTTAGAAATCCAGCTTGATTATGTTTTTGTTGTGTGAATTCTGTGTGAGTATGTCTATTGACATTATGTGTGTATGATGGCTTGAAGCTACTTAGCCTATGATCGCAATTGGTCCACACCTTCCATTCCAATTGTTAATAATTCCATCTTTAGGAAAAAAGTACAACTGAGATGACACACAGCGGAAAGCTAGGTGCAAAAGATGACAATTCTCCACTCACCTGAAGACCAGGGATCTGGAAGAGTGTAGATATTCCACCCAATCCGCTCAATACCGATCCTCAACAGAGGGAGCATAAAGGGTGTTGTTGACTAATCCATGTGGGGAAGGGGTTTGGGGTAGACAAGGTAAGGGAGAAGACACTTTCTCATCTAAATACTTTGGATCACAAGTAATCATCTCTCTCTGGTTAGTAAATGAATGGGTCTGTGCATTGGTATTTTAACCTGCTCTGCTCCTGTGTTTTCTGTGTTTCAGGAAAATACAAAGATACATACATTAAAACAGACCTTATTGGGTGAACTTCGTAGGAACAATTCTGTTTATGTAAGCTGCAACCAAATAAATTTAAGGTGATTTACCCTTACGCACCACTTGATTATCTATTACTCGATAGAGAATATCCACAGGGCTCTTTGATAGTTGCTTTACAGTATTGTTGTAACAAAAGTGTCCAACACATTCTCCAAAGTTGTTTACACTGAAGAGAGAATAAGAAATTTGACCCCTTCAATGTCTATCACCTTACATTTTTTAGATTTGAGTGGGAATATTAAATGTGCATTTTCAATGATTAAGAAGTTGGAACTGGAGCAGTTTTGGAATTTCCACTGAGAGAAGGTCGTGGAGAGAAATTTGTATATAAGCCATGGACTTGAACTAATCTGGTTGCATTTACTAATCCATTTTCCAAAATTGAGAGAGGATCCAGGAAAATGGTATGAGGAAATGCATAAGTTAACACAATTTTCTTAGATGCTCTGGGCAGTTTTGAATATGCTGTTTCAGATTGTGTTTCCTAGTGATTTGTGGACTGAGTATGAGGCTGTTGATGGATGTCCTACACAAGAACCTACAAGGATTCCTTTAAGTGGTGCTCCTTCTAAAGAAGTAGAGGATCACTGACAAAATATTGTGGTAAACAGGTTCGTTAACAAAAATATTGTGTCAAAAATATTGTTTACCACAATATTGTGCGGCTATACTTTTTAATAGAAAGTATAAAAATATTGGGAAAAAAATATAGTTGACACTAATATCATCCAAAAATAGACAAAAATATAGATTTTTTAATATAAATAAAGTTTAAAGTAGTACATGTTAAATATTTAAACATATACATTGTATATAATGCAAATTAAATATATGTTGCCAATATTTATTGCTACATACTATACACATATATGTGTTTGTATATATATATATATATATATATATATATATATATATATATTTTTTTTTTTTTGACTGAAAAAAACATAGGTTTCAGGGGCGTTATAGTTAGCTGGACTTTTCACTCATACAAAACCATTGAAATTCCCCCATTATAGTTAGTTCAGCTAACTATAACTCGCGCGCCTGCAATGCACTGCTGATGACGTCACATATTACATCACTCATGACATGGTCAGTGACATCACTCATGATATCACTGATGACATCACGAATGACATCACTGATGACATCATCCAGTGAATGTATGATTTTCTGAAAATTAAATATGTTTTATATATGTATATCTCAAGGTCGATGGAAGAATAAATGGGTATATAAGTGTCTAAATGGATGATTTGTTCTTGAAAAATTGATTGTATAACTGGCCGATTAAGTGTATCTTAGCGAATACATGGCTTAGTGGGTAATATATAAATATGTAAATATCTGTATCAGACTCTCACTTTGTGTATAAGTGGCTGCATGGGTTGGTGAGTAGCTACATGAGTGTCTATATAGGTTATTAGTTGGTTTTTTGAGTATCAGTATGAGTGTCTGAGTGTCTGCATGGTTCGGTGGGCGTATTACATAGTGCATAGGTGCATAATTGAGTGACTCACTGTTTGTATGGGTTGAAGACAGCATGTGTGCAGGACTGTATGGGTGGATGAGTGTGTGCATGGGTGTGTTAGTGAGTGAATGACTGTCTCAATAGTGTCTTTATGAGTAACTACATATGTTTTAAACTAGTATATGTGACTATTGGTGTATATAAGTGAGTATATGTGAGAGTGAGAGATTGGAAGAGTTCCTTTATGAATACGTATGTGTTTCTATAAGTGATTGTTTAAAAGACTAAGTATGTCTAAGTTTCTGTAGAAGTAAGTGTGGTGGTGTGTGTATAACTGTATATGCAAGTAAATGGATGGTTGATTCTTTATTAGTATTAGGGGTGGGCGGTATTTGCGAAATTCACCGTCACAAACTATCGGGAAAATGTTAAAAATCTCCGCAAACACGCGGAAATATCGCGAAGACGCAGACGTTTTTTTCCCGCCGTTCGCGGTATTTTCTGCGTGATCGCGGCTTACCCACTTACCCATACGGTTGCTCACAGGCGCGGCCATCTTGTTTTCACTTGTCCCGCCCGCTCGTGTTCGATATGACATGCCCGCGTCCTCACGCTCTCGCTCGCGGTGGAGAATGACATGTTCGAGATCTCAATCATCTCATACTCTCGCGGTGCATGATCGCGAGAAGAAAGACGTGATCGCGCGATGAATGACGTGATCGCGTGACAAATGATGTTAATGCGGGCACAAACTGTCGCGAGACTGCGCAAATGGCTACCAACAATCCAACATCTCGTGGAGAATGCGACTGGATAGGGAAAACTTGTCGGCGAACGCAGGGATTCAAGTAAGGCAATTGCGCGCATGCGAGAATGTATTTTTTTACAGCGCGAGCGAGAAAAAAAATTCCAGTAAGATGCGGATTGCGGAAATTTTGACATTTTCGCGCTCTCCGCGGAACGCGAAAATGTCAAATTATCGCAATTTCCGCGAGCGGAACGGAATTTTCGCCCAGGCCTAATTAGCATTAGTGACTATGTGTTTCAGTAACTCTATGGATGAGTGGCATTGTGTAACAGGATGTATAGGTGTATGAGTACATTTGATGAGTGAGTACATGTATGAGTGACTGTATAGGACTGTTGGTGAATAAGTGGATGTGTATGTGGATCTTAGAAGTACTGAATAGGTTGTTGTAACTGGTATTGGTATGTCCACTGTTTTGAACATTTTAGTTTCTATTTTTGAATGTGTGTATCAAAGGTTATATTAAGGTGAGAGGAGGTCTGCCACTCTATCACAAGGATGATGTCATCAGTGATGTCATCAGTGATGTCATTTGAGATGTCATGAGTGATGTCATGAGTGATGTCACTGACCATGTCATGAGTGATGTAATATTTGATGTCATCAGCAGTGCATTGCGGGCGCGCGAGTTATAGTTAGCTGAACTAACTATAATGGGGGAATTTCAATGGTTTTGTACGAGTGAAAAGTCCAGCTAACTATACCGCCCCTGAAACCTATGTTTTTTTCAGTGAATTTCTAAGGTTTTTTAAAAGCTAATTCCTAACTATAACGTGCCTGAAACCTATGGTTTTTTCAGTGAATTTCAAAGGTATTTTAAATGCTAATTTCTAACTATGCCTACAGAGATGTGAAGAAAGAAGAAAAAACGCACAGAAAGAAAAAAAGAAATGCAGAAAGAAGCAACAGAAGTCCTCAAAGACACAGAAAAGTGCAGGAAGAAGGATAGCGTGCAGAAAGAACAAACAGAAGAGCAGAAAGAAGCCTTGTTGAATAATCATCCTCTACCCTCAACTTTTTCAGACGGATACTGGTGGTAACTGAGTCTGACTAACCAGTCCTAGAGCCAGTGCTATGTTAAAAGACACTCAGAATACAGTGAAAACACCTACATACACTAGGGAACACTATGCGTTGGGGTCCCCCTGTGATTAGCAAGACCTCCTCTGTAAGCCCCTAGTATATAATAGGGCAGGAGGATTAAAACTACCTCTTAAAACGCGCCACAGGGTGTGTTTGCAAACGTCACCTCAGGCCCCGTTCCCTCCCTTCCCCACTGTGTAAACACACCCTGTGGCCGTTTTAAGTTGGGAGATTAAGTCCTGTTGAATCCTGAGGGTCCCTAGGGTCCAACTAGACCACTTGGTACCTCCAGTAAGCGCCACAGAGCTGCGTTGCAGAGAGATGTAAAAAGGGGCACAGCCTAGACCACCTCTCTGCAACGCAGCGCAGTGGCACTTACTGGAAGCCCCTGGTGGGCTAGTTGGCCCCCAGGGTCCCTCAGGATTGAAGGTGAATTATTTCCCCAACTTAAAACGCGCCACAGGGCGTGTTTGCACACGTCAACTCAGACCCCGTCCCCTCCCTTCACCACTGTGTAAACACGTCCTGTGGCCGTTTTTAGTTGGGAGATTAAGTTCATTTGAATCCTGAGGGTCCCTAGGGTCCAACTAGCCCACTAGGTACCTCCAGTAAGCGCCACAGAACTGCGTTGCAGAGAGGTGTAAAAAGTGGCACGGCCTGGACCACCTCTCTGCAACGCAGCTCAGTGGCGCTTACTGGAAGCACCTGGTGGGCTAGTTAGCCCCCAGGGGCCCTCAGGATTGAAGGGGAATTATTTCCCCAACTTAAATAAGCCATAGGGCGTGTTTGCACGCGTCACCTAAGGCCCCGTCCCCTCCCTTCCCCACTGTGTAAACACGCCCTCTGGCCATTTTAAGTTGGGAGATTAAGTCCCCTCGAATCCTGAGGGTACCTAGGGGCAAAATAGCCCTCTAGGTACATCCAGTAAGCGCCATTGCAGAGAGGTGTAAAAAGGGGCACAGCCTGCACCACCTCTCTACAATGCAGAGCAGTGGTGCTTACTGGAAGCACCTGGTGGGCTAGTTGGCCCCCAGGGTCCCTCAGGATTGAAAGGGAATTATTTCCCCAAATTAAAATGCGTCACAGGGCGTGTTTGCACACGTCACCTCAGGCCCCGTCCCCTCCCTTCCCCACGGTGTAAACACGCCCTGTGGCCATTTTTTAAGTTGGGAGATTATGTCCCCTTGAATCCTCTGGATCCCTAGGGGCAAAATAGCCCACTAGGTACGTCCAGTAAGCGCCATTGCAGAGAGGTGTAAAAAGGGGCACGGCCTGCACCACCTCTCTACAACGCAGAGCAGTGGCGCTTACTGGATGCCCCTGGTGGGCTAGTTGGCCCTCAGGGTCCCTCAGGATTGAAAGGGAATTATTTCCCCAACTTAAATGTGCCATAGGGTGTGTTTGCACACTTAACCTCAGGTCCCGTCCCCTCCCTTCCCCACTGTGTAAACACGCCCTATGGCCGTTTTAAGTTGGTAGATTAATTCCCCTTGAATCCTGAGGGTCCCTAGGGGCAAAATAGCCCACTAGGTACGTCCAGTAAGCGCCATTGCAGAGAGGTGTAAAAAGGGGCACAGCCTGCACCACCTCTCTACAATGCACAGCAGTGGTGCTTACTGGAAGCACCTGTTGGGCTAGTTGGCCCTCAGGGACCCTCAGTATTGAAGGGGAATTAATTCCCCAACTTACAACTGGCCAGGGGGCGCGTTTGCAGAGTGCTGCAAGGAGGGGGCGTGCCTCCGGCGCAATGCCGGTCTTTTATTTTATTTATTTTTTTAAGAAGGGGGGCTGTGTGGCCCCCCTTCTTTTTCCAATTTATTGGCCCTGGGGACCCCATCCCCCAGGGCCTGCCCCCTAATTTAAAAAAAATAAAAATAAATTGGAAGTGGGACGCATGGCCCTCCTCCCAAGGACTAATCGGCCCCGGGGACCCCAACCCCCGGGGCATGACCTTTTTCTTTTTTTTTATTGTTTAGGAGGGGGTTGTGTTGCCCCCATCCTCAGGCCACTTATGGCCCCGGGGACCCCATCCCCTGGGGCCGGCCTTTGTATTTTATTATTTTTTTTGTTTAATATATTTATAGAAACACCTAGGACATGCTGGACAAACCGTATGTACCTATCACCATGACGATTTGCGTGATATTCATTAAAAGACGACTATGCATACAATGAATCCACGTGGAATGTATTTATGCCACTAGTGAAGCTCTGACGTGTCTGACGCCCTACCGTGCCTAATCCCGGCGCCCCCGCTGGTGGGTACTCTCCAAGTAGACACCCTTGTCGTGTATTTATACAAACATGGGTAGCTATTGACGGGCACATTTAATACACACGCACACCAAGCCATTCAAAGGGGATTCAACAAAAATTCGACCAAAACTATGCAAGAAACCCTCCTCATGGTTAATAAAACACTCATCCACAGCCGGATGTGTAATACTTTTTTTATTACTCTCTGGAAAGGAGACAAACCTCACTTGAGAGTCACAGCGCGCTCCTGGCTGAGCCCAATGCTGTGTTACACCCACCAGTGCCCGCCAGGCGCCACACACCTCTGTGTTGTCTTCCACCAGCTAGTGCGTATGCTATGACACTCTGTAGCCCATGTGCACTGTAACACCACCCCGTGAATATGTCATGCCACACTTGCCTTTGCACGGGTTATATTGCCTCATCTAACATGCCTTCCTCGATGCCTATGTTATAACGCACAGTACTATGCCATACATATTACAATCTGAGATCCATATCTTTGTCCGCGCCCGCCAAGCCAAACCCCAGCTGCCACCTCAAGTGCATCCTGCTCAACACCTGCTCCGTCCACAGACACGCCGTCAAACTCTGGAACCTGCTCGACACAACATCACCAGACATCGCGTTCCTCACTGAAACATGGATGAACGCCTCCTCAGCCCCCGACATCGCCATCCCGGATGGATACAAGATCATCAGGAGGGACCGCGTCAACCAGACTGGGGGAGGCATCGCCATCGTCCACAAGAACACCATCCGCATCACGACTGACGCCGACGACACCTACACCGCCGCCGAACACCTCCACTTCCAGATTCACACCGACCCAAAGACGACCCTCAGAGGCACCCTCATCTACAGACCCCCGGGACCACGCACACAATTCAGCGAAGACATCACGGACTTCATCAGCCCACACGCCCTCCGCTCCGCCGACTACATCCTCCTAGGGGACCTCAACTTCCACCTGGAGAACAACAAGGACCGCAACACCGTCACCCTGCTGGACAACCTCGCCAACCTCGGACTCAAGCAACTGGTCAACACCCCCACCCACTACGCCGGCCACACGCTTGACCCCGTCTTCTCAGCCAGCAAGCACATCGCCTTCAGCCACTCCACCGGACTTCACTGGACCGACCACAGCTGCGTCCACTTCAGCTTCAGAAAAACCACTACCCACCACCACCCGCAACAGGTTCCTCACAGAAGCTGGAGCAAGATCATTGCCGACCAGCTCACCACCTCCCTCAGCCAGAACCCACCTGCCAGCACACCAGACCTCAACGAAGCAGCCTGCAACTTCAAGCAGTGGCTGACCGCCTGCGCCACTGAAGAACCCTCCCAGCAAACCCAGAAGCAAGAAGGCCCCCTGGTTCACCGACGAACTCAAGGACTCCAAGAAAACCTGCCGCACCCTCGAGAAAGCCTGGCTCCACGACCGGACCACTGACAACATGACCGCCCTAAAACACGCGACCCGCAAGCACCACCAGCTCATCCGCACCACCAAGAAGAAATCACTGAGGGATCGACTGGACAACAACGCCCACGACAGCAAGGAACTCTTCAGCATCGTCAAGGAGTTCTCCAACCCCAGCACCGGCAACAACGACATCACCCCGTCACAAGATCTCTGCGACTCCCTCGCCTCATTCTTCCACCGCAAGATTGCCGACATCCACAACAGCTTCGGCGCACCCTCCTCACACCCAACCGTCAAACCAATGCACCCCACTGCCACCCTCCGCACCTGGACCGCAGTGACCACCGAAGACACAGCCCGCACGATGAACACCATCCACTCCGGATCTCCGACTGACCCCTGCCCCCCACGTCTTCAACAAGGCCGACTCCACCATCGCACCCCAACTCCGAGACGTCATCAACACCTCCTTCGACACCGCCACCTTCCTGGAGAGCTGGAAGCATGCCGAGCTCAGCGCCCTACTGAAGAAACCAACAGCGGACCCCACCGACCTCAAAAACTTCCGCCCCATCTCGCTCCTCCCTTTTCCTGCCAAAGTCATCGAGAAGATCGCCAACAGACAGCTTGCCGCCTTCCTCGAGACGAATGGATCCCTCGACCCCTTGCAGTCCGGCTTCAGAGCCAACCACAGCACCGAGACCGCCCTCATCGCAGCCACCGACGACATCCGAGCCCTTCTCGACAACGGGGAAACAGCGGCACTCTTCCTCCTGGACCTCTCCGCCGCGTTCGACACTGTCTGCCACCACACCCTAGTCCAACGCCTCAGCAACACAGGCATCCAAGAGAAGGCACTGAAGTGGATCATCTCGTTCCTCGCTGGAAGAACACAGAGAGTCCGCCTCCCCCCGTATCGTTCCGAGGCCACCGAAGTCATCTGCGGCGTCCCGCAAGGATCATCACTCAGCCCCAACCTCCTCAACGTCTACATGAGACCTCTCGCAGCCATCGCACGCCAGCACAACCTCAACATCATCTCCTACGCCGACGACACCCAGCTGATCCTCTCCCTAACCAGAGACCCCGACACTGCCAGAACCAGCCTCCACGAAGGGATGAAAAACGTCGCCGAGTGGATGAAGAACAGCCGCTTGAAACTGAACTCAGACAAGACGGAAGTCCTCATCCTTGGACCATCCCCCTCCGCCTGGGACGACTCTTGGTGGCCCCCAGCCCTGGGCACCACCCCCAAGCCGACAGACCACGCACGCAACCTGGGCTTCATCCTGGACTCCTCCCTCTCGATGACCAGACAAGTCAACGCCGTCTCCTCTTCATGCTTTCACACCCTCCGCATGCTCCGCAAGATCTTCCGATGGATCCCGATCGAAACCAGGAAGACGGTCACCCAGGCCCTCGTCACCAGCCGGTGGACTACGGAAACACCCTCTACGCTGGAACCACAGCCAAGCTACAGAAAAGACTACAACGCATCCAGAACGCCTCCGCCCGACTCATCCTGGACATCCCTCGACGCAGCCACATCTCCGGCCACCTGAGGAACCTGCACTGGCTCCCCGTCAAAAAGAGGATCACGTTCAGGCTCCTCACCCACGCACACAAGTCTCTCCACAACCTGGGCCCCAAGTACCTCAACGACCGCCTGACCTTCCACATGCCCACCCGCCAGCTACGGTCCGCTAGCCTCGCCCTCGCCGCCGTACCACGCATCCGAAGAACCACCGCCGGAGGCAGATCCTTCTCCTACCTGGCGGCCAAGACATGGAACTCCCTCCCCCTCCACCTTCGGCTGACCCAGGACCACCTCGCATTCAGGAGACAACTCAAGACCTGGCTGTTCGAGCAGTAGCGGCCCCCTTCCCCCAAGCGCCTTGAGACCCTTCAGGGTGAGTAGCGCGCTATACAAGTGTTATGATTGATTGATTGATTGATTGATTGTCAGAGTGCATATGCAACGTTACACTCCCCAGCACATATTTTATATTACAATTTTAGAGACTAGTTAGATTACACAACACTGCCCTGTGCATATTACACTCCAAGGCGCATATCGCATAGCACGCGCTAGTGCCTGTGCTATCTCGCACTCTCCAATGACTCTGTCATTGCGCATAATGTATTGCATATTATATTTCACGCCCTGGTTCATCTTATATCACACTTTTTGGTACATAGTTTATACCATACACTATATCTAGTTTTCATTTTCAATCGTGTTCTCAGGACTATGATCTATATAACACTGTGTTCACCTACCCTTTTCACGGGCATTACATTTTGCGATGGGGTGGAGGGTCAGGGGGTGTTTCTGCCAAGTGAGCCCGGAGTCACAGTCACAAAAGTCCTCTTTTTCCTGAAAAAAGTGAGATTATGCTGCATACTTGTTCATATTTTAAGTAGTTCGCACCGACACACATTTTAAAAACAATAAAGTTCCTAATACCCACCTTCTCTGAACAGTTAGCTTGCTGTACAAAAGAGGGTGGTGATGGACGGAGCATCAGAACCAATCAAACACTCAAACCCAGTCAACAGATCTGGATTTGATCCATCACCATTCTTTAGCCCACTCTGCCACCCCAGTTCAGACATGGCCATATGCAAATCAGTCTGACCCTCTGCCTCATGGGAACATTCCAGCCCGAACTGCCAAGCCATGCCTTCCCTGGACCGGAAACAAGCTTCCTAGGACCGTTTTCTGGCATTTCAGCCATCTTCAGCCAGGCTTGCTTGAATCCAGTGGCAAAGTGAGCAAGGGACTCACGTCTGAGCATACCCTGCCAACTTATGGCGAACAAAGCGGTACAAAAGAGGGTGGTGATGGCCATGAGGCACAGGGTCAGACTGATTTGCATATGGCCATGTCTGAACTGGGGTGGCAGAGTGGGCTAAAGAACGGTGATGGATCAAGCCCAGATCTGTTGACTGGGTGTGAGTGTTTGATTGGTTCTGATGCTCCGTCCATCACCACCCCCTTTTGTACCGCTTTGTTCGCCATACGTTGGCAGGGTATGCTCAGACGTGAGTCCCTTGCTCACTTTGCCACTGGATTCAAGCAAGCCTGGCTGAAGACGGCTGAAATGCCAGAAACCGGTCCTAGGAAGCTTGTTTCCGGTCCAGGGAAGGCATGGCTTGGCAGTTCGGGCTGGACTGTTCCCATGAGGCACAGGGTCAGACTGATTTGCATATGGCCATGTCTGAACTGGGGTGGCAGAGTGGGCTAAAGAACGGTGATGGATCAAACCCAGATCTGTTGACTGGGTGTAAGTGTTTGATTGGTTCTGATGCTCCGTCCATCACCACCCCCTTTTGTACCGCTTTGTTCACCATAAATTGGCAGGGTATGCTCAGACGTGAGTCCCTTGCTCACTTTGCCACTGGATTCAAGCAAGCCTGGCTGAAGACGGCTGAAATGCCAGAAACCGGTCCTAGGAAGCTTGTTTCCGGTCCAGGGAAGGCATGGCTTGGCAGTTCGGGCTGGACTGTTCCCATGAGGCACAGGGTCAGACTGATTTGCATATGGCCATGTCTGAACTGGGGTGGCAGAGTGGGCTAAAGAACGGTGATGGATCAAACCCAGATCTGTTGACTGGGTGTAAGTGTTTGATCTGTTCTGATGCTCCGTCCATCACCACCTCCTTTTGTACCGCTTTGTTCACCATAAATTGGCAGGGTATGCTCAGACGTGAGTCCCTTGCTCACTTTGCCACTGGATTCAAGCAAGCCTGGCTGAAGACGGCTGAAATGCCAGAAACCGGTCCTAGGAAGCTTGTTTCCGGTCCAGGGAAGGCATGGCTTGGCAGTTCGGGCTGGACTGTTCCCATGAGGCACAGGGTCAGACTGATTTGCATATGGCCATGTCTGAACTGGGGTGACAGAGTGGGCTAAAGAACGGTGATGGATCAAACCCAGATCTGTTGACTGGGTGTGAGTGTTTGATTGGTTCTGATGCTCCGTCCATCACCACCCCCTTTTGTACCGCTTTGTTCGCCATAAGTTGGCAGGGTATGCTCAGACGTGAGTCCCTTGCTCACTTTGCCACTGGATTCAAGCAAACCTGTCTGAAGATGGCTGAAATGCCAGAAACCGGTCCTAGGAAGCTTGTTTCCGGTCCAGGGAAGGCATGGCTTGGCAGTTTGGGCTGGACTGTTCCCATGAGGCACAGGGTCAGACTGATTTGCATATGGCCATGTCTGAACTGGGGTGGCAGAGTGGGCTAAAGAAAGGTGATGGATCAAACCCAGATCTGTTGACTGGGTGTGAGTGTTTGATTGGTTCTGATGCTCCGTCCATCACCACCCCCTTTTGTACCGCTCAGTTAGCTTGCTGCCCCATCCACCTCCTCCCTATCCTCTGTTATCTGAATCCATGGACTAGCCTTCTCCCTCCTGCCATGCATGGTCTGATGTGCTGCCACTGCCCTCCATTTAGCATGATGTACCAGTCCACTCCTACTGCCCTTCATTGCCCAATTCTATGCCCCATCATTGACCTCCTGCTTACCCTCTGAGCTTAGCTTGCTGCCACTATTCTCCTTCCCCCTGCCCTCCGATGTCTTTGTGCATGCCCCTGCTCCATCCTTTTTGCCCACCATGTTCCATGGACCTGCCATGCCTATCTACTCTGAGTGTTCTGTTGAGCTGCCACTCTCCTCCCACCTGCCTAGCATTGTCAGATGACTGTAACCTGTCCCTGCCACCTCCACCCTGCCTGTCCACATGCCATGCCCCTATCCCCTTCGTCCTGTCCTCCATGGTCCATTTTACTGCCACACCCTTCTTCACTCTCTGGTCTGTTGTGCTGCAACTGCTCCTCCTGCCTGCCCCGCGTGGTCTGTTGTGAGGCCCCTCCCCCTGAACTCTCTTGTCTGTGCCCAGGTCCTGACCCTCCCTTCTATCCTCCATGGTCCTTTGTGCTTGCCCCTGCACCCTCCTTCTTGCCCATCATAGCCAGTGCGCTGCCACTAACCCTTCCGCTTGTCATGCATGGTCTTCTGTGCTGCCACGGCCCCTCCGACCTTCCCTGTGTGGTCAGGTAGCTGCCCCTGACCCCCTCCCACTTTCCCTCCATGGTCTGTGTGTATGCCATCATAGACTCACTGTTGCTCTCCAAGGTGTGTCTTGTTTCTAGTGCCCATCCTGCCTGACCTCCATGGTCATCTTGCTGCTCCTGCCCTGCCCTCTTGCCCCAGCCCTCTGTTTCCATGTGCAGACCCCTATTCCCTCCCTCCTGGCTTGTCTGTTCCATTGTAATGCCCCTGATCCGTCCCTCCTGCCCTTTATGGTCTCTTATGCTGCAGCTTTTTCTCCTGTCTGTCCATTATGGTCAGCTCGCTACCATTGCCTCTTTCCCCTCTGTTCTCTGTTGTCCATGTGCATGATCCTGTCCCCTCCCTATTGCTTTCTATGGATTGTTGTACTGCACTCCCGTCCCACATGCCCTGTGTGGTGTATTGTGCTGATGCAAACCCTGATGCCTGCCCTGTAGGGTCAGTTTGGTGCACCTCTCCATGTCCCTCCTGTCCTCTGTTATCTGAGTCCATGTCCCTACCCCAATTCCTCCTGCCTTCCATGATCCAATGTACCATACTTGCGAACATTTTGAACTTGGTAAGAGGGAGATTTTGAAAAAAAAACTGGGGTATTGATTTTCCTCTTTGAGTTACATTGAAAAAGAGGAGATTGTAGACAGGAGACAGATCAAATAAAGCCCATTTGAGCTTACAAACATTTGACGTTTCCTGGCTGAATCGGGTCTGTTGGCATGTATGGTTGTACTACCACTGCCTCTTCCTTCTGCCCACAATGGTCTATTATATTGCCACAGCCTCTCTTGCCAGTCCTGTACTGTTGGTTTGTTGCCCCTGCCCCCTTTCCACTGCCCTCTATAGTCTGTTGTGCTGCCACTGCCCTTCCTGCCTGCTCAGTGTGGTCAAATTGTTGCCTCTGCACCCTCCTACCTGCCTTCAATTTTTAGAGTCCGTGCCCCTGGCCTCTGTCTCTCAACAGTATCCTAATGAACAACTAGATTGCTAACATTCTATATTTATTTCAAAAGTGTGGAACGCCTGACGTCATCTTGATGTAATCAAAACTGTAATACCTAGTGCATTTCCTTTAGAAATTACATATATGAGAGGGTCTTATTTTGCATCAAAATTATGGTTAGTGCTCTAAAAATCTAAAATGAGGACATATTTTCTGAGTTTTCAAATATCGACAAAGCACTTTTAAATTATTTGTTATCTTTATGTTTTTTTATCCAGTTGACCACTTGATTAAATGTTGCACTTAGGGGAGAGGATGTGGTGTTACTTCCAGAGCTGCAGACTTTGCAACTGGGGAACCAGGTTGGAGTTTCTGCTTCAGCTCAACATTCTGTGATTCTGGTCAAATCATTTAATCTCCCCATGTCTACAACCAAAATGAATTTGATCTTGTGTGATGTAACCAATGCTCATGTAAAGCACTCCAATACCTGACAAGTCTGCACTATATAAAACTGCAAAAACAGAAAACAATAAGTGTTTTGCACACTTCTGTCATTGGGCTACATGTGGGCTACATCTGGGTGATATTTGTCTGCATTTGGGCTCTTTTGTCTTTGGTGGCCATCTTGGCAGGTTTATTTGTTATGAAGTTTCCTAATTTCCTCATTTACTGCAGTCTCCTCAGAAGGAAATGCTTTCATTTTTTTACTTTGATTCCATCAAGAAGGTATTCAGATAATTCACACATTTGCCATAAAACCTGAATGTTAGCACTCTAGTTGCTCATTAGATCACTGTAGTAAAGCTACTGCTCACCACGGAAGTCTGCTGCTGGTATTAAAAGTGCATGTTTCAGTCTGCATGTCAGAATGTTTTGATGAAATAGAAGAGGATTTGAGAAGTCACTCAAAATGTGCCCTAATCTTTCTTTCTTCAGCACTAATCATAATTTCTATGGCAAAATGAACCCCCTCATTGTGTTCCTTTTTAAATTACATGTTTTAAGTGTTACCAGTTTATTCCAATCAAGATGGCTTCAGGTGTGCCAAACTTTTGTCATAAGTAAGACTGTTAGCGCTCTAGTTGTTCTTTAGACCACTCTGGGACATTTTGTCATTGGGCTATACTTGGGCTACATCTGGGTGATATTTGTGCTACATTTGGGCTCTTTTGTCTCTGGTGGCCATCTCGGGAGACTTATTTGTTATGAAGTTTCCTAATTTCCTCATTTACTACAGTCTCCTCAGTAGGAAATACTTTCAGTTTTTTACTTTGATTCCATCAAGAAGGCATTCAGATGTGTCACACATTTGCTATAAATTCAGAATGTTAGCACTCTAGTTGCTCATTAGATCACTGTAGTAAAGCTACTGCTCACCAAGGAAGTCTGCTGCTGGTATTGAGAGTGCATATTTCAGTCTGCATGTCAGAATTTTTTAATGAAATAGAAGAGGATTTGAGAAGTCACTCAAAATGTGCCATAATTTTTCTTTCTGCAGCACTAACCATACTTTCTATTAGGGGTGGGCGGAATTTGCGAAATTAACTTTTGCAAATTATCGCGAAAATGCTAAAAATCTCCACAAACATGCCGGAAATATCGCGAAGATGCAGAAGTTTTTTTCCCGCCTGTTCGCGGTATTTTTTGCGTGATCGCGGGTCACCAACTTACCCATGCGGTTGCTCACGGGCGCGGCCATCTTGTTTTCACTTGTACCGCCCTCTCGCGATGCTTACTTCCTGTTCCGGGTCGCGCAATGCATGTTCGCGTCCGTTCGAGGTAGATATTTCCTGTTGCAACCGCTTTTACTTGATCGCGTTGCTTTTTGCTTGCTCGGGGTGAAAATATTGCGCGAACTTGCGCACGTGGTCGCAATGGGTGTGGCTATCTTGTTTTTCACTCTATTGCATGGTTCTGGGGCCTGATTTTCAATCCTCTCCAAATCTTTTCAATCCTTTGTTTCAACCCACTTTTTTTTTATCTTTCTTATTTATTATTTCTCTTACTATTTTCCAGCTTCTATATTTTTGGTTTTTGTCTCCTTTTTTTGATTTTTAGCTACTTTTTCTCTTTCTATTGCCTGCTATTATTTATTTCCTTTACTTCTTTAATTTTATTACCTTTTCTTACCCCAGAACCATGTCTAAGGATAGGGCTGGTCGCCGTCGCAGCCAGAGCCGCGACCGCCTTCCTTGCGGAAGGCGGCGCCCACAAGGGGTGCAGGCACGGGCCTTATTTGGGGAGGTGGAGTTGGCTGCACTAATTTTCTTTGTGCAGCGCCACCTCTTCTCAACCCTGGCAGCAGGTGGCAGGGCTGGGTCTGGGTACGGCCTCCGGGAGCATCGGCAGCGGTGGGGGAAGGTGCGCCGGGCAGTGTCGTGCTTCTCTGGGGTCCGGCGCACCCAGGTGCAGCTGACGCAACGGTGATCCGACATCCTGGACCGTGAGCAGGACCTGCTAGGAGTGGAGGTCCTGGGGCTTGGTGATTTTCTATTTTTAATTATTACTACTTTGTGTCTGTTCTTCTGCTCTGTGTTATATATTGCGAATATCTTTTTTTTCTTCCAACCAGCTACAATGTTGCTGCTTACATTCCAGGTTAATTACACTTAAAAGTCTTCTGTGATTTTTTATGACACAGGTGCTCTTCTGCGCTACTACTAATCTTACTTGTTTGCAACTTTGCGTTTGCGCTCGCTTAGCGTGATTCTGTACAAGTTTATTTTAGAGAAATTAAGTTACGTAATGCTACAGTGACTCTGGTCCACTCCTTACTTTGTCCTGTCACTAATAGATAGGGGCGTATTGATACTTAGGTTTAGGTACTTTGTATGAGTTTCTAATTTGTTAGTGGTATGCGTGATGCCCCCTCAGTTACGTGACGTGCTGCTAGTACGACTATGGCAGTCTTTATTAGAACCTTTTCTAGTTTGTTCAATGAGTGGTGGTAATTGGCTTAGCACTAGCAGAACATCAGCATCAATCAATCAACCCAAAATTTGGTGTATACAAAAAATGTAGTCATGTGTCCTCCATTTGACCATATGCATTGTTGAGGAATAAAAGATGTGGCAATGCATACTTAATGTAAAATTGGCATGCCTGGAATAGGTGGGCTAGGTTGGGTGGTACGTCATACTTAGGCTTAGTTGTAACTTAGTATTCTGGAATCAGAATGGAAGACTGGATTACTGTTGATAAATAGTAACTTAAGTAGTCGATCCGCGAATCCCCCAATACTACTTGTTGACCAGATGAGATCGGTCAATTTAGTTATTGCAATTGTTGTTTACATAAGTGTTTTTTGACCGTTGTTGAAAAATATTGTATTTGTTTGACACCATCCATCAATGTTTGTCTCTTTCTTATATCTTTCCTGTTCATCAGCACCCAGGGGCAGACAGACAGGGAGTGGGGGTTCGGCGGGACAACAGTCCGAACAGCACCAGGAGGACACCAATGTGGGCTCCTCTGCTGGCCCCAGTAAGTCTTCTTGTTTTTAATAATATTTCTTATTCCATAACTTTTACTGCACCATATTTTTCACGAACTATTGTTTCAGTTTCCAAATCCTTCGATTTGTACGGTTTAAAAAATCTTACTACTACTAATACTATCAGTCTGTCTGTACTTTTGTAGCTAGTCTTGCCCAGTTGGCCAGTGCCACTCTTTATGAGAAAGGTTGTAATATAAAACTCATATTCACCAGTAGCTCTAGGCATTGAGTCCAATCCTTTGGGTCGTCGTCTTGTACTACTTCTAGTCTTATTGATCTTGAGTCTTTGTTAATCTTGAGGCTTTGAAAACAAAATTCACAGCAACAAAAGCCCAACCAGATTTATTACTATTTTGATATGATAGCCTATAGGACATACTACTACTGTTGTAGGGATCTTGCACATACACAGACCTTTGCACAAGAAAATAGGATGTTGGTGATGGTAGGTTGGACCTTCCTCACACACCACAATCAAAAATTCAGCACCCACCACAATTCCACTGCTCGACTATAGTACTGTCTTGTCATAACTATTAGGTCTCCGAACCCTCCCCCCAAGATACCCAACAAGTAGACAACCCAGAACATAACACACCCAACCTCTCAGTCGTGGAAGCAATGCACATGCACACCCTTACTTTAATTTGCTCGCTCGTGTAAGTTAGTCCACACCAAATACCACCACGTCTATGTAAGTTCAATATGTTTATTTTGAATAGAGAAGCTCTGTACATTGTTTTATTATAAAATGCAGCACCAACCGGAAAATCAATAACATTAAAACAATAAACATTGTTACACTTATACAGTTGGGAATTAAATCATGATAACTGAACAGTGGTGGAAGGCAGCACCAGCATCCCCTAGGAATGTAGTTTATATAAATTTATACATGAAGATCTGAGTGAAGGGACCCCTCACCTTGGGAGAACCTAGTACTGGTAGTTGTTGCATCATTCAGAAGCTCTGCAAAGCTCTGGTTCGTAGAAGGGAATCTTCCGACTGTAATGCGAAAAATGAAATGGTGTGCGTTAGTATATTGCAACTTGCAAGCATTTCTCAGCCGTGCCAAAAAGTGTAGCATTTATGGATAAGCAATATGGACTAGTAACAAACAGTACACCAGTACTTCCTAAAAAAGTGGCTTGTTAATGTTTTTGTTGACCGCTTGTACGCAGCACGTAGACTAGAAAGTAGCAGTGTGAGGCAGGTCATGTGGGCTCAAAGGTGTCTTATACAAGAAGCTGCAAGGTAACGTCACATGTGCAAAAATAAAAGACACAAAGGTAAAATGGTAGCATGGCTCGGGCTAATTAAGCAAAGGCTACAATAATGACCATATGTAACTATTAGTGTCTACTCTACTACTACCTGATTTGTACTAGTGATGTATGTTAGTATTAATTCATTTTTCAACCTTGCTACTGATCAATAGGGGGGAGGTGTATATGACGCCTAATCAATGTGTAATGTTTTCTAGGCGCACTACCGACCACCATTGCTGGGGCCAGCGAAGGCGACGCAGAGGGCGAGGATGCGGCAGTTGCTGCAGATAGCAACGGAGCGGTAGGGGGAGTGGCAGCACCAGTGGCGGGCGGTGGTAAGTTAGATTCATTATCCTTAACTATTGTTGAACTTGACAGTACAGTCAATGCAAGGGTGTACTGTATGTATATGTATACTGTACTGTTGAGAATTAGGGCCCCATTAGGAAGGTGGGCGTATTGCCCCCGCCGGGCTGGCGGTGTTCACCGCCGACACCACAGGGGCAAACCTACCGCCATCCCTGTAGAAAAGAGTCAGACCCCCCCCATATGTCGACCAGGCGGAAAAGGGTTCAATATGGCGGTGGTGTCTCTCTGAACACACCGCCAGCCATATAATATGCATTTTGGAATGCCTTTGCGTGGCGCCATTGCCGTCCGCCACGGAAAGGCATGCAGACATTGCAGAGTATGCTTGGGGGCCCCCATGGAGGGTACCTACCTATGCTATGGTACCCCCCCTGCCTTTCAAAGCAAAACCTGACAGGCTCCATGCGGGGCCCATCATGTTGTGCTTGGAAAAGCAGTACAACATGTATTTTTAGCATTACTTTCGGCACCGCCAACCAGAATGTAAAAAAACAGGATGCGCCCGCCACTGTGCCGGGCGCATCATCCTAATTAATTGTCCCCATGGGACCCCCACCCTTTTTAGCATGGTGGGCGGACAAAGTCCGGCCGCCATCCGATGTCGTAAGTAAGTATGTGTTGTTAGGGACGTTTGAAGAGTGAACTAGAAGACTACAATCCCTTTAATTTGCATAGGAGCGAGAGTATTGAGTAACCAATGGCCTCATCTATCTGATTTCAACTCCGCTTTGAAAGTTTTATGGAGAAGAGCACCTGGTGCACTGTTCAACTAAAAAGTGAAAGACTGGTGGAAGTAAGAAGGACGGGCGAGATTTAAAATGTTATGTACCACTGTGCTTTATAGTGCTACTCTACCATGCCACTATGTGTATAAATAATTAACTTGTCTTACTGTTTTTCTAAGAGTATATTTTACAATTGTCTTGTTTTTTTCTTTTTGATACACAGCTACTCCTAAACTAAACCGCAAGGAGTTGGCCGCAAAGGCACGGCGCCGGAAGCTGGAGGCAATCCAGCGGGAATACCGGCGGCTGGTGGTCTTAGCCGAGGAGGAGGAGGAGACTGCGGCAGCAATTCAAGCCTCCTCCAGTGCCCCGGGCCCCAGCCACCGCCCTCCAGCGGTATGGCGCCACCGTCTGGCAGCTGCCCGGCGCCACCGTAGTGCCATGTCCGGTGCCCCCCACTGTGGCTGCAACTGCCGCGCCCTAAGACGCCGCGTCGCCCGTCTAGAGCACCAAATGCGTGTCCTCCTTGAGTCCCACCCCACACCTTAGTCCCTGTCATTAAGTTCTGCCCCTTTTTTAATTCTTGTTTGGGTGGGTGGGAACTTGTTTGGGCGTTGGGTTTGGGATTTTTTCTTTACGGACTTTTTCTCCTATGGACAATTAGACATTGGTTGGGGTTAGGGAGGAGGGTGGGTCAGCTTTTGTGGGTTTAGTTTATTTTTGTTAGGGAAAATTAAATATATTTTTCTATGTTACATGCAATGTTGTTAATGTTTTGTAGGTGGGGTAACTGTTTTACATCACACTGTTTCCTTGCTGGTGCATGGCCGCCCATAGCCTGTGTTTGATTTAAATTATTGGCTGACTGTGTAAGACACAAACAGATAGATGCAACACACCTCACTGATTGACTTGTCCTTCTAGTACTTTCAGTCTGTCCTCTAGTCTATGCATTCTTTATCTGGACTGGTGTGTGAAAATGAAATCATTGACAACATGTCCGTTATTAATTCTGCCTCCCCCAAACTTCTCTCTTACCTGTGCTTGATGTTTATGTCCAACTGTGCCACAGCAATTGCTGCATGGTGAAGATGGTTTCCTTTTTCTAACATGCCATGATTGGGGTGTTGGTGGTGGTAGTATAGTAGTAGTAGTAGTAGACACTGGCAGGGCGGCAGCATTTGCAAAAAAAGAAAATGAGACAGTCAATCGCCTTTGAGAGACTGTTAGAGGAGTAGTAGAATGAAGTACAGTACAGAACTTACCGAGCAACAATAATATGCTCAAATATTAGACAACAAAACATAATGGGGGTTGGGATAGCCTACTAGACAGAGTTACAAACTATAGTTGTGTCGAATCACTTGACTAGGTCTACAGCCTAACAGTTAGTGCTGTATATGAGGAATGACAACATACAAATCCAATCAATGCCGGCAATTCATGCTGAGGTATATGTTCCTTTGTTAAATAAAATAACCTAAAATATCCTACTCATGGGTGGGCAAGCAGAAGAAGATCATCGCTCTGCCTTGAAATTGAAGCACTGTTGCTTTCGCCACATCCACCCCAGCAAGTGTGTGATTAAGTATTGGTGTACATTTAATTTAGTCACACCTTGACAATAAGTCACACAGCTCGGCGGAAGAGGGTTAGGGTTTGTTGAATGGATGGGAAGGGGGTTTTTGGGAAAGGTTTGACATAGAAAAACAGTATACATGGACAAACAAACGACAATCATTGAAGACTACCATATCCATATGTTAAGGGAGAAAAAGGAAATGCATGCATGATGATGAGAGACCCGGATTACATACACTTCTAGTTCTTGTTCTGTTGTTCCGGCCTTAATACTTTTACAGATAGCAAATACAAATTTTAAATATTGGTAGGGAAGAATCGTAGACAGAGAGCAAACCTAATGATGATAATAACAACTTCAAGAACACACTTTTGTAAAGATTGTATACAAAATATTAATCAAATTATTTAAAAGAAGATAAAAGTGGATACTGTTACTGTGTTATCCTGGTAGAAAATGTGGACTGGATTTGCATCTCAGCATTTCTCTTGGTCCTCCTCTCGTCCATCAATCTTGGGTGTGTCGCCTCGCCACTCGCCACTGCCCGACTGGAAACAAAAATGTTGATTTATTGGTAAGGTAAGTGTGCATTGTAATGTTTTCCAAAGTATAGGGCAAGGCCCGGCCTGTAATTGTTGATAGAATCCCAAAGGGGATATTGAGACACAAAGTTGAAACAAATGCACAAGTTATGGTGTAGTGCAACAAGAACACTTTCCGAGGTGGCATGTATGCATCATCTCTACTCTAGTCTGTTTCCAGCATTGACCTTCAACAATAACAGGAGAGACCAGGCCCACAGTGCTTAACAGTAGCACATCCTACGTTTAGACTTTAGAGTACTTTTAAAAAAATTTTTTTTTAAAGAGTTGGACAAAGGCAAAGCTCATTATCCATTCCAAACACAGCATTTTACAGTTTAAGTTAGTAAATCAATGCACCGCAGTCATCCCACCGCTACACTCTATTCCACTTCTACAGACATTTCGGTCTGCTGTGGTTGTTGTTGACGTGTTTACCTTTAGGCTTTTAAGTTTATACCACTCATAAAACGTCCTCCTGACTTCATCATCATCTCCGATACTTTTACTGACTGACTATGAAGATCGGACTGCAGTAGAAGTAAAATTGTTATTACACAACAAGAGTAGAAATATTATTGACTTGAGTCAGTCTTTAGTGTGTACAGAAAGATAGATTACTAGTACACTTTGACTTCACTTTGTGCACAACAAACAAACAACGAAAACACAAAGACCAATCACTCAGAGTCAGGTGTCCAATGCATGCCATTAATTGTCATTACCTGTTCCTTCTCATTTTAAGTTAACGGGCCGTCTATTTCGCCATCATCATGATGGGCGGTGCTGTTGTGTCATCAAACTCATTGCGCAGATATAGTGAGTCCCCTTCCTGTATTGAATTAAAAGCAATTTCTTATTTGCAAGAAGGGGAAAATTGAATTCACCTTGAGTTAAGTTTAGTGTGTTCTGTAGAAAGTTGATTAGTGGCAGTGCACAATTACATAAATTCATGCACAACAAACACAACAAAATCATTCAGTCTGCGACTCTGCGTCCAATGCATGGCATCAATCATTACCTGTTCCATCTTATTTTCAGTTAATGGCCAGTCTCTCTCGGCTCTTAAAAGGAGGATAGCTATAGTAGTCATCTGATTCATGCTCCACTTCTTTTGGCAGGACTAGGAAAGTTTGATTTTTTTCTTGTAGTACTATTTTACCATCATTCAATCATCATTCATGAGGGCAATGGATTTGGGTGGGAGATTCAGTATGATGGAGCGGAGGAGCTGGATTCGGAGGACTGTACTGTCAAATTGCAGACACCTGAAAATGGTATATTAAATAAGAAGAGTAGAAGACGGTGGTAATGGATTTGTTGTGATTCACAAGTTTGTAACCGAAACGACAGACACACAAACAACGGTGGGAAAAAAGGGAGGAAGACAGTAAGTGCAAGCCTAATTGTCAGGGAAGTATAGCTCGTCCTCAAACTCTGGGGGGTCAGCCAGTAGTAGGTAATCATCATGTGACACACTATTTCCGTCACCTGAGCCGCTGTCCTCATCTTCCTCCATTGCTTCATGTATTGTGTAACTCGGTGGTAGGAAGTGCTGATTCATTTTGATCATTGTTAACCTCTCCACGTTTTTGGGCGAGAGACTGGTTCTTCTCAATGTTACAATGGAACCAGCAGCACTGAAAGCACGTTTGGAAGAGACACTTGTGACAGGGCAAGCCAGATAGCTTATCGCCAGCCTGCTGAGCTGTGGCCATTCAGACCTTTTCCTATACCAATACTGCAATGGGTTTTGATCAATGTACACCTCTGTTGGGTCGTCCAGATAGGCCTGGACCATCCGCTCAATGTTCAGGGTTGCTGCTGGTAAGCTTTCATGCTGTTTTTTCTGTGCATCAGCACTGTGCTTATTAATGCCTAACTTTACATACCAATCGTGTAATGATTGTACTCGGCCTAACGATCCATTTATTGTTTCTGTGGTCGATAGTGATGGTGAGTATTGTGATCCAAACGCACTGCCTTCAGCCGACGAAGTTCCACAGTACTTCTTATGGGTTGATCTTGCGGGCTTTTAATTAGCAGCCGTTCGTTTTCCAACTTACTGGCTGCTTCAGCTATACAACTTTTGTAGCGGGCAACATCAATCTCGGAAAAAGCAAAGAATGCCTTCAGTCCAAGTTTTGCACGTGGATCCAGAATTGTGGCAGAAATGTAATGTCCTTACATTTTCAGCTAAGCGCCGGGATAAGCTCTCCACCAAGTCATGGGCTTGCCTTTTGTCCTCTACACCTTTGTATGATTCAGACTCAATACAGAGAAGACGGAGGTGATTGAATTTGGTCACAAACCATCTATCTGGAACCACCTCTGGAGGCCACCAGAAGCAGGTGTTTGCCCAGTACCCAAACACAAAGTGAAGAACTTAGGCTTCCTGGTTGACAATGATCTATCACTAACTTTTCAAGTCAACCAGGTTACCTCGGCGTGCTTCTTGATGATCAAGTTTCTCCGGAAGATACTCCCTTTTATTCCTTTTTCCTGTGAGGGCCTTAGTCCTATCCCGCATAGACTATTGCAATGCGTTATATTCTGGGATTGGCGAACGACAGCTTTCGAAGCTCCAGTCCTTACAAAACGCGGCAGTAAGAGTACTACTAGATTTCCCGAAACATCATCCTACTTCATCAAACATGAAGAGACTTCATTGGCTTCCTGTGCGAAGGAGGATACAGTTTAAGGCCTTATGCCTTGTACATAAAGCTGTACATGGAGGAGGTGCAGATGACATGAAGTCTCTTTTCCCTCGCTATATTCCGATTCGTACACTGAGATCCACTAGTATGGGACTAGTTTGCCTATTGAAATTTAAGAGGGCCCGGTGGGGTGGTAAGGCCTTTTCATTCCAGGCAGCAAGATTATGGAACACCTTACCAACAGAACTACGATTAGGAACAAATAAGATCCTGTTCAGAAAGGCCTTGAAAACCTGGCTCTTTACCAAATCTTAGACTTTTTCCGTACACCTCCTTCTATCACAGTGCCAAGACGCCTCGGCATAAGTGCGCTTAATAAATATCTCAGTTAGTCAGTCAGTCAGTCAGACACATTATTCAGCTGATGCTCTAGCATTTGCAATAATGGGATAGCTTGGCCCATTGTACAGTCCTCCTTGCTGACTTCACGTGTGAAGATCTCAAAAGGACACAGCATCTCAGTCAGGCATTTAATTAGGCTCCATTGATCCATCTCAAGGTTCATGCCTTTAACAGTAGCATCCCCTCTTCTGTTCCAGACATATTCATGGAGTGACCTGTACTGCTCATACAGACGATCAAGCATGTAATACGTTGAGTTCTAACGTGTTGCCACCTCCTGGATGAGTGCCTTGACTGGCATCCTATGTTCACGTTGGATGATCCTCAGCTGCTTCCGAGCTTTAAAAGAATGGCTGAAATGAGTGCATATTCTTCGGCAGATGGCCAGTAAATTGCTGACTATGGGTTCTTTTTTCAGAAAGTCTTGAACTATAATGTTTATGCAGTGCGCCAAACACGGAACCCTGAAATAGGAACCAGGTTCCATGGCCTTAAGTACATTACTGCCATTGTCTGTGGCAACAAAACCAATACCAAGCCCTCTTGGCCGCAGCCATTCCAAAACCTTGCTGCGAAACTCGTGTAAAATGTTTTCAGCCGTATGAGATTTCTCCATGGCGAAAATGGCTACAGTTGCATGTTTCCGAGTACCTTCAAACATCGCAGCTGTGTCAACAGCACCTCGTGCAGATAGCTTATCTCTAACCCCCACAAAAGAGATCCAGTGTGCAGTGATGCACATGTAATCTGTGGCTTGGCAACTGGTCCACATGTCTGTTATCAGGTGGATATTGTGCACAGCACTCTGCTGCAAAGCTTGTCCAACCAATTCCAGCACATCATGATGTAGTGCCGGAACAGCAATTTTTGCGAAATAGGACCGTCTGGGAACCTTCCATTCAAGGAAACCCACCCCTTCCACAAATGAAAAAGGAAGAAGGTCCAGCGCTAACATTTTAGCCAGCTTCGCATTGTACAATCGTGCCGTTGGGTGGTTGCGTTGGAACTGCCCCTCCAACCTAAACATGCTCTCAATGGTAGGCTGGATTACTTTCCTTTGTGGTGCTGTTTTCATTAACCCACTAAGGCTCAATGACACAGATTGTCTCATTGAGGTACTCGGTCGCCTTGGTGTCTCACTCTCAGCCTGACTCAGAGTATGGCTCTTACTGCGGTACCACTCTGATGTTACTGAGGAGGATGTGGGCGTTCCCAATGCACTACTGGGGACAGGGCTAGAAATGCCTCCCTCTACTTCACCTGCCACCGCAATAATATCGCTCCCTGATTCATCCTGACCAACTTCAATGGGTTGAGTTTTTCTACTTTCTTTTAACTTAAGTAGGTGATCCTCCTACACGATAGTGTGGTGTATTCTGGGATGACTTGCTTGTCCTCCGGTACCATAGTTTGTACCAAGCTTACCACGCCGAACACCTTGCTGACAAATTGAGCATATAGCAACGTTCTCCTCCTTGGCGCTAACAGAAAAGAAGTCCCAAACTGGGGAGGAGAACTTTCTGACACTGCTGGATGTGCCACTTTCAATACCAGATGAACTGGAGAGTGTGCTTGAAATGTGACCCTGTGCACCTAGACTGTGACTTTTACTACCACTACCTACTGAGATGGTTGAGCTGGATGTAGGTCCCTGCCGGGCCTTGGAAAATATGGCAGCTGGAGGTAGTGGTGGTGTAACCTGTGTTGGTAATATCCGTGCTACATCCCGCTCAGTAGCAGCTTTTCTGGATAGGGTGAGAATGTTGGTCTCCAATCCCTTTGGGACGGGAGTATTATGCGTGATGACTGGCTCGTCTTCATCAACATCATCTTCACCCCCTCTTCTACATCTACCTCCATAACTCCAAGTTTTTCTGGGACCTTCCTTTTCAGAAGCATTGTCTTGTGGCGTATATCACTCTTAGACTGAGCTTGTGGGAGCCAAGTGGCATCACGATCATCAGAAGCGGGGCTTGAAGAAGAAGATGATGGACTAAGCCTCCTTTTCCTTGCTGGTGGTCTGGAAGACAATAGATCTTCTGAAACAGTGGTTTGACTTTGCTCCACTTTGTCTGCAGGAAGCTCGATTTCCTGAAATGCCCCTACCTCAGGAGCAACAACTACTATGGTGGGCTGATGCGGCCGCTGCTGTTCTTGTTGTGGCTGCTGCTGTTCTTGTTGTGGCTGCTGCTGTTCTTGTTGCAGCCGCTGCTGTTCTTGTTGTGGCTGCTGCTGTTCTTGCTGCGGCTGCTGCTGTTCTTGTGGCTGCTGCTGTTCTTGTTGCGGCTGCTGCTGTTCTTGTTGCGGCTGCTGCTGTTCTTGTTGCGGCTGCTGCTGTTCTTGTTGCGGCTGCACACTGATCTGCTGAGTTTGCGCCTGCGTTGAACTTGATTGTATACTCCTTTGCGGTAATGACATTTCTTCAACATCGCTGCTCGTTAGTAGACTGGCTACCTCTGCGACACTAAAGCCCTTGGGCCTAGGTTGGTGGGGTTGGACCTCTGTGCTGCTCCCAGCTTGGTTCCCGGACAACGCTGGCGTAACATTTTTGGTGCCAAAAAAAACATTGGCCGGCACACCACCAGTCGTGGCTAATGGCACCTCCTTTTTCTGTTCCTTCTCCTCACCGGCAACTTTCTTGGTACTGGACCTGGTACCTTTCTTTGGGGCCATCTTCTTCAGATGGCAGGCAGGATGCAGATGCACAACAAGTTCTGGTCACACGTGGACGTGATGCGCAGCAGGACTTCTGTCTGGCTGGCAGTACAACGGGTAGCCTGGTGATGCTGATGACACCTCCTCCTCTGTCTTTTGTGCACCTAAAAGCAAATAAGCCAGGAGAAGAACATCAGTGAAATGTTGCATTTGTTGTTGTGGTTCAGTTACTTAGTACTGTACTAGTGCAAACAAAAAGATAGTCTAGCCATTTATGACTTTTTTTTTAACTAGGGCTATGTTATACTATTTTGTAATAATAACCACCAAAATAAAAATGTAATGGAAGTGGGGTGGACCCTATTTGCCATTAAATTATTTGAGCATCTCAGCATCCATGGAGCTGCTGCTGGGAAAGGGGGTGGATGGATGGAGGCAGTTAGCCAAATAGCCAATAGGAAAACCATGCAGGCCTACGGCAAAAGCAGGACACTAATAACTCCAAGCTAGGGGCCTGGGAAACACCAGCGGCTGACAAAAGGCCTATAAAAGCCAGGTAAAGGATGCATGCTAAAGCACACTGCTCTGCCTTTTTAATGAAACAAAATGGAAATACGAACATTCACAGGCCCCAAAAAGATATGCAGGGTGCATGCATTGCACACCAACACACCAGACACATACAACAAAATCATGTCTTTAAGACAACCAACATCAGAACGGCCACCCCAAAAAAACACACTTCCCCAACTCAATCCAATGCCATCCATGCCCTAAATAATGTCTAAAAATTCAACAGACCACACAGAAAACACTTGATTAATAAAGATGTGGCTACCTGCTCTGATCCTAGTGGATGAAAAAGCAGGCCTGTTGGCAGACAAGGCCAGGCAAGCTTGCAGGCCTAGGCTTCAAAATGGCCACCAGCCACATGGCCAGGCCCAACAACATCAGAAAGGCCACCCCAATAAAAACACACTTCCCCAACTCAATCCAATGCCATCCATGCCCTAAATGATGTCTAAATTCAACAGACCACACAGAAAACACTTGATTAATAAAACTGTGGCTACCTGCTCTGATCCTAGTGGATGAAAAAGCAGGCCTGTTGGCAGACAAGGCCAGGCAAGCTTGCAGGCCTAGGCTTCAAAAAGGCCACCAGCCACATGGCCAGGCCCAACAACATCAGAAAGGCCACCCCAAAAAAACACACTTCCCCAACTCAATCCAATGCCATCCACGCCCTAAATGATATCTAAAAATTCAACAGACCACACAGAAAACACTTGATTAATAAAGCTGTGGCTACCTGACCTGATGCTAGTGGATGAAAAAGCAGGCCTGTTGGCAGACACAAGCTTGCAGACCTAGGCTTCAATATGGCCACCAGCCACATGGCCAGGCCCAACAACATCAGAAAGGCCACCCCAAAAAAAAACACTTCCCCAACTCAATCCAATGCCATCCATGCCCTAAATGATGTCTAAATTCAACAGACCACACAGAAAACACTTGATTAATAAAGCTGTGGCTACCTGCTCTGATCCTAGTGGATGAAAAAGCAGGCCTGTTGGCAGACAAGGCCAGGCAAGCTTGCAGGCCTAGGCTTCAAAAAGGCCACCAGCCACATGGCCAGGCCCAACAACATCAGAAAGGCCACCCCAAAAACACACTTCCCCAACTAAATCCAATGCCATCCATGCCCTAAATGATATCTAAAAATTCAACAGACCACACAGAAAACACTTGATTAATAAAGCTGTGGCTACCTGCTCTGATCCTAGTGGATGAAAAAGCAGGCCTGTTGGCAGACAAGGCCAGGCAAGCTTGCAGACCTAGGCTTCAAAAAGGCCACCAGCCACATGGCCAGGCACACCAACATCAGAAAGGCCACCCCAAAAATACACACTTCCCCAACTCAATCCAATGCCATCCATGCCCTGAATGATATCTAAAAATTCAACAGACCACACAGAAAACACTTTATTAAGAAAGCTGTGGCTACCTGCTCTGATCCTAGTGGATGAAAAAGCAGGCCTGTTGGCAGACAAGGCCAGGCAAGCTTGCAGGCCTAGGCTTCAATATGGCCACCAGCCACATGGCCAGGCCCAACAACATCAGAAAGGCCACCCCAAAAAAACACACTTCCCCAACTCAATCCAATGCCATCCATGCCCTAAATGATGTCTAAATTCAACAGACCACACAGAAAACACTTGATTAATAAAGCGGTGGCTACCTGCTCTGATCCTAGTGGATGAAAAAGCAGGCCTGTTGGCAGACAAGGCCAGGCAAGCTTGCAGGCCTAGGCTTCAAAATGGCCACCAGCCACATGGCCAGGCACAACAACATCAGAAAGGCCACCCCAAACAAATACACTTCCCCAACTCAATACAATGCCATCCATGCCCTAAATGATGTCTAAATTCAACAGACCACACAGAAAACACTTGATTAATAAAGCTGTGGCTACCTGCTCTGATCCTAGTGGATGAAAGCAGGCCTGTTGGCAGACAAGGCCAGGCAAGCTTGCAGGCCTAGGCCACCAGCCACATGGCCAGGCCCATCAACATCAGAAAGCCCACCCCCCCAAAAAAACGCTTCCCCAACTCAATCTAATACCATCCATGCCCTAAATGATGTCTAAATTCAACAGACCACGCAGAAAACATTTGATTAATAAAGCTGTGCCTACCTATTCTGATCCTAGTGGATGAAAGCAGGCCTGTTGGCAGACAAGGCCAGGCAAGCTTGCAGGCCTAGGCTTCAAAATGGCCACCAGCCACATGGCCAGGCCCAACAACATCAGAAAGGCCACTCCAAAAAAACACTCTTCCCCAACTCAATCCAATGCCATCCATGCCCTAAATGATGCTTGAAAATGAAATACATTCAAAAAACACCAAAGGAACAGTTGCTTCATCATGCACACACCCATGAGGACATGCCCATGACTAGCTCGGGCCTACTACTGACTACTACTACCCACAAAATTTTTAAAAAAAGGAATGATGATAGTTACCAAAAATAAATTGTAGTTACAACAACTGCAATGCCCACAATCAAACAGACACAACAACCACTTACTTGTAAAATATCCTATTAAAAAAATCCTTGAATCCAATTGCAATGATGCAGCAGACAAAAAGAGTGATCTTTCCAGCTCAAAATCCAAAGGCAGAATGAGCAGGAGATGGACAAAGCACTGGGAGGAGCCTGCTGGACAGGAACAGGAAGTTGGAGATTCTGTGTCACTTCCTCCCTCTCCCCACCTTTTTAAAAAAGGACTCCTTGCACAAAAAAGGACAGGCAAATGTCAATCTGAGGAGTTGTTTTCATCCAAAATCCTCATTTGCAGAAGGTTTCATGCTGCTAGAGCTGATATTCTTCTCCAAATTGAAATTTTACATGTTCGAGTTCTCGAGCTTCACATTACTTCCGCCGGATGTTGAAGTCGTGTCGAAAATGACATGATCGCGTTCTCTCGCTCCCTGTCGCGTTGGATATGACGTGTTCGGGGTCTCTTTCTCCTTTTCGCGTTCGATTAGACGTGCCCGCGTCCTCACGCTCTCGCTTGCCGTGTAGAATGACGTGTTCGAGATCTCAATCTTCTCATACTCGCGCGGTGCATGATCGCGAGAAGAATGACGTGGCCGCGCGACAAATGACGTGATTGCGCGACAATGCGAGCGTGAACTGTTGCGAGACAGCGCAAAATGGCTACCAACAATCCAATATCTCGTGGAGAACGCAACCGGGTCGGGAAAACTTGTCAGCTAACGTGGGGATTCAGGTAAGGCGATCGTGCGCACGCAAGAATGTATTTTTTTACAGCGCGAGCAAATAACAAATTATCGCTAAGCTGCGGAATGCGGAAATGTTGACATTTTCGCGCTTTCCGCGGAACGCGAAAATGCCAAATTATCGCAATTTCTGCGAACGGAATGGAATTTTGGCCCAGGCCTACTTTCTATGCCAAAATGAACTCCCTCATTTTGTTCCTTTTTATATTAAATGTTTTAAGAGTTACCACTTTATTCCAATCAAGATGGCTTCAGGTGTGCAATACGTTTGTCATAAGTAGGACTGTTAGAGCTCTAGTTGTTCTTTAGAAAACTCTGGGAAGCTACAGTAGAACACAAAGGAATCAACTGACAGTCTCTGCCCTTGTTGGATGTACATGTTTTACTGAGAATGTCAGACTTCATTCTCACATGACTGAGAAAGATAATGTGAATTTACAGAAAATATGCTCTCAGTTTAGCTTATAAATCACCTTCCAAACCTCTGTGGGAAAAGCATGAGAAAATAGTGTTCTCTCAAACATGATTCATGATATCACAGCAGAAGGCTTTTTCACATGGTAAAATCACCTTAGAACACACCGCAATTCCTAAAATGAGTATGGTGCCATCAACAAACGATTTATAATGTAGCTAAAGTCTTAAAACCGTCTATTAACTACAATGCTTTTTAATGAGGTGCTATAAGATGGCTGCCAACACTTCTTGGATGAAGTAGTGACAGCCATTTAGATCTCACGATGAGATGTGTGATTAGGCTCCACACAGATGTATATGTGATTTTGATTTTCTCAGGAACTACAAAATGGATTTACACCATTTAAGGAAAAGGCACGACTCTGAAGCAAGGTCTACCTTTCTGCCAAATTTGGTGTAATTCCGTTCAGCAGTTCGGGCTGTAGCTGCGGCTAAAGGTCCTATGGGAAATCGCATGGGAAAAACACGTTTTGGGACCCCCCTTTTTTCTCAGCCCCCGCTACACGAATCATCCCGAGACTTTCAGGATAGGAGCAGACCGGAGCTGGCCAAACGTTTTGAATATTTCGTGAAGATTCGTCAACAGGCGACAAGGTTATTCCAAATAGAATGTTGCGGATTTCCTATGGAAAATAGGTCCTAACTATAACTACCCACTGGCGACCGCCAGTAGGTTATATATATATATATATATATATATATATATATATATATATATATATATATATATATATATATATATATATATATATATATATATATATATATATATTTCGGGCGTCACTCACCCTTGTTCACATCAACGAGTGGAGGTAAAATTGCCATTTTTAAGTTGTGATGCTACACCCATGTGAACACACATCGTGAATAAACATAAACAAAATACTGCACACATTTGAATGTTAGGTATATACCTAAAAGGATATCTCAGTCATTTTACTGTGATATCACTTCCTTCATTTCAAAAGGTGCCCCTTAATTACACATTGTTACTGTATTCAATTGACATCTTATTTAATTAGGGTGAAAACGAAATTAGTGCATGTCAGACATTAAATGCAGAAAGTGTTCTTAAGAATTCATATTGAATTTCTTCTCAACATCGTAAACACCAGGTCCTGAGATGAATCTCATAATATATAGTTGTATAGACGGCACATTGTTACCGCCCATAAGTACAAATTTCATCTGTAACAAGGCAGAAATATAAATTATATAAATATATAAATATATTAAGAATATTAAAAACCATTCAGTAATATTGTTAATAATACTTATGTGCAAAATTGCTGTCATTTCAGTCTACAACCTATAGACAAGGATCCGGTAATACTGATATTTCTGCATAAATGCAAGTATACAACCATCATCTAATATTCGTGTAAATTTCTATATTTCTTAACCCAAGATGCGGGCAACCTAACTGTCCTAATTGAAAGACCATATCCTAAACATAACATAAACACCTAAAATATTTATAGAGTGTGCAAAATTAGCAAAAGTGTAACTGTGTGAATTACAATAGTGTTATTCCTATGGTGCATGTATCTCTAAAGACATCTAAGCCACATATAAAAAAATATGGAATATATTACAGTTAATTTGTATTTAGCTAAGATAATACACATGTGGCAATAATGAATATACATGCATCATATCTAAAAAATAGAAACAGGGATAAGATACATAAGAAAAACCGGACTTAAAACAGATTAAAAAAAAGGATCAGATCTAAAGATGCTGGTTCATAAAAAGTTATGCAGATCCTCTGTGTTATTAAGGCCAGATGGGAACTTAGTGTCAAGCTCAAGAATTAATTTAGATTCCAACTGTCTTAGGGCTTTCTCACGATCTCCACCTCGACGCAGTTTTGGAATAGCTGCTGCCACAAAATAATTTAAACAACTAAGATCATTGTTATGTGTAGATTTAAAATGGCGAGCCACCGGGTATGCGGAGTCGTTATTAACAATAGCGCGTAGATGCTGTAATATCCTGACATGCACTTGTAACCTAGTACTACCTACGTACTTAAGTCCACAAGTGCACGTCAGGACATACACAGCAAACTCTGTTTTACAAGTGAAATTGCCCCTAATGGCTTTTTTGTCTGGGCTGAAAGGAGAAAGATAATGTGTGGTATTGATACCAAATTTACACGCCCTGCAAGTGGTGCATTTAGTAAAGCCATTTTTGGGCTGTAGCCACATTTTGACTGTGGTTAGTTCCGGACATGCCTTACCAATTTGTGTGCGCATAGAGATGCCCTTTCTGTATGTGACAGTTGGTTGGGATAGTAATCTAGTTGATGAGCGCTAGGTGGCGCTAGCCAAGATGGCCGCGCCGAGGTAGAGCTCTGCGATGCCTGACCCCTCGCATCCGTCCTGATCCTGTTGCTGCTGTCCTGGGCGCACTCCACTTCCCGAAATCTGCTGCGGAGCCGTAACCCCACCCTCGCTGCAACTTTGGGCCGTGTCCGAGCCTTGGGGACTGAGTTCTGCCGCCTGAGAGCGGCACCGTTGCTGAGGCGCGTTTTCGGCCGGTTCTTCGGCCGGCGGCGCCTGCTACGAGCGCCCACGGCGTCACACGTGGGACGTGGGCCGCTGTCTGCTGGCGACTGGACTGAGGCAGGAGACGCCCGCGGAGACGAACTACGGCTTGGAGCGCGCGGCGGGTGAGTCGGAGGGGGGGCGACGGCTCCTAAGCGCCTCCCCGGACCACCCCGGCCGCGGGGCCCCGATCGGCGGGCAGGCCGGCCCGGGTGCTGAGAGCCTATGTGACCGGGCCCGGCTTGGTGATTGCCGCCTCCTTGCGCGTCGTAGCGCCTTGGCCTGCGGGCCGGTGTGTCCCCCGGGGGACTGCCCTCCTCTGCCCCTCCTGCCCTCCGCTCTGCATGCCAGGTGGGGATTTGCTGCTGGCGGGGTGGAAGCTTGGCCCTTCCTGGATCTCCCGACAGGGAAGCTACGCTGGACTGTTCTGCCTGGTGCCATTTGTTCGACACTGTTGCTGAGGGGACCCCCCCCCCCCCTCGCCCGGCGAGGCCGCCCACGGAGCTGTGTCAGGGCTGGAAAGGGGCGCCCTGCGACATCTGCGTCCCGGGAAGGATCGAGCCGCGGGCCCCGAGCTGGGGAATAGTGGAGCTCCGAGCTGCAGGACTGCCCCGACGGGCTGAGGTCGTGGACGGCGCTGGTGTGGCCCGAGTGTCGCAGCTAGCCTGGGGACCGTCCCCCGGACTTGCCCGCAGCGCGGGGCCAGTGGCGGGGCGGTGCTGGTCCGGACCCTGGTTCGGGGGGTGAGCCGTGTGGACCCACCATGGGCAAAGAAAAAGGCCCAAGGCAGCCAGCGGCATCCCACCAAACGAAGATTGACCGCTACGCGACCCCCGACCCCCCGGGGGCCGGCGGGGGGGAGGCGCCCGCCCCCAACAACGACCTGGCCACCATCCTCCACGCAATCGATGCATCTCGCACCTCTCTGGAAGGGATGGTTGGGGAGGTGAAGGTTGACGTCGCGCTTCTGCGGCAGGATCTCCGCAACGCCACGGCCCGCATCACGGAGGCAGAATCGCGGATCTCCGCGACGGAAGACGACATCCATCAATTGCAGGACCAGGTCCGGGAGCTCACGACCCACTCCAAGGAACTGCACAGGCGGGCGGAGGATGCCGAAAATCGCGCCCGCCGCAACAACCTTCGCCTGGTGGGCTTTCCGGAGGGGATCGAGTCGGGCCGGGCCGACGACTTCCTAGAGGCCTGGTTTAAATCCTGGATGCCGGCGGGCAGCTTGTCTACCTGGTTCGTAGTGGAGAGGGCACATCGGTCGCTGGCGTCCAAACCTCCGGTGGGGGCCCCTCCACGCCCCTTTATTCTTCGGATCCTTAACTTCCGGGACAGAGATGCCATTCTGCGGGAGGCTCGGGTGAGTGGCAAACTGGCATATAACAACCACACCATTATGATTTTCCCGGATTACACCCGGGAGGTCCAGGAGCAACGCCGCTCATATACGGAGGTGAAGCAAAAGCTGCGCTCCCTGGGCCTTCAATACCAGCTCCAGTTCCCGGCCCGCCTCCGCCTTGTCTTTCAGGGTAAGACGCTGTTCTTCGACACCCCCAGGGCGGCCTGGACATGGCTTAACGAGGAGAGGCCCCTGCGACAGCTGGACGGGGGGCGGTCCGTTGCGGTCCCCGGGTGCCCGGTGGTGGCTGGGTCCCAGCGGCCGCGGCGCGGGAAGCGCACACGCTCCCGGCAGCGGCGAGGCGCCGCGGTCGCCAAGGTCCGGTCAGCGAGCGCTTCTGGCAGACCAATGAGAGACTCTTCCGCCTCTTCCGAAGCCTCCTCCCGGGCTGCCGGGGGATCCCGACGCCGAGCATCGCCTGGGCCGGACGGGTCTCCGACCCCCCTCATCACGCGCATTGACTCATCGGACCTTTCCCGCAGTCCCGCTATATGACTTTCTCCGTGTTTCTTGCAGTTGCGGGGAAGGTGACTGCCTTGCCCGGGGGCGGGGGTGGGGGGCTCCACCATATTGTACTTCCCAGTACCAGCCCAGGTCAGAACAATGTCATCCGTACTTCAGGAGGGGTCCACTACGCTCTTTATACCCGAGCACCTGAGCTTGGGGTCTTGTGACTGTTAGTTTGGTTCGGGCGACAGATGCTTCTGGTTTCGAAGTGTAGGGTGGGGGGTGGGGGGTTGGGGTTTGGTGTTTGCTTGGGGTCTCTCTTTACGAGACTGTTTTGTTTAGGTTTGAATTGTTATTTGCTGAGCCACTCACACAGCGCTGCGCGGCGGCCGGCGTCGTGTCCCTTCATCCCGCTCTTCCTGTGCACTCTGCTGCCGCTCACCTTTAACCACCGTCCGACCACTTCCCCTGGTGGAGCCCAGTGGTCCCTCCGGGGCATGCGCGCTCCGTGCCCCATCCTGCTGGCGCCCGGGTCCACGGGTGTCCCCCCGGCGCTCCCTGCCTGCCCCCTTCCCGGCGCGCTTCTTTCTCACGGATGCCATGGCTGATTTAGCTCCCAAAGCCCAGGTGCGCATCCTGTCCTGGAATGTGAATGGCCTGCTGGACCGGCTTAAGCGCACTGTCGCTCTCAAATACGCCCAGCGCGTGGGCGCTGACGTGATCCTGCTTCAGGAAACCCACCTCCTTGGTGAGAACTGTCCCTTTCTGGCGCGCTTCGGATACGACCGGGTGTGGCACTCCGTGTTCTCGCGCGGGTCGCGTGGGGTTGCGGTCCTCCTGCGCCGTTCCTTTCCCTTTGTGTTGGCCCGGGTGGTGCACGACTCCCAGGGGAGGGCGGTTGCGGTTACCGGCACGCTTGAGGGCCGACCACTCAGCCTCTTGTCACTCTATGTGCCGCCCACGGGGCTGTCCTCGGCCTTAGCTCTGGCTGCGTCCTGGCTAGCGACTTTTCCGCCCGGCACTGTTGTCATTGGAGGGGATTTCAACGCCGTTTCGGCCCCGCACCTCGACTCTTCGGGCCCGGTCTCGGACTCCCGCGCGGCGCGGGCGAGGCAGCTGGCCGGATGGGCGGAAGCTCAGGGACTCTGCGACGCGTGGCGGCTCTGGCACCCACACACGCGACAATACACACACACCTCAGCCGCCCACCACTCTCAGGCACGTATCGACGCGATCTTTGTCCCCCCGGCCGACTGCCCGGGTATCCAAGACGTCCGTATCCTTTCCCGGGGGATATCCGATCATTCTCCGCTTTTATTGGGCTTGGGCCCCCCGCCTCACGGGGCTCGCCAAATGTGGCGCTTCAATGCATGGTTCCTGCAGGACAAAACGCTCCGTAAGGAGGTGGGATCCGCGCTGGCCCTCTATTTTGGTGACAATGACGGATCGGTCTCCTCGGCGGGCACCCTCTGGGAGGCATGTAAGGCCACGGTTAGGGGGGTTGCCAAGGCGCAGGTGGTGAAACATCGCCAGACACGGCTGCAGCGGCTCACGGCCTGTGAGGCTCAGGCGCTGCATCTGGAACAATCGGTTTCTGACTCCGGGGATCCGGCCGAGGCCCGGCAGCTGCGGCTCCTACGCGAGGAGATTCGTCAGCGGTCGCTTGACGCGGCTAAACTTCTCTGGCAATCCTCGGTGGCGCGGGTATATGGCTGGGGCGACAAAAATGGGGCGCTCCTGCACCGACTGGCCACTTATCCCAGGGCATCGCGCATCATCCCGGCGGTGACCGACTCGGGGGGCACGCTTCAGTCCTCGTCCGTGGCTATAGCAGACGCTTTCGCTCAGTACTACTCGCAACTCTACCGGGCACGAGCTTCGGATCTGCCTTTGGCGTCATTGCTCACCGCTGGTAATTTACGCCTTCCCCGGCTGCGGCCCAGTGATTGGGAGAGTCTGGAGGTTCCCATCTCTCCTGAAGAGATCGGAGACGCGATAGGGCGCACATCCGCCGGGAAAACCCCTGGTCCGGACGGGTTCCCACAAGAATTTTATGCCACTTACAAGGAACACTTGGTTCCGCGGCTGGGTGCCCTATATGCGGAGGCGATTGAAAGAGGTTCCTTCCCCCCGGAGGCTGACCTTGCCACGATTGTGGTCCTGCCTAAATCCACTCCACCGCCCAGGGACAGGTCGGCCTACCGGCCGATCTCTCTGATCAATACCGATATCAAACTGTATGCGGCGGTTCTGGCCCAGCGGCTACGGCCCCTCCTGTCGTGCCTGGTGCACCCGGATCAATGCGGCTTTATGCCGGATCGGGGCACCCGCCACTGCCTCCTCCGCCTCCACGTGGCTCTGGCACACCGCCATCGCATATCTCCCTACCTCACTCTCCTGCTCGCCGACTTCGAGAAAGCCTTCGATTCGGTGGGATGGCCCTACCTGTTCGACGTATTAGCCCATATGGGCTTCGTTCCCAAGTTTGTTGGGATGGTGCGGGTTCTGTACGCGCGCCCTCGCGCTAGAGTGTTGGTTAACGGGGCGCTGTCGAGAGCGTTCCCGATCAGTCGGGGCACGCGGCAGGGGTGCCCACTCTCACCCCTTCTTTTTGCGCTCGCAATGGAGCCCCTTGCTGCCCTAATCAGAGCGGACTCTCTCATTCGGGGATGGGAATGGCCGGGCCTTGAGGCGGACAAGATCGCCCTCTATGCGGACGACGTTCTGCTGTACCTTGGCGACCCAGCGCGTTCGGGCCCTCGAGCTCTCCATACCTTGGGCCGCTTTGCCCGCGCCTCTGGCCTCCGCCTCAATTCGCACAAGTCGGTCCTCGTACCCCTTCACCCCTCCCGGGAATGCTTCGACTGGCAGACCACGATTCCCCTCCGCCGGCTGTCTTTCAAGTATCTGGGCATCTGGGTCTCCCTCCTCCCGGAATTGAGCTGGGCGCTCAACGTGGCCCCTTTGGTCAAGAGAGCCAAGGCAGACCTTACTCGGTGGCACTCTCTCCCGCTGAACCCGCTGGGGAGAGTGGCGCTCTACAAAATGATGATCCTCCCCCGGTTTCTGTATGTTTTGCAGAACACTCCGGTGTCCTTTCCGAGGTCGTGGTTTCGTGAGTTGGATGGGATGGCCACCAGGTTCCTCTGGGGTGGGAAGAGGCCACGGTTGGCCTTGCCGATCTGCCGCCTCCCCACCTTTGATGGGGGGCTGGGCATGACCAACCTCTACCTTTACTATCTGGCCACCCGGCTTCTGGTCATTCATGACTGGTTTGGGGGGGGATGGTCCGATCCGGCCTACAGGGTGGAACTGGAGGCCTTGGGTCTCCCCAGTGTTCAGGACCGCATGTACGGCGCCCCGATTCCCACCTCCTGCCCCGATATCACCAAGGCGGTCTTCCTGGCTTGGCGGGCAGCACTCCGCCACACCGGATGGACCGGGAAGCTGACGCGCGCCACCCCTTTCTGGCATGGGACATGGTTACGGGAGGTTGCGGGGTTGGAGGGTTTTGAGCCGTGGGACTTGCTCGGCATCTCCCAGTTGGGAGATGTATGGCGGGGGGGACGCATGTGCTCATATTCGGAACTGCAGGCGTGTTTTTCTCTCCACCCGTCCCAATTCTATAGGTACCTTCAATTGAGACACGCCATACGGGCCCACACCCCGCTTGACATCCGGCTGCCGGATCATAGCCCCCCGGAGGCTCAGGTCCTGATGGGTAACCTAGGAAGGGGAGGCATATCCAGAATATATCGTTCCCTTGTTAATAATACCCCTGTGCCCCAGGAGGGTCTGAAGGAGCGATGGGAGGAATGGGTGGGTCCCCTGGACGAGATCGATTGGCGGGAAGCCCTTATGGCTCCCAGGCTAGTGACGGCATCCGCCAAACTGAGACTCATTCAAATCTACTATCTGCGCACGGCCTACCTTACACCAGCGCGCCTGCGCCGCGCGGGCCTCTCCACCGACGCAGCTTGCCCTCGTTGTAGCTTTGACCCGGCTGACTTCCTCCACATGGTATGGTCCTGCCCGGAACTGGAGGGGTATTGGAGTGGTATAGAAACTGACTTGACGGAGGTCCTGGGGTGGGAGGTACCGCACGACCCCAAACACATCCTACTGGGTATCACTGACGGCCTGGACGGCACGCGCGCCGAAAAAGTGTTTCTCATGACAGCGTTAATGGTGGCAAAAAGGGACATTGCGGCAGCCTGGAAACAGCCGCAGCCGCCTAGTCTGACCAGGTGGAGCGCGGGGGTGGACTGGTGTGCGGCGCAGGAGCGGACTCTTTACCAAGCTCGGGGCTGCCACAAAAAGTATCGCAGGGTTTGGGGGAAATGGTTAGGGAATGTATTGTGATTGGTAGGGTGGGGTGGGGCGGAAGGGGGAGGTGGTTTCGGGGGTGGGGGGCGGTAAAGGGGATTGATTCCCAGATGGGATTAATGTATAAGGCTGGTCTGAAAGGCTCACTGTTTTTTGTTGCACATGAAAACAATAAAAACTTGTTTATCAAAAAAAGTAATCTAGTTGATAGTACCCCATCCGTTAAGATAATCGGCCAATGACGTTTAATTATGGCACGGATTTTCCTCTCTTGCTTGTTAAAAGCAGTAATCAACCTTGGAGCAGATTTATCATCAGGTAAGATTTCCACTTTGTTAGTGAGAAGGGATGCCCTGAATCTTTCCCTGGTTTTGTTCAGAGCTGTTTTTAAAATTTTCTCACTATATCCTCTTTCTTTAAATCTACTGTATGCTTCCTCAGTACATCTGTTTAGATCTTCATGGTTGTTACAGATCCTCTTGAGACGCAAAAATTCCCCATATGGGATGTTATCAACCATATGCTTGGGATGTGTGCTGCTGGCATTCAAAATCAAATTGCAAGCCGTTTCTTTTCTATGCAATGTCGTACCTAATGCTCCATCCCCTTTGTACACCTTCACATCTAAAAAGTCAATACTGTTTCTGCTCATGTTGGACGTAAATTTGAGATTGAATTGTGATGCTTTAGTTTCACTACCTTTCCAAACTACAAAAACATCATCGATGTAGCGCATCCAGTACAAAACATTCTCCTTAAAAACATTAGCATGGGTAATCTTGAGGACCTGCTCCTCCCACCAGCCAACATGCAAACATGCATAGCTGGGGGAGAAGCAAGCCCCCATCGCCACGCCTCTTTTTTGTAAGTACAAATCATTACCAAATATGAAATAATTATTGTGTAAACACCATGAAATTAAACTCAAAAGCATCTTATTATGATGATAAAATTAAATAGGTCTTAGCCCCAGAAAGTGTTCTATTGCCGCTAGTCCAGTGGAGTGTTCGATACTAGTATACAAAGATTCTATATCCAATGTTATAAAAAGTAAATCATCTGACCATGTGATGTTCTCTATCTTTGATAAAAAATCACCAGTATCTTTGATGTAGCTCGGTAATGCTTTAACAAACTCTTGTAAGAAAAAGTCAACATATTGGGTCACCGTTTCCCCTACACTGTTGATAGCCGATATGATAGGTCTACCGGGAACTGGTGTTGTCTTTTAATGTACTTTTGGGATGAAATAAAGTTTGGCCATTGTTGGATGTTCTATGTTCAGAAACTTAAATTCCTCTATAGAGATGACCCCTTCTCTTTTCCAAGCAATTAGTTCCTTCTTTAAAGTTTGTTTGGCCACATTGTACTTGTTGAAAGAAGTTTTCTCATAACACTCCACATCCTGTAGATGCCTTGTGGCCTCTAATATATAATCTTTCTGGCGCCAAAGAACCATATTGGCACCTTTGTCCGATTTTGTTACTATAATTTCATGCATATTTCCCAATTTTTTTATTAATTTGGCATATTCTACTTCTTGTTCACTTTTGTACCGTTTTTTATGTTTTGTACGATAATGAAGCTTTTTTATATCTTCAATTACAAGTTCATGATAAATGTCAATAGCATCCTTAGGCATAATGGGTATAAACTTTGATTTGGCTTTGAATGGACTGATGCCGGCTCCCAATTATGATATATGTTCTATGTGTAGACCTTCCTGCGTGGAGCACAGATCTCCCTCCAAATCAATCCCCAATACTGTCTCTTTATTGAGGTGTTGCATGTCTCGTAATAAAGTAGCATCTGAAGCTTTCAATTCACTGCTAAATGTGGTAACATTGGTTTGGCATATGTCCTGGTTGCCCTGTATTTCCTTTAATCCATCCTTGATGGCAAAGAACTTTTTAAGTTTTAATTTTCTAATAAAGCAAAATACATCCACTCTAGTCTGGGAATAATTAAAATCGCTTACCGGACAGAAAGAAAGCCCCAAGCTCAAAAGTTGTTCCTCTGCTTGAGATAAAATCAATGGAGAGAGGTTGATAATAGTGTTGTTGTCTGCTTTCACTTTCTGCGCCAATATGATTTTCTTGTTTGCGCTTTTCCTCTTTTTGCGCTGCTTCCTTCTTCGAATATTTTTACGTTTTCTTGCCTCTTGTTGGTTTGATTCCGAGGCCTTAGCGTTTGGCGTCTGTCGAAAGCTAAAAAATCAACCTCTTCTCCTAAATTTAAGATCTTTGTTTGTCCTGATGTTCCCAGACTGGATGTACTTTCATAGTCAGATGAGACTTCACTCGTGAGAGAATCACTGTTGGTTGCCACATTGATAGTGTTACTGGTTCCTGCCATCTCAGGCTTGTTCACATTTTGAGTGCCTTTTTCAAAGATTGCTTTCTTTGCGTTCTCATACTTGCGCGCGAAAGTAAAAATACGACCTTCTTCATAGTCGTATTTATCTCGAAGGAATTTCTGTGCCTTACGATTTTTAATTTTTTCCTCCTGTTTGTTCACTCTCTCCTCAATGTCGCGCTTTGTTTTGGTGATGAACTCACTTGGTTCCAATTTGGCCAAATGCTCCGAAATTGCTGCTATTTCTTCCATAATAGCATGTCGGTCTATTTCAGCATACTTGACCAAGATACGCACCAAATTCATTGATACAGCCAGATTGCTTTCTCCCCATTCCTTTAGCATGTTTGGGTTGGGGTTCTCAAAACTGGGGGCTAACAGGATACGCAGGCCCCTGGGAATACGACCAACCTCAATGTATTTAGTCAGGGATTTGTGTTCCCACCATTTAGTCGTCTCTGCTCTCATACATTTTTCAAGTCTCTTAAGTAAGTTCTTCGCGTCCGTTTCCTTGCCGGTATTTGAAATATTTGTACCTTCCCGCTCAGCAGGGTTGTTAGGCATATCTTTAAACAATTCTTCTGCAGCAGCCTTTTGGGTACGAACCACCTCGGCTGACATCGTCATAGGAAAACACAGCGATGCACGGCTAAAGCATCTGACGCCTGCCGGAAACTGCTTTAAATCACCTCCCCACCTTAGTTTGTATTGCGATGCTCGCGGATCTTAGCACCAACGGAAATCAGTGTTGATACCGTGAAGCCGTAAACCGATACAACCACACGAGCGTTGTGCAATTCCTAAGGGGGTTGCCACCAAAACTCCTTTCTCGGATCCACACTGTTGTCGGTTGAGGGCGGTAACCTCTTGCAGAAGAGGGGGTTCGTCACGAAAGCAACCACCTTTCGTAAAATGGTATAGAAACACACCTGATCCTTAGTATACTTGCAGCTTCCTTTTCGCTGACCCAGTCACCAAGGAATCACGAACCACGGATTTAAAGCAGCAATATGTTTATTTCAGCTGTAGAATCCTTTGAAGACGCGTTTCGGGCGTCACTCTCCCTTGTTCACATCAATACACACACACACATATATATTCACATAAAAAAACAAAGGTTACAGGGACGTTATAGCTAGGAAAAAGAATTTGGAATCCTTGGAAATTAACTGAAAGAAAACAAAGGTTACAGTGTCATTATAGTTAGGATATGGTAATAAAAACTTCAGAAATTCAGTGAAAAAACAAAGGTTACCAGGATGTTATAGTTAGGCTCAGGTTTCAGTCATACAGAACCAGTGAAATTCAGCAGTTAGAGTTAGCTGAGCTAATCATAACTGGCGTTCCGCGGTGAGCGCGAAAATGTCAAAATTTCCGCAATCCGCATTGTACCGGAAATTTTTTGCTTGCTCGTGCTGTAAAATAATACATTCTCGCGTGCGCGCGATCGCCTTACCTGAATCCCCGCGTTCGACAACAAGTTTTCCCGGTCCGGCCGCGTTCTCCACGAACTGTTGGATTGTTGGTAGCCATTTGCGCTGTCTTGCGACAGTTCGCTCCCGCAGTAACGTAATTCGTCGTGCGATCACGTCTCTCTTCTCGCGATCATGCACCGCGAGACAAGTGAAAACCAGATGGCCGCGCCTGCGAGCAACCGCATGGGTAAGTTGGTGAGCCACGACCATGCAGAAATATCGCGAACGGGCGGGAAAAACACTTCAGCATCTTCGCGATATTTCCGCGTGTTTGCGGAGATTTTTAACATTTTCGGGATAATTTGCGAAAGTGAATTTCGCAAATTCCGCCCACCTCTAGTTCTAGGCTATCCAAGGCTTGGGTGATGCTGCTCTGCCTGCTATTGTCAACAGAGGAGTCCGATGGATCACTCCGGCCTTCACTACTATCCACCAAGCTCTCTTGTTCTAACTGTATCATATTGATAAGGGTATCAATGTCACCAATAGTGACATTGTCCAATTGTCTGGGAACAAGGGGTCTAGTTCTTCTGTTGTCTCCCAGTCTTTTCAAAGTGTGCCATTTTTTTTAATTTTAACTTCCTAACAAATCTAAATAAATCTATTCTGGCATCTGTATAATTGAAAGATTTAGATGGACAGAAAGAAAGTCCCAAACATAAAGTTCTTTTTTCAATATCAGTCATCACTCTTTTAGACAGATTAATAACAGTCTTATTTACCATTTCAGGATCCACCAGCGTATTTTTCTGGAGTGGGTTCTGTGGTTTCCCATGCCGCCCTTTCCTCTGCCTCTTCTGCCATCGTTGCTGGAGTCTTTTGCTTCTGTTTCTACGTTTCCCCGTCCTCTGCCATGTCCTCGTCCTCTCTGTCCTTGTGTATTCAGTGCCGGAGTCTCCTTCGTTGTCCGCCTGCTCCGGCGCAGATGGCAATATTCTTCTAAAAAATTTACTGGGCGGGTCGTGTGATCTATGTTGGAAACTCCTTCAGCTGAAATGTCTGATTCCGTTTCACTTGCCGTGGAAACTGAGGCTGTCCAATTAGATTCTCTGTCTTCAGGTGTTGTAGTCGGCATATCTTTAGTATTGTAAAGATGGTCATATTTGCGACTAAAAGTGAGAATTCTCTCACTCTCATAGTTGTTATAATCTCTGTTAATTTTTCTTTCTTTGCAGGCTTTGATATCCTCTTCATATTTTTTGAGGCGATCCTTCATGGTATTCATTGCCCTTTCCACCGTCTCACATTCTGTCATTTTTTGAGTTCTTCCATTATCTCTTGTATTTGCTTCAGGATAAGATCACTGTCTATCCACGCATATATAACCAAAATCTCCAACATCCTCTTGGAGCTTAAAGGGGAATTTTATGACCATTCTGCAAGCATTGCTGGATTGAGTGTGTCATATGTCAGTGTAGTAAATATCCTTAAGCCCCTGGGTACCATTTTCTGAAACATATAATTTTGTAAGGAAATGGCTTCCCACCACTTCGAAATCTCTATCTTCTTTAACTTTTCAAGTTTGACCAGTTTTTCATCCATTGTGTGGGTATGAATTATCCCTGATCCTGTTCCAGTTCTTGTTTTAGGCCTTCTAGTAAATATAATCTGGGCTGCTGCCCTTCGTTCATCCTCTTCCTCCATTGTGCACTTCATCCTTGTTAATATCACCGTGTCTAGTGGAGTCTATAGTACCCCTGTATCAATACAGGTTCTTCCTGCTGCGTGTCTGCAGACCCCCCCACGTGGATGCAGGAAGATATTTGTATTATTATTATTTGTATATATATATATTACCTTCTGGCGGTCGCCAGTAGGTAGTCATAGTTAAGACCAAGTTTCCATAGGAAGAGCATTTTTTGTTTTGCTTATACCTTTGGCGTCGTTTGGTGAATCTTCATGAACCTTTCCAAACTAATTCTTTGTTCATATCAGCTCCTATGTGGGAAGTTTGGGGGTGATTTGTCGAGGCGGGGGCCGAGAATAAAGGGGGTCCTAAAACGTGTTTTCTCCATATTAATTTCCATAGGGAACTTTAGACAAGGCTACAGGTCGAACGGGTGAACGGAATTACCCCAAATTTGGCAGGGAGAAGGGTCTTGGTCTTTTGCTTATTTGGTGTAAATCCGTTCAGTAGTTTTTGAGAAATATCAAAATTTACAGAGATCGATATTTGGGAATTCTGCCATCTGATTGGCTGAGGCGTTATGAGCACGAGCTTGCTGCTTATTGGTTGTAAGCGCTGCGAGCGGTTGCAACTAGGAAGTGCTGGCTGCCATTTTGTGATTACGTTGAAGTGAGTAAGGGGGTAAAAGGGTGAAAAGCATAGGAAAGAGGAGGGTGGGAGCGCTGTGAGGTCTTTGGGGTGGTTAGGGTGTGCTACACAGTGAGTGTGAAGCGATGTATTTATCCCTACCATTGTGAAAGTGCTGTTTTGCCCAGAGTGAGATGGTGCTGAGATGAGGTGCCGGTACACTCGGGGATGAAACCATGAGCTGATTGCTGTAAACTGATGTGCTCTGGGTGCTTTAGGATACTGGCCGCTATAGCATAGCTGTGCAAGTGGTGTTAGTATGGGTTTAGAGTATAGCGGTGTGAGCTCTGTGGGGTGGTGGGTGTGCTATACAGGGAGTGTGAAGTGAAGTATTCACCCCTAGCAGTGTGAAAGTGCTGTTCTTGCCCAGAGTGAGATGGTGCTGAGCTGAGGTGCCGGTACACTTGGGATGAAACTGTGAGCTGATTGCTGTAAACTGATGTGCTCTGGGCACTGTAGCATAGCTGTGCAAGTAGTGTTAGTATGGTTTTAGACTATAGCGGGAGTGGGAAGCATACTACTCACCTCTACCAGTCTGAAGACTCGAATGGAGTGTTTTAGCAATCAGGAACAAAGAAATAATCGTGAAGAATATAATGCAGAATGTTGCAATGCCACAGAAGACAAATGGTGAAATCAGGTATGTTTAAGAAAGTGGTTGTGTGGGATAAAGCGATGGAGTCTGCAAGTTATATAAAAAGTGTCTTTATGTAAGTGCCATAAATGGAACCACTGGTGCAAGAGCTAAGGTATCCAGCTGAGGCAAACTCCAACCGCTTCTGTTGTATTCAAACGTAAGCTCCTGCATCAGTTAATTCCACATTACATGTTAGAGTTCCATGTGACATAAACAATACCTATTAGACATGAATGACTGTAAATTGTAGAATGAAAATAAAGGTAGGACACGAGTTCCACACTGTGCCAACCAGTTCCTAAACAATGCCGTGTTTTTTGATCTTGATCGCCAGTTCGTGAGCAGAGGCTGAGGATGAGCTAATTTGTGTGAAAGGGCTTTGTGGATAAGAGGCAGGCAGAGAGACGTGTGTACAGAGAATAGATATGGTTTCAAAATGGATGTCGGGTTTAGGTTAATTTAGCAAGTAAATAGCGTATTTGCATAGGCCATACATCCTCCATTCCTGGTTAATGTGGAGAGGTAAGGGCCAATAATGAAAACAGAGTTCAAATGGCTAAGCATACTTAGAAAGTTATTATATGAAAATAGTTCAATTGAAGTGTATTAAAAAATGTAATAGGAAAAAGTCAAAAAAGTTGGAAAAAATCAATTCAATAATAAATTGAATTTCTTACAAGTCTTGGAGATTGCAGTCCAGAAGTTCTTCAGCAGCTTGAGATGCGTAATGTTCCAAGAGGTGATTGTTGCCATTGTGTGAGAAAAGCGAAGCGATCCAATTCATATCCTGGAAGGGACAGTAATGTTCCTCGAATGTTGGAGCGGCAATTTGAATTGTCAGGCAATCTGTGATCTTGTCAAAGGTCACACGTAGCAGGAGATCTTTCGCGGCTGCGCAGAAATCCCATTCCGTCGGGATAACTTTTTGCGTTGCATCCACCATTGCTCCACTGCCCGAACAATCAAGTTCATGGTTTTCAAGATACTCCATAACCTGCAAGGTCTGAGGGATGCACCACGCGGTGGGGAATCAGGGCACGTCTGGAGCAACCAGAGAAGCCCAAAGAAAATCAGAGTTGCCTTCACAGGGACCCACCAGTCGACGGACCAGGTATCGCGAAGGAGCCTCAAGTGGAAATGCAAGACGCGGGCTCACGGAACACTCGTGGAGTGTAGACCCACAATCTTCAGTGCAAAAGGTGCTCGGGGCTTGGGCTACAAGTAACTCAAGGCACAACTTCAGAAGATGTCGAGAAGTTGATGCACTTGCAAAGGTGCACTGTGTCCAGGAGTTCTGGTTCCACATCACTCACGAGGACTACGGGTATCATCTTTGCTGGGGACTTGGGTCGGCCCCTGAGAGGTCTGTAAATCCTCTTCCTGGGCTGCAGATACTTCGGAGTTTGACGGGAGCTTCGGAGATGCAGACTGGCAATTGGGTTTGTTGGTGCCTGCCAAGCAGGGGAGTCACTCCTTGACCCCAAGGGAGATTTCTTCCGTCCTCTAGTCTTGAGTAGAGAGTCGAAGTTGCAGGATTCAGTTGCAGAGTTTCGTCCAGGGATATCTAAAGGCCTGTTGCCAGGGGTTCCTTACTTATACCCAAGAAAGAGGTTGGACTAACTCAGGGGACCCACCTATGTGAGGGTTTGGAAAGAGGGGTGGCTACACCCAATTCCTTTGTCCAATTTCGCTCCAGAGCAGGGGCTGGTAGCCCCTGAACCAGTTTGAGCTGGACTATGCACAGGGACACCAAATGTGCCCCCAGTGCAGGACTTCAACGCACTCTCAGAGTGCACCCACCCAGCCCCAATACACTAAAGCCTGTCTGGGAGGTGGTGATACCTCCCTGTGACAGGAAACCTATTGTCCTGGCCTCCCCTGCTGGAGATTCGGTCAGCAGCAGGAGGCCAGACTCTGCAGCATCCATTTTGTGATGCCATGGCTCTTTTAAGTTGGTACCGGTTATACCAGTGCTGTCGTGTCTCTCCCTCTAGAAGGATGGGATCATACTCCCACACCAGTTACTGGTGTGGGGGTATGATTCCAAGGTGTTTGACACCAAACACGACATGTGTCCGTGCAGCCAGTCCAAAGTTAGCATTTACCGTTTGGTTATAATGCACTTAAGAGTATATGGTCAGGCTGCATAACAGACAACCCCAGAGAAGAGATCCCGAAGGCTGCAGAGAGGCTAGGCTCATGCCTGGGCACCCTCTCACACAAAACCAAGCACCCTGCCTTCAGGATTGATAAGGCCTGCCATAGGGGTGACTGATAAGTTTCTATGTGCAGTGATAGGTGAAATATAGAGAACCTTTATCTCAGTAAGGGATGTATGCACCACCTTACCCAGGCTGCAGTAGCAGACCTGTGGTGTCATTTTGGAGGGCTTTCCAGGGGTGGCATAATACATGCTTCAGCCTCTGGTAGGCCTCTGGGGTACCTATGCCCTGGGTACATAGTATACCATATACTAGGGACTTATAAGGGCACCACAGAATCCAATCTGTGATGTACCTAGGGTACATGGAATCAATTTATAGAGGAAGCAACTAGGCTGGGGACCTGAATAGCAGGTTCCTAGACAAACTAAGTCAAAAACCATCAAAACACCAGAAAGAAAGTGGGGGCAACCATGTAGTCAGATTCCACCTTCCTACACTGCCAACTTAGGGCGAACAAAGCAGACACAAGGAGATGATGGACGGAGCGCTGAAACTTTTCAGACACTCATCCCCAGTCACAGATCTGGGTTGAATCCATCACCATTCTTTAGCTCCCTTGGCCACCTCAGTTCAGACCCAGCTATATGCAAATCAGTCTTGATCCTGTGCATCATGGGCCCAGTCCAGCCCGAACTGCCAAGCCAGGTCTTCCCTGATCCGGAAACAAGCATCCTGGGACCGGTTTCCGGGTAACACCCTTCATCAGCCAGGCCAACTTGAATCCAGTGGCAAAGTGAGCAAGGGACCCACGTCTGGGCATACCCTGTCAACTTAGGGTGAACAAAACAAACACAAAGAGATGATGGACGGAGCACTGAAACTTTTCAGACACTCACCCCCAGTCACAGATCTGGGTTGAATTTATCATTATTCTTAAGCTCACTTCGCCACCTCAGTTCAGCGCCAGCTATATGCAAATCAGTCTTGACCCTGTGCCTCATGGGAACAGTCCCGCCCAAACGTCCAAGCCAGGTCTTCCCTGAATCGGAAACAAGCATCCTGGGACCGGTTTCTGGGTAACACCCTTCATCAGCCAGGCTAGCTTGAATCCAGTGGCAGAGCGAGCAAGAGACCCACATCTGGTCATACCCTGCCAACTTAGGGCAAACAAAGCAAACACAAGGAGATGATGGACGGAGCGCTGAAACTTTTCAGACACTCATCCCCAGTCACAGATCTGGGTTGAATCCATCATCATTCTTTAGCTCACATGGCCACCTCAGTTCAGACCCAGCTATATGCAAATCAGTCTTTACCCTGTGCCTAATGGGAACAGTCCAGCCCGAACTGCCAAGCCAGGTGTTTGCCTAGAAGGAAACATTGCTATTTTACATAAACACTGGGCTTTCCTCAAGTTGCCTTCACATCGACTTTTGTCACAAATTTGCATTTGTGACCCTTTGGGCTAGTTTCCTAGAAACACAGACCTTGCTTACAGGAGTCAACTTCGCGAGAACACTATTGTAATATCTTGACACTATGTACAAGGCCTAAACGTACGTTATGCAAATGTGTTTGTTATTTTCACCCACATGACAACACAGCTATCTGTAGCACACAAACAATGGCAGAATATACACCAACACCCTAGACACATAGATTAGGGTACACATAGTAGGAGTATGCCAGATTGTCATATTATTTCATATGCTTGCATACATGATGGTGGAACTTTTTGTATTGTTCACTGTCCTGATACTTCTTATAACTTTCATCTGCTTCTGTATATTGATCAGTGCAGCACATATATTCTATCCAAGAATCATGTTGGTTCTATAAATATTGAAAACGTCCTTCTGTGTATTCTTTGTATATATCTGTGAGCAACAGAGAGCACAAGTGTATGGGCGAAAGGTTCTCAATCTGCCACCACAGTTCCTGTGGGGACAGGGCTGTCATGTTCAGTGGTTAGCAGAACTGTTTGCTCCCTGTCTCAATTTAGGGGGAGTGGTGGCACTGTGAGCTAGCTGGTCTACGGGACAACATATCCTGCATGGGTGCACGGAATCAGTCTGGCACAATCCAAATGGTTATGTTGTCCACAAATGAACCCGCAGTACCTACTGATTAGTAGAAACTACCCAACACTCTCCTACACTCTACATAATTCCACTCTACACAACTATACTCCACTCTATGCTACTTTACTAGACTGCACTCCACTCTATCCCTGTACACTCCAATGTCCAAATTTGTTCTCAACTCTAACCCTGTGCCCTCTATTGTACAACACTCTATTCCACTCTAGAACAGTTTCCAACATTCTACAACACAGTGATCCACTCTACTCTATGAGACGCCTCTCCAATTTAGAACAGTTTCTTCATCTCTATGCTATGCTGCTTCCATGTATGCCACTCCATTCTACACTAATCCACTTTAACTTACTCCACACCACTGCACTGTGCACCACTCCACTCTATGCTATTCCTCTCTATGCAACTCCACTCTTCCACACTCCACTGTTCAGTATTTCACTGTATGATACTCTATTGTATGGTAATCCACTATGCACCACTACAGTGTACGCCACTTTGGTCTATGTCACTCCGCTTTAAAACACACTCCTCCACTCTATAAAAGTCTACTACACTTTATGGTGCTATAATCCTCCCTATCCCCGTAAGCTCCATTTTCCAACTTTATACTCCACTGTATGTCTATATACTCCTTTGTACAGCACTCTGTTCAACTATACAACCGTTTTCTGCATTCTATGTCAAACCTGGCCTCCTTGGCGTGGTTTCCCCTGACTTTTTGCTTTCTGACCTTCTGTTTGCAGGCTGGTTTTAGGATTCTGGGCACTTTACCACTGCTAGACCAGTGCATATGTTCTGCACTTGAAACATGGTAACATTGGCTTATCCAGAGTTGGCATATTTAATTTACTTATAAGTCCCTCATAAAGTGCAGTATGGGTGCCCAGGGCCTGTAAATTAAATGCTACTAGTGGGCTTGCAGCACTGATTGTGCCACCCACTTCAGTACTCCCATAAACATGGCTTAGGCCTGCCACTGCAGAGAATTGTGTGTGCAGTTTAAAACTGCAATTTCGACTAGGCCTGGGCGGTGAACTCCGCTCCATTCGCGTCTAGTTGGCGAGCGAGGAAAATCCACCTCCCGGCAAGAGTTCTCAAGGCGGGCGGTCAGATGTCTCAATGCTGGCAGTTGAGGATGGTCACGACCCCTCCCGTTGAGAAACCTTCCGTTCGCTTTGAGAAAGCTGCCGCTGAGGTAGAACATCTACTTGAGCTGCAAGAAAAGAGGCAGTACCCTCTTGCGCTGTGCATGCTGCTGTTCTCACTGATTTTACAGTGGGACAAAGACCCGGCACTGAAAGTCGAAGTAAGCGGCATGACCAAGCACAATCTACCTCTTGCGGAACTCTGCGTGCTGCGGCAGAGTTTTTTGGTCACTCTGCGGATTTCCGCATAGCAGAACTCAGCGAACTCTGCCCAGGCCAATTTTTGACCTAGCAAATTACCTAACTTGCCCTACACAAACCTTACCTTTTATTACATATAAGTCACCCGTGAGGTAGGTCCTAGGCAGCCCTGTGGTCAAACATGTACTTTTGAGTATTACATTCCTAGTAGTGTTAACCTTTTTTCACTACTGCAATGCCTATCTCTCCCATAGGTTAACATTAGGATTGACTTCAAACATCTTTCAAGTGCCATTTTCAATTGGGGAGGGATGGAACTTTGGAGTTTGGTGTCTCTGAACTCACAATTTAAAATCAGAGCTTTTGGTGAATTCATATTTAAATTGTAAGTCTGAAAATGCCACTTTACAAAGTTGGCATTTGCTTTCTTTAACAATTCTGTGCCTCTGCCTATCTCTGTAATCATGTCTGGGTTGGGTGACAGCTGGACTGTGTGCATTCCCTCTAGACAGTCACACAAAGGGAGCTGGGGTTTGATGTTTGCACCCTGATGGCCTATCTCCAGGCTGATGGGCCTTCCTGAGGTAGATTGGGAGGGATGGGCTGATGCTTGCACCTGAATAGGACTGTGCTGGACCCGACACAAAGAGCTACATACCCCCTGTACTGCGTTTGGTGCCAGTACAGGAAAGGCAGGTACCTTGCCATCTTCAAATGACTCTTTGAAGTCTCCCCCATTTAAAAAGCACATTTGGGTATATGTACTGAGCCCCTGACACCACCAAATTATAACCTTGCTGGAATCAAGGACATTCTACCTAGAAGAAAAGCGGCTGTGCTGTAGGATGGACTACCACTTTGCTACCTGCATTGCTGTATTGGCCTGCTGCCTGCTGATTGTTGTGCTGCAGGATGGACTGCAACATTGCTACCTGCTCTGCTGTGTTGGTCTGCTGCTTCTTGCATGGGAGTGAGAAGGACTGGACTAGTTCTCTACATCCTAGAACCCAAGTTTCTCCAAGGGCTTTTTGGCTTGCCTCCTGCTCTTTGAAGTCTCAGAGTAACAAAAAACTTCTTGCAACTCTGCTGGTGCTGCTGGACTCTGCCATCTGTGAGCCCTGCCCTTGCCTGAGGTGCCCCCTCCAGTCCTGGGCATTAGAAGTGGGTTCTACAGCTCTTTCTGCAAAGATCGATGTAATGACCCCTTTGTACCTTTCAAAATCGAAGCAGTGCCCTCCGATACTAACATGGTGCTGATTCGATGCCAACGCGGGTCCCGACTGCAAAGTTCAATGACAACGCAGTGCTGCCCCAAAGACGCTGCTGTGTGGCTCAATGCAGCGCTGACCCTTTGACTCTGACTGTGAGGCTCGACTTCGATGCATCGCTCAAACTGCACAAATAGGAACCAAAGCATCGAGTCTTATCAATGTCTGCGCTTGCTCCATACAAACATACTTTTTCAACAGGCCTTGTGTCGATCCTGTAGTCGGCCTGCCCTCTATTGTGGTTGGCCTGAACTTTGGATTTGCCTCAGTCTAGTGTGACTCCAAGCATCCTTTTAGGGCCTCTAGGTTCTAAGCACTGTTTTAGGATTTGATGGTTAAAAATTCATATCTCTACTTCTACTTATCGGATTTTTGTTGTTTTGGTCTTGTTTTACTCAGATAAATATTCTCTATTTTATCAAAACTGTTGTGGGTTTTGTTTGTGGTATTCTCACTGTGTTACTGTAATTAAAGTGTTACACAAATACTTTACACATTGTCTCTTAAGTTAAGCCTGACTGCTCTGTGCCAAACTACCAGAGGGTGAGCACAGGTTAATTAAGGTTGCGGATCTAACTTACCCTGACTATGGTTGGGGTGCCTACTTGGAAGGTGTGCATACCTCTGCCAACTAGAGACCCGATTTCTTACATTGGTGATCAGCTGTGAAGCTAGGAATTGTGTTTGTGCCATACCTTACAGTAATTTGGTGTACGCTACTATCCACATCTAGACCAGTTCGAATCACTTGTCTCTGATACCCAGTTGCATTTTTTCCCTACTCTATCTAATTAGCATTTTTACATTTTCAATTCTCCCTGATAAACATTTTTGCTTTTTACTCTAAATCATGACTCTTATTGGAGGATCTGCATCTTCGCCTGCAAGAATGGACCATTAAAGATAATGGGTAAACCTTGTGTCTCTCAGAACGTGGGTATGAGCTATATAATCTACAGTAAGTTCTGCTGGGTAAGACAATTGTTTAGCAAAACTTAATTAATAGTAAAACGTAGCAAACCTAAATGACACACAATGTCAGGGAATAGTCTTGTAATAATTTTAGACGGTGACAAGAATCAAAACGCACAACAAACGAAAGACCAATTTTTGAAGAAAAAAATATATATATATAAATATATATATATTATTTATAATTGTTAAACTTGTACATGACTGGCACATACACAAATGATAGAGCAAACAACAAAAGGAAAGTGACTTTGAGCAAGGAATGTGACAAAGTGCTTATGAGATTTAAACAAAAATAGACATAAGTTTGGATATACAGATATATATATATAAAAAATGTAGTTCTGTCCCTTTTCAAGCACATAGGTTCTAACAACACCCTTTGAACTGCCTTCCTCTTAGTAAAAGGGTGAAGAGACTCGGGGGATGGACATATAAATTAAGCATTGACGTTTTGACTCAAAGGTATGCGTGAATAAATGAATGTCACTGCGGGTCTTCCTCAGGACTGGTGTAAGGACTGTGGGCAGCCAATTCTGAAAGACTTCTCCAATCCTGGATGGAGTCTAGGGGGCTTATTTATGAGCCTGTGCGTCACTTTTGCGCCGCTGGTTCGTCACTTTTCGGGCCGCACCAGCAGGGTAAAAAATGTGCCATGTTGCGCCATATTTACAAAGTGACGCATCTAGGTAGATGCGTCACTTTGTAAATCCCTGCGCCACATTATACCTGCGCCAGGTATAATGTAAACAGGGTGGGCGGTCTGACACAAGTAAGCCTCATAGAAGTGACGCAGTGAAATCTATGAGATTTTACTGCGTCACTTCTAGGACGCAAATGCGTCAATATCTTACGCCTGCCTCACAGCATGCGTACATGTGAAGCAGGCACATTTGAAATGGAACTTGCCCATTTGAAATGACCCATTGATGGATTTGCGTCACTTTCGTGACACACTCCAGCAAAGCGTCATTTTTGCACCTACAGCTACGTCAGAAATACTGACGTATCTGTAAATACTTGTGACATGATGCGTCTTACTGTAAATATGACGCATCCAGCATGTCGCAAGGACGGCGCAAAGAAATGTGACGCATCTTATGCGTCACTTTTCATAAATGAGGCCCTAAGCATGTAAATTCACTCCATTCTGATTAGGAAACCCCCCTAAGACCTAGACAGAAGTGAGAGCCTTTTAGGCTTTATTGGATAATACAGGAAATTCTTCAATGGATATGGCACTACTCTGGTCCCCTTGACAAAGCTGACTTCCAAAAAGTAGCCACGTAAGGTGATTTGGGAAGAGGTGTGCCAGAAAGCTTTTGATGCCCTGTATGAAGCCATGTTTTTGGCACCCGTTCTCAAGGGCCCCGATTCCTCACAAGAGTTTGTTGTGCAGTCGGATGCCTCAGAGCATGGCATAGAAGACATACTTTCACAGCTAAATGAGGAGGGCCTAGATCAGCCTGTAGCCTTCATCAGTAGGAGGCTATTTCCTAACAGACGTGGAGCGCAATTGAAAGGGAAGCCTTTGTTGCAGTCTGGGTGCTGAAGAAGCTAAGGCCAAACCTATTTGACACTCACTTATGGGTTCAGACAGACCACAGGCCACTCAGATGGTTAATGGAGATGAATTGTGAGAATCCAAACTGTTGAGGTGGTCTATCTCCCTACAGGAAATGGACTGTATGGTGGAACACCATCCTGAAACAGACCACACCAGTGCTGATGGTCTCTCCAGGTTCGTTCACCTTAGTGAAGAGAACTCCCAAGGGGTTGGGTTGCTCTTCCCACCTTCAGCTGGAGGGGACACATGTTAGACCTGGCATCCTTGACTTGGTTTCCCCTGGCTTTTTGCCTTCTGACATCCTCTTTTGCTGACTTCATTTTTGCTGGCTTTAGGATTCTAGGCACTTTCCCACTGCTAACCAGATCTAAAATTAATATGTTATGTACTTAAAACATGGTAACATTTGCTTATCCACAATTGATAAATTTAATTTACTTATAAGTCCCTCCTAAAGTGCACTATATATGCCCAGCGCCTGTAAATTAAATGCTACTAGTGGGCCTGCCACACTAATTGTGCCACACACTTCAGCAGCCCCTTAAACATGGCTCAGGCCTGCAACTGAAGAGCCTGTGTGCAGTGTAAAACTGTGATTTCGACCTGGCAAGTTAACCTACCTGACAGGCACAAACCTTCCTTATTATTATAAATATAAGACACCCATGAGGTAGGCCATAGGCAGCCCTATGGGCAGGGTACAGTGTATTTAAAAGGTAGGACATGTACTTTTTAGTTTTACAAGTCCTGGTAGTGAAAAACAGCTACATTTGTTTTCACTACTGCAAGGTCTATCTCTCTCATAAATTAACATTGGGAGTGACTTAAACCATATTTTTTGTGTAATTTCCTATTGCAAAGCGATAGAGATTTGGAGTTTGGTGTCTCCGGCCTCACAATTTAAGATCACAACTTATGGTGAAGTCAGATTTTAAATTGTAAGACTGAAAATTACACTTTTAGAAAGTTTGCATTTTCTTACTCTAACCATTTTGGGCCTCTGCCTATCTCTGAATACACATCTGGGTTGGGTGACCGCGGGGCTTTCTGTATTCCCTCTAGACAGTCACACAAAGGGAGCTGGGGTGTGACTTTTGCATCCTGATGGCCGATCCTCAAACTGATGGGCCTTCCTGGGGTAGATTGGGGGGGAGGAGCTGACACTTGCACCTGAATAAAGCTGTGCCTGTCCACACAGAAAGGGCTGCATAACCCCTTGTAGTGAGTCTGGAGCCAGGGCAGGAAAGGCAAGGATCTTGTGATCTTTAAAGGCCTGTTTGAAGTCTCCCCCACTTCAAAGGGACAATTGGGTATATGTACTGGACCCCTGACACCACCACACCAGAATTTTGCTGGAACCAAGGACATTATGCCTGGAAGTAGAGCTTCTATGCTTTAGGTAGGACTGCCACTTTGCTACCTGCATTGCTGTGTTCATCTGTTGCCTGATGATTGCTGTGTTGTTGGAGGGAGTGCCACTTTGCTACCTGCTCTGATGTGTTGGCCTGCTGCCTGTTGCCTGTTGCTTCCTGCCAGGGAGTGAAAAGGACTGGACCTGTTCTTTACATCCTTGAACCCAAGTTTCTCCAAGGGGAGGTTGGCCTGACTCATGTTCTCTGAAGTCTCAAGGTCACAAAAGACTTATTGCAACTCTGCTGGTTCTGCTGGACTCTGCCATCTGTGAGTCCTACCCTTGCCTGAGATCCCCCCTCCAGTCCTGGGACTCAGAAACTCAGAAGCAGGTTCTGCAGCTGTTTCCTGCACAGATTGATGCACTGGCCGCTTATGCAGACATTTGCCGGGCATCTGAACATAACTTCATAAGGTGGCAATTCCTGTTCTAGAATGGGCTGTCATTCTTGTTGACAAGAGAGCTAACGGTAAAGCATCTTGCCATTTTAATCCTGTTATCTCTTGAATTTTTGCCAATTTCAGTTTGAGAGTACCATTGTACTTCTCAACAAGACTAGATGAATGGGGGTGATTGGAAGCATGAAATTTCTGCTGAACATGCAACCCTCCACAAATCAATGTAAGCACTTTCCCATTGAAATGATTTCCGTTGTCACTCCAAATAACTCGGGGCAAGCCGAAACGAGGGAAGAACTTTTTAAGGAGTACCTTCGCAGTCGTAATGGCAGTTTTACTTTCTTATGGGAACTACACTTAATGATTGCCAATTTCTTGGGGAGGGTTAAAGCAGACAAAAGCCGCAATATAAGGTGCCCATGCTGAAACTTGGTACCATGGTAGGTAAGACACCCTCTCTCTGCCCAAAGCCGCCCTAAATTATGCTCAACCCCAAATGCGTACAGGCTGTCAGTATAAATATTGGTAACCAACCCTTCACTCAATTTGCAAGCTCGAATAAGGGCAGCAAGCTCAGCAGCTTGAGCCGACTGACAAGGAACTTGTGATGTCTCTACCACCGTATGCAACGTAGTGATAGCATAAGTTGCAGTGGTGGTGCCATCTGGTAATTTAAAACAAGAGCCATTGACATATAGTTTTCTTTGAGGGTCAGACAAGGGAATATCAGTTAGGTCTACACGTCCTTTTGTTTCTTCCCCTGTCCAAAAAATACAGTCATGTTTGTTGACTGCATCATTCTCAGAAGAGAGGGGTTATAACGTGGCTGGATTCAGAGTGGCACATCTCTTAATCCTAATGTGTTTAGCAAAAATGTCAATTCATAGCCAGTAAGACGTGCACTGGTGAGGTGCTGTGTCTTTATCCTATTTAAAAGTGTATCCACAGCATGGGGTACCATGACTGTGAGGTCAGTCTCAAGTATGAGGCCAGCCGATTGCCTGATTGATGTGGCTACAGCCGCGAACACTCTCAGACAACTCAGGGGGGCTCTTGCAACAGATTCAAGCACAGCGGAGATGTTAGCACAAGTTCTCTTTTTGTCCCTAAACTTTTGTGTTAAAACAGAAAGTGCGCAGCCAGCCATCTCATGAAAATAGAGCACAAACGGTTTGTTATAATTGGGTGTACCAAGTACCAGAGCCGAACAAATCGCAGTTTCAAATTGCTCAAAAGACTGCTGGCATTCAGGCGACCAAGGCAAAGGCTCATGCACTGCTTTTGTTGTTAATGCAAGCAAAGGTTTGATTAGTAGCAATTAATTTGGGATCCACTGGCGACAGTAGGAAGTAATTCCTATAAACGCACGTAAGTCTTTCTGAGTTTGTGGAATGGGCATTTTAATATTGGCACTGATACACTCAGGGGTCAATCTCCTACCTTCCTTTGACAGTAGGTGACCTAAGTAGGTGACCGCCTGTCGACAATACTGAGATTTTGAAAGAGAAACCTTATGACCATGATGTGCCAAATTCAAAAGCAATTGCACTGTACTATCTTTGCAACCCTGTTCTGTTTCAGAAGCAATCAATAGGTCATTGCCATATTGCACCAATACATTACCTGGAGGAAGCAACAGTGAATCCAATTGACTTCTTAATGCCTGACTATAGATACTAGGACTCTCCGTATAGTCTTGAGGAGCACAACAGAATCTAAAGCGTCTGCCAGCCGGTGTGAATCCAAATAAATACCTACTGTCTGGGTGAATAGGAATACTAAAAACTTATTTTTTTAGATCAATGACAGAAAAGAAGTTGGCAGTAGATGGAATCATCGTTAAGAGCGAAGTGATATCCGGAACCACCGGAAACTGCGGAACCACATTTTTATTAACCTCTCGTAAATCAATCACAAAACAATAAACATCATCTATAACAAGAGGGGAACCGGAAGCTGTCCTCTTAAGGACCGGAGGAATAGGACTATTGCAAATGTTGGCAGACGTCTCCTCAACTACTCCCTTTCATATCAAATCTTGAATAATCTGAAGAAAGGCGCGTTCTCCTGCCTGCGGTATCTTATACTGAGGAATACAGGGTAGAATAGCATTATCTTTATCTTGTATAGAAACTGGTGGTATATGCAACAGACCCATATCTGTAACACCTGTGGCCCTCCGTGTGGGTGATACCTGAGCAAATTCAGCTAGAAGGGGCACATCCTGAGACAAACACTGCTTAGTGCTCACATCCAGACCCATAGTAATATAGATACGGGAAGGGGAACAATAAATGATAGCATGTAATTTCTTCAACAGATCCAAACTCATCAAATTTTCACCACAATTAGATGTTAACAAGAACCAAGATTCCACAGTGAAAGGACCAACAGTCAATACAAATGGTCGTGAAATGGGGCTTACAACCGGTAAACCTGAAAAACCTAATGAAACATTATTATGGCCAGACAGAGCCACCCTGGGGACCATATGTCGAGAAACAGAACTCTTTGTTGCACCTGTATCCACCAAAAACTCCTTAGTCGAGCCCTGCAAATCCGCTGTGACATAAGGACCACGCTGATCCACAGGTGTCTGAAATGGTCCCTCACTCTGTCCCTGGCTGTCCTAACTGTAAGACATAACTGTCACATCATCTATGTCGTAATCATCATGCTAATACTGTCCATCTCTCAGGTCATTAAAATAATTTTTATTAGAACGGCCCCCAGGAGCTGCAGCATTCTGATTTCTGTCAGTCCCATGACCTCTACCACCAGCACCTCGTTCTCTGGGTGATGCAACCTTCTGTAAAAGCACAGCGCACTGGCTACGCCAATGCCCTTCTTCCTTACAATACACACACTGATTCTGCCCCAACGGTGTTAATAGTACTGGGCCATATTCAAAATAACAGGGGGAGAAGACATGGGCAAAGTACTCTCAGACGCCTGCAAACGAGTGGTGATTACAGGAAGGAGGTTAGAAAGAAACCTGTCAACAAAAAATCTAAGTCCTCCCTCAATGGACATATCCTGCCCACTATAATCCAAAAACGTAGCCTCAAACCGAGTAAAGAAATCAGACACACTCTCATCCTTCTTCTGTTGGCAAGCTGTCAATCTGTCCCACATTATCTTCTGGAATAAGTGTATATATTGACATAATAATACGACCACGCAAAGCAAGTATCTCGGCACGGGGTTTATCACCTGGCTTCCATTCCTGATCTCATTCTTTAATTACAACCCATGTAACTCCCAATTCCGTGACATGATCTTGAGGATGAACCTGTCTCCAAACATTAACCGGAATGAAAAGACCCAAAAACATTTCAATAGCAGCAAGAGCCATTACGGTAGAAGAGGTAGCCTCTGTTAATTCTTTATAATAAGCTGTAAGATTTTTCCTGGGCAAAAACCAAAGGAAATGATGGACGGAGTGTTGAACATTGCAAGCACTCACCTCCAGTCAACTGATCTGGGTTTAATCCATCACCGTTCTTTAGCCCACTCTGCCACCCCAGTTCAGACATGGCCATATGCAAATCAGTCTGAACCTGTGCCTCATGGGAACAGTCCAGCCCGAACTGCCAAGCCATGTCTTCCCTGGACCGGAAACAAGCTTCCTAGGACCGGTTTCTGGCATTTCAGCCGTCTTCAGCCAGGCTTGCTTGAATCCAGTGGCAAAGTGAGCAAGGTACTCACGTCTGAGCATACCCTGCCAACTTTTGGCGAACAAAGCAAAAACCAAAGGAAATGATGGACGGAGTGTTGAACATTGCAAGCACTCACCCCCAGTCAACTGATCTGGGTTTAATCCATCACCTTTCTTTAGCCCACTCTGCCACCCCAGTTCAGACATGGCCATATGCAAATCAGTCTGACCCTGTGTCTCATGGGAACAGTCCAGCCCGAACTGCCAAGCCATGTCTTCCCTGGACTGGAAACAAGCTTCCTAGGACCGGTTTCTGGCATTTCAGCTGTCTTCAGCCAGGCTTGCTTGAATCCAGTGGCAAAGTGAGCAAGGGACTCACGTCTGAGCATACCCTGCCAACTTGTGGCGAACAAAGCAAAAACCAAAGGAAATGATGGATGGAGTGTTGAACATTGCAAGCACTCACCCCCAGTCAACTGATCTGGGTTTAATCCATCACCGTTCCTAGGAAGCTTGTTCCCGGTCCAGGGAAGACATGGCTTGGCATCAGATTGGTCGCACACTGCTACACCTACCAGTCGTGTTCCCCCAATGAAAATGGTCCCTGAAGGTCAGCGTCGGCGGATACACCTATGCTCAAGAGCACGTGCAAGTATGCGTGGCGTGTGCCATCCCTGGATACGTGTTTCGAGGTAGTTGCCTCTCGTCAGCAGGGAGTAGGAAAATGAGAGTGGGGTTGCTGTGTAAGCTGCTAAAAACATAATCAGGTCTAGTACCTCTCTTAGCGCGCAGGTGCGTAACCATGAGTCCGTCGACTCCACCGGCTCAAGGGAGTCTGAATATAAAGTTACATCAGATTGGTCGCACACTGCTACACCTACCAGTCGTGTTCCCCCAATGAAAATGGTCCCTGAAGGTCAGCGTCGGCGGATACACCTATGCTCAAGAGTGCGTGCAAGTATGCGTGGCGTGAGCCATCCCTGGACACGTGTTTCGAGGTAGTTGCCTCTCGTCAGCAGGGAGTAGGAAAATGAGAGTGGGGTTGCTGTGTAAGCTGCTAAAAACATAATCAGGTCTAGTACCTCTCTTAGCGCGCAGGTGCGTAACCATGAGTCCGTCGACTCCACCGGCTCAAGGGAGCCTGAATATAAAGTTACATCAGATTGGTCGCACACTGCTACACCTACCAGTCGTGTTCACCCAATGAAAATGGTCCCTGACGGTCAGCGTCAGCGGATACACCTATGCTCAAGAGTGCGTGCAAGTATGCGTGGCGTGTGCCATCCCTGGACACGTGTTTCGAGGTAGTTGCCTCTCGTCAGCAGGGAGTAGGAAAATGAGAGTGGGGTTGCTGTGTAAGCTGCTAAAAACATAATCAGGTCTAGAACCTCTCTTAGCGCGCAGGTGCGTAACCATGAGTCCGTCGACTCCACCGGCTCAAGGGAGCCTGAATATAAAGTTACATCAGATTGGTCGCACACTGCTACACCTACCAGTCGTGTTCCCCCAATGAAAATGGTCCCTGAAGGTCAGCGTCGGCGGATACACCTATGCTCAAGAGTGCGTGCAAGTATGCGTGGCGTGTGCCATCCCTGAACACGTGTTTCGAGGTAGTTGCCTCTCGTCAGCAGGGAGTAGGAAAATGAGAGTGGGGTTGCTGTGTAAGCTGCTAAAAACATAATCAGGTCTAGTACCTCTCTTAGCATGCAGGTGCGTAACCATGAGTCCGTCGACTCCACCGGCTCAAGGGAGCCTGAATATAAAGTTACATCAGATTGGTCGCACACTGCTACACCTACCAGTCGTGTTCCCCCAATGAAAATGGTCCCTGAAGGTCAGCGTCGGCGGATACACCTATGCTCAAGAGTGCGTGCAAGTATGCGTGGCGTGTGCCATCCCTGGACACGTGTTTCGAGGTAGTTGCCTCTCGTCAGCAGGGAGTAGGAAAATGAGAGTGGGGTTGCTGTGTAAGCTGCTAAAAACATAATCAGGTCTAGTACCTCTCTTAGCGCGCAGGTGCGTAACCATGAGTCCGTCGACTCCACCGGCTCAAGGGAGCCTGAATATAAAGTTACATCAGATTGGTCGCACACTGCTACACCTACCAGTCGTGTTCCCCCAATGAAAATGGTCCCTGAAGGTCAGCGTCGGCGGATACACCTATGCTCAAGAGTGCGTGCAAGTATGCGTGGCGTGTGCCATCCCTGGACACGTGTTTCGAGGTAGTTGCCTCTCGTCAGCAGGGAGTAGGAAAATGAGAGTGGGGTTGCTGTGTAAGCTGCTAAAAACATAATCAGGTCTAGTACCTCTCTTAGCGCGCAGGTCCGTAACCATGAGTCCGTCGACTCCACCGGCTCAAAGGAGCCTGAATATAAAGTTACATCAGATTGGTCGCACACTGCTACACCTACCAGTCGTGTTCCCCCAATGAAAATGGTCCCTGAAGGTCAGCGTCGGCGGATACACCTATGCTCAAGAGTGCGTGCAAGTATGCGTGGCGTGTGCCATCCCTGGACACGTGTTTCGAGGTTGTTGCCTCTCGTCAGCAGGGAGTAGGAAAATGAGAGTGGGGTTGCTGTGTAAGCTGCTAAAAACATAATCAGGTCTAGTACCTCTCTTAGCGCGAAGGTGCGTAACCATGAGTCCGTCGACTCCACCGGCTCAAGGGAGCCTGAATATAAAGTTACATCAGATTGGTCGCACACTGCTACACCTACCAGTCGTGTTCCCCCAATGAAAATGGTCCCTGAAGGTCAGCCTCGGCGGATACACCTATGCTCAAGAGTGCGTGCAAGTATGCGTGGTTGTGCCATCCCTGGACACGTGTTTCAAAGTAGTTGCCTCTCGTCAGCAGGGAGTAGGAAAATGAGAGTGGGGTTGCTGTGTAAGCTGCTAAAAACATAATCAGGTCTAGTACCTCTCTTAGCGCGCAGGTGCGTAACCATGAGTCCGTCGACTCCACCGGCTCAAGGGAGCCTGAATATAAAGTTACATCAGATTGGTCGCACACTGCTACACCTACCAGTCGTGTTCCCCCAATGAAAATGGTCCCTGAAGGTCAGCGTCGGCGGATACACCTATGCTCAGGAGTGCGTGCAAGTATGCGTGGCGTGTGCCATCCCTGGACACGTGTTTCGAGGTAGTTGCCTCTCGTCAGCAGGGAGTAGGAAAATGAGAGTGGGGTTGCTGTGTAAGCTGCTAAAAACATAATCAGGCACTCTTTCCTACTCCCTGCTGACGAGAGGCAACAACCTCGAAACACGTGTCCAGGGATGGCACACGCTATTCACACTTGCACTCACGACACGAGCATAGGTGTACTCGCCGACGCTGACTACAGGGACCACAGTTCTTTGGGGTAACACGCAGGTAGGTCAGCAGTGTGCGACCATTTTGGATTAGTTATTTAGTGGCTCTTTGAGCCGGGAAGCCGACGGGCTTAGGTTACGCACCTGCGTTGCTACGAGAGGTACATACCTGATAATGATTTTAGCAGCCTACACAGCAACCCTGCACTCTTTCCTACTCCCTGCTGACGAGAGGCAACAACCTCGAAACACGTGTCCAGGGATGGCACACGCTATTCACACTTGCACTCACGACACGAGCATAGGTGTACTCGCCGACGCTGACTACAGGGACCACAGTTCTTTGGGGTAACACGCAGGTAGGTCAGCAGTGTGCGACCATTTTGGATTAGTTATTTAGTGGCTCTTTGAGCCGGGAAGCCGACGGGCTTAGGTTACGCACCTGCGTTGCTACGAGAGTTACACACAATGATAATGATTTTAGCAGCCTACACAGCAACCCTGCACTCTTTCCTACTCCCTGCTGACGAGAGGCAACAACCTCGAAACACGTGTCCAGGGATGGCACACACTATTCACACTTGCACTCACGACACGAGCATAGGTGTACTCGCCGACGCTGACTACAGGGACCACAGTTCTTTGGGGTAACACGCAGGTAGGTCAGCAGTGTGCGACCATTTTGGATTAGTTATTTAGTGGCTCTTTGAGCCGGGAAGCCGACGGGCTTAGGTTTCGCACCTGCGTTGCTACGAGAGGTACATACCTGATAATGATTTTAGCAGCCTACACAGCAACCCTGCACTCTTTCCTACTCCCTGCTGACGAGAAGCAACAACCTCGAAACACGTGTCCAGGGATGGCACACGCTATTCACACTTGCACTCACGACACAAGCATAGGTGTACTCGCCGACGCTGACTACAGGGACCACAGTTCTTTGGGGTAACACGCAGGTAGGTCAGCAGTGTGCGACCATTTTGGATTAGTTATTTAGTGGCTCTTTGAGCCGGGAAGCCGACGGGCTTAGGTTACGCACCTGCGTTGCTACGAGAGGTACATACCTGATAATGATTTTAGCAGCCTACACAGCAACCCTGCACTCTTTCCTACTCCCTGCTGACGAGAGGCAACAACCTCGAAACACGTGTCCAGGGATGGCACACGCTATTCACACTTGCACTCACGACACAAGCATAGGTGTACTCGCCGACGCTGACTACAGGGACCACAGTTCTTTGGGGTAACACGCAGGTAGGTCAGCAGTGTGCGACTATTTTGGATTAGTTATTTAGTGGCTCTTTGAGCCGGGAAGCCGACGGGCTTAGGTTACGCACCTGCGTTGCTATGAGAGGTACATACCTGATAATGATTTTAGCAGCCTACACAGCAACCCTGCACTCTTTCCTACTCCCTGCTGACGAGAGGCAACAACCTCGAAACACGTGTCCAGGGATGGCACACGCTATTCACACTTGCACTCACGACACGAGCATAGGTGTACTCGCCGACGCTGACTACAGGGACCACAGTTCTTTGGGGTAACACGCAGGTAGGTCAGCAGTGTGCGACCATTTTGGATTAGTTATTTAGTGGCTCTTTGAGCCGGGAAGCCGACGGGCTTAGGTTACGCACCTGCGGTGCTACGAGAGGTACATACCTGATAATGATTTTAGCAGCCTACACAGCAACCCTGCACTCTTTCCTACTCCCTGCTGACGAGAGGCAACAACCTCGAAACACGTGTCCAGGGATGGCACACGCTATTCACACTTGCACTCACGACACGAGCATAGGTGTACTCGCCGACGCTGACTTCAGGGACCACAGTTCTTTGGGGTAACACGCAGGTAGGTCAGCAGTGTGCGACCATTTTGGATTAGTTATTTAGTGGCTCTTTGAGCCGGGAAGCCGACGGGCTTAGGTTACGCACCTGCGTTGCTACGAGAGGTACATACCTGATAATGATTTTAGCAGCCTACACAGCAACCCTGCACTCTTTCCTACTCCCTGCTGACGAGAGGCAACAACCTCGAAACACGTGTCCAGGGATGGCACACGCTATTCACACTTGCACTCACGACACGAGCATAGGTGTACTCGCCGACGCTGACTACAGGGACCACAGTTCTTTGGGGTAACACGCAGGTAGGTCAGCAGTGTGCGACCATTTTGGATTAGTTATTTAGTGGCTCTTTGAGCCGGGAAGCCGACGGGCTTAGGTTACGCACCTGCGTTGCTACAAGAGGTACATACCTGATAATGATTTTAGCAGCCTACACAGCAACCCTGCACTCTTTCCTACCCCCTGCTGACGAGAGGCAACAACCTCGAAACACGTGTCCAGGGATGGCACACGCTATTCACACTTGCACTCACGACACGAGCATAGGTGTACTCGCCGACGCTGACTACAGGGACCACAGTTCTTTGGGGTAACACGCAGGTAGGTCAGCAGTGTGCGACCATTTTGGATTAGTTATTTAGTGGCTCTTTGAGCCGGGAAGCCGACGGGCTTAGGTTACACACCTGCGTTGCTACGAGAGGTACATACCTGATAATGATTTTAGCAGCCTACACAGCAACCCTGCACTCTTTCCTACTCCCTGCTGACGAGAGGCAACAACCTCGAAACACGTGTCCAGGGATGGCACACGCTATTCACACTTGCACTCACGACACGAGCATAGGTGTACTCGCCGACGCTGACTACAGGGACCACAGTTCTTTGGGGTAACACGCAGGTAGGTCAGCAGTGTGCGACCATTTTGGATTAGTGGCTCTTTGAGCCGGGAAGCCGACGGGCTTAGGTTACGCACCTGCGTTGCTACGAGAGGTACATACCTGATAATGATTTTAGCAGCCTACACAGCAACCCTGCACTCTTTCCTACTCCCTGCTGACGAGAGGCAACAACCTCGAAACACGTGTCCAGGGATGGCACACGCTATTCACACTTGCACTCACGACACGAGCATAGGTGTACTCGCCGACGCTGACTACAGGGACCACAGTTCTTTGGGGTAACACGCAGGTAGGTCAGCAGTGTGCGACCATTTTGGATTAGTTATTTAGTGGCTCTTTGAGCCGGGAATCCGACGGGCTTAGGTTACGCACCTGCGTTGCTACGAGAAGTACATACCTGATAATGATTTTAGCAGCCTACACAGCAACCCTACACTCTTTCCTACTCCCTGCTGACGAGAGGCAACAACCTCGAAACACGTGTCCAGGGATGGCACACGCTATTCACACTTGCACTCACGACACGAGCATAGGTGTACTCGCCGACGCTGACTACAGGGACCACAGTTCTTTGGGGTAACACGCAGGTAGGTCAGCAGTGTGCGACCATTTTGGATTAGTTATTTAGTGGCTCTTTGAGCCGGGAAGCTGACGGGCTTAGGTTACGCACCTGCGTTGCTACGAGAGGTACATACCTGATAATGATTTTAGCAGCCTACACAGCAACCCTGCACTCTTTCCTACTCCCTGCTGACGAGAGGCAACAAACTCGAAACACGTGTCCAGGGATGGCACACGCTATTCACACTTGCACTCACGACACGAGCATAGGTGTACTCGCCGACGCTGACTACAGGGACCACAGTTCTTTGGGGTAACACGCAGGTAGGTCAGCAGTGTGCGACCATTTTGGATTAGTTATTTAGTGGCTCTTTGAGCCGGGAAGCCGACGGGCTCAGGTTACGCACCTGCGTTGCTACGAGAGGTACATACCTGATAATGATTTTAGCAGCCTACACAGCAACCCTGCACTCTTTCCTACTCCCTGCTGACGAGAGGCAACAACCTCGAAACACGTGTCCAGGGATGGCACACGCTATTCACACTTGCACTCACGACACGAGCATAGGTGTACTCGCCGACGCTGACTACAGGGACCACAGTTCTTTGGGGTAACACGCAGGTAGGTCAGCAGTGTGCGACCATTTTGGATTAGTTATTTAGTGGCTCTTTGAGCCGGGAAGTCGACGGGCTTAGGTTACGCACCTGTGTTGCTACGAGAGGTACATACCTGATAATGATTTTAGCAGCCTACACAGCAACCCTACACTCTTTCCTACTCCCTGCTGACGAGAGGCAACAACCTCGAAACACGTGTCCAGGCATGGCACACGCTATTCACACTTGCACTCATGACACGAGCATAGGTGTACTCGCCGACGCTGACTACAGGGACCACAGTTCTTTGGGGTAACACGCAGGTAGGTCAGCAGTGTGCGACCATTTTGGATTAGTTATTTAGTGGCTCTTTGAGCCGGGAAGCCGACGGGCTTAGGTTACGCACCTGCGTTGCTACGAGAGGTACATACCTGATAATGATTTTAGCAGCCTACACAGCAACCCTGCACTCTTTCCTACTCCCTGCTGACGAGAGGCAACAACCTCGAAACACGTGTCCAGGGATGGCACACGCTATTCACACTTGCACTCACGACATGAGCATAGGTGTACTCGCCGACGCTGACTACAGGGACCACAGTTCTTTGGGGTAACACGCAGGTAGGTCAGCAGTATGCGACCATTTTGGATTAGTTATTTAGTGGCTCTTTGAGCCGGGAAGCCGACGGGCTTAGGTTACGCACCTGCGTTGCTACGAGAGGTACATACCTGATAATGATTTTAGCAGCCTACACAGCAACCCTGCACTCTTTCCTACTCCCTGCTGACGAGAGGCAACAACCTCGAAACACGTGTCCAGGGATGGCACACGCTATTCACACTTGCACTCACGACACGAGCATAGGTGTACTCGCCGATGCTGACTACAGGGACCACAGTTCTTTGGGGTAACACGCAGGTAGGTCAGCAGTGTGCGACCATTTTGGATTAGTTATTTAGTGGCTCTTTGAGCCGGGAAGCCGACGGGCTTAGGTTACGCACCTGCGTTGCTACGAGAGGTACATACCTGATAATGATTTTAGCAGCCTACACAGCAACCCTGCACTCTTTCCTACTCCCTGCTGACGAGAGGCAACAACCTTGAAACACGTGTCCAGGGATGGCACACGCTATTCACACTTGCACTCACGACACAAGCATAGGTGTATTCGCCGACGCTGACTACAGGGACCACAGTTCTTTGGGGTAACACGCAGGTAGGTCAGCAGTGTGCGACCATTTTGGATTAGTTATTTAGTGGCTCTTTGAGCCGGGAAGCCGACGGGCTTAGGTTACGCACCTGCGTTGCTACGAGAGGTACATACCTGATAATGATTTTAGCAGCCTACACAGCAACCCTGCACTCTTTCCTACTCCCTGCTGACGAGTGGCAACAACCTCGAAACACATGTCCAGGGATGGCACACGCTATTCACACTTGCACTCACGACACGAGCATAGGTGTACTCGCCGACGCTGACTACAGGGACCACAGTTCTTTGGGGTAACACGCAGGTAGGTCAGCAGTGTGCGACCATTTTGGATTAGTTATTTAGTGGCTCTTTGAGCCGGGAAGCCGACGGGCTTAGGTTACGCACCTGCGTTGCTACGAGAGGTACATACCTGATAATGATTTTAGCAGCCTACACAGCAACCCTGCACTCTTTCCTACTCCCTGCTGACGAGAGGCAACAACCTCGAAACACGTGTCCAGGGATGGCACACGCTGTTCACACTTGCACTCACGACACGAGCATAGGTGTACTCGCCGACGCTGACTACAGGGACCACAGTTCTTTGGGGTAACACGCAGGTAGGTCAGCAGTGTGCGACCATTTTGGATTAGTTATTTAGTGGCTCTTTGAGCCGGGAAGCCGACGGGCTTAGGTTATGCACCTGCGTTGCTACGAGAGGTACATACCTGATAATGATTTTAGCAGCCTACACAGCAACCCTGCACTCTTTCCTACTCCCTGCTGACGAGAGGCAACAACCTCGAAACACGTGTCCAGGGATGGCACACGCTATTCACACTTGCACTCACGACACGAGCATAGGTGTACTCGCCGACGCTGACTACAGGGACCACAGTTCTTTGGGGTAACATGCAGGTAGGTCAGCAGTGTGCGACCATTTTGGATTAGTTATTTAGTGGCTCTTTGAGCCGGGAAGCCGACGGGCTTAGGTTACGCACCTGCGTTGCTACGAGAGGTACACACCTGATAATGATTTTAGCAGCCTACACAGCAACCCTGCACTCTTTCCTACTCCCTGCTGACGAGAGGCAACAACCTCGAAACACGTTTCCAGGGATGGCACACTCTATTCACACTTGCACTCACGACACGAGCATAGGTGTACTCGCCGACCCTGACTACAGGGACCACAGTTCTTTGGGGTAACACGCAGGTAGGTCAGCAGTGTGCGACCATTTTGGATAAGACATGGCTTGGCAGTTCGGGCTGGACTGTTCCCATGAGGCACAGGGTCAGACTGATTTGCATATGGCCATGTCTGAACTGGGGTGGCAGAGTGGGCTAAAGAACGGTGATGGATTTAACCCAGATCAGTTGACTGGGGGTGAGTGCTTGCAATGTTCAACACTCCATCCATCATTTATTTTGGTTTATACTGGATTTTTCCTGGGGTCAGGCAGATTAGCCTTAAGGGCTAAAACCTCACTTCTTTTCTACAGAATTTAAACCCATTGCTCCTGGAAACGGGCAGCTACAGCTAGTCTAGTGACGTTTCCGAGCTGGTCCATTAACTCAGGTATCTCTGGATGATATATTGGATGGATCTCACGTATAGGGAACTGAGTAATTTTAGTGGGACTCTTTTCATACAACTGGACTCTGTAAGAAACTATAGTATGAATATTCGCGAGCATCTGCCCTGGGGCTAAATAAGCTACATAAACACGGTCCTTAATATCAAATAACACATGTAGAGGCTCTATTTTAATGTGTGTGTGCCAAAACATAATCAATGTAGGGGGCATATGCTGAAGAATATGCTGATGTAGAAAAGGCTGAAAGTCACGCTGGCTTGTCAAATGTCCTCAGCACCATAAACCGGATTACTAGCCCACTTCATAGCCTGTGTTGCTAACACCTCCATCCGTTCCTTGAATTTCGCCCAGTCTCTGTCCTCAAACCCTCGTACTGTCATCTAAGCAGGAGAAAGTATCAGAGTATGAAAAACCAGAGAAGGAGAAGCAACAGAGGTAGCAGGTACAATTGTAGTTAACGTTTGCACCGGAGGGAAATGAACGGAGAACACAGTAGTTGAAACATTAGATGTATTAGAGGTCACAGTCATCAAAGATGGCGAAGACAAAGAAGGAGGAGGGGGTGCGGTAGCTGAAGCTGTCGAAGTAACAGCCGTAGATACAGAAACGGCTGCAGCAGATGAAACAGGCTGCTGTGACTGTAAACAAACAGTGGGATATATCCTCTGCTGGGCATAAGGAGGCGGGGTTGAGTATTTAACAACTTCTCTAGAAAAGTATCATTTTTTTCTTTGGTCCAATAAGACTTGTCAATATGCAACAAAAATCTCATATCTTCACATTCAATTCCTGACTCCTGTTTTTCTCTATCATATGCCACAGCTTTCTGTATCAATGTTTGCATTTTCCCTTTCCGTGCGTCCCTCTCCATCTTTAACCACCACTGTCTTGCCTCCTTCTGCCAAGAACTGAGGGAGTTAAACATTGACTGTCTACTTTTGTCTCAAATAACTGTTCCTGTAAAAACCCAATCTTTTGTTCATCAAAGGTGCCCGTCAAAGGCCACTGCAACTCGGCATTGTCTATTTTATATTTGTGCCATACTGTACTAAACATAATAGGGCCAAGACCATGTTTCACCTACATCAAAATTAAGGCTGCCATCAGGAGGCGCAGACTGAGCTTCTCCTAATCGAGCATCTGCAGAACAACAACGGCAACACATATTCCAAAGTTTTCTGAGGCCAGGCATTTTGAAAGGGAAACAAAATCGTAATCATTACCTGGAAAAGTATTTGCAAATACTTGTTATCAAAACAATCCTCAGACCGTACTAAACTCAAACCCAAAGCATACTGTCTACATAAAGAACCAAAGCAAACTCCTCTAATCAGTGGTACAAATGAACCGGTTCTTCACTGCCGACTCTTCAGACCAAACGGTCAGATCCAAGGGATTCGCAATTCAGGACTCCAGTCGGATGATCACTGGGTGAGGCACCGTCCGGAGGGACGGAACGAGCAGCTGTGAGTGACAAACAACCTTCATGCAGGGATCCCTGAGTCGGTAGTCCGACCCAACTATGTCATCGCCCTCCTCCCTGTCTGCAGAAAGGGGATGGATCAACCACCCAAAGGAGTCCCTGTTTGGGCACCAACTGAAGGAAGTGACCCGCCTAGGGCCAACCAGGTCACTAATGGCCACCTCTCAGCCTTCCCTACTAAATGAAGAATTGGTCAGACAGTAGAGAATACAAACCAATAACTGTTTATTGGTATACACTCCGAGTGGAGCCCCATCTGCCCAGTTGCTGAGAGTGTTGCAGAGGGAACTGAAATCAACAAGCATAAAGATACATTATGTATGTTTCGTAACTGGGCGAAAACACGCCCACAGTGGAATTTTTCCAGGCAGGTGCAGTTAAACAGTGTAATATAGAAAGAACGGTTTCAGGGCTTCTATCTTAGACAAAGTATCGTAGTCCAAGGTCGTTCCATCCAGAGCACGCCACCAGACAAGGGGGAGAAGGCCTCTATCTAATGAGAAAGCTATGTGTGCCCAAGAAAAAAATGGCACAGCAAATGTTAACTTATATAGAGCACTTCCTAATGTCGATGATATGGAGTGCTCATAATTGTTTATCAATGCACTTTTTATTGCTGTTCGGAGTTTTGTTTCTTCTTGCTGCTGTTAGAAAATGTTTTTAGCTCATGCTAAAAGGAGGGTCTGTTAGAATACAAATCGTTTATGCTTAAGCAGTGCTCTATGTAAGTTAGCATTCGCTGTGCCATTTTCTTCTTTGGCACCATTTTAGACTGTTCGAAATTGATCATGCTCAATTCCGAGAAATGCTCCCTTGTAAGTTTTGATTCTTCCTCTGTGTCCTGTTTTAACATTAAACATACCATTCATGTTAGCACATAGCTTACTGATTAGATAGAGGCCTTCTCCCCCTTGTCTGGTGGTGGGCTCCGGATAGAACGACATTGGACTACAATACTTTGTGCAAGATAGGGGAGTGCTGAAACCGTTCTTTCTCTATTACACTGTTTAACTGCACCTCACTGGAAAATTCCACAGTGAGTGTGTTTTCGCACAGTTACGAAACGTGCCTAATGTATCTTTATGCTTGTTGATTTCAGTTCCCTCTGCAGCACTCTCAGCGACTGGGCAGATGGGGCTCCGCTCTGAGTGTATATGAATAAACAGTTATTGCTTTATATTCTCTACTATCTGACGGACTCTTCATTTAGTACAGAAGGCTGAAAGGTGGTCATTAGTGTCCCGAGTGGCCCTAAGCGGGTCACTTCCTTCAGTCTCATTCTGATTTCTGTACGTAAACAAATATCTAGTGATATTGTGCATGAGCATAGGAGCTTGTTGCTTTATGTCAATAGGCACTGTATCTCAGTATATGGTGTCTTATTGCTACAGCCATGTACACACACATGTGCCTTGCCCCTCACAGCTCTATTCATGGAAATGTATCCTATAAGGGGAGCCAGGACAGTGTCACTTTTCTTTAGCTCCCCAACAACAGCTGCTTCCTCTGTGGGTCATCCCTGATCGGGTAGGTAGTGTTGTGGAGGGGTAAACCTAATTTTGCTTAGAGTTTGAAGCGGTGGGTCGTTCATTCCTTTCTCTTTTCTGGACCTCATTATGCCTGTGACTCCCCTGCAATCATAACTGCAGCCCCTTCAGTCATGAATCAGAGTTTTGTCAGCTCTTGTCCAGTTGTGTTGTTTGTGAAAGCAGCCCCCAGTAGTTTCACCAATAATGGGAGGCCTCAGTCTGTTCAGGTGGCTGGCCACTCATTCTGCTTTTCCTTCAGGCCTTTTCGTAATGATGATGTCCCCCCACTCACACCAGCAGCTTTATTGGTTGGGTTAAACAGCGCACTCTTTGTCCCTCTGAGGCACATTTGGGTGGGGCATAGGGCATCTGTGTCGTATAAGGTCTTTTTAGCCTCTCTGTTTCTTCTCACCACAAATCACAGCACCCAGGCGGCATGTGATGTTCCCCTGTCCCTCCAAGCTATCTGTGTTCTTTACACACACCATTGGTCATCCATATGTTTCTATATTCTGGGTGATGCTGCAGAGTTTTACCAAGAGGTGGCCATTTCAACTGTGGCTAACCTCCTCCTCCAAATCTTTAACTTCAACATGTGGGCATACAGAAAAATAGATGAAAGCTCCATGATGACCAAAAGAATTCCCACAAATCACAGTCTGAAGGAGGTTTGCATGCAGGCACCTCTACTGTTTAATGTACACACAGTGGACATGCCAAGATGTCTACAGGAATTTAGACATTTTCCACCAATTTAGGAAGTTAGCACGTGCCACTGCTTCAGTATACAGATGATACATTCATCTTGGACATAAGCCTGCTTGCTGTCTCCCAACTTTTCTGTAATGAGAGCTACTTAGGTTCAATGAAACTCATTGAGAGCCTCTACTATTATTAGCATTGATATAGTGGTGACCATATGCAAGGTTACTAGTAGTTTGCTACCAGGGATCACCTCAGTACATCAGGCATTGTTGACAGCAGTAATGCAAAAAAGGCTTTGTCAATAGGAAATGCCTCTGCATGGGTAATACATAACAGCCATAGCTGCAATGCCTCTTTTAACAAGGTATTAACATTGTAAAAGGTCTCCTCAGGGCCACATGATTTATCACTCAAATATCAGCTTTAAATATATTTTGTAAATTCAGCTATTTTCCATAAAATATCAGCTTGATTCTGCAAAATAACACATTTTCATCTCAAATACCAACTCAGAATTTTGGTATATGTAAATTATTTGAGCCAAGCAATAGCTTCTAATTTAGTGGGGTTGGCTGCACACAGGAGAGCTACTTCCAGGTAGCTTGGGCTACCATTAGCTCATGAGCTACTTGCTGGAGATGCCTGCTCTAGACAGAAACCTGCTTGATCTACAAAGTTTCAGACATAATAAAGCAAATCAATTGATATTGAATATCAATAAAATCACCACTACAACAACGGTGAAGGCACCAGCTGGGAGACTGCATCCACCCAGACAATGACAAGACCACAAACAAAGAGACTCTGGCCAGTGACTAAAGAGACCACTGAGGGGTAGTAAATCTGTACACCAAATACCAGAAGGAGTTTGATGATGGAGCTCCCGTTGGCTCTGAAGGAGATCCATCTGTGGTTTTCTCAGAAGAGGTCCCCCTCACATTATCCTTGCCTCCATGTCCAGTAGACAAGAGGCCCCGCAACACATTGATGTTCTGAAAATCAGCACCTAAGTTAACAATCACAACAACCACCCCTACATCCTCATCTCTTATCCCACCCCCTTGGTACATTACCTGTGGATTACCTAAGCTCTGAGGAAGGGCAGACAGGGGCATACCACCAACCCTCCACCATCCTTCCACCCTACCATCAATGACAGAATATGGTGGAACATCCCATCTCTTGATGCTGATATGGCAGAGTTTTTGCAGGCCATTGCTTGTTGCAGAGGCGGGAAAAACTCCATTGATGACACAATGTCTTGAAATTGTCAGCAGGACGGCAGGTAGCATGTAACACATTTAAGAAGAAGGCTAGGGCTGACCTTTGACAAGGTTTAAATGAGGGTCTAAGTTTTTAAATGATTTGAGATACAAGGCTCCATTCCTTAAAATAGGAAATATATTTGTAATGTTGTGCCACATTCCAAAACCTACATATTGTAGTAGAAAATTTTACCTCATTGCCTATTCATATTTTAGGCACTCTCAATTACCTAGACCCTTTTTTTGTGCTAGGTTTAGGAAAATCATTTAAGGTAATTCGACTCAAGATTTCATTCACATTGTGAATCAGTGGCGTAAAACAAAATAATAGGGGCATCCTGCCTCATCCGATGAGGGACACCTGACTCTCCCATATCTCACAGATATTCCTTGGGGTGAATGGGGGCCTACTGAAGGATTGGGGGGGGGGGGTGTCCTGAAGGGTTGGGGCCTACCCTGCACCAGGGGCTTGCGTTACACTCCTGATGTGCATTTATGCCAATGTGAACTCCGTTCCTTACACAGACAAGGTTCAGAAAGCCAGCACAATGTGAATGCAAATATGTGTCTGGAAGATTACTGTCCCATACAGGGCTCCATGAATTTTTGCAAAAATAGCCTTTGTAGTGCAATGTTTTTCACCATCTCTTCACTGCAAAAGGAGAGGTTAGTTGAAGCAGAATGCAAATTTTGTTTTGAGGCCAGCCTTGTTTATGCAAGAGGCCCCATATCTCTTAGCTGCTGAGATTCATTATATCAAAGGCAAATCACATATGACACGTTCTTTGAAGGTTTAAGCCCGGTGCAGCAAATTGAGCATCAAAACCACCAGTACTTTCTCAAGATAAACAGGATTCATAATTTAAATACTGTGGGGTAGATTTACTAACATTTGGTGTTGAATTAGCAAAAAAAGAAGTGACTTTCCAGCTCAAAATTTGTTTTGCTCTGGAAAGTACCCTAAAAGTAAAGCAAATCAACGCAAACAGCAGCGGCTCCTCCACTATGGCGGAGGAGCGTCGACTCCCTAAAAACATCAGGATTGTTTTATTTTTCCTTTCTTGCCAAGTCCTGGGGCCAGGGCCTGGGAGTGACAGGTACTGAGGGGAGTGGTAGTGCACTCTTTCACTGCGCATGACAGTTTTGCTGGCTGTTTCAGGCGGGCCAAACCGCCATGCGCAGTGAAAGCTTAGGCGTCTGTGCCTGCTCTCTCCAACCCAGACTCCCAGTCTGTCCTGGAAAGCAAATCGAGGGCACTCAGGCCAATCCTGAAGCTGCTCTCATGGTTGAGAGCAGCTTCAGGATTGGTCGCAGGGCATTCTGGGAGCCTGTGTCGCCTGGAGAAGAGGAGCAAAAGAGTGTAGCGTGGCTGACTGCAGGTACTTTTTTTCAGTTTTTTTTCTCACCCTCGACCGCTATGCCCCCCACTCCTTTCCCTCACCTGCTCTCCCGCCACTCGTCCAGCACACCTGACGCTACTCAGCGCAAAGCACTGTTTTGAATTGCTTAGCACCAATTGGTCATTACATGGTTGGTACATGGGCGTTCCCATACAACCACCCTTGCCTTTCGACACGAAACCCTATCTACAAACAATAGTAGACAGGTTTTAGCGCCAAAAGTTAACACTATTTGAAAGGAGGTGGTAAAATGAGAAATGTTTTTATTTCTCCTTTCTTTTCTGACTTTGCATGTGTGCTGCACTGTGCAGCACACATGCAAAGTAGGTTAAAGTTTTTGCCTGGCGCACGGCAGCTAAAATCTGCGCTAAGGGAGAGGGGAGGAGAGACCCATATTTCTTTAGATATGGCTCTCCAGCTCCCTCCCTGTCACGCAATGCAGCACAGCATTTTTGGCTGCTGTGCTGCGTTCTGTGGCTTTTTTAAAAATCTTGGCCTTAGTGTGAATGATTGCTTCATATGCTAGTATTGCAGTTAAACAAGCAGTTAGAATTTTCCAAAATGAGGACAGATAAACAATTGTGCTTTATCTGAATGGAAATGTGATTTTGCAGTAAAATGAGAAAAGATCTAATGTTTTTACAAACTATGTAAACCAAGCTGCATTCTGAGGAGAGTTGTCATTTTGTTCAGCATGCATTTCGGTAATAAGGGATGTCGTTATTTTCTGCACATGGTATACCTCGTTAGGAATAGCTTGCAGAGAGATTCAGAAATTCCAAACTTTGAATTCTAAATATTACTGAAATCAGTGAGAAGCTGGGATAATTGGTGCAGTTGTTTTTGATGGCCTAGTTTCTCAAAAATAGCTCCCTGAAAGAAACAAGAGAGACGAAAATGATATGAATTTCTGATCGGTGTGTAGACCAATTTCGACAAGGTTCAGCTGTCGCTTGATTTTATTCACGCAGTCTTCTGTTTTTTGCATCACTGGCATATTATATTGAATCAGGTTGCAGGTGCATCTAGTTAGTCATATTGACACATAGTGATTTGTTCCTAGTTTGCCTTTCAAATGAATTGTTACTGCAAATGTTAATAAGGACAAATCAGCTTTGCAACCATATACAAATGCATGAACTAGTGACTTCCACTGAACTGCTAGCACAACATATTTCTAAGACTATGATTTTGGGTTGCACCTTAATAGCACATTAAGGGAATTTCAAACACACCCTTGGAACCAGATATACGCTTGAAGGCTTAGAACGTGAGAATTTTATTGCCAAACTAGACTCTCATATTTTTTTATTCAATGGGAATAAGAATGAAAAGTGTAACAAATGTAATCTCTTTCTTGACTAATGGGCAGTGAGTGAGTGTGTGAGAAGAACATGTTGCATAGTGCAGCAGCTCTTAACCTTTTGACTTCAATGGACACCTACTGAGCAGTAGCGACTTGTGGAGGGAGTGCTGCGGGGCGGTGGGGCAAGGCGGGGGAGGAGCAGGGTGGCGGGTAGTAAACTACGGAATACGGCCGAACAGAGGTAAGTAAACAAACAAAACAAATTTCATTGCGCACGCTGCATTGCCACGTGATGCAGCACGTGCAAAGAAATTCGTTTTATTTATTTATTTATTTACTTACCTCCGTTGGGCCGTATTCCGTAGTTTACTACCCCCATCCTGCTCCTCCCCCGCCCCGCCCCACCCTGCCCCACCATCCTGCAGCAGTCCCTCCATGGGCCGCTACTGCTACTGAGTATTCTAAGCTGGTGAAATGCTAGACTCCAGCATATTGCTTTATCTGTTTTCGCCCCCAATGCAGCCTCTTTCTTTTTCGGCACATCTTTGTACTTAAATTGAGGTCGACAATAATCTATACTACTCTTTTGTTCACTGACACTGCTCCTTTAAATCAAGCTAAGGTTAACAGTGGAGCCGCGCAATTTTGGTTCCACCCTTTGTTATTATTAATTAGGCCACATATATGTATATTAAAGGACTTATGTAACCCATGTTATATAATGTGGCTAATGAAGTAAATCACTCTTAAAGCCACATAGAATCATTTGCCATATAATTACGACATTTATGTGTGTGTACACTAATTTTTCTCTTACAGGAACAACAAATTCACAGTTATAATTAGGGAACAAATTCAATGCATTCGGATTAGGGGCGCATTGGATTAATGAAAGCTAAATGGTCAAAAAAGAAAAGTTCTAAATGATAAGTGGGGGAACCACCTCTTCCCGGGAGGTGGAGGGCTAGGTACCAGGATTTTACCTTTACGAGATGCGCTACTGGAGGTTATGTTCATGTACCATGGAGTGAAGTGATCTTGCGTCATTTACTAGTGATTTCCCTAAGTTGAGATAGAAACCTGTAGGACTCTATAAACGTCAAGCGGTTCGTGAAAATTTCGAAGGTGTTGTGGAATGACTTGAATACTCTGTTTGATGTTGTGGTTCTAAGTGATTTGTATACAGCATGAAAGAGAACTACTGAGGCATCCATTGACTGATGGCCTGTCACCCAAAGTAATGAGAAAGTACAACCATGTGATGATATGGTTGAAGTCAAAAGTGTCACCCTGAGATACTGATTGGGTTAAGATTGATCATACTACTCAGAAACCTAAAGAGACAAAGCATATATATTATGAGAGGCTGTTACAAGCGTTCAAACATTACTGTGGGATGGAACCATTGAAACCCAAGTATATGAGACATTTTGTGTCTAGGTTCGTGACAGGATTGAGACCTGAGATTAGCATGATTATTCAATAGCATTTGATATGCTGGCAGAATAAGTTGGTTGATGAGATTTTGCGATAATCAAAGTATTGCAACAATGAGATTGATATGAGACAGAAAAAGGTGATGGAGAACCTTATGGTGTTGCTAATGAAAGCTGCTCGGAGGGAAAGTCAAGGTCCTCTATTTGTACCAATGGCACCTCCTATGCAGAGAGAGTATTAGGAAGGAGTCCCCACCACACAGGGTGGAGGTGGACTTCAATCTCAATGTAGGGGTAGAGGAGTTACTATTGATCTAAGTACTGGAATTGATGTGGCCACATTGCAAAAGCCCAACTTATCCCCTACTGTAAAAGGTTGGGGCATTGGAGGTGTCAATGCCGTCTTAATCCAGCAAATCAAGAGCAGAATCCAGGGTTAGTGCCTCACCAGGGTAATAATCCTATGCATTTGCAGAATGTACCTAGACCAAGAATCCAAACCTTTAATGTACCCCAAGCCCCAGTAATGCAGGTTCCACAACTCCGATGCTGCAGCCAGGTGCTGCTGGCCCTAGATTTGCTTTGAATTAGATTCTAAATGTGAATCAGAAATCATTTCAGGGTACTAATCCCATGTTCAAGACCATTGAGAATTTTGGGGCCTATCAGTCAACCTGACGTGAGTGGGGAGGATGATTAGGTACTTGGCTCAATCCTGGAGGTAGACCAGAGTGGCCAGTATGTAGATGGTGAGTTCAATGACTACACTATATCATTTTGGGTTGATACTGGTGCTACACATTCTACTGTGCATACTGTAGAAGTTCCAGACCTACCCCTCTCAGGCAGAATGATCCAAGATGATGTAGTTGGTAATTAACAAATGAGAAATCCTATCACTGAGGAAGTCCCTGTTAGAATAGGGAATTTGGAGAACAATCACCAATTTGTGGTCTGTGACTCAAGTCCTGTGAGTCTGTAAGGACATGATTTGTTGTGCAAGTTGAATTGCACTATTTACTGTACACCGAGAGGTGTGGAGGTTCTGACTCACGATCAGGACATGGCCTTTAAGATGGTTAATCACATACCAACTGTTACGATTTAACCTATGATGACAAATGAAGGCCTGCACTTAGTCCTTAGAGATACAGTTAAGGTTGAGGTGTGGGATTTTTCAGGAAAAGACATAGGACTCAATAAACGAGCTGAGCCTGTCCCTATACATATAAAACAAAATGAAGAATTTTGCAGAATCCCACAGTATAATTTGTACTCCGAGACGATTGCTGGAATAACTCTGTTAATTGAGTCAATGATTCAACAAGGTACCTAAACTTCCCCATTATGGGACTGCAGTAGCCTAGCGGTAAGTATTGCATTGTGCAGGCCCCATGCAGAATAATAATATTGTAGTTCCTTGTTGTCCCATGGTACCAAATCCTACTGTTATACTGTTTCGGATTCCATGCGAGGCTCAGTGGTTTTTCATCATTAATTTATGGCAGGCATTTTTCTCCATACCCTTGCATATGGACAGTCAGTTGCTCTTTACGTTCCGGCTCGGCAACTATGTTTTTGCATGGTGCGGAGTCCCACAGGGGTATACGGAGAGAGTTTCTATTTTCTACCAGATCCTTAAAAAGAATCTATTTTTTTGGTCATTCCTTTTAACTCTGTCTTGGTCCAGTATATTGACGACTTGTTGATTGAGTCAAAAAGTTGTGAAGCTTGCAAGACTGATACCATTGTACTACAAAATAACTTGGCTGAGAATGGACATAAAGTATCCCCTGGTAAGCTGAAGTACTGTTTTAAAGAAGTCCTGTATCTTGGTCATCATATTGAGAATGGAGTCATAAAGGTGTCACAAGAGAATCTCAGTGATTTTACAAATGAATCCACCAACAACTCAGAAAGAGGTCAGGATGTTTATGGGACTTGTGGGCAACTGTCATCAGTGAATACCCAACTTTTCCCTAAAGGCCTAGCCTTTACAGAAGCTGACTCATAAGGATGTGTCAGATCCAGTTCCTTGGGACAATGACTGGTTGCTTTCCTGGATTAGAGAGACAGTCTCTGCCGTGCCCCAGTGCTAAGAATACCTGATTACAGCAAAGCGTTTTTGCTCTCTCTCTCTCAGTGCTTACACAGACTCATGGTAACGCCGTTAGGACAGTTGCATATTTCTCAGCTACTCTAGATCTAGTAGCTGCAGTACTGTGTGGGTGCCTTAAAGCAGTGGCGGCCACAGGTGTCAAGGCATTGTCATGGGTCCCCCTTTAACAGTGTACATGCCTCATTCTGTAGAAATATTGCTGATCCATACTCACGCTGAGCATTTGACAAACAGTTGCTTGACCCAGTATGAGCAGATCATACTGTCAGCTGAAAATGTTAACTTGAAGAGGTGTTCTCTTTTAAACCCTGCCACTTTGTTGTCTATTCCAAAAACTGACAGTGATGAAAATGAGGTGGAGCATGACTGTCTCAATGTCACTGAACTATGCACCAAGCCGAGACCAGACATTCAAGATAAGCCACCGCCTGAATTTGATCTTGCATTGTTTAAGGATGGCTGGTGTTTATGAGGCCATGAAAGACATTTGTAAGCTGCTTATGGAGTCTGCGCAGTTTTAGGAGTAGTAGAAGCTTGTGGCTCCCAGAAATGTTCTCAGCGTAAGTGCCTGAATTGGTTGTTCTTACTAGAGCATGCTGGGCCTCAGACCAGCAGTGAATGACCGCTTTCACCGATAGTCAATACAGCTTTGGTGTTGTTCATGACTTTGGACAGTTATGGTCTCAGAGAGGATTTATGACAACCTCAGGTTCACCCATTGAAAATGGGGAGCAAGTCTGATAACTCCTTGAAGCATTACAAATGCCTGCTCAACTTTCTGTTGTCAAATGTGCAGCACATTGTAAGGGAGATGATTATGTAACAGTTGGCAATAGGAATGCCAATGAGGTGGCTAAATACTGTTCTTATAATGCTTGCATTTTAATGGTGAATATATGGACATGTAAAACTTTGCAGATCTTCTAGTACATTGTTAAGTATACGTTTAAAGCTTAGCAAGAAGTTTTTATACCAACTAGAGCATGCAGTAAAACAAAACATGTACAATATACAGTTCCAGGGCAACACATTGCTAAGCAACTTCTCACACAGCTAGTCTGAACATCAGACAAACTGTTGCATACTCACACACCCAGAAAGAGACCTACTTACCCATGAATAAATATATAAAAACATGTATACAACCACTCATAGATCATCTCATAAAGTTATAAAACTTGATATCATACTCACATTTATCAACCTCATATACACATATATATTTCTTCAATCACATGTTTCCCTTTGAAAGTTCAATCTAATTTACATATCTCAAAATTAATTTGTTGGTCAAATAGTTTTTTTGCTCTTATTAGATAGATTCTAATCTCTCAGAAAATGTGAAAACTAAGCATAATAATGACACACCACTCTCATACAAATAAACCATTAATGGCTCTGCACTCTGATATTGTGGAAGGCAGCAAAAAAACATGTCTTTCATATTTTAATATTATAGTTTAATATTTAATATTGTAGTTCCTTGTTGTCCCATGGTACCAAATCCTACTGTTATACTGTTTCGGATTCCATGCGAGGCTCAGTGGTTTTTCATCATTAATTTATGGCAGGCATTTTTCTCCATACCCTTGCATATGGACAGTCAGTTGCTCTTTACGTTCCGGCTCGGCAACTATGTTTTTGCATGGTGCGGAGTCCCACAGGGGTATACGGAGAGAGTTTCTATTTTCTACCAGATCCTTAAAAAGAATCTATTTTTTTGGTCATTCCTTTTAACTCTGTCTTGGTCCAGTATATTGACGACTTGTTGATTGAGTCAAAAAGTTGTGAAGCTTGCAAGACTGATACCATTGTACTACAAAATAACTTGGCTGAGAATGGACATAAAGTATCCCCTGGTAAGCTGAAGTACTGTTTTAAAGAAGTCCTGTATCTTGGTCATCATATTGAGAATGGAGTCATAAAGGTGTCACAAGAGAATCTCAGTGATTTTACAAATGAATCCACCAACAACTCAGAAAGAGGTCAGGATGTTTATGGGACTTGTGGGCAACTGTCATCAGTGAATACCCAACTTTTCCCTAAAGGCCTAGCCTTTACAGAAGCTGACTCATAAGGATGTGTCAGATCCAGTTCCTTGGGACAATGACTGGTTGCTTTCCTGGATTAGAGAGACAGTCTCTGCCGTGCCCCAGTGCTAAGAATACCTGATTACAGCAAAGCGTTTTTGCTCTCTCTCTCTCAGTGCTTACACAGACTCATGGTAACGCCGTTAGGACAGTTGCATATTTCTCAGCTACTCTAGATCTAGTAGCTGCAGTACTGTGTGGGTGCCTTAAAGCAGTGGCGGCCACAGGTGTCAAGGCATTGTCATGGGTCCCCCTTTAACAGTGTACATGCCTCATTCTGTAGAAATATTGCTGATCCATACTCACGCTGAGCATTTGACAAACAGTTGCTTGACCCAGTATGAGCAGATCATACTGTCAGCTGAAAATGTTAACTTGAAGAGGTGTTCTCTTTTAAACCCTGCCACTTTGTTGTCTATTCCAAAAACTGACAGTGATGAAAATGAGGTGGAGCATGACTGTCTCAATGTCACTGAACTATGCACCAAGCCGAGACCAGACATTCAAGATAAGCCACCGCCTGAATTTGATCTTGCATTGTTTAAGGATGGCTGGTGTTTATGAGGCCATGAAAGACATTTGTAAGCTGCTTATGGAGTCTGCGCAGTTTTAGGAGTAGTAGAAGCTTGTGGCTCCCAGAAATGTTCTCAGCGTAAGTGCCTGAATTGGTTGTTCTTACTAGAGCATGCTGGGCCTCAGACCAGCAGTGAATGACCGCTTTCACCGATAGTCAATACAGCTTTGGTGTTGTTCATGACTTTGGACAGTTATGGTCTCAGAGAGGATTTATGACAACCTCAGGTTCACCCATTGAAAATGGGGAGCAAGTCTGATAACTCCTTGAAGCATTACAAATGCCTGCTCAACTTTCTGTTGTCAAATGTGCAGCACATTGTAAGGGAGATGATTATGTAACAGTTGGCAATAGGAATGCCAATGAGGTGGCTAAATACTGTTCTTATAATGCTTGCATTTTAATGGTGAATATATGGACATGTAAAACTTTGCAGATCTTCTAGTACATTGTTAAGTATACGTTTAAAGCTTAGCAAGAAGTTTTTATACCAACTAGAGCATGCAGTAAAACAAAACATGTACAATATACAGTTCCAGGGCAACACATTGCTAAGCAACTTCTCACACAGCTAGTCTGAACATCAGACAAACTGTTGCATACTCACACACCCAGAAAGAGACCTACTTACCCATGAATAAATATATAAAAACATGTATACAACCACTCATAGATCATCTCATAAAGTTATAAAACTTGATATCATACTCACATTTATCAACCTCATATACACATATATATTTCTTCAATCACATGTTTCCCTTTGAAAGTTCAATCTAATTTACATATCTCAAAATTAATTTGTTGGTCAAATAGTTTTTTTGCTCTTATTAGATAGATTCTAATCTCTCAGAAAATGTGAAAACTAAGCATAATAATGACACACCACTCTCATACAAATAAACCATTAATGGCTCTGCACTCTGATATTGTGGAAGGCAGCAAAAAAACATGTCTTTCATATTTTAATTTTGTTAGTTCACCTTTGAAAGGTTGATATGTGTTAACCCTTTCATGCATATTTATAAAGAAGCCCAATATGGAAGGATATTAGTGCATATTTGGAATTATTCACAAACATCAGTGTGTACCCCTGTGTAAATTTGTGAAGAATTCAAGAATAATTACAGGAGTCCAAAAGCATATTTGGCTCAGTAGTTTTATTACTTTAAAACTACACTACACTTTGTAAGAAAGCATTCACAAGAAAACAAACCCTCATTCTACAACAATGACTTTAAAAAAACTCCTATTTAAAAAAAATAAAAAACAGACAACATTCTTTTTAATCTCCTTCCCCCAACACTCTTTTAGCAGAGTCTCCATAGCGACCCACTGGAACCATTAGGGCAGAAGTTCGCAACACATTCTAGAAGGAGCATACTAATAAAAAAATGAACTGAAACAGGTTTGCTTGACTATACAGGATTAAACACATATCCAAGTCTCCATTACAATTTTTTTTTTTATCAGAGCCAATCACAGATCTACTTACTTATTCTTTAAAGACACTCCCTAATTTTTTCAAACTGCATATTTACACCATTCAAATACATATGTATTTCTTTAAACTAGCTCCTGTCCTCCATATTAACTGCCTTTCATTTTGAAACCTGTTTCATTCTGCTTCAGCAATCTCCTGTGCGCTACTGTTCCTTCCCTTCAAAATGATTGGAATGTATATTATGGGTCACATCTATGTCTTTTGGGCCAGAGTGCATGGCAAAGAGAGTGGCATTGACAGGGACTTGTGTCTTCCTAATGTGGACATTACTTTGATTGGCCAGAGAGGGTTAAAGCTGTATCCACTGCTGCCTTTGGTTTTGAAGCATTTTGGATTGCCAAACCCTGACCTCATGATTGTGCACTGTGGTGGCTATGACATAGGCACAATTACTGGGGTAGGACTGGAAATACTAATGAAGGATTCCTTTGCACAATCAATGACACTTTTCCCTCACACTGCCTTGGTGTACTCCAATATATGCCAAAGGCTTAAATGGAAGTGGTGAAAAGAAGTCTGTCCATAGATAGACAAAGCCAGAGAACATGTTAATAAGTCTGGTTCTGCATTCCTCAGAGACCATAACATGGGCTTTATCTACAACAACAACTTGTGTTTTGACATGCATGGAATCTATAGAAGTGATGGAGTTCACTTCACAGATGACAACGGGGTGATTCTAAGCAAGTTGAACCTCTGCATACTCTCTTATGTGCAGCTGTCATATACACAAAAACACAAAGGCTCATCTCAGAGTCACCGTATTTCCCAAAATGTTGTCCAATTTCTATTAAAATATCTATTTTTTAAAATGTTTTCAAAATGCGTGAATACATCGCAAACACGCAACACAAAAGCAGACATTCAATAGATACCAGCACATTAAAAAAACATAATTATGTAAGTGATTATGTGCATCACAATGGGTACCTCACTATCTAAATAAGTCTATAAGTGCATGTATGAGTCGCCCAGTGTGTCTGTGAGTGTTTGAGTGGATCCGTTAGTGGATGCATGAGTGTCTCAATGGGTTTAGAGTGGGTGTGTGAGTGTCTGAGTGAGTCAGTGAGTGGGGGCCTCAGTATCTGAGTAAGTATGTGAGTGGGTACATGAGTGTCTGAGAGGGTCTGTGAGTGGATGCATGAGTCTCTGAGTGTGTCTATCAGAGGATGCAAGTGTGTCTTAGTGGGTCTATAAGTGGCTACATGAGTGTCTGACTAGCTTTGAGAAAGGGGGCATGAGTAACTCAGCAGGTCTGTGAGTGAATGCATACGTATCTCAGTAGCTCTGTGAGAGGGTGCATGAGTATCTGAGTGGGTCTATGAGAGGGTGCATGATTATCACAGTGGGTGTGTGAATGGATGTATGAGTCACTGAATGAGTCTGTGACTAGGTGCATGAGTGTCTGAGTGAGCCTATGAATGGGTGCATGTGTCACTGGTGAGTCTGTGAGTAGGTGCATGAGTACCTCAGTGGGTCTGTGAGTGAAGGCATGAGTGTAGGGTTTGGATGGGTTTATGAGTGTCACAGTGGGTCTGTGAACTGGTACATGAGTTGCTGAGTGAATGGGTGCATGAGTGTCTATGTTATCTGTGAATGGCTGTGTGAGTGTCTGAGTGAGTCTGTGTAGGAAGCTGGCCCTCTATATAGTGCACTAAACCAAAGTACACTGTGCAGTTAGTCCAGTGAGTCCCAGATTGATATGCAGGGGCAAAAATAGATAATTCTAATGCTTTCTTTGAGGTAGTGTGGGCAAACTTTTAGGCTTATCAGAGGGTAGTGATACGCATTTGTTGTACTTACCGAGGCAATAAATAAGACATACACTCAAGAATAAATTCGAGACTAATCTGCAAAAATAACACTTAATTTGTATATAATTTTTCAGACCAAGAACTTCATTCACGGGTAAGTACTTATTTTGTTATGAATTTTCAAAGTTTGCAAAATAACTCACAGTTGTGTGCAATTATGCACAATGCATTCCAATGGGAGAAAATTAAAAAATGCATAGAGATTGTGTAGATGGTTCTCAGGGTACACCTTCTGGTTTTAGTGTAGTAGCAAGCCCAGGTCCAATGTTCGACCAGCAGAGCGTTTGGAACATCCCACTTTTGGCTGGGAGCAGGGTCCTGGATTTGTTGGTAACAGGCACTACGAAGAAGGAGGAGCAAGTCCGAGGGATCCCAAATGAGGGATCAAGTCATAAGGACATCAGGAGCATGGGAGCACAGCTGGTTAATTGATACCCAGGCCAGGCATACTGGGTGCAGAGCAAATTTTTTAGCTGGGCTCTGAGCATCAAGATGGTTTGCGCGATCAAGGGCAAGCAGGTTGCAGGGATGATTTCAGGACAGCTGGGCCACTCATGGAGTAGGTCTCAGTGTTCATGATGTGCCTTAATGGGTGCTTTCTTCCTGGGCAGTTGAAGTCCAGATTGAACTCTGTCCCAATGTAAGTTGCAGGGGGTCCGGTACCCTGGGTATTCCTTCCACACGGCTCTGGTAGGTCTTGGAGAATCCACCCTTGGTGGGGAGACAGATCTAATCCTCCGGAGCTGGTGTACTTCTTCTGGCTTGGTTGCTACATCGGCATTGTCAGGGAGCGGAATTGGTGAGCCAGACTCTGCGGGTTCAGTGCCTGCAGTCTGCAGGGGAGTAAGGCTGGGAGCAGGGTCCTGGATTTGTTGGTAAAAGGCACTACGAAGAAGGAGGAGCAAGTCCGAGGGATCCCAAATGAGGGATCAAGTCATAAGGACATCAGGAGCATGGGGGCACAGCTGGTTAATTGATACCCAGGCCAGGCATACTGGGTGCAGAGCAAGTTGTTTAGTTGGGCTCTGAGCATCAAGATGGTTTGCGCGATCAAGGGCAAGCAGGTTGCAGGGATGATTTCAGGACAGCTGGGCCACTCATGGAGTAGGTCTCAGTGTTCATGATGTGCCTTAATGGGTGCTTTCTTCCTGGGCAGTTGAAGTCCAGATTGAACTCTGTCCCAGCGTAAGTTGCAGGGGGTCCGGTACCCTAGGTATTCCTTCCGCACGGCTCTGGTAGGTCTTGGAGAATCCACCCTTGGTGGGGAGACAGATCTGATCCTCCGGAGCTGGTGTACTTCTTCTGGCTTGGTTGCTACATCGGCATTGTCAGGGAGCGGAATTGGTAAGCCAGACTCTGCGGGTTCAGTGCCTGCAGTCTGCAGGGGAGTAATTCCCCTACTCCAAGGGAGTTCTTCAGTGATTGGGGATGGTCTGGAGGTCCTCTGAGGTTCTTAGAGGCCTCATAGTAGCAGGATGAGACAGCACACCAAGGTGGTCAAATCTTAGAACAGCAGGCTGGGTTTCGTGCCAAAATTCTGCAGCTGGTACACCATTCTCAGGTTCAGCAGCTCTTCTTTGTCTGTTTTCATCCTAGGACCATCAAAACTGAAGTTCAGGGTCAAGGGGTGCCCGCTACATACTACATTTATGGGCATTAATGGGGGTTCCAGGTGGTAGCCAATGGGCTACCTACCTTTTGGATATCTAAACCCTCTATGTGACCACTTCCTAAGGGAAGGGACACAATCCTGGCCCTGATAGGATAATTCATTTTATCCCAAGATGGAGGAATTGGAAAAGTGGGGTCCACCTGAACTGCTCTACCTTAGGGGTGGTGCTAGTTGAATGTCTGCACACCTCTTGATCTTACTAATTCTTCTGCCTGTCCTCCTGCCAAAAGTGGGGTCAGAACAGGGGGTTGGCATCCTCCACTAACTGGAAGAGCCTGGGTCACATTTCAAAGGCAGCAATGCCTTTGAAGCTTCCCACCTTGGAATGCAATTCCTGCCTGGAGGAAGTGTGAAGCACCTCTGCCCAGAGCAGGCATTTATTTATCAGCCTCTGAGAGAAAAGACTCTCACCCAATGGGGTCAAAAACATGTCTGATGGTGGCAGACTGGCTTAGACCACACCCCTAGTTGGTACGTTTTTAAGGGACACCTCAAAGGTGCCCTCTGTGTGCATTTATTAATACATCCAACACTGGCATCAGAGTGGGTTTATTAAGATGAGATGTTTGATACAAAAAACTCTGGGCAAAGTGAAGTCATCATGGTGCTGGTGTACTCGTATTGACACGTTTCCAGCCCATGTACTCTCTATGGCTTACCTACACACTTACAATATCTAACAATGGCTCAGACTTTGAAGGGTCATATCTGCTCATGCAGATATGTCCACACATGGGATATAGTGCAACCTGCCTTAGGGCTAGAAGGCCTGAAGTACAGGTGGCTTATCTATATCTCATGCAGTGACTGTGGGCATGGCACACAGAGTGCCATGTCGACTCTTCACTTTTGTCTGTACCAATACATGCAGCCTGCAATGGCAGTTTGAATGGTCTTGATGAGAGGTCATTAAGGTGGCACCTTTCATGCTGCAGCCCTAGAGGACCCTCTTTATTCCTAATGCCCTAATTACCAGGGGAACCACTTACTAGGGAATTCGAAGGGTGCTGAATTTGTGTCAATTGTGGTACAGTTTTGGGAAAAAACTCTGCTACTGGGACCGTTGTTAGCAGGGACCCAGTATACTTTCAGTCAAAATCACATGCTCTTCCAGGCAAAAAGTGGGAGCTGACCATGTCGAAAGAAGTACTTTCCTACAGCCAGAGATGCAGTGGGTCTGTGAATGGGTGCATGAGTTGTTAAGTGACTCTGTGACTAGGTGCATGAGTATTTGAGCAGCTTTGAGAGTGGGTGCAGGAGTACCTCAGTGGATCTTTGAGTAAGTGCATAAGTGTCTCAGTGGCTCTGTGAGTAGGTGCATACGTATATGAGTGGGTCTTTGAGTAGGTGCATGAGTGTCGCAGTGGGTCTGTGAGTGTTTGCATGAGTGTCTGAGAAGCTTTAAGAGTTGGTCCATGAGTGCTTTAATGGGTCTGTGAGTTAGTGCATAAGTGTCTCAGTGGGTCTGTGAGTGGGTATGTGAGTGTTTGAGTGGGTCTGTGAGTGCATGCATGAGTGTCACAGTGGGTCTGTGAATGGGTGGATGAGTCAGTGAGTTAGTCTGTTACTGAGTGCATGAGTGTCTGATTGAGTTTATGAATGGCTGCATGATTGTCTGAGTAAATCTGTGAGTGGGAGCATGAGTATCTCAGATAGTCTGTGAGTGGGTGCATGAGTATGTCGGTGGGTCTATGAGTAAGTCCATTTGTGTCTCAGTGGGTGTTTGAGTTGGTGTGTGAGTGTTTGAGTGGGTCTGTAAGTGGGTGCATGAGTGTTGCAGTGAATCTGTGAATGGGTGCATGAATTACTGAGTGAGTATGTGAGTGGGTGCATGAGTGTCTAAGTGAGTCAGTGAATGGCTGCATGAGTGTCTGAATGAGTTTTTGAGTGGATGCATGAGTACCTCAGTGGGTCTGTGAATGGATGCATCGGTTGCTGAGTGAGTCTGTGACTGGGTCCATGAGTATCTCAGTGAGTTTATTGATGAGTGCATGAATTGCTGAGTGAGTCTGTGAGTGGGTGCATGAATACCCTTAGTGGGTCTGTGAGTGAGTTCAAATGTGTGTCAATGGGTCTGTGAGTGGGTGTATGAGTTTCTGAGCGGGTCAGTGAGTGGGTATATGAGTGTTGCAGTGGGTCTGTGAATGGGTATATGAGTCACTGAGTGAGTCTGTGACTGGGCATATGAGTGTCTGAGTGGTTCTGTGAGTGGATACATGAGTGACTGAGCAGCTTTGGGAGTGGGTGCATGAGTACCATAGTGGATCTGTGAGTGAGTGCATAAGTGTCTCAGTGGGTCTGTGAGTGGGTGTGTGAGTGCTTGAGTGGGTCTGTGAGTCTATGCATGAGTGTCACAGTGGGTCTGTGCATGGGTGCATGAGTGTCTGAATTGGTCTGTGAGTGGACGCATGAGTATCTCAGTATATCAGTGAATAGGTGTATAAGCCACCGAGTGAGCCTGGGAGTCAGTGCAAGAGTTGCTTAGTGAGTCACTGTCGGTGGGTAAATGAGTATTGCAGTGGGTCTTTGAATGGGTGCATGAATCACTAAGTGAGTCTGTGAGTGGGTGCATGAGTGTCTGAGTGGTTCTGTGAGTAACAGCATGAGTGTCTGAGTAGCTTTGAGAGTGAGTGGGTATGTGCGTTCGTCAGTGGGTCTGTAAGTAACCACATAAGTGTTTCAGTTGGTCTGTGAGTGGGTGCATGAGTATCTGAGTAGGTCTCTGAGTAAGTACTTGACTGTCAATGTGAGTCTGTGAATAGGTGCATGAGTTGCTGAGTGAGTCTGTGACTGGGTGCATGAGTATCATAGTGAATCTGTGAATGGCTTCATGAGTGTGTGAGTGAGTGTATGAGTGGGTGGATGAAGACCTCAGTGGGTCTGTGAGTTTCGAGACACGGTACACTTTCATTTATTTCGTTTTTCGACACACATTTTCTTCTGCTTCAGTACACATGTGCTTTCTGTCACCTTTAGCACAGCCCATTTGAGGCTTTGCTATGATGTTTGAATAAACCACTACATTACAATCAGATTGACACACTTTAGTTTTCGTACATATTCAACTTACGCTCTACGGCCACCTTATCAGCATTTTTTTATTATAATTTGGGTTATTTCACACTCGCCGGTTCCTTGACTCGTTCGATATCCCTATTTTTGGATTTCAATTCCCTACAGTGTATTACTCCTCGAACTACGAGTCTGTTTTCTCTGTAGTTCCCCCCCAATTTTTTTTCGCTCCATTGATTTTCAACAGATACCTATACACAACTGTTTGTGTATCACATCCGGCTTGTATTTTCACTCCGTGATTGGACTCCAATATCTCATGACGTACCAATCTTTTTCCTTCAATCATACATTTATTGATGCTACGTTCACCAGTAAGAACCTATACGATTGGTTGACGGGCTCCAGCCCTATCCTATTCGCCACGACGCTCACGTGACACATTCAAATTCAACGCACGTTAAGCATTTGACTTACTGCTGAAACGCCGTAACCTTGTGGCTCTACAGCCTTCACCGATTCGGTTTCTTAGCATCACGTAAGTGTTTTACACAGCATTTGGCACCTTCATGCATCCTTAAATTCTTTCTTACTCTATTTTGCTATTTACCTCATTCACGATTGATCATTTGTTTGACACCCAGTTCTCACTATAAATTTCACTCTCCATGTCACTCGGGTATTTTACTTGCCAGCACTATTCACGAATTTTCCTCAATCTTCGCTATATCCTCTGAGCACGCACACTTCCGGCGCTCTTGGCTGTCACCTACGTAACAAAACTGTAGTAGATACTCTGCAGCTTCTTTTTTGGCTTAACTTGCATGTATTCACTTTTCACCGTCTGTTACCCACTTAACAGGACTCATTTTCACATTGTTTGATTAATCTTCATTCTACCCACATAGACATTTTTTAAGTTTCCTTTGAATGTTTTCCCAATTTGTATCATTCATGAATGTATAGATTAAAGCTGCTTCCTTGTATCCTCCTATTTTAGTGCTGTCCCTGATGAAGGGCCACACTGGCCCGAAATGCATTGGGCTACATCGAGTTATGATTTGAAATACACTCGTTTGTGATGTTGGAATTTTGTGAAGAAACGTCTTTTCAAAGTATTCACTTGAACTATTCACATGAATAAACTTGAAACCACCGAATTTACCATCGCATGATTGATTTCTTTATCGGAGTGCAATTCGAGTGACACGCTCTTGTCTAGAACGTACTTTCACCTGAGAGTATAAGTGTCTCATTGGGTCTGTGAGTGAGTCTGTGAGTGTTGGAGTGGATCTGTGAGTGGGTGTGTGAGTGTTGCAGTAGGTCTGTGAATGGGTGCATGAGTTGTTGAGTGAGTCTGTGAGAGGGTGCATGAGTGTCACAATGGTCTGTGGTTGGGTGCATGAGTCACTGTGCAAGTCTGTTCATGGTTGCATGAGTCACTGAGTGAATCTGTGATGGGTGCATGAGTCCCTCAGTGGATCAGTGAGTGAGTGCACACGTGTCTCAGTAGGACTGTGAATGGGTTCATGAGTGCCTGAGTGGATCTATGAGTAGGTGCATGAGTGTTGCATTGGGTCCATGAATGGGTGCATGAGTCACTGACTGAGTCTGTAAGTAGGTGCATGAGAACATGAATGGGTCTGTGAGTGAGTGCATACGTTGCTGAATTACTCTGTACCTGGGTGCATGAGTATCTGAGTGAATCTGTGAATGGCTTCATGAGTGTCTGAGTGAGTCTGTGAATCAGTCGCTAAGTACCTCAGTGGGTCTGTGGGTGAGGGCATAAGTGTCTCAGTGGGTCTTTGAGTAGGTGTATAAGTGTCTGAGTATATCTGTGAGTGGGTGCATGAGTGTTGCAATAGGTCTGTGAATATGTGCATGAGTTGTTGAGTGAGTCTATGAGAGGGTATATGAGTGTAGCAATGGGTCTGTGACTTGGGACATGAGTTGCTTAACAAGTCTGTTAATGTGTGCATGTGTCACTGAGTGAATCTGTGAGTGGGTGCATGAGTACCACAGTGTGTCTATGTGAATGGGTGCTTGAGCCACTGAGTGAGTCTGTGAGTTGGTGCATGAGTACATCAGTGAGTCTGTGAGTAAGTGTATACTAGTCTCAGTGGGTCTTTGAGTAGGTGTATGAGTGTTTGAATGGGTCTGTGAGTGGGTGCAATGAGTGTTGTAGTGGGTCTGTGAATGGGTGCATGAATCACTGAGTAAGTCTGTGAATGGGTGCATGAGTGTCTAACTGAGTTTATGAAAAGGGCTGTATCAGTGTCTGAGTAAGTCTGTGAGTTGGTGAGTGTCTGAGTAAGTCTGTGAGTGGGTGCATGAGTACCTCAGTGGACTTGTGAATAGGTGAATGAGCCACTGAGTGAGGCTGTGAGTGGGTGCATGAGTGTTGCAGTGGGTCTGTGAATATGTGCATGAGTCACTGAGTAAATCTGTGACTGGGTACATGAGTGTCTGAGTGAGTTTTTGAGTGGGTACATAAGTATCTGAGTGAGTCTGTGAATGGGTGCATGATTTGCTGAATGAGTCTGTGACTGGGTACATGAGTGTCTGAGTGGGTCTGTGAGTGGCTGCCTGAGTGTCTGAGTAGGCTTGAGAGTCCATCTGTGAGAAACTGGGTTCTTGTTGCAGTACCCCCCACTTTTTGCCTGGTTTTAGATGGAACTTTGTCTGAGGTGTACTGGGTCCCTGCTAACCTTTTTCCCAGTACCAGTGTTCATTCCCTAAAACTGTACCATGATTGGCACAACTTCAGCAACCTCTATAAGCCCCTAGTAAATGGTACCCCTGGCACCTGGGGTATAGGGACTGAAGTGGGGTCTCTGGGGCTGAAGTTCCAATTGTGCCACCCCAGAGACCCCTTGCTAAGACTATGCAAACTTCAATTGCAGGCTGCATATCTTGGAGAAGAGAAAACCAAAGAGTTGACATGGCACACAACCCTGTATAGGTATTGGTAAGTCACCCCAACTTCAGGCCTTACAGACCTAAGGCATGGTGCACTTTATCTTGGTTTTCCTGTTTTCAGTTACTATTTTTGGTAAATTCTGGTGGGGGTTGTCAGTGATTTCAATACCTTAAAAAAACAGTGGTTATCAGTGGTTACACATTTCTGTGCCATTAAAAACAACAGAAACAGGGTTCTTCCTGTGTTTATGGAACATTTTGCTTTTATTATTGTTTGCTTTCTGCACTGATAGTGCATAGTATATAGACAGTGTATATACAGTGTATATGAGGTCCAAATAAATTGTTACATATCAAACATATTGTACTACACCATACAATACTTCTCCAGTGAGTCTTTGGTCATGCGCGATCGCTCTTTCCTTCCCATGTACACTTTTCTCTGTGAAAAGGCCCTCTCAACATTGGCACTTGAGGCGGGCAACGCTAAAACAGCCAGCACACAATTTGATGACTCTGGCCACCTGCATAACTTTCCATGCCAATACTCGTACACTTGCAGGTTGTGATTCTCTGGGACAGGTTTTGCAACAAATATGTTGAACTGGGAGTATATGCCCTCAGAGTTATTAAAGAAGTCAAACATTACTCTTTCACTCTCCTATTCCTTTCTTTGAATGGCATTTAGTGAAAGGTTCTGCAGGTGTTCTTTCAGCGTTTATATGTTTATACTGGTGAGGGCAATTTCCATTTCGGAGGGGTTGTATCAGTTAGTATAGGTTTAAACCAAAAACAGGATAGCCCAACTATATCCCATGTGTGGACATATCTGCATGAGCAGATATGACCCTGCAATCTCTCATACATTCTTGGATATTGTAAGTGCACGGGAAAGCCATAGAGAGGGCATGGGCTGGATACTTGTTATTGCGATTTTCCTAGCTCCATGATGGCTTCACTGTACCCTAGGATGTTTAGTACCAAACTTCTTGTCTTAATGAAACCTCACTGATGCTGGTGTTAGATTTAGAGGGTCCCTGAGAATCTACCAAGAACTGATTTGGTCTCTGACTATTCATAGCCAGCCTGCCACTACCAGACATGTTTCTGAACTCATGGGGTGAGAGCTTGCGCTGAGTCTTGAAACAAAGCCTGCCTTGGGCATAGGTGCTTCACACCTCCTCCATGACAGGATGGCCTTCTGAGGGGGGAAGCTTCAAAGGCAAAGCCACCTCTGAAATGCAACCCAGGCATCTCCAGATAGTGGAGGATGCCAATTTGTCTTTCCTGCTCCACTTATGGTGGGAGGAAAGGCAGGAAACTTGGTTAGATGAGGAGGTGTGCCCACATTCAGCCAGCACCACCTCCAAAGTGTGTCAGGTGATGTAGACACTACTTTTGCAAATCCTCCACCTTGAGATGGTAGGAAAGCAACCTATATGGGTAGGGTAATGCCCCTTAAAGGAAGTAGACACCCTAAAGGTAGGTCACCCATTGGCTTCTACCTGTCTCCAGCTTTAATGCCCCTAAATCTAGTATTATTGTGGCATCCCTGGACCTTGCAACTTAGATTCAAATGACCTAAGAAGAGCTATGGACAAAGAAGTGCTGCTGGCCCGTGGACCAAAGAGCTGCTGCAGAAAATTGGCACCAAACACTGCTGGCTGTTTTCCGGACTCAACAATTATGGTCTGCCGTCTCGTCCTGCAAGTGTGAGTCCTCCAAGAACCCTACAGCACCTCCAGCCTTTGACAGATTGCTGAGAACCTTCCTTGTAGTAGAGGAGCTACTCATCTGCAGGCACCAAACCACAAAGTCATGTTTACCAATCTGCTGCTCCCAAGTGACTCCGAAGTAGCACTCAAGCAAAAAAGGTGTATCCGCTCTGAAGGGTCAGATCTGCCCCTTTACCAAGTCGGAGTACACCAGGACCTACTGGAGAGTGCTGTACCAAAACAGGGGTACTGGACCCCTTACAGCAAAGACTAAGAAGAAAGAGTCCAATCCGGACTCAATTGACACATGACACAGACACCAGTCGAGGGACTTTGAGTCCCCTACATCTGCTCCATGATTGGTCCAGCTGTCCCTGAATTGCCTCTGCAACCTGCCTGCCCCTGACCATGGGGACCATCATGATGCATAACACTTGGCTGCCCTATTTGCTCTGCACAAAGGGTGGGCGACAAATTCCGTTCTGCTCGTGGAACTTGCGAAAGTTCAGCATCTTCGCGTTCCACGCGGAACACAAAAATGACGAAACTTCTGCGGGGGCATGAGGGTAGAGGTATTGGCTTGCACAGGATTCATTCTGGCACGATGGTCCTGTCACAAAAATGAAACTTCAACAGGAAGCACTTACAGATATAAATAAAGCAGGTGCCCGAGTTGAAGCTCAAATTCAGTAACGCATTAATCAGTCAAAAATATTCGTGAGCTAGGTCGAGGCTGGGCAGGTGTGCTTTTCTCCCCATATCTACCGTCAAAAATTAGCTGTGATCCTTGATGGAGCTCTGTGCATTCATGACTTTCTCGAGCGCAATCCCCGTTTAGTTCCTGTGACCAGGAGCTTCTTTCTCCTCATCTGCTGCTCTGATCGGTCTCTGACCCTTTATAAACAAGAGGCATGTGAACTCGGATAGAAGCCCCACCCATTTGGCCCCACCCCACACACCCTAGCGGTATGCAACGTCTTCCCTCCCTTTCCCCACTATGATGGACAGCTCACTCAAGGTACCGCGGCGCCTTTCAGTGCGGTGGCAAAGTTACAGACACACATGTTCACGGGAGACAACTCTTCTGGCCCTTTACGCAGCTGTAGTGTAGGAAAAGCACTATACATTTACCCAATGAGGTAGCACTTACTGATTAGCCAGTAGAAAGTACTCCAGTTGAGTAGAGGTATTGCACAAAATGGTGGCATCTTCATGGATCAATATGCAGAGCAGGATTCATTCTGGCACAATGGTCCTGTCACAAAAACTAAACCTCAACAGGAAGCACTTACAGATATAAATAAAGCAGGTGCCCGAGTTGAAGCTAAAATTCAGTAAGGCATTAATCAGCCCAAAATCTCCGTGTTCGCGAAGATTGTTTGCCGTTTTGTGAAATTTTGCGAAAGGCAACTTCGCATATTCTGCCCACCCCTACTCTGCACCCAGCCCACCCGGCCGGAGTAGTGGCCAACCAGCTGTACTGCTGTGGTCCCAAGGCCCTTGCGACCTGCTCCATCGAGTGGGACCCCTCGGACTTGCAGTGTGTTTTCTAGGCCTGGGAGAAGTTCGCAGAGTTCCCTAATTGAGAATTACACTTAAAACGTGTTTTAAGTCAATCCTACTGTTAGCCCAAGGGATAGCTAGGCCTTGCTGTAGTGAAAGGGGTTTTCACTACCAGGACATGTAAACCTCAAAAGTAGATTTTTTTACCCAAGCAGCAGCGAGCGATCGCGACCATCTGTGACCCCCCACGTTGAGTAAATCTGATCGCCCAGTTTGACGTTGGAAAGCGCAATCGAGGAAAATAGTCCGCTCCCCTGCTAGTTTTTCAGAGATTTCACGGAGTGTGGAAAACTCTGCGAACTCTGCGAACGTAGCAGATTTCACCACCCAGGCCTAGTTTTTTCAGCCCACCCCCTTCTTTGTGGTGCGCCTGCTACCCAAGAATTCAGCTCCCTATTCCCAGCTGAATCCGAAATTCTGGCAAATGTCCACTGCTGGAACATTGGACCAGGTCTTGCTACTTACCTGGAACCAGAAGGTGAACCTCGAGAACCCTATGTATGATGTTCTATTCTTTTTCCTATTTTCTTCCAAACGACTTCTATAGTGCGTAATTGCGCATAACAGTCATTTCTTTTGCGAAGTTTGAAAATTCATAACTTAAAAAGTGCCTTAGAATGAAGCTTTTGGTCTGAAACGTTTTATGAACTTGTATGTTATTTTTACAAAGTGGTTCCAGATTTATTCTTGAGTGTGTGTCTCATTTATTGCCTCTGTGAGTACAACAAATTCTTATCACTGCCCTCTGATAAGCCTAACTGCTCACACACACTACCAAAAATAGAGCATTAATATTATCTACTTTTACCTCTGTATACCAATAGGGGATCCACTGGACTCTCTGCACAGTGCACTTCATTTTAGTACACTATATAGAGATCCAGCGTCCTATATTGGTGGATCAGCGGTGGTCTCTACGACTTTGCATTTGCTTATAACATTCTGTCAATAAGTGACCACACGAGTAAGTCTACAAAGTGTCTTTAGCCTAATTGTATTTTTTTCAGTTGGCCTAAATTTGGCAAATTTCTAAAATTAACTGCTAGGGCCTAGGCTAAGTCCCTGAAACTTGGTGGTTAGAATTTTAAGAGCCTTTTTACTGTAGTTAGGGCAAAGTATTTTTGTTTAGGTCTTTTCCTCTCCAAAAACATCCCAACTTTAGTAACAATAATGAGTGATACAGAAAAACAAACTGATGAGCTCAACCTCACCCCCTATATGGACTTAACCTATGCCAGGTAAAGGGCTCCTTGTAAAGGGCTGGCTCTCACGCTATCATAGATAAGCTTACCAGGCTTTTGGCAGCATTTGAGAGAGATAACCCTAATATTGTAGCTGCATTTTATGAGGATCAGAATACTGATGACCTGGCCGAGGAGGTGATGGAAACCTCCCAGTCAGAAGCAGAGGATGAGCCCTCAGAGGAGGACCTCATGCTTAAAAGGTAGGCCAGGAGGTTTAACTTAGAAGCTCAGCTCCTGGAGATAGAAAGACAAAGAAAAGAGATGGACCTAGGACCCATCTCTGGTGATAACAATATTGCAACTAGGGAGAGAGAAGTTTCCTTTGATTTCAAACTCCCCAAAGGGATTGTCCCTAAATATTCAGATGGTGATTACATCATCAAATGCTTTACTGCTTTTGAGAGAGCCGGCATAGTTCGGAAAGTAGCCAATATTCTCAGATAAATGCAGAAATAGACTCCTGAAATTGAATGAGAAAGATGCTGAGTCTTATGACCTCATGAAGGGTACTCTGATTGAGGGATTTGGACTGACCACTGAGGAATACAGGATTCAATCACGGCGACTCAAAAAACCTAGAGTCAGTCCTGGGTTGGATTTGTAGACTTTTCAGTGAAAACACTATGTAGTTGGTTAACAGGTAACAATGTGCATGAGCATGAAGGGCTTTACAATGTAATTATGAATGAGCATCTTTTGAGTAATTATTACAAAGAGAAGTTGCATTAGCATCGGGAACACCTAGGTACACTTTCTCTTCTAGAGTTGGGGAAGAAGGCAGATCACTGGGTCAAAACAAGGGTGACCAAGACTACCATTGGTGTTGGTGACCAAAAGAAAGTATCCAAAAAGACCCCCCAAGGCAAAGATGGTGAGGAAAAAGAGAAAATCAAAAATGAGTATTATTCTGTTTAGGAGGGTGGGCCCCCAAACTCTTCAGAGCCCAGGGGTGGGTACCAGGGTAAAAGTTGGGACCATGTCTGTTAGGCTCTAGGACACTGAACTGGAGATCCTAGCTATCAAAACAAATTGAATGCCTCTAGCACACCTACAGTAAATTTAGAATTGAGTTTCCAGATGTCATTATAGGTGATCCCTGACCCTGTCAAGGTGCTCACTGTGGCAACTCTAGACTTAGAGTAAGGGGTGGATGTAGCTACCCTGGCTGTCTGGCCCAGTAATCTGGAAAGATACAGACAAGAGCCACATATAAAAGGGGTCAGAGTGAAAGCCCTGAGAGACACTGGAGCCAGTAAGACCATGGTGACTGAGTAGCTGGTGTCCTCAGACCAATATTTGCTTGGAGAGACCTACACAGTCCTCAATGCGGACAATCAGGCTAAGGTGCATCCAATAGTGTTGGTTTCCTTAGATTGGGGAGTGGTTACTGGCCTCAAAAGGGTAGTGGTTTCTTCTGCTATCCTGGTACCATATCTGCTTGGCTATGATGTGGAGTCCTCAGCATTGGCTGAAGCAGAAAGGAAAACCCATGCAGTAACGCTGGGAATACCTGAATGGGTGTGTGTAAAAACAAGAGCACAGTGGAGAACCCAGGGTGAAAAAGAAGCGTTGGAGCCTAAAATTATGGACCAACCTTTGAAGAGAAAAGGCAAACAGTCTGGGAAATCAACTTCTATACAGATCCCAGATCAAGTCCCATCTCCTCAGGGAGAAGACCTGTCAGCCCCAGTGGGAACTGAGCCCCAGGAACTTAGTCCTTACACGGTAGAAGTTGTGGGCCAAGGGGGACCCTCTTGGGAAGATCTGTGCCAGGGGAAGAGAACCTGTGCTACTCTTGAAAGCCTGAGGCAGCAAGCTGCTCATAAGGAAAATGGAAGTGTCAGTGATTTTCACAGGACCTATTGGAAGGAGGGACTCCTTTACTCTGAGGCCAGAGATCCCACACCTGGTGCTATCAGGCTAGTAGCAGTGCCTCAGCAGTTTAGAGAGTTTCTCCTAACATTTGCTCAAGACATTCCCCTAACGGAACATCTTGGCCATAACAAAACTTGGAGTAGATTGGTAAACCACTTCTACTAGCTGGGAATGTCCCTGAAGGTGAAGGACGTTTGTAACTCCTGTGCCACCTGTCAAGCCAGTGGCTTGACAGGGAGCCACCTAAAGGCCCCCTTACTGCCACTTCCTGTGGTTGGGGGACCATTTAAGAAGACATTGTTAGTCTCCTTGACCCTCAAATAGCACAAGGAAACCAAATTATACTAGTGGCAGTGTATAATGTCACTTGGTATCCTAAGTCAATTGTTCTGAGGACAGCCACTGCCCCTGCAGTTTCAAAGGCCATCCTTGGTATTTTTACTAGGGTTGGATTTCCAAAGGAGTTAGTATAAAACAGAGATACAAACTGCATGTATGCATATTTAAAACACATGTGGACTGAGTGTCGAGTGACCTATAGGTTCACTACCCCATACTATCTGCATATCAATGGGCTTGTTGAAAGATTAACAAGACAATAAAAGGTATGATTAGTGGGCTTCCTGAAAAGTATTGAAGGCAATAGGATATCTTGCTACCATGCCTGTGTTTTGCTTACAGAATGGTGCCACAAAAGGGAGTAGGGTTTTCCCCCTTTGAACATTTGCTTGGACACCCTGTAAGGAGACCACTGTGTCTTGTGAAGGAAGGATGGGACAGACCTCTTAAAGAACCTAAGCAAGATATTGTGGATTATGTGAGTGACCTTTTTTCCAGGATGGCTGAGTACATGAAAAAAAAACACTAAAAAACCTTGATGCCAGCTAAGAGCTCCAGAAGCTCTGGTATTGCCAGAAGGCTGCCATGGTGGAGTTTCAACCCAGGCAGAAGGTACACGTTTTGGAGTCTATGGCTCCTAGGGCCCTCCTGGACAGATGGACTGGAACCTACCTTATCCTTTAAAGAAAACGGGTGGTCACCTATTTGGTAGACCTTGTCACATGCAGGAACCTAAGAAGGTCATGCATGTAAACTGCCTGAAACCCTATAATAAAAGGGCTGAAATGATCAAGTTTAAAGATGAGGAGCAGGAAGTAGAGAGTAAACCTCCCTCTGACTTCATCTCAAACAACCCTAAAGATGGGTTCAGTTAAAGGAGTGCTCTTGTCAGACACACTCATAGCCCAAAAGCAGACTGATTGCAGGTAAGTCATAAATCAGTTTGCTGAGCCTTCTCTTCCCCTGGTCAGACTAACTGGTGTACCTATGAGGTATACACCGGTGACAGCCTTACAGACAAAAGTAAAATCTACAGGCAGTCTGATCATGTCAAAGAGAGCATCAATGCTGAAGAAAATAAGATGCTAGAATTGGGTGTTATTGAACCCTCAGAGAGTACCAGGGCCAGCCCACTTGTGTTGGTCCCCAAACCTTATTACCTCAGTCGAAAGAAAGAAATGAGATTTTGCGTGGACTACAGGGGTCTCAATTCTGTGACAAAAACAGATGCACATCCGATTCCTATGGCTGATGAATCAATTGACAGGTAATGGGCAGCCAAATATCTCAGTACTTTTGATCTCACATCAGGGCACTGGCAGATAGGTCTGACCCAAAAATAAATCAGCATTATCAGTTTCAGATAGGCATTATCAGTTTTCTGTGATTCCCTCTGGACTAAAGAATGTACCTACCACTTTCCAAAGGCTGGTGAACAAAGTCCTTGCTGGGCAGGAGTACTTTAGTGCAGCACATCTTGATGACATTGCCGTCTTTGGTTCCACCTGGCAGGATGAACTGATCCACCTTGGAAAGGTCTTAAAGGCTTTGCAGAGTGCAGGGCTCACTATCAAGGCAAGCAAGTGCCATACAGGGCCGGACACAGATGTATACTTGGGCTACCTTGTGAGTTGAGGCCAAGTTCAACGCCTACTTCTAAAATCCAGACCATTCTCGATTGGAAGACTGTAACAACCCAGACTCAAGTCAGGGCATTCCTTGGTCTGACTGGGTACTATTGGATGTTTATGCAGGGATATGGATCTATTGTGACCCCCCTCACAGAACTGACCTCCAAAAAGATGCCCAAAAAGTTTAACTGGACAGTAAGCTGCCAAAATGTTTTTGACACTCTGAAGAAAGCACCGATTCTGAAAGCTCCAGAGTATACCGAACAGTTCATGGTGAAGACAGATACCTCTGAACATGGGATAGGAGTGGTCCTATTTCAGACCAATGATGATGGCCATTACTAACCTGTTGCTTTCATAGGCAGAGAGTAGAATAGGAGTGCCATTGAGAGGGAAGCCTTTGCTGTTGTTTAGTTCCTGAAGAAGACGAGACCATACCTAATTAGTTCTCAATTCCAAGTCCAAACTGTTCACAGACCTCTCAAATGGCTCATGCAGAGAAAAGGAAAAAAACTCAAACTGTTAAGGTGGTCCATATCCCTACAAGGAATGGACTTTACAGTTGAACATAGACATCTAGTGCCAGATCTCTTTCCCAAAAGTGTACCACGATTGGCAGTGCTTCAGCAACACCTGTAAGTCCCTAGTAAATGGTACCACTGGTACTAAGGGCATGAGTACTGCAGAAGGTCCACTGGTGCTGCAGTACAAATTGTGCCACTCTAGGGACCCCTCTCCAAGACAATGCATACTACCATTTCAGACTGCTTGTATTGGTGAAACGAAAACCAAATAGTCGAGGCACCCATACACTGCAAAGGTATAGGTAAACCATCACTACAGCAGGCCTTAAAGCCCTAGGGCAGGGTGCACTATGTCCCATGTGTGGACTTATCTGCATGAGCAAATATGACCCTACAATATCAAGTCCATTTTTCGATATTGTAAGTGCAAAGGGAAACCATGGAGAGTACATGAGTTGGATACTTGTTATTTCGAGTTTCCTAGCTCCATGATGGCTTCACTGTACCCTAAAATGTTTGGTACCAAATATCTTGTCTTAATAAATCCTCACTGATGCCAGTGTTGGATTTATTAATAAATGTACACAGGAGACCCTTTAGAGGGTCCCCATAAAGTCAAGTTTTCAAGTCAAAGATATGTTTATTTAGATCATAATCTTTAAACAATACAAAACAATTAGTGTAATTTAAAATTAATTCACATCAATCGCACCAGCATTTTTACCGATTAAATATTCAGACCAAATTAAAACCAGATTAAAATCCTCTTGAGCTATATGCATATCAGATAATAAATAAATCTCACTTCATTGTTAGTGGGTCTACTCCCTACGAAATTATAAAACCGGTTCTAGACAAGATATAAAAATATTTCATTATAAAATTCTAAAATATCAGTTCTAATTTATTGTAAAACTCTGTACTGCCTTTATGAACTTCCCCAAGGCGATTGCAATTTCTATATGGGCATTTCTGTGATAACATCGATCGCTTGTGCCCGGTTTCTTATGCCATATTTTACAAATATTGGACGTAGCCAGAGTTTGCATTGCTCTAGGATTGTTAGACAGTCCAGCAGAATATGCACTGAGTCTGCTTTTGTTCCCAGGTTACATTTACAGCACCCTTTGGGATCGAGCATTTTATTTTTGCTTCCTTTGTTTATTAACCATGGGTTAATCCCAATGCGGAACCTTCAGATCTCCTGTCTATACCATGGATTTGGTATGATATCCAGGTAAGGGAACCAATTTTCCTTTGCCCAGGAGTTCATCATAAACTTTACTGATTTTTTCTTGCTAAGGTATTCATTGTCTGCTCTTTTTGATGCTTCTTGACCATTATACTTTAACTCTTTTTTTGTGCCTTCTATCTGAAGTAACGCACGGCATAAGATCACTTTTGTATTCTCAGCGGCCTGTACCACTTTCTTACTACACCTTTTTGCCCAACTTAAATTACTTTGTTGAATCTCATTACGACACCAATATGCAACTTTTTGTCCATTGTCATTCTCCAGGCGTTTCCAAAATCTAATCGCTGCTACTTGTAGTTGTACTCCCCACGCCATTGTTCCTATTTCTAATCTTAATGCTTGGATCATTGCTGATGGGTGCAGTGATAAGAGGTTTTTCAGGCATTTTCCTTCCTCCAGGTCCCAGACATCTTTACCGCTCAAATAAATGATTTCTGCTCCATAGAGTACTTGCGATGGTATCATTGCATTGAAAGCCTTTAATAGAGGACGATGGGAAATATCCCCATAGTCACGGTTAAACATTTTTAGCCCGGAAATTGTTGTATGCACCTTTGCTTTTTGGGCTTCTAGGTGTGTGTGCCAGTTTAATGTTTTATCGAACCACACACCTAGGTAGCGGTATTCATTAACAGATTCTAATTTAAGATCACCTAAAAACCAATTAAACTTAATCGCTTTTTTCCCAAAGCATAAAATTTTCGTCTTATCTAGATTTACCGTTAGAAATTTCTTTTCGCAATATTCCATAAAAAATTTCAGCTTCCTTTGAAGGCCTATTTCCGTCTGATCTACCATTACCAGGTCATCCGCATATAAGAGACACGGTACCTTTTTGCCATTCATCCTAGGGCTGGCACTGCCCTCCACTTCTAAACCCTCTGGTAGGTCGGATAGAAATATAGAGAATAATTGGGGGGCCAATACACAGCCCTGTCTTAGGCCATTTCCAATTGGTATTTTTGGTGTTAGTGACCCCTCCGTGTCCCTGATTACTTGGGCCCAGGTGCCTCTGTGTAGTTCTTTTAATATAATCAGCAGATCTTTTGGGATATTTTTATTGATTAATAGTTCCCAGAGACAATCCCGGTCCACTGAATCAAAGGTGGCGCGGAAGTCAACGAAGCAGCAACAGAGCTTTCCGTTCCTTCCTTTCCTTGCCAATGCCCATAAGGAGAAACAATGGTCAATTGTAGAGTGTCCTTCTCTGAACCCTTCCTGTTCTACAGGTATTATTGCACACTCATTGACCCAGGTATTTAGTCTATTTAAGTTTCGCAAATACCTTTTCTCCTATATCCAGGAGGTATATCAGTCTATAGTTTTGCGGTTCACCCATACTGCCTTTTTTATGAATTGGCCTGATTATTGCACCCTTCCAATTTGATGGCATTTTACCTTCTATTAATACGACTTGGAATAGCTGGGATAGGAACCTTGCCCACCATTTTATTTGAGACTTTAATATTAACGCTGGGAGATTGTCCGGCCCTGCGGCCCGAGTTAAATTCAGTTTTTTAATTGTATCTTCTACTCGCTCTTCTGAAAAGTCTGCTTTAAATTCTTCTGCGGGTTCCTGTCAACTTTGGGGCTCTAGATCCCCAGTGGTCGTACGTGCTCCATACAGCTCCCTTAGGTATTTATCCCAGGCTGCCTCACTTACGGCACACTTCATTTCCCCAACTTGGGGGGCCGATGCTAGTTTTACCAATTTCCAGAATTGTCTCAAGTTTTTAGTCTCTATGGCCTCTAGTAGGTCCCCCCAACATTTCTCTTTATGTGCCCTTTTTGCATCGGAGACCATCCTTTTAAATTCAGATTTTAATTTAGTGAGGTGATTTTGCCTCTCTTGATTAAAGTCTTTCCTTAGCCTTCTGGCTTCTGCCTTATCTCTCTTTTTTAAATTTGACAGTCCATTGAAAACCATTTTACTCGACTTGCCTGGTTCCCATAAAACCTACCAAGCACTGGTGTGGTCACTGACTAGTCAGGTCCAGCCTGCCACCATTAGACATGTTCCTGACCTCATGGGGTGAGGGACAGTGCTCTCAGAGGCCAAGAACAAAGCCTGCTCTGGACAGAGGTGCTACACACCTCTCCCAGGACCGAATGGCTTTCCTAGGTAGGATGCTTTAAAGGCAAGCCACCTTTGAAATGCAACCCATTCATCTCCAGATAGTGGAGGATGCCAACACCCTTTCCTGCTGCACTTTTGGTTGGAGTAAAGGGGGAAAAGGAGTTAGATGAGGTGGTGTGCCCACGTTTATCCAGCAATACAAGGTGTGACAGGCAATGTGGACACTACTATTGCAAATCCTCCATCTTGATGTGGTATGAAAACAACCTTCAGGGCTAGGGTAGTGCCCCTTCCAGCAAGAAGTGGTCTTTTAGATAGTGTAGACACCCTAAAGGTTGGAATCCCATTGGCGACTACCTGCCTCCTCCTCTAACGCCCCTAAATCTAGTATTAACGTAGTGTCCCTGGACCTTGCGACTTAGATTTGATGGACCTAAGAAAAGCAACAGACAAAAAGGAACTGCTGACCCGATAACCAAAGACTTGCTTGAGAAAATTAACACCAAACGCTGCCGGCTGCTTCCAGGACTCAACAATCGTGGCCTACCATCTCGTCCTGCAACTGTGATGCCTCCAAGAACCCTGGAGCATCTTTAGCCTTCGACAAATCGATGAGGATGCTGGCTCTCTATATAGTGTACCTAAACAAAGTGCACTGCACAGAGAGTCCAGTGGATTCCTTATTGGTATACAGAGGTAAAAGTTGATAATACTAATGCTCTATTTGTGGTATTGTGGGTGAGTAGTTAGGCTTATCAGAAGGTAGTGCTAATCATTTGTTGTTCTTACAGAGGCAATAAATGAGACACACACTTAAGAATAAGTCTGAGACCAATTTTTAAACATAATGTTGATTTTTATATAATTTTTGAGCCCATAAACACAGTTCTAAGGTAAGTACTTTTGGAGATACGAGTCTGCAAAGTTCTATAAATATTTCACTTCTATGCACAATTACACACCATAGGAAACAATTGGGAAAAAGCAGGAAAATGCACAGAAATTCAGGCAATGCTTTCACAAAGTTCACCTGCTTGTTTTAGTTTGATGTCAGGACCAGGTCCAAAGTTCCAGCTGGAGAAGTTTGGGAGTGTCCCGGATTATGCAGAAGCAGAGGTGCTGAGGTCATGGATGCTGGTGAAAAGACAAAAGGGGCCAATTAAAAGAGGATTGCACAGAGGGACTTACAGGTAGATCCGGTGGGTCTCCTTGGAGGGAGGAGGTCACAAGGGCCTGGGGAGCATGGAAGCAGAGCTGGTTGGTCAGTGCTGGCGTGGTGGGGCTGGGTGCAGGGCGAACAGGTCAGATGGGCGTCATGTGTCTTGTGTTTCTCATGGTCATGAGCAGGCAACTTGGAGAGGCGATCTCAGGACAGCTGTGCGCCTTAGGAAGTGGGTCTCGGGTGTCTCAATGTCTCTTGACAGGTGCTTGCTTTCAGTGCTTTGGGAACCTTCTTGGTGTGTGCTCTTGGGGGTCTGGTACACTGGGCATTGGTACACCGTGGCTCTGGAAGGTCTTGGTGCCTCCACACTTGGTGGAGAGGCAGAGCTGACCCTCCGGAGCTGTAGAACCTTCTCCTGCTTTGGTGCTGCATCGAGGTAGTTGGGGAGCAGCAAATCGACAAACCGGGAGCTTCACAATGATTTCTTGAAGGCTGGAGGTGGTCAAGGGTTCTTGGAGTTCTTTCAGGTGTCAGGATGACATGGCAGCAGCGATTGTCGAGTCCATGGAGCAGCAGGCAGTGTTTTCCGCCTTTTTCTTCTACAGTATGGCTTCAGTTGTCGAGCAGTGGGTCTTCTTTGTCCTGGTCTTCTCTTGTCCCTCAAATCTGATGTTCAAGTCTCAGGGTGCCATCTAAATACTGAATTTAGTGGTGTTACAATGGAGACAGGAAGTAGCCAATGGGCTATTTACCTTTAGGGTGTCTATACCCTTTAGTGACCACTTCCTGTGGGAAGAGGCACTACCCTAGCCTTGATAGGAGGTTTTCTCACCATCCAAAGGTGGTGGAATTTTAGGAGAGGGGTTTACCTTGCCTGACCATCCCTAGGGGTGGTGTAAGCTAAGTACGCACCTTTTCTCCTAATCTAATGTATTTTCCCATCTTTCCTCCTACCAAAGGTGTGGCAGGTAAAGGGGGCCTGGCTTCCCCTACTATCTGGAGGTTCCTGGGTTGGATTTCAAAGGTAGCATTTCAGTTGAACCTTCCAGCCCAGAAAGGGTATACTGTCCTGGAGGAGTTGTGAAGCACCTCTGCACAGAGGAGACTTTGTTTCTGTCCTCGGAGAGCCCTGGCTCTCACCCCATGAGGTCAGAAACATGTCTGGTAGTGGCAGGCTGGCAAAAACAAGTCAGGAACTACACCAGTGCTTGGTAGGTTTTCAGGGGACCCACTAACAGGGTCTCTCCTGTGAATTTATTAATAAATCCAACTCTGGCATCAGCAAGGATTTATTTAGACAGATGATTGGTACCAAACACTTTAGAAACCAGTGAAGCCATCATAGATCTATGAAACGTCTGTTGATAAGTATCCAGCTTATGTACCCCTTATGACTCCCCTGTGCACTTACAACATCTCAAAATGGGCTGGACACTGTAGGGTCCTATCTGCTCATGCTGATATGCCCACACGTGGGATATAGTGCACCCTGACTTAGGGTTAAAGTCCTGCAGTAGGGGTAACTTATCTATATCGCATGCAGTGTATGTGGGGCATGGCACACATGGCTGTGTGCCATATCAACTCTTTAGATTTCTCCGCACCAAGACAGGCAGCCTGCAATGGCAGAGGCCGTAGCATTGGTCAGGGGTCTCTGGTGTGGCACAACCAGTGCAGCAGCCCTATAGGACCCTCACAGTACCCATGCCATAGTTACCAGGGGTACCACCTACTAGGGACTTACAAGGGAAACTGAAGTTATGCAATCGTGCTACAGTTTTTGGGAAAGAGATATGGTACTGGGTATCTGGTAAGCAGGGGCCCAGTGCACTTACAGGTCAAAATTACATCAGACATCGGGCAAAAAGTGGGAGCTAACCATGTCAAAACAGTCACTTTCCTACATTAATTAAGTAGTTTTTATGGAGTAGGGTTTAGTGAGTTTTTAATATGGTAGGCTGATAAAACAAAACATTTTTAAAAAATCAAGGAAAGCTATATTTGTTTCGGTTTCAATATATTGTGTATTGTACTGAGCTATGTGTATTAAGGGGGATGCGGAGTTGATGTTTAACTTGTCAAGCTTCAATAGTTGGTAAGATAGGTTACGTTTTAGATAAGGTAGTATAGACTAGTATTAAGGATAATTATTGTAGGATAGTTAGGGTTTGTTAGTGGTTTTAGATAATACTTTTTCATGATTAATACATTCTTCATTGTTGGATTTTATTTCTTTGTCATGATTTGGTACTATTGTGCTAGGTGAGCACATGATGTACAATTTGTCCTGAGTACATTGTAGTTGTATGTTGCATTGTCAGAAGCCTCTGGATATTTTGAGTCTTTCTCACATTTGAGTTCTGTATGGAACAATTTCCTTACTTTAGACAGTAAGTGGGGCTCAGTACTTGATATTGCACACAGCACAACACAGGTTGTCTCCTCACTGAAGCACCCTGTGTGAAAGGGAGTGGGTAGGTAAGTGTTTAATTTTACCTTTTTTACCAGAATGCTGTTCCCTGCCTGCATTGTGACCAAAACTGCTGAATAGTACTAACCCAAATACCCTTGCACTATGGTACAAGGGGGGCTAGCAATGTAGTGTGGATTATAATTTATAATTATGCAGGAAATAACACCTGCCTGGACAGCGTCCTTCATAGTTGGAGTTTAATTCTTGCTTAGTGTGCAACTTCATGCAGATAATTTAGAAAAATCTGACAACAATATTTTTTTTCCATAAGTTTCCCATTTACCCCTCCTCTGGGGAGGTGTATCATCAATAAAAGTTCACTGGTCTTCTATCTATGCAAAATGTGTCTGTGCAAATGATTTTATATGTGAATGCACTCACAGTCAACACATGAGGCTTCTCTGAGGTAGAGTCACATAGGTCAGCTATTTTGGCCTGTGTTGCATTACTCATCACTTATTGGTATACACAGGGTGAGGCCAGGTGAACTTGCATATCTTGGTTACTGTTGTTTATTGTATTGGTTTGCCCTTGTGCATTCTTCTGCGGCACAAGTACAATGCTAATCCATGAGGGCTATGGGCATGAGTGTCTGTCTAGTATTGGTAGAACCATCCAGAGTCATGTATTGTTGATTATCTTTTGAGTGAGCAGTGATGTTTCACATTTGGGAATGATATTGTAACCTTTACATTGCAAATATTATGTTGAACTGTGATACAGAGTCTTTTCCTCACATGCCTCACACATCCAATCTACAGGTGGCAAGTTTGTGTGTACTTTGCAAGAACCTTCTCTCTGTGTGTCTATCAAGAAAATGCATCTTGTTGATACATTTGGACATTACATTAATAAAGTACACATTACTCATCATGGCATTGCAATGCATATAGTTGGTGTGGGTACACATACGAAGACAGTACCTGCAATTAAGTTGAACTTGTTACATTCTGTTTGTAGACTTTTGAAGAACAACCATTTAAATCTCATAATGCTTTCTAAAAACCATATTTAATTAGGTGCATTGCACATCCTAACAAGGCTTGTCTGTCTCTTAATCTCCTGTCCCCTAATCGTGGCCGGCCCATACTGGGTTGTAGGTGGCAATCTGTGTATTACAGTGGCTACATTTTGATTACATAGTCTGATGGATATGGTATAGTTCGCCCCTATGTAGTTAAACCTCGCGGCCGGATGGTTTGGGTTGTAGGTGGCTTGCTGTGTTTGTGATTATTCATCTGGTCTGCCAATAAAAAAAAGATTTGATCTTAAAAACCATATTAATTTTCTTCCAGAGGTTTCTATCCTTACATCACAACATGTGAGTAGGTTTACTTTTAGAAACGTTTACAAACACATATGTCAAATCATTAGGTATTGTGTGTAGAAATACATTAGTTTACACGTTACAACACGTGTGTAGTGAGATCAATGAAGAGGAAAAAATTGCCATCATAAAGTGTTGCATACTATTTAGGAGCAATAGTGGACTAAATAAAGTACTAAACAAACAAACAGTACTTTCCTGGGTACCAAAGAGGGTGGCATGAAGTCCTACATAAGACAGGTAGGGAAACTGGCCAGGGGGCCCTCACAATTGGTTATCAGGATGTTCTTTGTCATAAACTGGGGAACTCTACATTTTCCTCTTCGGATGCTTATTCTGTCTCCCCTAGAAGTTGTGGTGTCTGAATGTGAGGCTGCTGAGAGATGTCACAAGCCTCAGGCATGCACACATCAGAGGCAGAAGATATAACTCCCATGTTCCCAACAATATTTGTGAGTGCCAGTAAGGCTGTGTGGTATCCCTAGCAAAGGATTGCTGGCTAGCCAAAAAAACAGCATGTTGCCATTTAGGGCACATGTTGATGCTATGAAGGAGTCTATCTTGGCCTTGAGGGACTTGATGGATGTGTTAATGGCTGCGTGTTGCCTGACATCTTCACTGGTATCAGATGTACAAGGCTGGTGTTGCTGTTCCTTCTGCATCATGACCCCAGCGAGGTCAACTAGGGACTCATCAATCCCATGGAGTGGGTGTCTGTGATAGCCTTTGTCTGCCCCTTATTAGGGCTAAGGCACCTACGGACTCCTTCAGGAGTACCCGCCATGGTCTCCGTCCCCAACCAGCCCTCATTAGCCATTCGCTGCTGGAATCCTTCCACTCGCCATTGAAGAGCAACATGTGGGTCCTCAGGTGCTCATCTGTGATGTCAAAGGATGTTGGTCCATGTCCAGTGTGTGAGTGTGTGTTGGTTCGTCTGGAGACCCAACAGCATTGCATTCCCTTGCCAGGACTGGAGGAGAAGCTTCAAAAGTGTCCAGGAGCCGTAGGAAGGTGTCTTTATCCATGGGGGGGGGGGGGGGTGCAGGATGGTGCCTAAACAGGTTGGGCATCACAGAGAGGCTGATCTCCAGGAGGTGTTATTTGTCCCTCTGGAAAGAAATAGAAATATGTTATAAAGATTCCATGATTAATTATAACATAAGTGATTGCTATAACATTTGGTCAGTATTCTTCTTCACTTACAAGTACACAGGGATATGTGGAGCATATGTTTCTACAGGTGCATATGGCCATATTGTACTATTTTTGCTTTTCACATGGCGATACGTGTACGTTGTTCACACAACCTAAGTATTCACTTGGGGGGCCTATTTGTGTAAATTTCACACAATGCATCTCAGCTAGGCAGCTCACTGCCCTGTCCTGCCTGAAAGAGCGAGGGCAGGAATGGGCCACATTTTTCATGTTACGGTAAATTTCTGCTGTCTGCCTGCACTGATGCCAATTTGGCTTCTTAGCATTATTGCAGAGATCACTGGTGGCTCAGTGGACTAATGCATCCACCACAGCAGCCTGTGTTTGACCTCATGGTCACAGGTTCAAATCCCAGTAGGTCCACTCAGCCTTTCATCCATCTGAGGCCAATAAAATGAGTACCTTTGAGTTGGGTAACAATAAACATCAGTTATTCAGCACCAAGAGACCAATCGGTGAACGTGTGCTTTACAAATACACATGTTATGTTATCACTGTACCATGCAGCAAGGGGGCCTGGTTTGCTCTAGCCATCAGTTTGCAGCCCAGCTCTATCCAAGATATGTCATATATTATTATACCTCACACTATTCTGTACTCTGCCTTTCACAAAGCACTACATATCATGCTGCCTTGCTGTACTTTCATGCATACAATTTGTACATTATTGCGCCCTAGGGTTCATATTTCATGCAGACCCAGGGACTGTACATCATCACTTACACTGATGATACCCAGATCATACAATAACTCTCTATACCACTGACCAACATGGCGAGCTGTGTGTGAGATTAGTTGCTTCAACCTGACAAGATAGAAGTGATGACAATCTGCAACATGTACTCACCTTGGTTTTGCACATGACTAGACACAAATCTTTCAAGCTACAACCACCCAGACACCTGTCCATCATCCTGGCAACCAACCTGACCATGAGACCTCAAAGTGCCACAATCACCTCCACCTGCTTTAACATTATTTGCATGGTCAAACATTTCTTCCTATAGCTCCCTCGTGACACCTGAAAGTCCATCACCTAGAACCTCATCACAAGTACACTGTAGTACACCAATGCCCTCTACTACAGTATCTCTACACTCCTGCTTCACAAAGGGCTAAGTATCCAACCCTCCACTGCCAGACTGTTACTCAGACTACCTTGCAACAATCACATCAATTGTCACCTCAGAAAAATGCATTGCCTCATCATTCAGACACATTGGAAGTTCAAGATGCCCAGCCAAACCTACAAGGCCCTACACTGCCAGGAACCCACATAGCTCAGACACCATCTATGATTCCACAAACAATCATATACCTCTGCTCTGCATCACTTGCACTCACCCATAACGCCCATGGACAGCAGGTAGGGTGTTCTCAATACATGGCAGGTTACACCTGGAACAACCTCTCCCAGCACATCGGATCAGCTGCGTCAAATATGGATTTGTACAAGGAACTGTACACCTGGCTCTTTGAGTGGTACTACTTGCAGTGCATGCATGCACTAAGCACCTGGAGACACTCTTGTGTGACATATTGACAGAATTTACATAAGAGGAAACTTTTGGCTGCCTGGTCCCAACGCAAGCACAATTCCATCATGGTGCAAGGGGTGCATTGGCACTGGCATATCTGCCAAATCTCCAAGATCCATGCATGATGTGTTGCTCCAGTTCAGCTTTTCTACTTTGTATTCCGTAACTTGTGGTCCTGTTTTGTAAAGGGATGAATGACACTACAAGTCCCAGTATTGTAAGGAAATATCTTTACCTGGAAAGTATATCATGCATGGACTTGGGAAACTTGGCAGGGCAGGACTGGCCTGGCAAAATTGGTACTGTGCAAGTAAAGGACAGGTATGTGAAGGATGAGTTGAAATGTGGGGCATTCCTGCCATTTCACTTTCATACTGCGTAGCAAAGTGTGTTGTTGCTATGCCCTGCATGACAGTTTGCTAATATATTTTCCATTGTTTTGACTCACCTGTAGTTCTTGCTGGTCCTGTAGTTCAGAACTGATCTGCCCTTCCACTCCAGCTACCAAATTGATTGAAATGAGGGATGCCACCTGCTCCTCCAGGGGATCCAACTCCTCTGGACATCAGGTCCTCATGGCTTCCCAAAGGTTCCTGGCCAGCTTTTCTTTGGTCCTGTGCTTGTAGTCATGCCACCTCTTTTTGCACTCTAGGATGATCCTTTTGTATGTCCTACATAATTTATTTTGTCCACTATGAACTGCCAAATGGCATCCTTCCACCCGAATTGCAATTTTGAGGTGGCAAAGAGGAGATGTTCATTTTTTGTCAACTCACTTATTAATATCTGGTTCTCCTCATTGTTAGACTTCCTCTTCCCCTGGGAAGATGTCAAGTCGTCTGTGTTTAAGGTGGTACCCTCCTGGCTCCCTATATGGAGAAGCATTGCTGTGTTGATTGAATCACTTTTTCAAAAGCTCCCACGACGCAAAGCACTTCTGCGTGACGTAATGCTGATTATCGGCATGTAGAGCGGCTTTACGACAGGCAAATCAGCTTTGTGTCACACAGGAAGTACATGTGTTAGGGCACCTTGCACCATTCCTGACACCATTGCGTCAGAATTTCTGCAGCATCTTTAGTCCTTGTGCCATGGCGCGCCGTCCCTTAAAAACAGAGCATCTATTGTGCAGGCAAATACCGCAACACAGCGCAGATTTTTCTGACACAACAATGCTTTGCGCAGCATTGCACCAGAGTTGATAAATATGCCTCTTAACTTATATAGCATGCATAATAGCTCTGTGTTGTAGGGTATGCTTATTAGACTGTACAAACATAGAAACCTCTCCACTGAAACCTCTCTCTTGAGAAATATTTTCTCCACATCCTTCTTTTTTTTCCAACCTCGCAAGACACTTGCAAGTTTGTAAAAAGTCCTTGAGCAGGAATTTACACTTTCCTTCATTACAGAAATAAGCCTTATAGTCACCATTATTAGGGTGTGGGGAGAAAATGGCCACACCATGAGACCTTTTGACAGTATGACAACAGTGTATAGTAGACTGTGAGGAGAGACTGGGTTCTCACTCACACTTTTCCCCAGACCAACAACTTTGTATAGTAGGTTATGTGAAGGGACTGGTCTCCCCACTGAGACTTTGCATCAAGGTGTCTAGTGTGCAGAATAGGGTGTAAAGAGACACTGCCTTTCCACTCACATCTTTCCCCAGGCTCAGCAGTATCCATAGTAGGTTGTAGAAAGTACCTCACATGTAAGACCTCTGTATTGTATGGCAAGTATTAAAGGCACTGGCCTTTCCACTCTGCCCAGGGCAATACCATCTATTTTAGGGTGTGGGAATGGATTTGCCTGTCTGATGACACATCTCCCCAGATTGACACACATACACAGTAGTGTGTAGGGAAACATTGTCCTCTCCAATAACACTTATCTCCATGATAACATAGATGTGCAGTACGCTGTCGTCAAAGGGTGGCCTCTCTGCAGACACCTCTCCCTAAAGCAACAGGGATACACAGTACTGTCTGTGAAGGGAATGGCCTGTCTTCTGACACATCTCCCCAGGGTAGAGGTATCTGTAGTAGTCTTTGAGAAAAACTCACCTCTCTGCTCAGACCTCTTCCCATTCTGACACGTATACATAGAAGGCTCTCTTGGATGAACAGTCTGCATAGAAGAATGCAGAGAGTCCCTGGCCACTCTCCTGTGACCTGTCCGTTGGATGATGGGTGTGTAAATTACGATATGAAAAGCGACTATCTCTCTGGTCACAGCTCTCCCCAGAGTGACAGATGTAGAAATAAGGTGTTGGGAGGAAATTAACTCTATCCTGAGAAGTCTATCTTGCATAACAACTATAGATACTAGGGTACAGAGACACTGCCCTGTCAAGTCAGACATCTCCTTCTGTCTAACACATGTGTTAACTAGACTGTGGGTAGATACTGCTTTCTCTACTCATACCTTTCTTTATGGTAATGAATGTCCATAGTAAGGTATAAAATGGAATAGCCTCTCCACTGGAACTGTCTCTTGGACAACTGGTGTGCATATTTGAAAGGGTTGACACTCTCAGCTCCCCCTCAAACATCTCCTTATGAGGACAGGCATATGTAGCAGAATGTAGACAGAGATACACGTATCAGCTGAAACTTCTCTCCAGAGTCACAAGCACATATAGTAACATCTGCAAAAGAACTGCCCTCTCCACTATCATATGTGCAACAGCTAATAGCAGTGCATTATAGAACATGAAGATGCACTGGTCTCTGTATAAAGACCTTTCTCTTATATGAGATGTTTCTGTACGACAGTGTGGACAAGGACTGATCTCTCTACTGAGACCTCACTGTTGCATGACAAATCGGCATACTAGGGTATTCAAATAAATGACTTCTCCATTTCCAACTCTCCGTAGCATAAACGATGTGCATAGTACTGTGTAGATATATGTGCATGCCGAAGCACTTCTGCAGTCCCTCAAAATGGAACTGGCAGTTTTAGTCAACATTACAATAATGTAATATTAAACAAATCTATTACAGCTCTTAAGGAAACAGATCAGTCATAACTTTAAAGTTTATTATTACAACAAAATTACAAAACTACCACTATAATAATAAACTATTTCAACAACTGTAAAACAAACAAGACAATTAAAATGTCTTCATCAGATTAGGATGAGCAGCCTGGTGTGGTTGCAGCAGATAATATTTGGTATGGAAAGTTTTTGATATGAGGCAAGGTGGTAAGAAAGTTTTATCAAAGTTTTTCATGTGTACAGTTTTTCAAAGAGAATTCACAACGGAAAGCTCAGGCAGAGTTAGATCATGCTGTTGAACTGGAGAGCTCTTCATGTGCTTCCGGATCTTTTCAACCTGGATACACTGCGCCTGCTCCGGTTATTACTGCTGAACAAGATAATTATCCTGCTTTACTTAATAAGGCTCTTTTTGTACTGCTTATGTAAGGAGATAATTCTTTGATTAGAGACAAGTAGACCTGCAAAGGGCAAGGTTGTCCAAGACAAAAAATGACTCCCGAGGAAATATAAACATCATCAATTCTCCAATTAATAGTTTTTTCCTGATTTTCTATACAGTTACTGTTTCCTGTTTCTTCAAAAGCGAACAAGTTTTCATTTTCTCCTCCTTATATTTTTTGATATACTAAAATTATTTAATCTGTGTTTTCCATTTTCCTCCTAAAAAAGAGAAATTAACCAGAACATTTAAACTTGCATACTGGTCAATAATTGATAACATTAGGTGTGTGGATGAACTTGCCTCTCTGGAACCTCTCTCTCGGATGACAGATGTTTGTAGTAGGGGGGAGGTATTGACCCTCCTTTCACATCTCTCGCTCAAATTACGGGTGTGCATACTAGCATTGTGCATGAATTGGCTTCTCCTTTGAGACCTCTCTCTCTCACATGACAGATGTGCATGGCAGGGTGTGTGCATGGACTGCCCTCTCCTTTGAGAACTCTCTCTCAGATGATGGGTGTGTGTAGTACAGTTTGCGGAGGGACTGACCTCTCTGCTGAGACCTCTCTATGTGATGATGGGTCTGGAGAGGGACTAGCCTCTCCTTTGAGACCTCTCTCTAAAATGACAGGTGTGCGTAATAGGGTGTGTGCATGAACTGCCCTCTCCTTTGAGACCTCTCTCTCAAATGACAGGTGTGCGTAGTAGGGTGTGTGCATGACCTGCCCTCTCCTTTGAGACCTCTCTCTCAAATGACAAGTGTGCAGTAGGGTGTGTGGAGGGACTGACCTCTCTGCTGAGACGTCTCTCTCTAATGATGGGTGTGGGTAGTAGGGTATGGAGCGGGACCGGTGCTCTCCTTTCAGACCTCTCCCTCAGATGATGGGTGTGCGTAGTAGGGTGTGGGAGGGACTGGGGTCTCTTGTCAGACCGTTCTCTCAAATGATGGGTGTGAGTAGTAGTGAGTGAAGAGGGAATGGCCTCTCCTTTCACATCTCTCTCAAATCACAGGTGTGAATGGTAGGGTGTGTGCATAGACTGGTCTCTCCTTTAATACCTGATAACTGAAAACTCTTAGGAGAATGCATATATCACTTAGCGAAAAAACTACAGTTCAACAAAAGCATAAATGACACCATTAATTAGTATAGAAAAAAACAACAAAATCAAAATATTATATGCCAGTTATTCTTCTCCTTTATATGTGCATTATTCTTGAGCTTTTTCACTTGCTAATCTTTGAAAACTTTAAAAGAGCAAAATAAATATGAATCAAATATGATCATTCTTCATTTATATTACTTCATTTAAAAAAACAATAATTTAAGCAACTGTTTTTTCTTTGATGATGATGTTAATGAAGGATCTACAGTATTTTGAATAATATAAGAATAAAATGTGACATAGTTCAGTTTTAAAATGTTAAAAATAATCTCTGTGCACAGAAACACTTTATTCATGAAATGTGGTTCACACATTGTGAGGAACTGTTCTTTACCTAAAGAGCTCTGAAAAAGCTGAAAACTGTAAGTAAAGGAGACTTACCCATGTAATGAATCATTGATGTGTTGAGGGAGTAGTCTGTGCGTAAAGAAGTCCATTAAGCTTGAACTCTAGGCATAGTAAGGGCTTGGTCACAAAAAGTGGGTTTATTGTAGTGAGGAAGTAACATCTGTGTATAGGGTGAACACTATTGGCCCGATTCATAAAGGTAAACTTAGATGTGTGGTCCAAACTTAGACCAAATGTCTAAGTTTACGACTTTGGGAATTCACAAAAGGCATTTAAGTGTAAAATCCTTATGTCCGAACTTAGGCTGGATCTTCATGCCGAGTGTATACATAAAGATAGTACATGTAAATGCCCTTTGTGAAGGTTATCTTTGTGAATCGGGCCCTATGTGTAGTAGGAATTTACAAACGCAATCAACCTTTAGTGTAGTGAAGAACTAGCCTCTGTGTGTACAGCTTAGTACAGGCTGCATCTGAGTGTTGTACAGGATTAATCATGCAAGGAGAACTAAGTTTCTTAAAGAATTGACTTGTCTGTTGAAAGCTCTCTATTATATAGGGCATTGCCCATATAGTAGAGTTTAAATATGATGAGGGATTTGACTCTGCATGAAGACTTGCCTATTGGAGATATTGTGTTTCTAGTAGGAATTTGCGTTACTAATATATTGGGATACAGTGAATGGCTGCCCTATCCAGGAACAGCTCTCTAGAGGGCAAAGTTTGTGAGTATTAGGAGTTTGGCAACTTATGGGTTTTGACTTTGGATTATTGCTGACTGTGGCTGTAATTAACTACAGCCTAGCAAATTCTACAATGTAATGACAAATATCTAAAAGTGAAATACAGGATACAAAGCACTATGTTTAATAAAGCTACTAACAGCCATTATACTGAAACATTACAGTGACCCAAAGAAATTATTTTAGTTCTCAGACCATGCTTCTTCACTGAGTGGACTAATAATAAGATCTCAAGAGGGCTCAGCACTGGCAATATTTTAAAAAAATGTTCATCATCCTTAAACTTTGGGGGATTTTTATTTTTTATTTTACTAAAACCCTCATTAGGATTGTAAATGTCAGTCTAGAAATTGTAAAGAGCAGATACTCCACATCACTATCATGCACACATCATTCACTAAGATTTTCCTCAGTTTGTAAATAGCAAAAAAGCAAATCAGTTATTAAAGAACTCTACGTATAGTGTTAAAGATAACAGTAAACAATAATGGAAGAGTCCCTCCAAAAATGTCAAGGTCAAAACTGGTTATCACCCTTAGTAGGCAGTATGACCACAATTTATACACAAAGTTTCACTGTACACCTTCTTCTAATCTACACAACTCTACATTGCATGCAATTTTGGGTCCTGAAAAAGAAGATAGGAATTTGGTAAATTCCATTGAAATCTCAGTTTTAATGTAGAATAAGGTGCCGATCACGATCCTGTAAAAACCGGGTACGAACCGTCGGACGGAGCATATTCTCCATCCGACGCGTACCCGGTCGTCAAAATGTACAAACATGGAATTACGATTCGCACGGAAACATCATTTCCGTACGAATCGTACAAAACCCCGACCGACGAAAATAAACATACAAATGCGATCCGGGAAAGTGCCGACGTGACGTCGGGACGCACGCAGCCTGCCATTCACGAACCAGGAATTACGATTAGCACCGACGTCATCCCGCACGGTGAATATTTTCCGGCTGCCAAAAACTGCCGGGAAATCAGGACGACGCGAACAAGGAGTACCTGTACGCGACGGACGGACATGGACCCGAACCTACGTGTCATCCCGGCCCTCATAGCAGTCGACCTCCTCTACAGGTTCCGCCGCAGACGCCGCAGAAGGTCAGAACAACTAAGGGAGGGGGGGAAAGGGGGGGCAGGACCAGGGGCAGGCCACAAAACCACCACCAATGTCACACAGCACACATGCCCTGGACATACCTGACCCCTATGCTCTGGTCACCACGAGGGGGTGGGGGCATGTCCAGCAAAGCCAGCGTCCGCCACAAAGGAAGTGCCTGACGACGCGAACCGGCAACACAACTTTACAGGTACGTCCCGTACCCACGCCTTAAGAGCGTGGGTACGAGTCGTACCACGCCCACACCTACGTCACCCCAACAATGGAGGGACTGCTGTACCCACGTGGCAAAGGCCTGCGTACGGGTCGCACAAGCATCACATAGCGTGGGTAGGATATGTACGGACCGTACCCCCACCACCGTATGCATGGAGCGTACCCCCAACCACAACAGTGTAAGTACGACCCGTACCCTCACCCACGTACATATGGAGCGTACCCCCTACCCCAACAGTGTAAGTACGACCCGTACCCCCACCCGCGTACGTATGGAGCGTACCTCCACCCCAACAGTGTAAGTACGACCCGTACCCTCACCCGCGTACGTATGGAGCGTACCCCCCACCCCAACAGTGTAAGTATGACCCGTACCCTCACCTGCGTACGTATGGAGCGTACCTCCACCCCAACAGTGTAAGTACGACCCGTACCCTCACCCGCGTACGTATGGAGCGTACCTCCACCCCAACAGTGTAAGTACGACCCGTACCCTCACCCGCGTACGTATGGAACGTACCCCAACAGTGTAAGTACGACCCGTACCCTCACCCGCGTACGTATGGAGCGTACCCCCCACCCCAACAGTGTAAGTACGACCCATACCCTCACCCGCGTACGTATGGAGCGTACCTCCACCCCAACAGTGTAAGTACGACCCGTACCCTCACCCGCGTACGTATGGAGCGTACCTCCACCCCAACAGTGTAAGTACGACCTGTACCTTCACCCGTGTACGTATGGCGCGTACCCCCACCCCAACAGTGTAAGTACGACCCGTACCCTCACCGGCGTACGTCTGGAGCGTACCCCCACCCCAACAGTGTAAGTACGACCCGTACCCCCACCCGCGTACGTATGAAGCGTACCCCCACCCCAACAGTGTAAGTACGACCCGTACCCTCACCCGCGTACGTATGGAGCGTACCCCCACCCCAACAGTGTAAGTACGACCCGTACCCTCACCCGCGTACGAATGGAGCGTACCCCCCACCCCAACAGTGTAAGTATGACCCGTACCCCCACCCGCGTCCGTATGGAGCATACCTCCACCCCAACAGTGTAAGTACGACCCGTACCCTCACCCGCGTACGTATACAGCGTACCCCCACCCCAACAGTGTAAGTACGACCCGTACCCTCACCCGCGTACGTATGGAGCGTACCCCCACCCCAACAGTGTAAGTACAACCCGTACCCCCATGGAGCGAACCCACACACGTGTATGGACTAAGCGTACATATTGTTAAATAGGAGGGGTGGGTGCCTATCACTCCCAGCAGTGCCCAGACTCAGGAGGGGTGGGTGCAGAGTCCTCCCAGCAGTGCCCAGACATAGGAGGGGTGGGTGCCTATCACTCCCAGCAGTGCCCAGACTCAGGAGGGGTGGGTGCAGAGTCCTCCCAGCAGTGCCCAGACATAGGAGGGGTGGGTGCCTATCACTCCCAGCAGTGCCCAGAGACAGGAGGAGTGTGTGCAGAGTCCTCCCAGCAGTGCCCAGAGACAGGAGGGGTGGGTGCCTATCACTCCCAGCAGTGCCCATAGACAGGAGGGGTGGGTGCCTATCACTCCCAGCAGTGCCCAGAGACAGGAGGGGTGGGTGCCTATCACTCCCAGCAGTGCCCAGAGACAGGAGGGGTGTGTGCAGAGTCCTCCCAGCAGTGCCCAGAGTCAGGAGGGGTGTGTGCAGAGTCCTCCCAGCAGTGCCCAGAGGCAGGAGGGGTGTGTGCAGAGTCCTCCCAGCAGTGCCCAGAGGCAGGAGGGGTGGGTGCAGAGTCCTCCCAGCAGTGCCCAGACACAGGAGGGGTGGGTGCCTATCACTCCCAGCAGTGCCCAGACTCAGGAGGGGTGGGTGCAGAGTCCTCCCAGCAGTGCCCAGACATAGGAGGGGTGGGTGCCTATCACTCACAGCAGTGCCCAGAGACAGGAGGGGTGTGTGCAGAGTCCTCCCAGCAGTGCCCAGAGACAGGAGGGGTGGGTGCCTATCACTCCCAGCAGTGCCCAGAGACAGGAGGGGTGTGTGCAGAGTCCTCCCAGCAGTGCCCAGAGTCAGGAGGGGTGTGTGCAGAGTCCTCCCAGCAGTGCCCAGAGACAGGAGGGGTGGGTGCCTATCACTCCCAGCAGTGCCCAGAGACAGGAGGGGTGGGTGCCTATCACTCCCAGCAGTGCCCAGAGACAGGAGGGGTGTGTGCAGAGTCCTCCCAGCAGTGCCCAGAGTCAGTAGGGGTGTGTGCAGAGTTCTCCCAGCAGTGCCCAGAGGCAGGAGGGGTGGGTGCCCATCACTCCCAGCAGTGCCCAGAGACAGGAGGGGTGGGTGCAGAGTCCTCCCAGCAGTGCCCAGACATAGGAGGGGTGTGTGCAGAGTCCTCCCAGCAGTGCCCAGAGGCAGGAGGGGTGGGTGCCTATCACTCCCAGCAGTGCCCAGAGACAGGAGGGGTGGGTTCCTATCACTCCCAGCAGGAGGGGTGTGTGCAGAGTCCTCCCAGCAGTGCCCAGAGGCAGGAGGGGTGTGTGCAGAGTCCTCCCAGCAGTGCCCAGAGACAGGAGGGGTGGGTGCCTATCACTCCCAGCAGTGCCCAGAGACAGGAGGGGTGGGTGCCTATCACTCCCAGCAGTGCCCAGAGACAGGAGGGGTGTGTGCAGAGTCCTCCCAGCAGTGCCCAGAGTCAGGAGGGGTGGGTGCAGAGTCCTCCCAGCAGTGCCCAGAGGCAGGAGGGGTGGGTGCCTATCACTCCCAGCAGTGCCCAGAGACAGGAGGGGTGGGTGCCTATCACTCCCAGCAGTGCCCAGAGACAGGAGGGGTGTGTGCAGAGTCCTCCCAGCAGTGCCCAGAGACAGGAGGGGTGGGTGCCTATCACTCTCAGCAGTGCCCAGAGACAGGAGGGGTGGGTGCCTCTCACTCCCAGCAGTGCCCAGAGACAGGAGGGGTGTGTGCAGAGTCCTCCCAGCAGTGCCCAGAGACAGGAGGGGTGGGTGCCTATCACTCCCAGCAGTGCCCAGAGACAGGAGGGGTGGGTGCCTATCACTCCCATCAGTGCCCAGAGACAGGAGGGGTGGGTGCCTATCACTCCCAGCAGTGCCCAGAGACAGGAGGGGTGTGTGCAGAGTCCTCCCAGCAGTGCCCAGAGGCAGGAGTGGTGGGTGCCTATCACTCCCAGCAGTGCCCAGAGACAGGAGGGGTGGGTGCAGAGTCCTCCCAGCAGTGCCCAGACATAGGAGGGGTGGGTGCCTATCACTCCCAGCAGTGCCCAGAGACAGGAGGGGTGTGTGCAGAGTCCTCCCAGCAGTGCCCATAGTCAGGAGGGGTGTGTGCAGAGTCCTCCCAGCAGTGCCCAGAGGCAGGAGGGGTGTGTGCAGAGTCCTCCCAGCAGTGCCCAGAGGCAGGAGGGGTGGGTGCTTATCACTCCCAGCAGTGCCCAGAGACAGGAGGGGTGGGTGCCTATCACTCCCAGCAGTGCCCAGAGGCAGGAGGGGTGTGTGCAGAGTCCTCCCAGCAGTGCCCAGAGGCAGGAGGGGTGTGTGCCTAACACTCACAGCAGTGCCCATGAACCGCAAAGGGTGGAGTAGCCACAGATACCATGCCCACAAATTTCAGTCAGGTGCACAAAGACCCTGCAGTACATGTACCACATGTGTGCGAGGCTGGGAGTATACGCATGCATAGCGCAGAAAAGAAAACATGTACACATGAAGTCATGTCAATAGTCCACATACACAAGTACAATGACTACCAAGAATGCCACGAATGATGCAGGTGGAGACATCGCTCAGCATGCATGTGCAAAGTAGAAGGAGTCCGTCACACACCCAGCTAATGTACACACAGTTCTGCGCTAAATATTGGGAACACCCTGCAGGGAAGATGTCAGGGTACACAGAGGAAGGAATACACCTTTGGACAATTTCACCATGCAGCAACTGCTTACATGAACACAGAAACCTAGCTAACACCGTGTGATGGCACACAGATCCCAGGGTCCCCCCTATGACCAGCACACTACTACATTTCCCACACAACCAACACATGATCACCACCCAAAATCATGTAGCAGCCCCACCAACAGCAATATCAGAAAAGCAGTAGTGTTCAAAGGAAACAAAAATGGCTTTAATCAGCATGATCAAAAATTGTATGTTCGTAGAAAGTTCAATATTTACAAAGCCCATAGGGCAGTCCAGAAGTCACAGCTGGATGGGGGACACAGTGGGATGCGTGTCCCCTAGCTTGCCTGCACAGTTATATTCCGTCGTCTTCCACAGGGGTGAGGGCATCATGTGGGGGGGAAGAAACAGGCACCGCAGGGACAGGAGGGTGAAGGGTAGGCGTCGTGGGTGCAGGGATGGAGGACTCCACCACAGGGGGTGGGGCAGGGCCAAAGGTGGAGGCCAGGAGCTCGCTGCACACCTTAGCAAGGTCCTCCAGGGAATCCCCTGCACCCGAAGGAACCACAGGCCCCAAGGAGGGGGGGGTCAGAGGGATGGGTCGCAGCGCCACTGGGGGAGGGTGTAGACAGGGGAGGGAATCAACCACCCTGACCGAGGACTTCCTTGACCACTTGCGTGGTGGCGTCACTGTGGGGCTCAGGGACAGAGCAGCCATGAAGGAGTCTTTGGGGGAGATGTGGCCAGGAGAGCTAAGGGGAGGGGATTTGGAGGGAGTGGATTGGGTGGAATGCGGACTCCCACTCTGGCTGCGTGTCACACGTTTGCCCCCCGACCCAGTGGGTGTGCCTACTTCACCCTGTGTGTGCGTGTCAGGAGGTGTGCGGTGGACCTTCCCTGCTGGTGTGGTGCCTGTGTCTGTTGTGGTGGGTGCATGCTGACATCTGGGTGTACGTGGGACAGGCATGGGAGTGGGAAGTGTGGATGGGGCAGGGGTAGGGGGTGGGACGTAGCGCTGCAGGAGACCCACTGCTGCAGTCATTGTCGAGTCTATCGACCTCAGCAAGCTGTGTTGGTCAGCCTGCGATGAATGAATGCCCTCCAAGTATGCCTCCATGTTGTGCAGCACTTGGCTGTGGCCATGGAGGACATTAAGGATCGCAGCCTGACCAACCTGCAACTGCCGCTGGATGTCCACAGACTCGGCATTGGCGGAAGCAGTGGAGACAGGGGCAGGGGGTGCGGTGCCTGGCAGGAAGTTGACATGTGGTGACCGGGCACATTGGGAAGGGACACGAGCAAGTGGGAGGCGGCTGATGGCAATGGAGGGGGCGGGGCGAGATGTAGTGCCGCTGTCAGCTGCTGGTGCAGCCGCCGCCCACTCGGAGAGATCATCCTCGGACCCGTCAGCTTCATACTCTGTTGTGCCAGTCGACAGGTCCCTGGCTTCACTCTCCTCCGCCTCAGTCCCACTTGATGTGCCAGCCCCGATGTCACCACTGGCACTGGTGCTCGGTCCCTCTGCTCCGTCTGTGCCCATGTCTCCCTCCATGTCCCCCGACGATGCTGTGGGCAGGGTGAAGAGACAGAAATTAATCATACACCTGTATACATATGTCACATGAGTCCAATCTACATAGGTCACAGTGCATAGCCTGAAACAAAAGAAGAGTTACATCTACAAAACAAGGTACATATGTAGGGCATGCAGGACACAGTTGTTTGACCCACCATGCCACCGAAAAACTATGGAGAGCATGACACAATAGCAAATGAGATGGAATGGAATTTTGACTGAGGAGCAAGGCCCTGGGGACAATCCAGCACTGCATCTGCACCACACAGCGTGGCAGGAAATAGGGATGAGCAGGGACCATATCCAGGAACAAGAGGCACATGCAGCATAGGTTATACTGAAAACATGCCCACCATGACTGGCCCACTGCACCTTGAGTGCATGTCCAGACAAACATCACACACTGGCCAGTCCTAGCAAGGAGATATCAGGTTGTGACATGAAGGCCATGCCCGCACCACCCACCCCCTACATGAGACTATTATTTGGAGACACAGGAAGCACTTACATCCCTTAGTCTGGGTGAAATACACATGGGATGCAACAAATCATGGTTGCACACAAAATACCAAAGGTGCGCCTGTCCAAATAATCATGTACAAATGGGCATCATCAGATGATTGTAACAAGACACACAGGCAATGTCCACCGTGAGTATGAACAAGGAAAATCAGGTCAGTCTGTACAGTGGACACTTGTACTACATTTCACGTCAATATACATTTGGCCAGGGGACAATGGCACAGAGCACAACCTATGCTGTAGGCACAGAGATTGTCAACATATTCGGATTACACACATGATACCTAGGAAAATATGCCCCTGGGGACAGTAGTGGCCACACAACTCCATGCTCCTGAATGGGAATGACTGCAACACACGCTACCATCCCCGCACTATGCGTACCGCACACTCATGCACATCATGTCACAGGCCACCACATAGGACATGCGTGCTGTAAGGCCTCACACTTGAGAGACTAACTCCCATGTCTGGACTCAGCATCAGTGCCAACTGACATGGAACCCACAAGACCAGAACTGGACAGGGCACAGGCAAGGTCCCAAAACCTGTTACACACCACTCCCACACATGATGCTGCAGGCATTGTACACGTGGAGAAGGTGCCAGTCTACATAACCTTGTGATGGAGTGACTTCACACAGACCAGGGAACACATTGCAAGGAGGGGAAGGGAGGCAGGAGAGCACTGCAATACTGTGGGTAACTGGATCTGCACAGCACCATTAAACCCTGGCAGTGCATCCATGGAACAGTGCACTTACAAATGCTGGTGAAACACAACAAACACACATGTACCTACCCCCTTCCTGCTGCTGCATCTCCTGTAAGCGCCTGTCCAAGTCTGGAAATACCACCGCCAGCACACGCTTGTGGATGTGGGAGAGACGGCGGCGCCCGCGGTTCTTATGGCTCTCAGGTGAGTCCCCCAGCAGGACCCTTGCGATCCTCCGCGTCCAGCACCGGATATCCTGCCAGCGTTTCCTCACCTGGGACAGGCGCCGCTTCCGACCATCCGCACTCCTCACGGCACTGACGGCGGTCAGCCAGATCTGCTCCTTGGCAGAGGCGCCTACCTGTGAGGATGAACAAGTGACACTACATCAATACACCTGCAACATGTCACAGAGACACATATGAGAACAAATTAGCTGGTTACAACAAGGCATGTCATGCAGCCAACGCATTGCACCTTTGCCATAGGGACATACTCCTCTGGGGAAGGGCAAAAGCAGTACGTGCCAGTGAAAGTACACAGGTGGAATTGATGAATACAGGGCCCCAGCTAGGCCCGCAGAATACTAGGGTTCGCTCTCCTGTAACGTAAACTAGAAGGAAGTTGGCACGGAAACTGCAAATACAAAGACAAAGTTTATTAACCCTTAAGGGTGGTCCTACAACCCATACAACACTCTTCAGTATTGCATAGAGTAGCACAAAGAACTTGCGTACACGGTCCCCTTTTATACACAACAGAGGGGCTCATAAGTGGGTGGATACAACATGAGGCGAAAAGCATTACCTTTTATGGACATTTTCGATACAGAATCAATATGTGGGCGGAGTTAACACACTCCTAAGCCCGCGAAAACATGGTCAAGCAAGGACTAACTGATAACAGATGTGGTCAAGTCTGGACATGCGCCAGACGGACAAAGGAACTATTTATAGACTGTTACTAGGCAGATTACAAGAGCAACTAACACGAAGATAGGACTCTTCTCGTGCTGAGCACGTGGAGACATGACAATACAAAATGGAGTCCGGACCTTAGGCAACATAAGACGGAAAACATGTTTTAACTAGAGAGAATTCATGTCTTTAGTGAATGCTTAATCATATCGCCGTTTTAGTTTTCAACAGACGACCCTTTCAGCATTTACTGAAGACATTTGGCTTATTAGGATAATCATCATATATATCAATTTTCATCATCTCTTCCACCTCTTTGGTTAAATGTTTCTGATAGGTGACATTGGCAATAGCTTTCTTATCAGGAATACAGAATGACACACATAAAGAACAGAGTAAAGGACCACACTGGACACAGATGCAGCAGGAAAACAGAATTGCCACAATAATGCAGAGACCAGTTAAAACCTTCCATCCCCATGTAGTGATCAATGCCCAAAACCATCCAGAAAAGGTCCAAGTTCCATTTTCTGTATGAATCTCAGCTGCGATTTTATGCAATTTATTAATAGCATTATAAACTGATGGCGTATGATCAGTGTTAGAATCCGGGGTCTCTGGTTGGCGCAGGTATGCACTTGCGACAAGCAGGGACCCTTTCCTCTAAGTCAGGGCAAAGGATCACCTCTTTAAAAATAACCCCTGCTCACCCTCTAGGTAACGTGGCGCGAGCAGTCAGGCTAAACTTCCAGAGGGCATATAGGTTAAGCGTTCAAATTGTCCCACACAATAATCACCTCCCCACCACACAAAGACACAAGGCTGTATTTATCAAAAATATGATTCTTTATATAAAAGGTTTTCTTTCAGGCAGGTTGCATAAATACAGTTCTCTTGGTAAAATAATCCAGTTACTCTCAAAATGCTTTAAGGGCAGTCCACAGTTGTAAAAATGGCACAGTTATAATTAAAATCAGTTCTTTGGGTCTTCTGTGCACTTCGTAGCGCCTTTGGGATGCTCTGGGCAAGGTTTTTGTCAGTACCTTGCCGTTTCTCACGCTTCTCGCGTGAGCACGAGTACGCTTGCCGTACCTCACGCTTCTTGCGTGAGCACCGGCAATGGTTTTCTATGCGGGTACGGTTCGGACTGTCAGGGACGCTCCGTACCTGGAGGGAAGCACCGGTACGGTGCGAACACGGCTTCCTCAGTACGGTGCGAACTCAGAGCGGGTCAAAAGGCAGTACAGTGCGAACCAAGCTATTATTACAGCGCGAACCAGGATATTGGTACAGTCAGTACGGGGCAAATGTACGAGGCGAACCAGGTGATTCCCGGCGTCAGTACGGTGCAAACTTGCTTCCAGGCAGTAAATACGCTCAAACTTAAAAGGCAGTACGCTTCAAACTAACACTTGGACTCAACCCTGGGACGATCGGTACGGTCCGTACGAAAGCAAGTACGGGTCGTACTTTTCACGCGCTGGCACAATACCTTGTAGAATTCACGGCAAAGGTGCGTGGCGGCCTCGCGGTCCAGTCCAGGGGTGTCCCACGTCGCGCTGGCGTCCCAAGTGTCCAGGGGACAGCGGAGCTTCATGGGGCGCTCGGGCAGGATGCAGGTCGCCGCGAAGGGGGGTCAGACGCAGGAGGGCAGTCTCGGGGGTGATTTCACAGCGCAGCGCGCTGTCAGCTTCGCACGGCGAACTAGGGCACGGTCCTCACAAGAGCCTCCACAACCCGGCGGGGTCACCGGGGGCTCGGCGCTCAGATGCAGGACTCTCCTCCTTACTTTGCAAGCTACGGCTCGAGGGGGCAGCTGTTCACGGTGCTCGGGCTGTCAGGCCTTTACTTTGTTTGCAGCCACACCAGCAGCAGAAGTCGCATTGCTCAGTGGGGTCAGGGGATGCTCAGGTTCTCAGGGGTCAGCTGGCAGAATCACTCCTTGGCACTTCTCCTCTTCTTCAGGAAGGTAGCGCCCACTGTTCCTGGGGCGCAGATCAGGGGGCAAGTTCACTAGCAAGCCCTTGGAGATTGTTTTCAGCACAAGTTGATTAAAAGTCTTTTCTGTAGTCTTTTCTTCCTCTCCTTCCAGCAGCAGGCACCCACTGCAGGCCAGTCTCTTAGGCAGAGAGACAGTATTCCTCCTTCAGCTTCTCCAGGTCCTTCTCCTTCAGGCAGAGGTTCGTCTTGGCGTCAACAGGATCTGATTTCTTAGGAGCCAGGCTCCTACTTTTATACACCAATTCTTTTGTTCTTTAGCGCCAGGGGGCCTGGGCCTGGCTCAGTCCAGTTTTTGGAGCACTTTGTTGTGGTGACTCTGCGCTTTCCTTTCAGCAGCAGGGCAGAGACATCAGCTGCTCCACAGGGGGCGGCGCCGGCTTTGTGCTGGCAGAGCACAGGTCTATTTAAGAGTCAGGGTGTACTCCTCCCACCCATCCTGGTGTAATCTCTCTACCCACCACCTGGCAGCCAACCTGTCTCTGGGGTTTCCCCAACCCTGCTCCTTACTGTTGCTAGGCAGAACACACACACACACAGCGCAGAGGTGGACTGAATGGCCAGATCAGTAAATACTAACTTTCTAAAAGTAGTATTTACAAACGCAGGATATTAAAATAAACTTTACTAAAAGAAATATTTTATTATTCTGAGTTCAGGCATACTAAACATAACTTTCTACCATGCTCTATGAGTCCACTGGGATTACAGGGTGTAGTAATTCCAGTAGCCCATTCTGGCCTATGGAGAGCAGGTAGCCTTCAATAGTGAAAAACGAAAATGGCTGTAATTCACTATTAAGACATGCCACACACATCAGGGCATGTCCTACCTTATGCCTATAATGCACCCTGCCCTTGGGCCTACCAGAGGGGTGACTAATATGTAGTTAAGGGAAGGTTTAGGGACTGGCAAGTGGGTGCACTTGCGCAGTCAGCGCGACAGTACCAGACTGCGCGCAGGTTCTGCAGTGGCAGATCCTAGACACATTTTACTAGGCCGCTTCTGTGGGTGGCACAACCAGTGCTGCAAGCCCACCAGCAGCATTTGTATTTACAAGCCCTGGCACTCCTGGTGCACTTTACTAGGGGCTGACAGTAAACCAAATAAACCAATCATGGACACCAATCAATGTATACATTTTACCATAGGGAGAGCATATGCACCTTAGCACTGGTCAGCAGTGGTAAGGTGCCCAGAGTCATAAATCAGCCAACACCAGGTCAGAAAAAATACAGGAGGAAGGCAAAAAGTTTAGGGATGACCCTTCAAAAAGGGCCAGGTCCAACACAACCCCCTTCCAGCCAAAACGCAGGGTAGACCAATCACCACCGTGATGGTCTTCCCTGCTTGGGGCGATAGAACAAGGACCTGGCCCGCAACTGCAGGGGCAGACTCCAGTTCTATGCCAATCTGAACCTATTGGACTCCCTCTGTCCATACTCTCAGGGCCCACCAAACCAATCCATGGGGAACCCTTTTCCTCACCTGTGGACACCACCTGTGCAGCACCTAACCTTAACTGGCCCACAGGGGTGTCCCAACAGAGAGACAGCGAAATACTACAGTGGCCACTGACAGTAGTCAGGGATGAGACCCAGGCCGTATGCCTCTCAGGGCTCTCAATCCTCTGTGGCGCCAGGGAGCGGGGGGCAGTAGCCCCAGGTGCTTGGCACCCTTTGTCCATTCTCCCCCTTGTCAGGTCAGGTATGACATTCTGGCACTGACCCACCAGCCCCAGGACTGTACCCGGCGGCTGGACCCAAGACTGGGGTGGCCTCTCCCACACCCGGTCCTTCTCCTTGGGGCTCTGTACCCTCCCACCTGGAGTGGTACCCCCTTCCAGAATTGCCAGGGCACCTGGGGCAGGTGTCCTGCGCAATTCGCCCACCAGTTCAGGTGTTCTATCCTACAACTGGGCGTCCAGGTCAGGGGGGACACCCTGAACCTGGCCCTCCAACCTAGGGTCTAAACCCTTCAGTTGAGCCGGGGTCAGAGGCGAGGACTCCCTCCCTCTGCACCCCCTTCCAGAGTACTGCCCACTCCCAACTGGCGTGGTACCCCCAGAAGCAACATGGGTCAGGACACTGATTACAGTAGTCCCACCCTCCAGGTCAGACAACACCTGAACCTGGCTTCCCAACCCTGGGACCAACCCATGCGGTTGAACGCTCGCCTGGCGCACCAGGACTTCCCGGGGAGCATGCATGCCCCCCCTGAGGGTGACACATAACTCATGTGTCGTGTGACAGTCTGCCTGGCGCTGATCTCCCGACCCCTGTCCATTTGACAGTGCCTGAAGATCCCCCAGGACAGAAGTGGTTTCACCATGGTCATTCACTGGTGACGCAGCCCTTCTGGCTGGCCCCTGACCCACTGGTTCTTCCACTGGGGACTCTTTCCCCCTCTCACCCCTCAATCTGGACCTCTGCACCCTCCCTACTGGAGCGGTACTGCCAGACACCAGAACCGAGGGAGGCCGGCTTACAGACACTCCCTGTTCACCAGCCACTAGGGGATCCACCTCGACGGGCGGCCCATCAGGACAGCCTAGGCTCCCTGCCTGGTGTTCTCTTAAAGAACCATCCAGGCTCTGAGACCGGGTTTCGGGCACCTGGGGGCCCGCAGCCCCACACTCACTCCTTCTCCACTGAGACAGGACGTGAGGCCCTACACCCCTCCCACTACCATGGGACCTAGCTGGGCTACTCTGCACCACTTCCACCACTCTGGGTTGGAAGATACCTGAGCCACTCCCCACGGGGTCACTCCCCAATGCCTCTCCAGACCCTCTGGAATCCACCAAAAGGTCTGCCTCCAATGTTAGTTTTCTGCGGTCAGAGAACTCACTTCCCAACAGGCGTTGACATAGCTCTGGAAAACAGGGACTTAAAATATGCTCTCCCACAATTGGATCACACAGCCCCCTAGCAGGGTTAACCAAACTAGCCTTCACCTTACCATCCAGTGCCTCACACACGTACTCCACACCACTCTCCTGAGACTGGCAAGACAGTATCTGACTGTCTCTGTCACACAACCCACACTCTTCTGGGCGGTCTTCACACTCACCTACCGGGACTTCAATTTTGGGGGAACCCCTCTCCCTGCACCTCTCATCTAGAGTCAGTAGAGTGTCCCTCCCACCACTAGGACCATGAACCCCTGCGCCAGTCACCCTATTCCCTTCAGGGATACTGCGCACTACTGCAGCTACCTCATGCCCTTGAACCTCCTGGTGTATATTAACCCCCTCCTTCAAGTCAGGCGCCACATCTCTGGGTGTGCGTACTACTCTTTCAGCACTAAAATATTCACTATTGCTGCCACCATCTGAGCTGGGTTCCTCCTCCCACTCAGAAAAGCTCAACCTCTGAGCTACGCACCTTTCTTGCTGCTGGGCTGAGACACTCATGGCCTCAAGCCTCTCAAGCTCCATGTCATATTTCTTCATTAGGAAGTCATGCTTCATTTGCATTTTCTTTTCTTCCAGAGCCAGCTTCTTGCTTTCTAGCTCCAATTGGGCATTTACTTCCAGCTCTGCCAACTTCAATTCATGATCCCGGGCGGCCTGTCTGTCTGCCAGCTCCTCTGGCGACAGGCCTCTGCCAAAACTGCGAACGCTTTCCGCTGGTTTCCATGGTGTAACTTCCTTAGTTGCACCCCTTGAATCAATCCAGGCTTTGAGCGCCTTGTAGAGATCTGATCTGTTCTTGCATCCTGCATGTGGAACCTTGAGCTTCCTGCAGAAGTACTTGAGTTCAGTTCTCTTGTAGCTATCCAGTTTTGACTCATCCCATTCAACCTCTCCAGCCTCCGAGGCTTCAGACGCGGTTTTCTCTATGCTGTTTGAGCCCGGCATGGCTTCAAACGCATGGGATCTTTGGCAAGTGAAATTAAAATTCTAAAAGTTCTGTGGCTTAAGCTACTGGACTGTCCACTGTGCAATGGTTAGCAATCACTGCGCAGACAATAAGAACGCAAATCCGTAAATCCGCACCGCTGCCACCAATGTTAGAATCCGGGGTCTCTGGTTGGCGCAGGTATGCACTTGCGACAAGCAGGGACCCTTTCCTCTAAGTCAGAGCAAAGGATCACCTCTTTAAAAATAACCCCTGCTCACCCTCTAGGTAACGTGGCGCGAGCAGTCAGGCTAAACTTCCAGAGGGCATATAGGTTAAGCGTTCAAATTGTCCCACACAATAATCACCTCCCCACCACACAAAGACACAAGGCTGTATTTATCAAAAATATGATTCTTTATATAAAAGGTTTTCTTTCAGGCAGGTTGCATAAATACAGTTCTCTTGGTAAAATAATCCAGTTACTCTCAAAATGCTTTAAGGGCAGTCCACAGTTGTAAAAATGGCACAGTTATAATTAAAATCAGTTCTTTGGGTCTTCTGCGCACTTCGTAGCGCCTTTGGGATGCTCTGGGCAAGGTTTTTGTCAGTACCTTGCCGTTTCTCACGCTTCTCGCGTGAGCACGAGTACGCTTGCCGTACCTCACGCTTCTCGCTTGAGCACCGGCAATGGTTTTCTATGCGGGTACGGTTCGGACTGTCAGGGACGCTCCGTACCTGGAGGGAAGCACCGGTACGGTGCGAACACGGCTTCCTCAGTACGGTGTGAACTCAGAGCGGGTCAAAAGGCAGTACAGTGCGAACCAAGCTATTATTACAGCGCGAACCAGGATATTGGTACAGTCAGTACGGGGCAAATGTACGAGGCGAACCAGGTGATTCCCGGCGTCAGTACGGTGCAAACTTGCTTCCAGGCAGTAAATACGCTCAAACTTAAAAGGCAGTACGCTTCAAACTAACACTTGGACTCAACCCTGGGACGATCGGTACGGTCCGTACGAAAGCAAGTACGGGTCGTACTTTTCACGCGCTGGCACAATACCTTGTAGAATTCACGGCAAAGGTGCGTGGCGGCCTCGCGGTCCAGTCCAGGGGTGTCCCACGTCGCGCTGGCGTCCCAAGTGTCCAGGGGACAGCGGAGCTTCGTGGGGCGCTCGGGCAGGATGCAGGTCGCCGCGAAGGGGGGTCAGAAGCAGGAGGGCAGTCTCGGGGGTGATTTCACAGCGCAGCGCGCTGTCAGCTTCGCACGGCGAACCAGGGCACGGTCCTCACAAGAGCCTCCACAACCCGGCGGGGTCACAGGGGGCTCGGCGCTCAGACGCAGGACTCTCCTCCTTACTTTGCGAGCTACGGCTCGAGGGGGCAGCTGTTCACGGTGCTCGGGCTGTCAGGCCTTTACTTTGTTTGCAGCCACACCAGCAGCAGAAGTCGCATTGCTCAGTGGGGTCAGGGGATGCTCAGGTTCTCAGGGGTCAGCTGGCAGAATCACTCCTTGGCACTTCTCCTCTTCTTCAGGAAGGTAGCGCCCACTGTTCCTGGGGCGCAGATCAGGGGGCAAGTTCACTAGCAAGCCCTTGGAGATTGTTTTCAGCACAAGTTGATTAAAAGTCTTTTCTGTAGTCTTTTCTTCCTCTCCTTCCAGCAGCAGGCACCCACTGCAGGCCAGTCTCTTAGGCAGAGAGACAGTATTCCTCCTTCAGCTTCTCCAGGTCCTTCTCCTTCAGGCAGAGGTTCGTCTTGGCGTCAACAGGATCTGATTTCTTAGGAGCCAGGCTCCTACTTTTATACACCAATTCTTTTGTTCTTTAGCGCCAGGGGGCCTGGGCCTGGCTCAGTCCAGTTTTTGGAGCACTTTGTTGTGGTGACTCTGCGCTTTCCTTTCAGCAGCAGGGCAGAGACATCAGCCGCTCCACAGGGGGCGGCGCCGGCTTTGTGCTGGCAGAGCACAGGTCTATTTAAGAGTCAGGGTGTACTCCTCCCACCCATCCTGGTGTAATCTCTCTACCCACCACCTGGCAGCCAACCTGTCTCTGGGGTTTCCCCAACCCTGCTCCTTACTGTTGCTAGGCAGAACACACACACACACACAGCGCAGAGGCGGACTGAATGGCCAGATCAGTAAATACTAACTTTCTAAAAGTAGTATTTACAAACGCAGGATATTAAAATAAACTTTACTAAAAGAAGTATTTTATTATTCTGAGTTCAGGCATACTAAACATAACTTTCTACCATGCTCTATGAGTCCACTGGGATTACAGGGTGTAGTAATTCCAGTAGCCCATTCTGGCCTATGGAGAGCAGGTAGCCTTCAATAGTGAAAAACGAAAATGGCTGTAATTCACTATTAAGACATGCCACACACATCAGGGCATGTCCTACCTTATGCCTATAATGCACCCTGCCCTTGGGCCTACCAGAGGGGTGACTAATATGTAGTTAAGGGAAGGTTTAGGGACTGGCAAGTGGGTGCACTTGCGCAGTCAGCGCGACAGTACCAGACTGCGCGCAGGTTCTGCAGTGGCAGATCCTAGACACATTTTACTAGGCCGCTTCTGTGGGTGGCACAACCAGTGCTGCAAGCCCACCAGCAGCATTTGTATTTACAAGCCCTGGCACTCCTGGTGCACTTTACTAGGGGCTGACAGTAAACCAAATAAACCAATCATGGACACCAATCAATGTATACATTTTACCATAGGGAGAGCATATGCACCTTAGCACTGGTCAGCAGTGGTAAGGTGCCCAGAGTCATAAATCAGCCAACACCAGGTCAGAAAAAATACAGGAGGAAGGCAAAAAGTTTAGGGATGACCCTTCAAAAAGGGCCAGGTCCAACAATCAGGAATAAACACACAGCAACTACTTCCAATAATTTTACATGCTCCACCTCTATCAGCTAACATAACATCTAACACCATACGATTCTGCAATGCAACAATTCTAGTAATTTGTAATTCTTCCGTAAGATTCCCAAGAGCAGCAGCGGTTTGATTCGTCACAGCCTCTACAACTCTCGTTAACCTTCGAACCTTCCTACTATTTAGGGCAGCTCCAACAAAGAAAAACAATCCTAAGTTAAAATCGACATACTGCTGTAAGCTAGTATCAGTTTGATCAACATCATCAATAGATAGAGTACGTTTATACCTATTTACAGTCACATTATTCAACAACTTCAAATCTTTATGATAAGATGCATGTGCCAAAAATACAGGAGGTAATAAGAACGCTACATAACATACTCCGGACCAGCCGGCTGGCAAACGATAATAACCCTTATTCCCACATACAAAGTATGTATTATGGGAGGCTAAGAAAGTACTATTATTTAGTCCGTCAATATTGAGCACAATAATACAGTCACTAACACCAACAGGAATATAACCCACACTCTGAACACACAGGTCCGCTTGAGCTTGTGCCACTTGAATCACACATTTTTCTTTCCCTACTGTGTCTCTAGTGTTCGTGAAAATGTAGGGGATCGATTCATTGTCTGGTCGATATTCTTCCCATTCCCATATTGTCCCATTCGCTTGTGGATAGCCTTCTTTATCCTGAAGACATTCCTTATTAAGTCTGAAAAGTAGTCGTCCCACTGTAGGTTTCCGTGTGGCAAAAAGCAAAGTATACCATGCTCTACAAGAGCCATTATGAGAGAAAGGAAGAGGTATGAACGGCGTTCCTCCTTTCTTCTGATGAGCTGGCATCATACCACATATCCAACAGTTCGTAGCATTCGTAGCAACATGGGTATGATGCAACATCTGGATGAAAGTGTTATTCAAATAAGACTGGCGATGCTTCAATTCTTGATACGGAAGGGTATAAAAGTAATGCTCCTCAGGCACTGGAGTGGTCAAGACAAGCAACTCACGGGCAGGAGTCACGTCTTCAACAAACCATGTGGTTATACCAACAATAGCTACACTGATAATAAAACTCGTCGCACAAACAATCTTCTTCTTTTCCATCTTGTAGTAAAAAGTCAATATCTTCCTGAAACTAAAAGGTTGTCAGAACTCTTCCCCTTAGGCAGCCGTTGATTTCTTCACCAGCGGGCCAAGACGGGTGTCACTACACTAATGCAGGGCTGATCCCCCCCCTTGCCACATTGGCTCTCCATTTCACTAACCTAAGGGCCGTTCTGACAACGTCTTTGGATGCAAAAAAGAAAATCACTTCCTTGGTCTGAGATGATATCTTCCTCCTCCAGGAATCGATTGGTCCGGGAAGAGCTCCTCAATGTTGTTCGGTTCCGCAGCACAGCCTTTCTCCGCAATCAGGATCTCTCGATGGTCGGTCAACACAGCAGGCTCCACCAATCCAGGCGGCACTTTACGACAGTGCAAGGAGTGGATCCAGTTCTTCCGATTGGAAACTCGCACAGCTGTCCTCGTTGCAAGCAGGACCTGCTCAGGACCAACCCATCTCGGCTCCAGACTGTTCGTCCTTTCGAATACTTTGATCATAACCTGATCGCCAGGTCGGAGATTATGACCTTCACCTGTGGACCGATCAGGGAGCGCTTCTCGAACCTGTTGATGAATAGAAACCAAATTATCCGTTAACTGTGCCAGATAATCATTTATCATTACACAAGGTACATCATACACTGACTTTGGTTTTGGTGGACCCCAAATATTCATTGGGCGTCCGAATACTATCTCGTAGGGTGTGAGACCGGTCCGAGAATGCGGTATCGATCTAATTGACAATAATGCCAGCGGTAAAGCGTCTGGCCAAGTCAAAGAAGTCGAAGCTTGGATCTTCGCGATCTTAAGCTTCAAAGTACCATTATATTTCTCGACCAATCCCGCAGACTGAGGGTGAAACACTGCATGAAATTTTTGAGTAATTCCCAGGCCTTTCAGGACATATTTGATAACGTCTGCTATAAAATGAGGTCCATTATCACTCCACAACAATCTGCAAACACCATATCGAGGGAAGAACTCCGTCCACCCACAGTTCTCCATCTACATCTGTAAAGGGCGTATCCTGGAGATCAATACGACCCTTTGTCTGTTCCTCAGTCACAAGAATACAATCATGTGCTTTCCGTGCTTCAGACTGAGTTTCCGGGAACGGCAACAATGTGGCTGGATTTAACGTTGCACACCTCTTTAACGTAATATGAGGAGCCAAAAGCGTCAGCTCATATCCCGTTAAACGAGCACTGGTCAAGTGCTGCGTCTTTGTCTGATTAAGCAGGGCATCAACAGCATAGGGGACTAATACCAACAGTTTGTGAGATAACACAATCCCCTCACTTTGACGTATTGACACAGCTGTCGCCGCAACCGAGCGAAAACAACCAGGCAATGCTCGGGCAACAGGATCAAGTACAGCCGAAAAATATGCACAAGGGCGTTGCTTGTCGCCGTGCATCTGCACTAAAACTGATAATGCACATCCGTCTTTCTCATGCACATACAGTGAAAAGGGCTTCGTATAATCAGGGGTACCTAACACTGGTGCTGAACAAAGGGCTTGTCGTAATTGCTGAAAGGCAATTTCACACTCATTTGACCAGGGAAGAGGGATCGGTGTGTCTTTTGTCAAAAGGGCTAACAATGGTTTAGCTATGTGTGAAAATCCCAATATCCATTGCCTACAGAAAGAAGCAAGACCCAAAAATGCACGCACGTCCTTCTGTGTGGAAGGTACTGGCTTGTCCAAAATTGCTTGAATACGATCTGGTGTGAGTGCACGCCCCTCCTTAGACAAAAGGTGACCCAAATAAGTCACCTTTGGTCTACAGAATTGCAATTTCTTCTTCGACACTTTGTGATTGTGAGATGCCAAAAAGGAAAGCAAGGATAACGTACACTCTTCACACAGCTCAGGAGTGTCGGCCGCCAACAAGATGTCATCGACATATTGTATAAGGGCGCTAGCCTCGGGCAGAACAAAGGAATCCAATTGCCTTTTCAATGCTTGACTGTAAATGCTAGGGCTTTCTGTATAACCCTGAGGGACTCTACAAAATCTATAAGACCTATTATTCAGAGTAAAACCGAAAAGGTATCGGCTATCAGGGTGAATAGGAATCGAAAAGAAGGCATTTTTCAAGTCAATAACTGAAAACGTGGTCGCTGTTGGCGGGACCAAAGTGAGTAACGTCGTGATATTAGAAACCACTGGATACTGAGGTATCACTATTTTATTCACTTCCCTTAAGTCAATGATAAAACGATAAACCCTGGTATCGGTATCTTTCTTCAAAATGGGTAAAATAGGACTGTTACAGACATTATAGGGAACTTCTTCCACTACTCCCACCTTAATCAAATCCTGCACAATCTGTATGAGTGCCTCCTCCCCCTCCTGGGAAATACGATACTGAGGGAGGCGTGGTAACACCGCACCCTCCTGGACACTAATGTGGACAGGCGGAATCACCATCTGTCCCACATCAGTATCCGAAGTGGCCCACAAAGAATGAGGGAGGGAAGCTAATACAGTGTCCTCCGCAACCACACACATCCGGTCTGTCATTGGGTGATTATCGTTTAATATCACACGCACTCCAGTAGGGGAGCAGCGGATCGTAGCTCTGAAGTGCTTGAGCATATCAAGACCCATAATGTTGTCGGGTGTGTTCGGGGCAAGCAGAAACGGACATGGCGCAGAAAAGTTATCAACATGGAATACAAGGGGTCGGGAAAGAGGGCTTCGAGAGAGTGTACCATCAAACCCTACTGACGTAACCATTAAGCCAGATGGGGGAGCCCTCGGAACCAATTGTTTGGACAGCGCACTGCGAGTAGCTCCTGTATCAACTAGGAACCGATCAGTAGAACCCAAAACATTTGCTGAAACATAAGGACCCTTCTGATCAACCGGCACTTCAACTGATTCTAACCCCCATCCAACGCAATCCTACGCATGCTGTGAGTCATGGTACCCAGAACGGTCGTTCCCAGACACTTGATACTGGTGTTGCCTATCAAACACATTAGGCCTATCCCGTTGCTGTACCTTAGGCTCAAATCGAGTACGATCATTAGAGTTCCCTCTGTAATTTGAAAAACCCCCTCTACCTCTCGGTTGTCCCTGACCACGTCCCTGACGAGAGGCATACAACACTGGACAATCTCTAGCCCAATGACCCGACTGTTTACAATACGCACATTGATTTCTATTTACATCTGCCCGACCCGAAGGAGGACCATAGAATCATCCCCTACCTCTGTCTACACCCCGACGAGGTGGACCATATACTTGTGCTAACATCACCTTCGTTTTCAAATCTTTCGATTTCTTCTCCTCATTCCCCTTCGCTTCTTGTTCCTGACGCTCATAATACTGAGCCATAGTCAGGAGGGATGCCGGAGACGAAGTGGACCAAGAACTTTCACTCGCTTTTAAACGAGCTGCTATTCCCGATAATAAATTCGCCACATATTTAATCACAAAAAGATGTCGGCCCGTATCGTCCGTTAGCGACTGACCACTGAAATCATGAAAGGTCTCGTCAAAGCGTGTAAAGAAATCTGAAACTGATTCATCAACCTTCTGTTTACATGAGGCTAACATATTCCAGTCAATCTTTTTAGGGGGAATAATAGTTTTCAACTTAGTCAAGATAGCAGCGGGGAGATCTAAAATAATCTGGGGTGGTTTTTGCGCGGGTTTTCTCTCCCTCATCCTCAATCTCAGACCATTTGGCCCTAAAAACGGCTTGATCATCCACCTTCCGCACAGATCGCCACATATCCGGTGGTAAAATAAGCCCAAAGAACAAATCTATATCTGCTAAAGTCATAGTACAAGAATTCAAGGCCCCTTCGACCTCTTCGTAAAAGGCCGCCGGATTCTTGCGGGGGTCAGGCAATGCATTCTTCAATGCCATAACATCAGCCCTATGCCAGGGAGTATAAACCCAATTATACACAAAATAACCCCTAGCATCGGGGGAAGACATATCTGAGCTAGTTCCTGCTCCTTTAGGAGGAACATACAAAGGTGCTGCCTCTCGCATTGGTTTAGCATGCACTAGTTCGCTCTTATCTGAGTGGGAGGTAGATGATTGGTCGCCGCCGATACGTGAATCCGATTGCTCCTCCTCCCCTGTCTTTAGGCGCGCTCTCTCTTTAAATTCAAACGCCGCGTCCCGCAATGCAAACAGCCGCCGGACCGCATCAGGTGCCTTAGAGGGAGAAAAAACACCGTTACGTAATGCTTTAGCATCTAATACTACATCATCAGGCTCAAAAACTTCTGAATATTTCCGAAAGGCAGTAATCACTTAGTCAGAAAAAGTTTCAAGAAAATACAACTTCTCTCTATCCCGCCACTTTTCCAAAGACTCCAATACTTCAGAAAGAGATAGCATGCTCTTAAGCGCACGAAGAGAAATTTTCCGCAGCTCACCCATACGCTCAGTTGATAACATGGACCGCGTGTCTACCTTATCCGAAACCGGTCCAGAATCCCGTGATCTCGGGGCAGACGCGCCAACATAAGGGGGCGGAGAGCGATCTAATAAATAAAAATCATCGTCAAGATTAGTAAGGACAGGATAAAGTGGCTGACGGACAGCATATTGACCCGAGACTTGCAACCTACGTTCTTTCTCTTGTTTCTCCGCCAGTTCTCTTTCCTCCTGACGCTTCGCTTCCTGGGCTCTCACATGATCATTTTTCCATTTCTCTTTATCAATCAACGCTTTCTCACGTTTCTCTCGCTCACGCACTTCCTTCACCCATAACCGTACACATTCAAACATGTCTTGCCGAGCACGCCGTTTACACATACACTGTTCCACATACTCAATCTTACGCATATCAAACGATCCATACAAAGGCCATCATAACTCAGGATCCTTTTTGGTATATTTCCTCCACACTGTGCTGTACATTATAGAGGAAAGACCATGCTTCACATACATATCCCTATTAGGAGTCCCCTCTGGGGGGGCTGGAGCAGATTCCTCGAGGTTTAACCGGTTTCCAAAACAGCAGTACCACTTACGGAGTGCGCTAAAAGCAGGCATGCTCAAAAATAATGCAAAATATGCAGTATTATCAAAAATGGCACTTAAACTTTGCGCCGTTCAGATTTACACAGCTCCGGAGAAATATCTCCACATTACCTGCCTATATGTGTTGCAACGCATATATTCTCACAGTAATCAATACAAAATATGACCGGTCATCACAAATCAAACTCAAATAGCCAACCCAGGCTTCAAAACTCGGAGCAAGTACCGTACAACGGTTCTTACCAATCAAGAGTGTCCAGGTTCCAACTGCCAAGTTCCAAAATTCGCCCAAACGGCTGTCGCGGCAAACCGACAGAAGAGGTCTCAGTCGAGGACCGGCGCCACCCAGAAGGTCAGTTCGGAAGGGAAGGAAGAAAACCTCGGGATGCCAGGACTAAAAACGCCACTGGCAGTGATCACATCCCCGGCCAAATTCCTCACCTTTGTCACGACCAGTCCTTCGAGCATCCGAGTCGCCGATGAGCCCCACGTGACGGGCGCCAATTGATGAATACAGGCCCCAGCTAGGCCCGCAGAATACTAGGGTTCGCTCTCCTGTAACGTAAACTAGAAGGAAGTTGGCACGGAAACTGCAAATACAAAGACAAAGTTTATTAACCCTTAAGGGTGGTCCTACAACCCATACAACACTCTTCAGTATTGCATAGAGTAGCACAAAGAACTTGCGTACACGGTCCCCTTTTATACACAACAGAGGGGCTCATAAGTGGGTGGATACAACATGAGGCGAAAAGCATTACCTTTTATGGACATTTTCGATACAGAATCAATATGTGGGCGGAGTTAACACACTCCTAAGCCCGCGAAAACAAGGTCAAGCAAGGACTAACTGATAACAGACGTGGTCAAGTCTGGACATGCGCCAGACGGACAAAGGAACTATTTATAGACTGTTACTAGGCAGATTACAAGAACAACTAACACGAAGATAGGACACTTCTCGTGCTGAGCACGTGGAGACAAGACAATACAAAATGGAGTCCGGACATTAGGCAACATAAGACGGAAAACATGTTTTAACTAGAGAGAATTCATGTCTTTAGTGAATGCTTAATCATATCGCCGTTTTAGTTTTCAACAGAATGAGGGCAAGACACAATCAATTATCAAGGCTCACACTGTGCATCACACTCACCCCTCCTGTCTCTGGGCACTGCTGGGAGGACTCTGCACCCACCCCTCCTGTCTCTGGGCACTGCTGGGAGTGATAGGCACCCACCCCTCCTGTGACTTGGCACTGCTGGGAGGACTCTGCACCGACCTCTCCTGTCTCTGGGCACTGCTGGGAGTGATAGGCACCCACCCCTCCTGTCTCTGGGCACTGCTGGGAGGACTCTGCACACATCCCTCCTGTCTCTGGGCACTGCTGGGAGTGATAGGCACCCACCCCTCCTGTCTCTGGGCACTGCTGGGAGTGATAGGCACCTGCCCCTCCTGTCTATGGGCACTGCTGGGAGTGATAGGCACCCACCCCTCCTGCCTCTGGGCACTGCTGGGAGGACTCTGCACCCACCCCTCCTGTCTCTGGGCACTGCTGGGAGTGATAGGCACCCACCCCTCCTGTCTCTGGGCACTGCTGGGAGTGATAGGCACCCACCCCTCCTGTCTCTGGGCACTGCTGGGAGGACTCTGCACCCACCCTCCTGTCTCTGGGCACTGCTGGGAGTGATAGGGCACCCACCCCTCCTGTGACTGGGCACTGCTGGGAGGACTCTGCACCCACCTCTCCTGTGTCTGGGCACTGCTGGGAGTGATAGGCACCCACCCCTCCTGTCTCTGGGCACTGCTGGGAGGACTCTGCACACACCCCTCCTGTCTCTGGGCACTGCTGGGAGTGATAGGCACCCACCCCTCCTGTCTCTGGGCACTGCTGGGAGTGATAGGCACCCACCCCTCCTGTCTCTGGGCACTGCTGGGAGGACTCTGCACCCACCCTCCTGTCTCTGGGCACTGCTGGGAGTGATAGGGCACCCACCCCTCCTGTGACTGGGCACTGCTGGGAGGACTCTGCACCCACCTCTCCTGTGTCTGGGCACTGCTGGGAGTGATAGGCACCCACCCCTCCTGTCTCTGGGCACTGCTGGGAGGACTCTGCACACACCCCTCCTGTCTCTGGGCACTGCTGGGAGTGATAGGCACCCACCCCTCCTGTCTCTGGGCACTGCTGGGAGTGATAGGCACCCACCCCTCCTGCCTCTGGGCACTGCTGGGAGGACTCTGCACCCACCCCTCCTGTCTCTGGGCACTGCTGGGAGTGATAGGCACCCACCCCTCCTGTCTCTGGGCACTGCTGGGAGTGATAGGCACCGGGCACTGCTGGGAGTGATAGGCACCCACCCCTCCTGTTTCTGGGCACTGCTGGGAGGACTCTGCACCCACCTCTCCTGTCTCTGGGCACTGCTGGGAGTGATAGGCACCCACCCCTCCTGTCTCTGGGCACTGCTGGGAGTGATAGGCACCCACCCCTCCTATGTCTGGGCACTGCTGGGAGGACTCTGCACCCACCCCTCCTGTCTCTGGGCACTGCTGGGAGTGATAGGCACCCACCCCTCCTGTGACTGGGCACTGCTGGGAGGACTCTGCACCCACCTCTCCTGTCTCTGGGCACTGCTGGGAGGACTCTGCACACACCCCTCCTGTCTCTGGGCACTGCTGGGAGGACTCTGCACACACCCCTCCTGTCTCTGGGCACTGCTGGGAGTGATAGGCACCCACCCCTCCTGTCTCTGGGCACTGCTGGGAGTGATAGGCACCCACCCCTCCTGCCTCTGGGCACAGCTGGGTGACATCAGGCATTCCCCCCCCCTGGGACCCCCCCCTACAGTACATAGCATGTGTGTCACACCTCGACACAATGGCAGAAGTCACAGTCACAAAAAAAGGGACACAGTCTGTGCTAGTAGCTCTGCACTCACCTGATACCCTGGTCGCCCATACAGCAGGGGGTACTGTGGGAGGATCACATCCAGCAATGCCAGGTTCTCATCCAGGGTGAATGGCTGTGACCTCTCCACAGACCTTGACATGGTTCCAGGGAATCAGGAGCAGCAGCAGTGTGGTAGAATCGAAATATGTGCAGGCAAGTGCTCCCTCATGGGACCTGGCTGCCTTATATCTGCCTTGCTGGCCTGTTTCATGCACAGGAGTACAGAGTGATTGGTCACTCACCTTTGCATCCTATGTTTCCTCCAATCCCTTCAAACCTAGCACAGTCAGTGGGTTCTTATTGTGTTTTTTTCTTCAGCATGATGTCAACCCCACAAACACATTGCAACAAAGTAGATTCATTCCAACTGACTTCTGCTGTGCACCTTCCAGAACAAATTCAAACTTAAAACTTGGTCTCCATGACAACCAGCATGCATGTAGGCCTTAATACTTGTCCCTCATGTGTCCCCTACGTAAAATTGAGCTTCACCCACAGGTACGGTGCGTTCCGGGCCCCTAGGGCACCCCAAATGCATAGCAACGGCCCGTACACGCGTGCGTACGTTCACTATCACTATGGGTGTCCTCGCGTATGAGTACTCGTACTGGTACGGCCCGTACACACGCCTGTACGTTCACTATCACTACGAGTACGCATACGCGAGAACACCCATAGTGATAGTGAACGTACAGGTGTGTGTACGGGCCGTACCACTGCGAGTACGCATACGCGAGGACACCCATGGTGATAGTGAACGTACAGGCGTGTGTACGGTCCATACCACTATGGGTGTTCTCGCGTATGCGTACTTGTAGTGATAGTGAACGTACAGGCGTGTGTACGGGCCGTACCACTGCGAGTACGCATACGCGAGGACACCCATGGTGATAGTGAACGTACAGGCGTGTGTACGGGCCGTACCATTATGGGTGTTCTCGCGTATGCGTACTCGTAGTGATAGTGAACGTACAGGCGTGTGTACGGGCCGTACCACTGCGAGTACGCATACGCGAGGACACCCATGGTGATAGTGAACGTACAGGCGTGTGTACGGGCCGTACCACTATGGGTGTTCTTGCGTATGCGTATTTACTGACCGTACACATGCCTGTACGCTCACCATCACTATGGGTACACATACGGCAGCACTCCCATAGTGATATGGGAACGTACACAGGCCCTCTTAGCAGCAGTACGGTGGTTTTCACACATCACAGTGGTGACAGGCAGCACACAGGAAGGAATAGGGCTGACATACTTGTCCATGGATGGACATCAAGGCATTGTCTGGGCAGTCCTACATGTGTGGGGCACAGGTGTGACAGGCTCTGATGTGGCACATTACTCCTGAGTCGAGAAGGCACCAGATGTATGATGAGATGTGTACAGATGTAATGTGTGACGGTGCAATGTGTGCCAGGCATGCCCTTGACTCTTTTGACATGTGTGCATGTCGTACTGCACACTTGGGATGAGCGTCACTGGCATGGCACGGACACCAACACACGGAAGTGTCCCCTGATGCCCGGTACAGGGGTTACCACACCTGACATGTCACTACCCACGGTGCACGATGTGACTATGTCATGTATGTGTGGGGGGTTCCCATTAGGTTGATGTTGGAGCACCCTCAAAAGCTGCAGCTGTTGCAGCAACCAACATGTGTCTGTGTGTAGATTGACATTGCACACTGTTCCGCACACCATGCCACATGTGGTATCGGATGTGAGGTGCGTATGTATGCATGGGACACGGAGTAGCGTAACAAGGACATGTCTGCATCCTCTCTATGAATGTGTGTTGAGTCATGACATGTACACCTTCATGGCAAGGTGTGTGGGCTGTCCTAGTGTAATGTCATGTGACCTGTGGCTCTAGTGTTCCGCTACCAGTCTCTGCAATCGACATCCTACTTCTGCTGATGTGTGGATGTATGTCACTCCTGTGTTGCGTCTGGCTGTTCACTTGCACTGGGACACAGCTAATCCCATGCCATGGCATGTGGAGGTTCACAATCTCCGTGTGTAGCTGGGTCTTGGTAGGAGTGTCACCTGGCAGCCATACGTGTCCAGGGCATGTGGCACATACCTGACTCCGTATGTAGCATATGTGTATAGACAGATTAACATGTGCTCAGTACAAAATAATTGTTGTTGTGGTGCACTCACTCTTCCTTGTCACTTCCAAATTACTGCAGAGCGCCGCCTCTTCCCCGAGCAATTCCGGACTTGGCTGCCATGCGGGAGAATGACTGTATCCGGTGCTACCATTTCCCCCAACGGTTGATTCTGGATTTGACGGCAAGACTGGCACCACACCTGCAACCGCTGCACAGGTATCCTACGGCACTGACACCCAAGCTGAAGGTAATGGCAGCCCTACATTTTCTAGCCACGGGTACCTTTCAAAATACCATAGCTCATGTTGGTGGCATGTCCCAGAGCATGTTCTGCCGTGTGCTGCATGATTTCTTAGAGGCCATGTTGATTCACCTGGATGACTTCATCCATTTTCCTACCCCTGAAATGTTGACTGGGGTCAAGCGTGGATTCTATGCCCTGGGAGGGATGCCCCATGTCATTGGGTCCATAGATGGGACACATGTTGCTTTGGTACCACCACAGACACAGAAGGTAGCGTACCGGAATCGCAAGCACTACCACTCCATCAATGCCCTTGTGGTGTGTCTGTCCAACATGGTGATTTCACATGTCTGTGCTCGTTTTCCAGGATCAGCACACGATGCCTACATCATGAGGCGTAGCAGGGTGCCTGAAATGATGACGCAGCTGCGCAACGAACGAGCATGTGTTGTTGGTGGGTACAGTCTGTCTGTCCTGTATTTTGCGTAGACTTCCAGCACGACCGCTTCTCCTGTCCTGCTTATGTCCATGTGCTTTCCATGTAGGGGACGCTGGCTATCCCAACATGCCATGGCTGATCACACCTCTCGGCAACCCCATCACGCCGGCCCAGCTCCGCTACTACACCGCCCATGGCCGGACAAGGCGAGTGATAGAGAGGACGTTTGGCCTCCTGAAGAGCCGATTCAGGTGCCTACACAAGACCGGCGGCGCCCTCCCATATGCCCCGGCGAAGGTCTTCAAAATCTTCATGGTCTGCTGCATGCTGCACAACATGGCAGTTGAGAAAGCTGTGCCACTCATCCTGGATCAAGATGACGAGGACCATCCACCCGTGGAGGACGTAGGTCTTGGCAATGGGGCTAGTGATGTGGAGGATGTGGAGCCGCAAGAGGACATCCGGACTCGGCTCATACGCGACTTCTTTGCTTAGTGGTGAGTACCAGTGTCTGAGTGTGCACGCATTGGTCCCCGTGTGGCATGTGTTGTGATGTGTGTCTCCACATGCATGTATGGCACGGGAGTCAGAGGTGTGTGTGGGTGTGTCACTGGAGTGATGGTGCCAGTGATGGTTGTATTTCCCCAGTCATAATTGTGACCTAGCATGTTGTCATCCATACATGTGTCGAGTAAATGCACATGCAAGTGGCTGTGCTTTTTGTGGCTGACTTCTTGTGTGTCTCTCTTCCCCAGGTACTTGCGCATGCCGTCTGCTGCTTGCATTGTTGTGGCACTGCTATTCCTCATGGACACGTCATTGTGTGCTGACTCAGTGTTACAGGCACGGACACGTTTGGAAGTCTCCTTAGGGTAAGGGATGCATCAGGGGTGTATTGGGTGTGGCAGTTGTTCACGATGTATGCACACTGCCCCTGTCGATGTTTGGTTCCTCTGCAGACATGTTGCATCACCATGGTACACATGACATGCAGCTGGGTACACCTGAATAGATGGTCAGACTAGTTGACAGTCATCTGTGATGGGATAGTGGATTGTGATGATGGCATCAATGTGTGTAACACTGCCCTCGGACACATACGGTTTGCATTGGCTTGACATGGTGTGGGACTTCCACATCAGAGGATCAATGGTGTATGGCAGGCTCTCCGTGAGCAGCAGGGGGTGTTTAGCTGTTAGCCGACACTTGCGTGCCAGTTCCATGGCTATCACGCATTTGTGCTGCAGAAGGGGGGTGCCAGTGTTGGACCCACATGTTACTCCACATGACCTGTGTATGTGTACTCCGAGTTGCCTCTGCATTCCCAAATACATGACTAATAAAGGTGTCCCTATGCCTCCAAGGTGCCTCTTCTCAGTCAATGCTGGTGTGTTGCCACGGTGCATCCGGCATGTCTGGCATGGTTTTCCCTGATAGTGGCTATGTGTCTATGTGTCGAGTAGCAAGATGCAAGCTGTGTGTGTGGGATGAGACTGTGTATTGTGCATGATGTCCATGACTGTGTGGGTATTGTGACATGTGCCATCCCCATGCATCCAACGTTGGCCAGGCCCCATTATCTGCATCCACCGGACTCAAGCTTGCAGGACATGGTTCTGCCACCTGTCTACACATACCTGGGTGCCCCCCTGGACACTGGACATGATCCCTGACCTCTGCGCATGACTGTTGCTGTACTCAATATGTCTGTCGGCACGGTTGTGCGGCCACCCCCTCAGCTGGTTGGGCCCATCACGGGTGTGTATGGTGCTCCATGTCTGTCTTGCCTAATACACTGTGACCCGTGTGTCCTGTGCCAGACTCAGGCCCCAAGGTGTGGATGGTTGAAGTCAAAAGAGAACTCAGGCATGTTTAGACTTTACAAGACACATGTAAGGTAATAATGCAACCAGCAGGCATCTTCTCTTCATGGTGTGACTTTTTATTTTAGTGGGGGGGGGGGGGTATGACATGAGGGGCTTTCCGGGTGTTTGGAATCCAAAGTTCAGTAGGGGAGTTGGTGTCCTTGCCATTGGAAATCCTCAGAATCCATGCCACAGTCTTTGTCAACATTGTTCAGACAGTGACCAGCAAGGCCATGTGGCAGAGAATGTCTTTTGATGCTGTGCTGCTGTTGCTCCAGTGGGCCAGGTGCCAGGCCAGGTGTCCTGGCAGATGGTGCTGTAGCGCCGACCCTCACGGTCTTTTCCGTGGACGACCCGCCCTCCTGCGGGGACCCTCAGAAGCAGGCCGTGACGATGTTTGGGATGCTCCATCGGATGTTTCCTCCTCCTCCTCCTGATCCCTCCCTGTGGGTGGTGATGTTCTACGCCTTCTGGCACAGGAAGGGTTGCCCATGTTGTCGGCCATCCGACGGAGTGTACTGTGAATTCCCGTGAACACCATCACGAGCTCAGCCTGTCTGTCCTCCATCCTCCGTTGGTGTTGCAGTAGACAGGCTTGTTGCTCCGCATGTTGCTGGGCCTGCTGGGTCTTGATCTCATCGAGGGTCCCCTTCATATCGTTGAGGGTGGACACAACCTGGGCCATGCCCGTGGTGTCCTGCTGGTATGTGTCCAGGATGTTTCGGACATGGGAAAATACCGGTTCCCCAGCCAACTGGTCAGGCTGGCGCCTCCGCCGTCCTCCACTCCCACCACCCCTGCCCACTTGCACCTGGCCTGCCCTTGTGGGCACATCGGGCCTCCGGGACCCCTGAGGGGTGGCATTGGCGTTGTCGCCTGCCTCCTCCTGGGTGCCCGGGACACCGTGTCCCTCCTGGCCAGCCTGGCTGCTTTGTGGTGGTGGGGCAGGGATCCTGGGTGTCTCCTGGGATGTGGCAGGAGTGGGGGTGGTGGTTGGCCCTGTTGTACCTGACGCAGGTGCTGCAGGTCGTTGGACACCAGAGGGGCCAGGTTGGTCGGGGTCGTCCACAGAGTGGTGAGAGTCGTCGCTGCCGGTGGGATCGGCCTCCGGCAGAGCCGGGTCCTGTGAGTCTTCCCCCCCAGTGTTGGGGGGTGAACCATGAGGTTGACCTGTGTGTGAGAGAGACAATGTTAATTTTGTTCCATGCAACATCCATGTTTCATTAGTTTCAAAGTTGGAACATTTCCTCTGGGAATTTGGATCTGTCTTGCATTCCACTCACAGTGCACTTGTGCATGGGTGTGTCCCTTGGGCACAGCTTTGGCGACTTTAACTATGTGTGGCACAGTCTTACTTGCTGCGTCAAGTGTGACTGCAGTCAGCAGTGGAGTGGGCAGGTGTGGCGAGCCGTGCATTGGCGCCTTCCGTGTTGCACTGTACATGGGCACATGAAGTTGTTCCACACACTTCAATGATGCAGGTAGCTTTCGTTGTGCTTGTGCACAGGTTGTGACATGGCCCTGTGTTTTGCCATGGAGGAGAGGGGGGGTGCTGGCACTGGCCACCCTTGTCTACATGCACGCAGTCCACCTGCTGACGAGCAGACATTCCCACACACCACAAGGCTGATTTGCTCTCCCTGTGTCTCCCTCCCTCTCTGTCCCCCTCTCCCTCCCTCTCTGTCCCCCTCTCCCTCCCTCTGTGTGTCAGCCTCCTCCCTCTGTCCGTCTTCCTGTGTCTCCCTCCCTCTCTGTCCCCCTCTCCCTCCCTCTGTGTGTCGGCCTCCTCCCTCTGTCCGTCTCCCTGTGTCTCCCTCCCTCCCTCTCTGTCCCCCTCTCCCTACCTCTCTGTCCCCCTCTCCCTCCCTCTGTGTGTCAGCCTCCTCCCTCTGTCCGTGTCCCTGTGTCTCCCTCCCTCTCTGTCTCCCTCTCCCTCCCTCTGTGTGTCAGCCTCCTCCCTCTGTCCGTCTCCCTGTGTCTCCCTCCCTCTCTGTCCCCCTCTCCCTCCCTCTGTGTGTCAGCCTCCTCCCTCTGTCCGTCTCCCTGTGTCTCCCTCCCTCTCTGTCCCCCTCTCCCTCCCTCTGTGTGTCAGCCTCCTCCCTCTGTCTGTCTCCCTGTGTCTCCCTCCCTCTCTGTCCCCCTCTCCCTCCCTCTGTGTGTCACCCTCTGTCACCTCAGCCCAGCTTCCTGGGCACACACTGTTAGCAGTTCTTTGAATGGCCCTTGGATTGTTGCTGTGAGTTTGTTTCTGATCTCCAGGCACCCATTGGGTGTAGTGTGTGTGTCTGCGCTGCTGCTGTGGTGGTGTGTGCTGCCACTCTTTCACAGTGTTGGCTGTTCATTAGCTGCTGTCATGTGCAAAACAGTGCCTTCACCCCCATGTGTTAATGCAAGGCGTCCGCCATTTGCTGGCGAGTCTTTCCTGTGTGGGGACACACTGTTTGTCTGGCTGTGACCTAGGCCATATGGGCAGAGGGCATTGTTGTCTGCTTCTGAGTTGCACTATGTGATTTTTGGGGCCCACCCTCCCGCCATCCGGCTTATCGTGTCATGTGTTAGTGTCTTCTGTGGCCTATGACTTGACATTGTCCATCTGGGTGCATGGGGCATGGTGGCGCCAGTGGCATGTGCGTGTTCATGGAGTGTGGTTGAGTCATGCGATAGCTTGGGGTGGTTGCGTGCCTGTTTGTGAGTTTGGTTGTGGATGACGTTCCCCCCATGTGAGGTGCGTTGTTTGTGTACTCACCCGGGTCTCGGAGTCCTCCTAATCCTTCGACTGCCTCCACCGGCAGTATGGCCATCACCCTCTCCTCCCAGGGATGGTAGTGTACGGGTCTGCGGGACGGCCCTCCTCCAGTGACGTTGGCCTGGTTGTGTTCATCCGTCATCTTGGCTCGGACCCTCCTCCGCAGATCGTACCACCTGGCTTGGCATTCCTGCTTGTTCCTTCTGGTGTCCGCAACAGCATTCACAGCATCAACGATGGTCTGCCACATGGCTGTTTTTTCTGAAATGCTGGTCTGTCTGACCAATGTTCCAAAGAGGTGTGGCTCGACTCTGAGGATTTCATCGACAAGGACCTCCAACTCTCGGTTACTGAACTTTGGATTCTTGTTAGTGGGCATGGTGAGGGGTGTGGGTGTGGATGGTGGGGGGTGTGTGTGGATGGTTGTGGGTGTGTGGGTGTGGTTGTGCAGGTGTGTGTGTGAATGTGATGAGGGGGTATTTGTGAAGGTGGTTGTGTGAAGGTGTGCAAGTGTAAGGTGTGGTAAAGCTTCTAGTATGGTGCTGTAGGTTGTCTGTGGCGTCTGGCAGCAGTGAGTCTGTTGCAAAGGCTCATGGTTTGTGTGTGTGGGCCCTTTTTATTGGTCCATTGGTGGGTGTGGCTGTGTTTGAAGTTTGGGTGGGTGTGTTATAAGGAGTGGTGGTGTTTTGGGCCTCTGTTTGTCTTTGGCAGTTGCAGGTCAGTGAATGTGTTGTTTTAGTGGTTGTTGGACATGTTTAGTGGCTTTGTGCCATTCGAATGGTGTATTCTTGTGTGGTTTTGGTTTGTCCTGGTTGTGTACGTGCGTTTTTAGCGTGTGTACGGGGTGTACATGGGCCATTTTGTTGTACAGTGCTGTCCTTGTGTGTGGCTTGGTACGACTCGTACATGCGGTTGTGATGTTGGGGCCTGGGGTGCGCTCCGTACTTAGGATGTTGTGGTGGGGGTACGACTCTGACATACACGGGTGTACATACACGGGTGGGGGTACGACTCTAATGTACACGGGTGTACATACAGGGGGGGTATGACACGTACAGGGGTGTACATACACGGGGGGTACGACACGTACAGGGGTGTACATACACGGAGGGGTATGACACGTACAGGGGTGTACATACACGGGGGCTACGACACGTGCAGGGGTGTACATACATGGGGGTACGACACGTACAGGGGTGTACATACACGGGGGGTACGACACATACACGGGTGTACATACACGGGTGGGGGTACGACTCTAATGTACAGGGGTGTACATACATGGGGGTAGGACACGTACACGGGTGTACATACACAGGGGAGTACGACACGTACACGGGTGTACATACACGGGGGGTACGACACGTACAGGGGTGTACATACACGGGGGTAGGACGCGTACACGGGTGTACATACACGGGGGGTACAACACGTACAGGGGTGTACATACACGGAGGGGTACGACACGTACAGGGGTGTACATACACGGGGGGCTACGACACGTACACGGGTGTACATACACGGGGGGTACGACACATACAGGGGTGTACATACACGGGGGTACGACACATACAGGGGTGTACATACACGGGGGGTATGACCCGTACAAGGGTGTACATACACGGGTGGGGGTACGACTCTAATGTACACGGGTGTACATACACGGGGGGGTAGGACACGTACACGGTTGTACATACACGGGGGGTAGGACACATACACGGGTGTACATACACGGGGGTACGACACATACAGGGGTGTACATACACGGAGGGGTACGACACGTACAGGGGTGTACATACACGGGGGTATGACACGTACACGGGTGTACATACAAGGGGGTACAACACTTACACGGGTGTACATACACGGGGGTACGACACGTACAGGGGTGTACATACATGGGGGTACGACACGTACAGGGGTGTACATACACGGGGGTACGACACATACACGGGTGTACATACACGGGGGTATGACACACAGGGGTGTACATACAGGGGGGGGTAGGACACGTACACGGGTGTACATACACGGGGGGTAGGACACGTACACGGGTGTACATACACGGGGGGTACGACACGTACAGGGGTGTACATACACGGAGGGGTACGACACGTACAGGGGTGTACATACACGGGGGGTACGACACGTACACGGGTGTACATACACGGGGGTACGACACGTACACGGGTGTACATACACGGGGGTACGACACGTACAGGGGTGTAAATACACGGAGGGGTACGACACGTACAGGGGTGTACATACACGGGGGCTACAACACGTACACGGGTGTACATACACGGGGGTATGACACATACAGGGGTGTACATACACGGTGGGTATGACACGTACACGGGTGTACATACACGGGTGGGGGTACGACTCTAATGTACACGGGTGTACATACACGGGGGGTAGGACACATACACGGGTGTACATCCACGGGGGGGGTAGGACACGTACATGGGTGTACATACACGGGGGGGTTCGACACGTACGTACGGGGGCTGGGGGGGTCAGCGCGTACGTACGGGGGCTGGGGGGGTCGGCGCGTATGTACGGGAGCTGGGGGGGTCGGCGCGTATGCGGGCACATGTCTCCATGGTTGCTATGGGTGTTCAGTGCGGACGGTGTTTTTTCCATACGGTTGTAACTTCTGACGCACGGGATGGATCGTAATTCCGCGGTCGGACTTCACTTTTCACATTTGTACGGTGATTCGTCCGAGGACGTGTCGGACACTTTTTCCGACCCGAGGACGTGTGGGGAATGAATCCCAATGCGATTCGTATGGTCTTTTTCCCATGCGAATCGTAATTGTCAGTTTGTACGGCACTTGTACGATTCGTACGGTAAAAAGACCGGATACGAGTCGAATGGGGAATTTTTTTACCGTATCGTCATGGCACCTAAGTGTTGTTACATTCAGTCCATCCTGTCATATTCTTCGAACAGACTGTGTGGTGCACTGATATAATGCTCTTTCACTGATGGAAAATGATGACTACAGTGGTGTATATTTTTTCAGATTCTAATATCTCACTTGCTTTACATTGGAGCCATGTATTTATTAAACTGCCATCTGCTTTACACATTTGTAATATTGAGATGGCATATGTTTTGCTCTCTGTAACTACTAAAGTCGATAGTAACTCTGCTCTACATTCTGGACATGAATTGGTTTGCACAGCTTTCTTCATTAATGTTTCAAATGGCACTGATTTGCAATCTGGTATTGTTAGATACACAAATCATTCTCAATGAATGTGAGTTGTTGATGAATGTTGACAGATCACACATTCATGTTGCCAAGAGTAGCTGATTCCAAACATTTTACTGATTGGAATTTCCTAATCTTCTAGAATGCCTTGCACTATCATTAGAAATTTCAGAGCATCTTCTTGGAAATTTAAATTATATTGTTTGACACCAGTACATATGTCAACACTGCCATTAATACTGGTCTCAGAATGAGACCGTTGTTTGTCACCTTGCACTGCCCTCAATAGAGTTGATAGCACTGTGCATAATGTAGAGTAAAGGTAAAGGACCAACAAGGGATTCATTTAAAGAAAAGGTTAATATTTAAATACAAATAAATAATTTTTTCCAAGATGGTGGCCAACAGAAATATTGTTAAGGTGCAAGTCAGTTAAAAGATAACAATATAAATCAATTAGAAAAGGGAACACGCATAAGTGATATCAAATTTATGAAAAAAAAATATTCTTTACATTACAGGTAATGGAAAGCATAGGAAACATAACAAACAAAACTTTCCTGCATTATTCACATTGATATAAAGTGGATAAAAACTAGCATTTAAAAACCATAGATCAATGTATTTAAAGTCCCCTTTTGATTTATGGAATCAGTCCACTGTATAGATCAATTTAAGATCCAAGAAATATATAAACGATAAGTGGAACACCATTGATGTTTTGGTCACTAACGTCACAAGTTGAGGCCATCCTCAGAACCAAAATGGTTAAAGGAGATTTGTATTGACTCCATTTAACAAATAACTAATAAGGACATGTAAAAATAATACTATTTACAATGGTGCATCTGTATTCCTAATTGGGTGACTCTGACACTGCACCTGTGATACACATACGTGTTGCACTGCAACCTCAAAGTGGAGTGACAAAATCAGAGCTCAAAAGTGATGACTGATGGTAAGTAACAAATTATATACAATTAAATGAGCTGGGTCAATGAATATGTAGCTAAAGATGACAATACATTAGATAGCTTGTCTTATAGTGGCAAAATTTTTTTTTAAGCTAAGCTAAAAAAGAATCCTTACATGTACAGATGTAGGTATATGTGAAACTTGCTATTATTCGGGGATTATTTAAATAATCTGGGTATATAAATTTATGTAAATAAGTCAATTTGTGAATGTAACTTCAAGGAAAACAAAAGAAATAAGTAATCCACTCAACTATACAAATTAAATCGGATGGGAGAAAAATAGCAACACTGGCAGCACAACTTGATTAGTTGTTGGCATATTAGTTAAGCAAGCTGGAAATATAAGTTTGTGTGGATAAGTCAAAAGGAAAACCATTGCTGAAAAGAAACGAGAAGGAGGAATCAAACAATAAACTCACCTCCATTGACTCAATTATAAAGGAGCATCCCTGCAATTCTGCAAAACAAACTGCAATACAAGCAAAGAAGCATTGCTCATCTGTCCTAATAATGCTGAAAAAAGGGTGCAGGATTAATCATGAGAACACTAGACCATCGCACAAGGTGGGCAAGTTTGAGGAAGTCTGAATGATCGCAATTCAATTGGTTATTTGCCAGAAGTTTGACCAACATTATATTCAGAAAGACTGTGATTAATGTATTACTGGATTGACATGTCAACTCAAATTGTCAAAGTTAAACCGACACGGTGATGACCTAAGTGTAGCTGGTGTTTGCCAGAGTTTAATAAAAAAATGTGTTGGCTATCTTGAAAGAGTCAATTCTGTCAAAAAATAATCAAAACATACAGTAGTACAATCCCATTTAAAAGTTATTATCACAGTGATAATTACACTACATTTTTTTAATTTACATAATTAGATAGCCATGGTTAAACGTCTCTTTTACAATGGAGGGACAGTCAATGTGTTAACTAAACACAACAAGAATTGAATGACGATGGCCACCTTGAAAAGAGCAAACATCAACCAAACGTATTTGAAGAGAACAATATCAATTGAACCAGACAAACAATACCTAACACTGATCATTCACATTGATATTCTTAATGAACAGTGCATCAAAATGTCATTACCAGGGACCACGGATGCCTATAAATAATGTATTTATTATAATAATAATAATGATTGCTCATGAGATAATACATTGATGCAAGATATGTATAATGAGCCAAAATGATGTCAGGTTACTGCCAAGAAGTTATTATAATATTGCCAATGAGGACCATTCAACAGCAATATTTAAACCATTTGATACACTGTTACCTCTCTATAGCCATTCATATCTCTGGTTGAGTGATTTACCTTGACATAATGTTCCACTAATGGAGCATGTTCAGTTTTACATCTGATGAGCAATTGATGTTGGAGAACGCGCTTGCATATTTGCTGTGTGGTTTTGCCAATATAGGGTAAGCCACAAGGGCATTGGATACAATAGATGATATTTTGAGTGTTGAAATAGGAATATTTGAAAATTAAGTTTAGCCCATTAATGGTAAAGGATTTTAGCACACTACAAAAGTTACAGGCCATACATCGTCTGCATCGTAAATGACCAAAAATCAGCGGAAAGTGAAGGCTTTGTTGTAAAGAAGAATTGATTTGTTCATTGTAAGCTTTGACTAGTCTGTCTTATACATTAGACCTACATCTGAAAGCATATATGAGTTTTTCATGAAAGATGGAGACACTGTTCAATAGATTCCAATGCTTATGGATGATTTTTTAAATCTTGTTTAAGAGAGTCCTAAAAATAGAAACGCATATTAATCTTGTCATTTTTGGTCTGTTAGTACTTTGTAGAAGAGATTCTCTTTCTTTGTATCAGGCCTTTTCAAGGATCTTTTGAGCAATCTATGTGGATCTCCATGGGCTTTGAGTTTATGTGTCATAGAAATAATCACTTTTGTTTTAATTTAAAGTAAGATATGATTACAATTCCTAACTATAACGTAAAACTTGACACCATCTACACCCTCAGCTAGAACACAACTTCCAGCAGCCTCTGCCTACTTTTTCCTCGCTGTTTCCAGCCACCAGCCCTTATCACAGGACACCTGCTACCTCATTGCCAGACTCTATCTGCACACTCAGCTGGGCCTCCACTATTAGGAGCAGGACCACCTACATTTTGCCGCATTTCCTGCTGCTAGCCGGAAATCACAGGGTGCCTGCTCCCCCATCGCAGAACTCCCTCTGTACCCTTAGCTAGACCACAACTCCCAGCAGCCTCTGCTACTGGGAGCAGGAACGCCTACTTTTCCTGCCCTTTCCTGCCACCAGCCCTTATCACAGGGCACCTGCTTTCTTATCACGGGACTCCATCAGCACCCTCAGCTAGACCACAACTCCCAAGAACCTCTGCTCTTGGTAGCTGGACCGCACACTTTTTCCTGCTGTTTCCTGCATCCAGCCCTTATCACAGGGCACCTGCTCCAGCATCGCATGAAGCATGCAGGTGGTGCCTGGGCTAAGCCCGGGTCAAAGACAGACCCGTCTGTGCCCAGAGGAGGCTGGGCTAGGCCTATTGCAGCTGATAGCTTCGCTGCAAGCAGCCTTGTCTCGAGCTCTTGTTTTTTTTGTATGCCTTGCCACCGGCACTTCCCCAGGGAAGCCTAAGCTCTCTCAAGCCCTGGTCTTGCCTCTTGCCCAGAGCACCACTGATGCCCCCCACTATTACCCTTCAGGAAGAGTTTTCCCTGCACTTGTCTCCTGCTCCCCCACCTACTGCTCTGACACCATCCCCATGGAGGACACTGCCACTCCCTCCTCCACCCTTTAGCATCCCACATACCCTAAAACATGAAGCCCACAGCACAACAACCCAGTGGAAGCACACAGAGGGCATGCCATGCATGTTCCTGGACCACACTCAACACCAGGACCCCCGCCAGCTCCCAGACACCAACCAGCACCAGGACCTCAACCCCCCAAACAACCACCACTTCACCACAGAACATATATGAGCTATGAATCCTAGATGCCAGGCAACAACATCTGTGCCCATGCTGCCCCCAGGACCACGAAAGGCCTCTTCTTTTGCTGGAACTCTCCAATAAGCCACAACACTGCACACACACTCATCAACAAGACCAATGCCAACACCCCCAGAAAGATCAACTGCCTGCAGATCAACACACGCTCACTCAGAAAATATGCCACGGAAATCTGGGACACCATCATAACCCACACCCCAGGCGTAGCTTTCATCAAAGAAACTTGGCTGAACTCAGCATCCGCTTCTGACATTGCCACAGACACCTCTGTAAAATACAAGATTGTGCAGCTGGACCTAATCAACAGAAATGGCAGAGGCACTGCAATAATATACAAAGAGAATCTTGAATGTTCAACTACCACTGATGACTCCACACCCTTCATGGAGAACTTCCGTTTCCAACTCTGAAAAAACAGCAAAACCACCATCAGAGGCACCCTTGCCTAAAGACTTCTTGGCCCGCCCTGCCTTCTGCAATTCAGTCCCCAACTTCATTGTCCCTTTCGCCATTGACTCAAACATGTACATATTCCTTGGAGACCTCAACTTTCACCTTGAGAACACAGACCACCCCAATATGGCAAACTTCCTAGAAAGCATGGGGAACCTCGGACTCACGAAGTTTGTCACCGACCCCACTTATACTTCAAGACACATGCTCGACTTCATCTTCTCACTCAGTGAAAGAGCTAGATACACCTACACTGAGGAACTCACCTGGACCGATCACCACTGCGTCCATTTCACCATCTCCGCACCTCCCAACCCCCCTACCTTCACTGCCAGCAACACACAGCACTGCTGGTCTAAGTTATCAGAGCAATGATGGATCAACACCCTCAACTCCCGCCTACCCACCACCTAAGACACAGAACAAGCAGCGCATAACTTCATGAACTGGATCACAACAAGCGTTGTCAAAGTCACACCAAGGAAACTCACCAACTCCCAGAAATGAACACAACACTCTACCTTTTTCATTTCAGAACTGAAAACCCTGAAATGTGACTGCAGAAAGAAGAAAAAAAGATGATGCTCCAGTAAGACCCTCGAGGACTGGAAATGTTTCAAAGATGCCCTCAATAGATATGACCACCTCCTTAAAAGCACCAAGATGACTGCCCTAGCCACACGCATCACCGACAGCTCCAACAATAGTACGGAACTGTTCAACATAGTCAAGGAGTTCATCAAGCCCTCAGCAACCAAAAACATCATCACACCATTGCAAGCTCTCTGCGACACCCTAGCAGACATTGTTTACGAAATAATCAGCACCATCTACCTAGACTTTGCACCCCAATCCCCCTCTGAGGACAAAATCAACCTCCTCATGGCAACTAACACCAATCAACCTCAGCTCACCTCTTGGAACACCCCAACCAAGAAAGAAACGGCATCCATCATGAGATCCATCCACTTCGAGCCGCAGCTTACCTTTGCCCTACCACATTTTCAACCTCAGCAATCAACCCAAGAGCAAAGAACTCAGCAAGGTCCTTAACTCCTTAATCACCATGGCCCACTTCCCCCAGAAATAGAAACATGCCGACGTAAAGCTGTTGCTGAAGAAACCATCCGCAGAACCAGGAGATCCCAAGAACTACCAACTCATTTCCCTGCTCCCTGCTCCCCTTCCCGGCCAAGGTCATTTAAAAAGCCATCAACATCCAGCTAACCAGACATCTAGAGAACCACAATCTGCTGGACCCCTCCCAAACCGGTCTCAGAGCAAACCACAGGACTGATGCAGCTCTAGTAGCAGCCATGGACAACATCAAAATGCAGCTAGACAACAGAGAAAAAGCAGCACTCATTCTCCTCGAACTCTCAGCAGCCATCAGGACTGTACCTCACCATACACTGGTCAACAGACTTCACTGGATCGGAATCCAAGGAGCAGCCCTTAAGTGGATCACATCCTACCTCATAGAAAGAACGCAGAAGATGACCCTCCATTCCTACTCCTTGCTCTCTACGAATATCACCTGTGGTGTACCTCAAGGCTCTTCCTTCAGCCCAACCCTCTTCAATGTACACATGACACCCCTAGCTAATGTCATCAGGAGCGACAAACTCACCATCATCTACAATGACGACACCCAATTCATCCTCTCCCTGATTAACAACCCTACAACCTTCAAAGACAAGTTCCAAAGATGCATTAAGGATGTGGGCGTCTGGATGAACAACAACTGTCTCAAACTCAACTCAGACAAGACAGAAGTACTCATCCTTTGGAAAGGCAAGGACACCCTATGAAACAACAAATGGTGCCACCTGTGCTGAACCCTACCTCCAACCCCACAGCACATGCCTGCAACCTCAGCATCAGTCTCGACAGCCTGCAATCCATGAAGAAGCAGGTCAGCACAGTCTACTCTGCGTGCTTCCTCACCCTCCGAATGCTCAGGAAGGTCTTCAGATGGCTCCCACCTAACATCAGGCAAACTAGCACACAAGCTTGCATCACCAGCAGACTCAACTACGGAACTCCCTCTATGTAGGAATCACAATACAACTTATGAGGAAACTCCAGACCATCCGGAAGACAGCTACTAGACTCATCCTCGACCTACCCAGACTGACGCACATCACCCCTCATCTCAGGGAACCCCTTTTGCTACTAGTCACAAAGATATGCCAGTTCAAGCTGCTCACCCACACTTAAAAAGTGCTACACAATAAAAGACCAGTGTACCTCAACAATTGAGTTAACATTCGCCAACCCACCAGGGAGCTTCGTTCCAGATCCCTCTCCCTAGCAGCCACCCAATGCATCCACCGAGCAAACAGAGGTGGCGTCTCTTCTCCCACCTGGTGGTCAAGACTTGGAAAACTTCCCCTGCACCTCAGAGCCTCACCATCGCTCCAGAGTTCAGGAAGGACCTCAAGACCTGGATGTTCAGCTAATAGGTACAGGAAGCATGATCCCGCAGCATAATCTCATAGCACCTCGAGACCCTAACGGTTGAAACAGTTGTGCTTTACCAATCCTGAATGATTGATTGATTGATTGAACATACCTACATTTATATATACATGTATATTAGAAACTATGAGCGTAAAGAATGGGCTAAATAGTTGGAGAGGGGGAAACTACAGTAATGCCTCAAATTTAAAAACTCTGATCCTTCCTTATGACTAAAAACATGATTCTGCTAATGTTTAGGCCAGTTCTTCTATCATGCTGCATTGACTAGGGGAGAATGGTCAGCATGGGGAAATTCTGGGAAACACAAAGCTGTGGTACCCGGCCTGGTTCCAGGATTCTGGCTCTGCTAGGGCCAAGAAGAAGCATTGGTGAGCCACAAGAGGCATGGGTGAGCTGCCAAAGCACGTGAGATTTCAGGAGACCTGCTATTTTAGACACAGACATCAGCCCAATTTTGACATGAGAAAGAAGCAAAAGTAAAATGTTTTTAATAATTTTGGGTACAAATAAGAGGTCTATTAGGGTTGGCTGGTGCCCAGTGCCAAATTTGTACTGTGATCCACATATAAAGGTATTTGCCACAGACAGCTGCAGTTGGTGCCCATTGCGTACTGAATTCAGGCAAATCTGTGTGTGTCCAGTGACCATCAGGCAAAGCCATGTCTAATGGATATTGCAGGCTGCAGAATATTGGTTAGAAGACATGTCTGAATCATATGCGCTGTGAATTATAGGGTGATAGGTTGTCCCAGGCTGTGGGAACAATTTAGGAAAATACACATCCACTGCATGGGGTCCTGACTATGCAGGGGATGTGTGTAAGCAGGAGTCCGGTTGAGCAGATGTATCTGGTAGATTTGTGAAAGCTTGGTGCAATTGTTGAGATAGGTGGAATCAATGTTGTGTGAGGGTTTGTATGTGTGAGTGAGGAGTTTAAAAAGTGCACGTTTGCAGACTAGAAGAGAGTGGAGGTTGAGGAGGAGGATGAGAGCGTGCTCAGAAAACAGGATTGTTTTGCAATTCTCCAATTAGATGTTGTTGAGAGGTTGGTTAAGATGGGGTGCAGTGGTGTGGGTGGGGTCTTCCACTTACTAGGTAAGTCGAGTTATTATCATAATTATTATAATTACCAATGATTTTGTAGAAATTGTACCATTCCTAGGAATTACAGATTACAAATACTGAGAAAGCTTAAAGGTTGTGTACTTCATATACTATATGATATAAGAGTGTAGATTATAAACATCAATCATTTAAATTTACAATACAACACCCCGTCCTATTTCATACAACCAAAATTCCTGCAGGGCATTCAATGGTAGTGAAATTTATTTCTCAGGAAAAAATAATAAACTCTGTCTGGAGAATAGCATAATTTCTCTTCCATGATGCAAGACTTCCTGTCTTTGCACATCTGGCATTGGGCAACGGGGTGAGGCATCTCAAAACAGGTGATATGCAAGAGACACAGAGCATGCTTCTGGTACAGTGGGCAGCAGCAACTTTACTGCTGCTGTACGGGGCTTGCTTTTTTCCCCTGTTTTTAGAAACTGTGCTATGCTCCAGTTTTTACAACTTAGCATACCCTTACGCAGACACTTTATATACAGTTGCCCATTATTTCCCCCTCTACGTATACAGATATATCAACAATATAACAGCACACGAATGTCATAATACTGCTATATGTAATTGGATATAAATATATGTACACTTTTGGTAGAGAATTCAAAATTGATTTTTGGTGGGATGTTTTAAATGTTTGAGAAAGTTAACCGAAATTTAAATAGCCTCCTGCGATTCAATGTGTTCACACATGTTGAACATTGATCACAAATGTCATAGTTTAAAATATGATTCTTATAAGTGAGTATTTGGACACTATTTTAACATGGGTTTCTTCACTGAACGTTAAAGCACAAATTTAAAAAGACTTTTTAACTTCAATTTCACAAAATATGACATGTAAGATATTCTGGGACCGTTTGTTTCTATACAAGCCATCATTTGGAAACAATAAAGAGCAACATTTAGGAGATAAATCAGGGTAAATTAATTTTCCTCATTGACCTTTGCTGATGTGGGGGCAATGCTGGGCAGAAGAAACCTAAAATGAAGGTTCTATTGACTGAAAATTCAGCAGTCCACCATTATAACAGCATTAATAACAACTTCCCTATCATCTCCATTTGAGTAAAAAAAATACCCCAACATATTTAAGCCTTTTCATTAGTGCTGTTGTGAACGGAAAGAATGGATTTATATTCTGTCTCTTTCTTAAAAGCATTATGTTGACACTACTCGACACCAACATTGCCAATGCAATGTCTGTAGGTTTGGCCAAAGGATGGGGATTTATTGAAGAAGCTATGACAGTGTCTTGTGAAAAACAATATCAATATACACAGATATCACCCAAAAATATTGAAGCCATAAATATTGTGACCATATGAATAATAAACTCACAAATGTTGATGACAAAAATATTTCAGAAAAATATCTAAAATTCACAAATATCATAAACCAAAATACGGCCTATGTGAGAAAGTGGATTATTGGTTGAGGTGAATTGTTGTCCGCCATATGTATAATGTCATTATTTTTGTTACTAAATGTTTCAGTAATGTAAATCTGAGCTCCACCCCTGTGTTAGACCTGTCAGCCTTAGGGCAGTCTTCCCCAAACCTTTTGCCTTACTCTTTCATTTTTGTTGGCCTGAGGACTCTGTGCACTTTACAACTTTACAATCCCTCAAGGCAGGGTCTCCGACTGACCCTTGTCCTGCCAGAGTGCTCGCGGGGGTCGCTGAGGTGGTCTATCCAGAGGTCAATAGGATTATTAATCTATCCTTATGGACAGCTGTTGTTCCTTTGAGCTGGAAACAGGCTAAGCTCCTACCACTCTTGAAAAAAACCTTCTTTAGACCCGACAAAACTTGTTAGCTATCGCCCTATTTCTCTTCTACCGGCACTGTCAAAGGTCTGTGAGAAGGTGGTCTTTCGACAGCTGGAGGCCTATGTGGAAACATCTGGTCTTCTTCATCCGGCGCAGTTTGGTTTTAGGGCAACTTACAGTACCAAGACTGCATTGGTGGAAATGGCTGAGGCAATTAGGGAGTGCCTGGATGCGGGCGGCAGAGCGGCCCTGATTTTACTTGATCTCTCTGCCGCCTTCGATACGGTGCCCCACCAATTACTCCTTGCTCGCCTCTCAAATATTGGCATTGTTGGCCCTGCCTGGGACTGGATGAAATCCTTCTTGGAAGAGCATACACAGCAGGTTTGGATTCCTCCTTTCTCCTCTACTTCCAAGAAAATGTCTACTGGAGTCCCTCAGGGCTCTACATCGAGCCCTCTGATTTTTAATATCTATTTGACTCCTCTGATTTTTCTGGCTGAGGAAATGGGTGCAAAAATAACTGCATACGCTGATGACACCCAGCTCCTATTTACTTGGAAGGACTCCGACCTGTTGACAGAAACTGCCCAGAATTGTCTCTCTGCTGTGTTTAAGTGGTTGGCCCACGCCCAACTGAAATCCAACGAGGACAAGTCTGAGGTCCTATTATATGGTCGGTTCCGGCCTGCCTTCAGAGAAACTTTATGTCCTCCTGACTTCCCCCGACCTAACTCTGAGGGTGCTCCAGCAAAAAACTTGGGGGTCTGGTTTGAAGAGGACCTACGGTTTACGGAGCAAATTAAGAAACTCACTGGAGTATGGTTTGGCACCCTCAGGTCTCTAAGAAGGTTCTTCCCTTTGCTTCCGAGGTCGGCTAAGGAAATGGTCGTTCGTGCTCTCATTCTCTCCCGTCCTGACCATGCCAATGCTCTGTATGTGGGGATTCCTGGATACCTACTAAAAAAACTACAGACTATACAGAATGCCGCGGCTAGACATCTGTGCAACATCTCTGGAAGATCTAGCATAAAACAGTACTTACGCGAGCTGCATTGGCTGCCTGTGGCTCAGAGAGTGCAATTTAAAGCTCTTACCCTGGCGCACAAAGAGTTGCACGATCTTGGACCTATGTATACCAGGAAGCGATTTGCTTTCTATGTCCCGAATAAATTGTTGCGTTCAGCCACCCACCGACGGAGGGTGATCCCACGTTTCCTCAGAACACAGTTGGGGGGCCAGTCTCTGTCTGTCAAAGCAGCTATGGCATGGAACTCCTTGCCCCAGGAACTACGGAATATTCAGGATCTCAGACTTTTTAAAAAGCAATTGAAAACTTTCCTCTTCCCGTAGTCGTGTTAAAGCTCTGTTCCATCGAGTCACTGTTATTTTGCGCGCCAGGACACTCTTGAGTATTTGTGCACGGTAGAAGTCCATTATAACATAACATATAACATAACATAACAACTGATAAAGTGTATATGCTCTCTCCTTTAAACATGGTCAAATTGGCTTACACCCAAATGGCACATTTAATTTACTTGTAGGACTCTAGTAAACGGGCAATTTATGTACCTAGGTGTTTTAAATTAAATGATACTAGTGGGCCTACGACACTGATCGAGTTACCCACTTACGTAGCTGTTTAAACATGTGTCATGTCTACCATTGCAGCATGTGTATGCAGGTTAAACTTCCTTTTCGATCTGCCAAAATAAACCTTATGCCAGGTCTAAACCTTCCTTTTTAAAAGGTATAACTTCACCCCTAGGGTATGGCTCAGACACCCCAAAGAGTGGGTGCAATGTGTTTAGAAAGTTGGACATGTACTTTTAACTTTTACATGTCCTGGCAGTGAAAACTCTTACATTCATTTTTCACTACTATAAGGCCGGCCTCTCCCATGAGATAACATTGGGTTAACTTATTACATAGAATATGTGATACTTTCAATTGGGAGCAGGTAAGAATTTTAAGTTTGGTATCAAAAGAATTGTAATTTAAAACCCTTTTTAATTGGGAAGTCAGATTGTAAGGCATCATTCTGAAAATGTCACTTTTAGAAAGTTGGCATTTACTCAACCAAACCATTTGGTGCTTGCAGCCTGTTTCCTAGGTCGCATGACGAGGCACAGCTGGAGTTGGTCTCTGTGTATTGCTCCAAGACAGTGAGATCAATAAGCATACATTTTGGCAGAATGGGCCATCTCTTGACTTGATGAGGGAGAGGAGCTGTTGCCTATCACACTTGCTACAATCACTGTAGGGTAACTATTCCTATGAGAAAAGCAGGCCTATTAGGTCACTGAAAGGACTGGTGAAAGGGGCTCTTTCAAAGGATAGGTTGGATATGATAGTCTCAGAGGAGGGAATTCCTCCTGGTTGAAGATGTGCCCTCACACACCCAAACTGGTATCATGCTTCATCATTGGGCGTTGCTCCTCGTGGGGTGGCAGTGCTGTGTGCCACAGGCCCCGCGAGAGGGCTCTTTATCAGAGACCTTTTGGAGGAACGCTGCAGTGGTGAGTGCGTGTGTGTGGGGAGTGATGTGAGTGAGTTAAAAATACCGCACTGGTACCCTAAGAAAGCTTTATTCAGGGGTCCGTGTGGTATGGTTAAAAACTGGGGCCAAGAGTAATGCTCTTATCCAATAGTCAGATGCGTTAGTATTTTCATTCTGCTAATCTTAGTGCTAGTGGTGATGAAAGTACATGATTCTAGGTTGACATGTTTCACACCTCTAGAGGTCCCTAGTGGATCCTATGGCGTTTCTTCAGGAACGTGCAAAGTGTAAGGAGTGAAGTACAGGGGTCTGAGATGGTGACACTCAGTACACCCTGTAATACACATGTTCAGGTTTGGTCGGGGTGACTCTGCACCCGCAAGGATATGTATTTAAGAAACAAAATGGACAAATTCTTTTGACAAGGTATCTTTAGGCACACTTTTTTGCCATTACCGTATGCGAAAGTGAGAAGGAGAGTGAACAACTGTTGTAAAAAAACCCTCACCCACCTACCTAGTAGGTGGCATGCTTCATCATTGGGGCCCAACTGGATTACCTAATGTAATCCAGCTGTGCTACGACGCCTGAGTTACAGCGGAGCAGGTTGTTTGGTGAGAGGGAAGTGACGTGCTATGTGAAAAGTGATTATGAGTTAAAAATGTCTCTTAGGAATGCCCTTTTGAAAAATTTTTAATAGAAGGGTCCTAGGACATAAGTAAAAACACAATCGGGATAGTTACAAGGGTGTGGTATGTACCCCAGTATCCCTGATATATAGGTCTACTAGTTTCAGCCTTTAAGATAGTTCTTTAGGCTTTCTTCAGGACCAAAAGTGCGTGGCCTAAATAAATAGATAGAGGCCACGTGGGGTGCAGGTATCAGCACACACCCTAAAGTGTGCTGTGAGTGTAGTGGGTTGTGATTGTTACTCACAAGACCTCTGATCGGAGTACCTGTAAATAAAAAAGTTAGTGAGTACCAGTACACAGTTGTCCTTTCATGCATCTATATTATTAATGCATGCTCCTATTATTTGTAGCTGGTAGTTTCATGCGGCATGGTGGGCATGCATGATGGCTTTATCACTGGGAATAGCTTGCGTGGCTACAATGTGCCCCGGTGATGCTACAGATAAAAGGGGAATCCATAAGTGCATGAGGGTAAGTGATAAAAGCGCAACTAATTGGGCACATTGGTCTCATATGCACTATTGTCTATGGGTGTTTATAACTGTTAGATTCTAGATGTAATAAAGTCTATAAGTCTGTGGCGCATGGTAGCAATCACATAAACCATATAGGACTGACTTTAGACAAACAGGTCAACATTAAACAAACATTTAGTTGTGACGCATATTTCTTATTCTGTGAAAATCAGGTGAAAACAAACAAACAACACAGAAACACAATGACTGACAATGGCGGTCTCACATTGACTCTGAGTAAGTTATACTTCTGAGATCTGATCGGTCTGCAGTATCCCAAGCTGACCCTATCAAATGAAGAGGTCGTGAGGAAATTGGGATAGAAAAACAGGCATGAAAAAGCTCAGTTGCGCCGTGTGGTAAGGTTATTTGCAGAAAGTACTCACATTTGGCAGGGGAAAACAGGTCATGTTCACCTAGGCAGCCGATCGGGTCCGCTTGTTTGGCCGTGTACAGGTATCTGTGCTTCCGTTTTGTAGGAAGCGGAAATGATCACAAGGTCACGTGTGGACCTTCGCTGGACCGCTAATGCGTAGTGGAGCAAGTGCGGCGCATGCGTGGCAGGTCTGGGGTGACTGCTACTGCTTTGATATCTAAGTATGAATGCTGTGTAAGTGTACGTTCAATATTAAACAAAGCTGAGTATGCGTTTGTGCAAGTTTATGATAGTGTCACAAAGTGGCACACACTCTTTCAAATGTCCGCTCATATGTAATGAGCGTGAAAGAATGGATGCGCATGCGTGTTGGTCTCCTTGTGGCTATGGATGCCTCAATAAAGTTGGTAGAGCATACAAAGTGTTAGGCGATTCGGTTATTTGTTTTAAATAATCCTTATACCATACACATTTTGTCATGTTAGTGTGCAGAGAAGTGTTTATGGCTGAATTACGACCTGTAGACATTTGATAGTCAGCATGATGGACAGATTAATAAAAACAAATACCTATGAGTGTATTATGAGGGTATTATAAAAGGCATAATGCACAAAGTGCGGTAGCTTAAACAAGGGGGCACATGATATTAAGTTTGCTATTTTGGGGGGGAATTTGAGAAGTTTTTGGCAAATTAAACCTATCAGAAGTTGGGCTATATTAACTCATGTTGTACTCTGAAGGATCACTAGAGAGGGAGAAATGACCTCAAGACATCAAATGTGTAATGAACACACAATAGGCAGATGACACGCCTTATATATATATATCTAAAGAAAAAATGCTATAATATATATTATTTCTTCTATATGTTCTTGTTTATTCTAAATATGGGCCCTTAGAGGCTTCAGCCACCTGGCTTCCATTAATAGTGGTCCATACTGTGTGGTAAGGGTTCTATGAGTATGTTAAGTGTGTCAGTCTCTTAATTCTTACAGTAGGATATGGATGTGATTATAAGCATCGTATACTGTTCCAAGGTACGTTATCATTCAGCCCTGATGTGTGGGTGGAGAGTCTGTAAATCCAACGTTATTCTTTCTCGAACAACCGTTCCTGGATATTGCCCATATTTGGCTCAAGTTGTTCTATGATTACCCAGGACATATCGTTGGTAGTGTGTCCCATAGTGAGGTAGTGATCTGTGAGTTTCGTGGTATTGCGTTTGCAGCGGATGTTACTGCGATGTTCACAGATTCTGATTTTAATTTTTCTGCTGGTCATGCCAACATAGCGTAGTTGGCAGGGGCATGTTATCAGGTAGATCACGTTCGCAGAGTTGCAGTTTGTGTGTTTTTTGATCGACCAAACTTTCCCTTCTTCCAGATGTAGGGTTTTAGTTGTCTGTGTCTGTGCAAGGATATGACCACGTAAGTTTCTAAATCCAACATAAAAAGGAAAAGAGAAAGCAACACTAGCCCTTAAGGAATAATCATACTTAGTAGTACTATGCAAATCATGCATGTTAAATCATACACGACATCCGTATTAAAAAGGATTATTTGTCACTTTGCTGATTTGTTCATCTCAGTGTGAGAATAGTCATCAGTTAAAAAGAAGCATGCTGGGGCACAAATAACCTGCACGCCGTGAACCGGCTAGTAAAGTGACCCAACATACTGCTCATCTGTGCCCACAGTCGTATGACAGGCAATGAGTGGTGGAGAAAAGTCAACACACAAGAGGTGTGTGAGTGCCTGACTAAGTGTGGCATATGAGCCATGATCAGTGGTGAGGCTTTAAAAAGGTATGCTCACCGGAGTAAAAACACTTATAAAAAGTGGTGGATTACGAGACACACATGTGAGAGACAACATAACACATAAACACACATCATCCTACCCCAACAGGTAGTTTAGGAAAGCCTCATCAGCTTTGAGCGCGACATGGAGAAGTGTCCCTGTGAGTAATAAATTAACAATGGATACATAGTCGTGGGTTTCAAAGTGCAGAAACAACCTACTTAGTGGTGACCGCAGGGTGAAAATGCTCACTTCAACTTCATCAAGATAACAGCTCGTTACCTGGCCTCCTCTGCTCAAATGCCAGTGGGAGAGAGTCACACTGCTTCCGTATTTAACCACACGTGCCTGCCCATGCATCCGCTCTTAAGTGCAGAGTGATGTGGGAGAATAGAGCGTAACGCGGCATGTGCTTTGGAGAAGCATGGCGGCCGTCTTGAAAGTACAGCTAACAAGGGACCAGGCATGCCAAAGCATGAGCTTATTGGGCGCCATCTTGTAATGGGGAAGTTTTTAACACAAATGCTAAAAAGAGCATAAAAGGCAGCCGTTAGTGATATAGAGTGCTCGGGCAGGGATGGGTCGTCACATCATAGTTATGTGTCATGGTTATAACATGACTGAAGAGAGATAATCTGTAGAAGGTAAATTACCCATATAAGGGAGAAAGGACATACACTTGCACATCACAAAGGGTCTGATTAAGCACACTTACAAATGGTTTGACACTAGTCTTTTGTGACCCCAGACAAGCTGGGGCCAGGGCAGGGAGGCAGGAATTCCAAACAACTCAGGGTGGAAACCTCCAGAATCTTCCCCTGCATTAAAGTGGGCATCAGATATAAATAATGGACCCTCAGACCTAACTCTTCAGTGCACTTCTGGACCTGTACAAGATTTAGAAAGACTGTTGTGCTGCTCTGCAATAAGGACTGCTACTCTATTACCCTGTTACCCTGCTGCCTTAGTGTAAGAATTGGACCTGCATCTTAAACCCAGGTCCACCAGAGCGACTTCAAGGGCTAGTTGGCTGGTCTCCTGATCAGAGCCTCAGGAAAAGAAAAGGCTCAAACCACCTTGAACCCAGTACCTGGATTCTGTGAGTCCTATACCCAAAATGATGCCACCTCAGTCCTGGACCATTGGAAGTAGGTCTGAAGGTGCACTGCACACCAAGCGGTGGTCCTGTGGACAAAATGAACACAGCTGTGCGATGCATCCACAATGCAAGACCTGGCATTGCAGCCTGCAGTATTCTCAGAGCTGCCGTTGCATGGTGCATGCTCAATACAGCCCTTCACATCGCAAGCTCATCGCCGATGGCATCCTCGACGACAATGCAGGACTCCATATCAAAGCCCTGTAGCTCCTTCAGACCGCAGCTGCGTGACACATTCTCAATGCGGGATCTCACAAGCCCCCCCCCCAGGATTAAAGGTACCTTTTACCAGTGGGCCTACCTTGGTCCCTAAAGCCAGCCCACAATCCATCACTGTTGGCCCGAGCTTGTGCTTTTGTCCCAGTCCGACACATCCAGATAACTATAGTTGGAGTTTTCGACTTTTTGCTGCTATTTTTACTTACAACTTTAAAATTGTCTGTCTCTGGTTCTACTGATTTGATTTTTGTGGATTTGATCTCAAATAGTTTCAATCGATATTTATTATTTGGTGTGAGACTTTTCTTGTGTTGTATTTTTGCTGTATTATACTTGAAGTGCTGCATAAACATTTTGCATGTTTTCTCTAAGTTAATCCTGACTGCTTTGCGCCATGCTACAAGAGGGTTAAGCACAGGTTAATGTGAGTTTGTGCTTGTGAATTCCCCCTGAGAGAAATTGTGGTTCTACCCCTCAACCAGTAACCCCTGTTCCAACATCTTGGTAGCTACAGCACAGAGCAGACAGACTTGACTTAAGAAAATATGTAAAGCGTTTAAAAGTACCAAAAGAGTAAGAAAATTAAAAAACACAATGCAACAAACATTTCAATCTAATTGATAAAAATAGAGAATATTTTAATGACTTAAAGCACATTAAAAAGGCAAATATCCAGTAAGGGGAACAAAAGATATGAATTTTTAAAGTTTAAATAAAAATAGCAAAACAAAACACAACGCGCCAACCACAGGGTACAGGTTGTGTTATACCATGGCAAAGTCAAAGATAGGCAAAATGGAGGTCAATCACCACTCAGATACCAGGACTGGCTTTATCCTGGTCAGGGTTTACCTTCTTAGAATTTTTGGGGGATGTCAAGAGGTCAACAGTTTTGTCACCATCGAAGGCAACAGACGGAAGCAGGGCTCGACAACGACATGTTGCAGGAAGATGTGATTACAACACTGTCATCGCCGAAGGCGTGAGAAGTTTAGGTTTTTGCATCCTGGAGGTCTTATGCATCAATTGGGTCCTCGTCAACTGCAGTCTTCAATAAACTGCATAATGGTGCAGCAGCATCCTTGGCATTGACTGTTATACTGTGGTAAATAAAATATTACGCTCTCAGAATTTTTCAGAATATCAATAGGATCATGCATAAAGCAAGAGGCTGAGTCTGTGGTATCAGGTTCATAAAGGGATTTATTCCAATAACTCGAGTCAAAGGGAGAATATTTCCATCACCAAAATTGGATCTGGAAAGGGGCTCAAAAGTATTCTCAATATTCTCAAAACATTATTCACAGAGTACAGTATATATACATTTCTCAATTGTACGTAAGCAAAAGAGCAAGAGAGAATGAGATAAGAGCATGTGGGCGTGTAAGTAGGTGTGAAGGTGGGCGTCCATGTGGGCGTCCACTTGATGATAATGGGTAATTTGTCATGTGTGGGTGGATACCTGGAGGGGGTTGCGTGATCTGCTGGAATTGTACTGGAACTTTGCCTTACTTGTGCTCAACTCGAGCATGACGTGTAACTGACGTGGGGCTAGAGGGAGAAAGGGACTTGACATTTAGCTCTACATGTGGAGACAAAAGTCTGGGGTTATGTCAACCTAATCCCAAATCATATCTAACATCCTATGTTTAAAGAACTATGTTATCCAAAAAGAAAGGTCTCTCGGAGTAGAACCTTATTCTATACTGACTATATTGACTGTGAGTGCGTGTACAAGCGTCTAAGTGTCTACACAATATGCGGGGGCAGAAATCGTCCATAGTAACAGGGCTATGAATTACTTGCATAAAGACAGAGAAGCCGGGCCTTTGCTCGGTAGCTGGCAGGATGTTTACTTAAACTACTAGACAGGAATGCATTGGGCAGGGAGCGGATAATTTCGAAGGTGAAATACAGTTTTTGGCAGGCAACAAGCTGATGTCAGGCACCGTTAGCTGCGCAGAGAATGAGGACAAAGTTCATGGATACAGATGCAGGCTCAGACTGGAGCTCTCAGAGGCAGAAGGCAGGAAAAGCTTGATGGCAGAATCAGGGCCTACTCGCCTGGACTGAAAAATAGCATAAGTGAACCATATAAAGCCGGTGGCCTTTCGTACTTAGGAATGGAAAATCCGGCCCATTCATGGCGGATCTGAAAGAGGACATGTTAACGGTGGACGCACATGTATTTGCGTCTTCATAACTGGAACTGGAGGGAACATACATGTACTTGTGATTTATACATGAAACCGTTGGGGTCCAAGATAGGGGACATAACTGATCATAAAAATCCATATTTCCACAATACTGTTCCATACAAATGTATTAGAACTGTGAGTTAGGTCAACAAAACTGAGTCTACGAACATCATCAGTGAATGTTTGTCTTTTGGTACCACATCTAAACCCCTAAACTTTCAGAATTATAGATGTCACTTGTAACCTCGAGTATTACCACTCTAATTCCCCAGGAATTCGTGGAAACAGACCTAACCCTTTTTTTGACACTTTTGCACGCCAAGGGTGTTGCAAAGAAAATAAACAATAATGCATTTTCAAATGTTTATTTAAAAACTCTAATCCTTGTAAATAAAATGTGAACTACGATTATTAGACAGATGAAGCAAATCAATCTCATTAGCATTGTTAGAATAGTGAAAAAAACAATTCAAGAGTGTTAACCCCTTGAGTGCCCCGCCCTTTCCCCGCCCTGTGCCGGCCCTTTCATTAGCGGGCGGGGTTCATGACGAGATAGTCTCGTCATGGGCACAGCGCAACCGCGGCCCATGACGAGACCATCTCGTCATGGGCACTCAAGAGGTTAATTGTTCATAATGTTACTAAAGTTACTCCTATCTATCATTAATTTATCTATGCTAAAGAGAACATGTCGAGAGTACTCAACTGCTAGACTTGTTGAAATGATCTAACCCCATACCTTGTTTAAAAAAGAGCAATGGTTCACTAGGATAGAAATCAATTTAAGAAGATAGGGAAACATCTATGTATGAAGACAACAAACAAAACAATATCACTTTATAACAAGGCATAAAAACTTGAAAGTCCAAGAAAACTGAATTGATTGCAGTTGTGATATTTATTGCATTCTATAGACATATTTATCAACAAAAAAGAAGATCTGGTGCTCATGCTATAAGTGACATGGATGATGAGGTGCAAAGTGTGAGATAAAGCAAAAAAAGTGCATCACTATTAAAATGGACTTACCCAGTATCATCTTCTTTAAACAGGGACCCTTGCACTGACCTATGTGGACTCACTAGCAGTTATTGGAGTCCAACTCCAGTGGCTGGCTAGCCCTGCATACTCAGACATAGCGTATTACCAGGCTGATTAAACTGTCCCCCTCAGGTAATTATAAACTCTCTTAATTCCTTCTTACCAGGCAAGCTTTATTTAATATTAATTGCATATACATGCCACTCCTGTCCAGGACATATTTTTACACAGACATTCTCTGTTTAACTTTCAGATACAGGGTGCTCTTGCTCCTGTCCTGATGATGACCTCACAGAAATTGAGGTCGAAACACCATACACACTTGGCTGATGTATAGACTCCAATAGTAGTTAATTGTTCAGATAGGAGCCATATGTCTATATTTAATAGTGATGCATGTTTTTTTGCTTCATCTCCACTTTTCACTGCACCTTCCATGCCACTTATAGCATGAGTACCAGATCTTATTTTTGATGATAAATATGTCTAGAGAATGTAATAAATATATTTGCAATTGATTTTGCTTTCTTGGCCTTTCAAGTGTTTATGCCTTCTTATAAAGTGATATTGTTTTGTTGTCTTCATACACAGAAGACTTTTCTCTACATTGTTAAATTGATTTATGTCCTAGTGAACCATTGTTCTTTTCAATCATTGTACCACCCCAGGTTCTCTAAAGTAATGAGGTCACCCTTGTTTATAAATATATGCTAACCCCATACCTTGCACTGTGTGTCGGGAATCTGGGCTCAGTGCAATAATGAATGCATTCCCGTCTAAGTGTGCAGTCCTGCACAACTCTCACATGGCTATCTTCCTTCTCAAGATGAAGGCTGGGGACAGCAGAGCTGCAGCTCAGTTAAGGCTCATAGATGCTTCCTCAATACCTCCGGCAGGAAGTGAAGCACCTCTTACTGAATTCAGGTTAAATTTTGTTAAAATAATAAACCACCATCCTTTTAATTAGGTAGCTGCCATATGAAAGCAACAAAAAATCAGAGATCATCAAGGGTACGGGAACACCCTTCAAATAACACGAAAGGTTAGTCATGGGCACATTACAAATGCCATGAATTGTTATCTCTTTACAGACAAAGGAGTGACCCAAAGAAGTTTCACACCCATGTAGACTAACAAAAACCTTGTTGTTCTCTTCCATGCATCTGTGTTCAAAAGGGAGAAACAAAGCCTTGTGTAAAAAGAAAAATGTTTGCCTATCTCCTCATATCTGCCTACCTGAAAATATCTGAGACATACCGTAAAATGAAACATTGAAATGGGAAGAGAAAGGAAACTGTAAATGAGTCAAGAGGCAGATAGGGTTCCAGCTTTAGTAAAAGACAACTTCTCCAAACGTTCATTATTATGCATAGTGTAGATTACATCATTTTAGCCATGATTTTCCGCATGTGTGCCAAATTATAAGGAAAAAGAAATTCAGTTGCATTTGGATAATTCAAAGGCACTGGATTTGATTTTAAAACCTGCAATGTCCAACTCAACTGCAAAATCAATCTTAACTGACTCCAGCTATGGAGAAGCATAGACATGTCATTTTGTATGATATCAAATACAAATGAAATAGCATTATTCAATTAACAAATGCGAGTGGACATTGTAGTCATATCACTATCTATGACAGCCACAGCTTTTTCCAAGTTTTCCTTATCAATTTATCTTAACCATTCAGCAGCTTCTTGTTGAGAGATTTTCCTGATTTCATTATAAGTGGACTTCATTAAATGTTTAGAATGAGGAGATCTAGGACCCAATAAAAATTCATGTAAATCCATATTATCTGAGACGATATATAAATGGTCTTAAACTGCTGAGAAGATAGAATGTTCTAACCATTGCTGGCACAATTGTCAACGATATAGGTACTAAATACTCCCGAGTGTTGTAACTGAATATACCAGGGATCTGGTCTGCTTGCCTGAAACCCCGTTGAGGAGTTAACAAGAATTAGCATTACAACCATTCATATCTACTGGCCAGAATACCCACACATCTAACTCAGAAACAGAAGAATTGTATGTGACATTCTGCACCATTTCATTAAGCTACACTTCTGTTAGAATAACAAACTGTTGTCAGTTATCAAACAAAAGGAAAGGCTTGGTGCATTCAGAATTTTAGCATTGGCCAAGCCAAGACATGTAGTCTGTTGTACTGTTTTGTTTAAGAAGATAATTTGGCAAGGGATCGGACAAGCTCTAATTAAAGCATCAGTGTCCTGGACCTGCCAGTGTCATGTACCCCAAACAGATTCAAGTTCAATATTGTCCTTCCAATAGTCAAAGCCATTTAGGGCCAGATGCCAAATAAATGAGTCTGAATAAATCATTTTGGTTTGTGTGAGCAGATTTTTCTCTGGTGGGGAAGGTGAATGCTAATAGTATGAAAAATAAAGGAACTTTTTTAAATATGATTTAGAGCTACCAACGGGTGATGCAAATAGTGATGTACATTATGACAGCAGTAAAAATTACAAATCCTCATTTTCAAATATTGTGTAAGAGTCTAATTCAAATGGCATATTAGTAGCAGTCATAACACCCCCTTCATCAGAAATAGAATCTGGGGTAATAACATCATCCATAGAAAGTCTAAAAACATGCAGAATTTGCCAAGTCTGTGTAGGGCCATAAATTTCATAGGGGACGTTATCCCAAACAAACAGGGAATGCAGTAATGTTTATGAGGGACGCGTCTCTTTGGACCTTATGTGAAGAAGAATGTGGCCTAAGCACCTCAGCAACTAGTTTTGGAGAAGAGCGATCTGGGAGATAGTGTGCATTCAACAACAGAAATACAAATTTAACACATTCAATCCAGAATCCAGAGGAAGAGAAAAGATGATAAAAGAAAAATCCAACAGTAGGACCATGGAGTAATCAGGTAAGTCTCCTTCAGCCAAAAGAATAGTGCACGCACCTCATGAAAAGAGGTATGTGTAGAGTCTGAGGAAAAATGATCATAGTTAACAAAATAACCAGAGGAAGTCTGAGTAAATACAGGGACTTCGTCAGCCAATGGAGAGCAGGTAGGTACCTCCAAAGGCGGTTCATAATATATAATTTCATTGCTAGGTGCAGCAGTAGAAAATGGTAAACTCATTTTAGAAATACATCTGTTTTTCATTATTAACTGCTATGATTGAAAGTTCAGCATCTGAACACCCCAGCCAGAGTGTAGAAAGATCAAGACTACTTAGTGCATGTAGAGGGATTTCATGTAGGGTAGGGAGAGGTGACAAGAAACTACCCAGAATCCCCTGTGGCCTACTATTGATAACTGGCCACATGTTGTTACTTGATCAAAGCAATGGAAACTTGTTGTTTCTGCTTACAACCAGCAAGTGGTGGCAAAATCACAGTTTGAGTACCTTGAACAGCAAGGACAGGCCCTGGTGCACTGTAGGATGAGTCAAACACTTTTTTATCTGCAATCCTCTCACGGACTAGATCCCCAACTTTAGGAATCCATTCACAGGCTGCTGGTTGCTCCTTCAATTCATCAGTGGCAAAATGTTTAGAGCTTTAATTAGAGCGTGCATCCCAGAAGTCTTGCAATTCCTGTAAGACAGTGAAACATTCATTTATATCAAAGGGCGCAACCGCCGCCACTGTGCCAGAGTTATCAACATCTGGAGCAAACATTTGGTTCCCAAACAGGACCTCATAGGGAGTCCGACCACCCAATGACAATCTAGGCAGATTATTTAACGCTCTCTTGACTCCATACTGGTGATGGATCCAACTATGATCTGAACATAATACTCTAGCAATTACCGACTGCTTTAAGTCATGGTTTTTCTGTTCAACTATCAAATTGCCCTCAAAATGATAGGAGGTGGAATAATGTGCAGGGTATCGATAGTATACTGGAATACCTTAGAGGCAAAGGCTGGTCCTTGGTGCGAGTGGAATGCTGCTACTGCATATGTAACAGACTTGCAAATATTTAATAGCAGTTTAAGCGTCAGCCGATCGCTGGGCCACAACCATAGAAATTGAGAAAAAGTATCAACAGTCACTAAGATATTTTTAAAGGCTCCATCCACATGAAGTGGTCCTCAATGATCTAAATACACACATTGCAATGGTTTATTTGAAACTAAAACAGGTGTCTGCGGTGGGCGAGCAATGGTGGAACTTTTAAATTATTGACAAACGTCGCAACAAAGGACACATTTTTTGGTCTGTTTATAAATACCCTGCCACCAGTAGCAGTTCATTAATAAAGAAAATATAGCCTCCACAACAGCATCGCCAGACATCAATTCCTCATGAGCAGCTATTATTGCCTCTACCCTGTGGTCCCGGTTGGATATCACTCGATCACCCACCTCGGAATTGCGAGCAAAGCGATTATTTTGAGGACTCAATAGATATTACATTTTTGCTTAATAACCTTTAGGTAGTAGTTTGCCACTAGTCGAAGCAATGACAACAGCCGTTATGTCATTATCTATCCTCGTATGTGAACGAGTAATAGCAGCTACTAATACAGTCTGAACAGCTGCCTTGGTAGCTTCTCCAGCCAACAAATTCCCTGCCACATGTACAGCAACACGTTTATGACTCAATGTGAAAATTACATGAGCATGTGGCAAAGCATCTTTGAGTGCTGCCACCTTCCCCCAGAGAGGTTTATCCTTGATAGTCTTACCTTTAGAATCTCTGCACCAATAAGGAGAATTATCATTAAAGGACAGGAAGCAGTAATAGAAATCACATGCTATATGAGTGATGAATTCAGAATCCGTATTCTGACATGCCAGAACCAAAGCTTTCAATTCAGCCAGTAGAGTGGTACAGTCACCTAAAGTTTCTGTATATGTTTTTTGTGCCTGAAATACACCATATTTCATGACACCTTTTACTGCAGCACATGCAGCCTCATACTTGTACTTAGTATCAATCAGGGGCTGGGCTGAACCCTCAGTATAGATTATGAAAACATACTGATCTAGAGGCAAAATGTCACTAGACATGGGTTATTCTTGTTCATACTGGCGGTATTACTGTGTTAGCAAAGTAGGGCAAAAATGTAATCAACATCAGTAGCTGTCAAGGAAGTGGACCACTCGATCCATTTTGGATGTAAGGCTTTCCCATTAGAAACACTGGCTTTGGTAATAGCCTCTAAGGCACGAACAGGAGACACCACAATTATGCATTTCTCCTGAGGAAATAGATGTTCGTTCAGGAAAGCTGTTTGAACTACAGTCAAAAAATCTTCTGTCAATGCAAAATGGATTTCTGTATTGGAATATAAATGCACTTTATAAACAATCAGCACTGTTTCTCCTTCATTGAATAAAACATATGTGTAACCACTGGAACCCGCACTTATGCTGACTACCAAATTAGTAGTGTTTACACAAGTATGTAAGGGGCATATTTATGAGAATTGTGGAGCTGGGCAGTGCAGTAAGCTAACTTACTGCACTGCCCTGTATCACAGGGAAAGGGCAGGAATGCACCGTATTTATCTAATACTGGGCCTTCCTGTCCTTTCCCCCTACTCTGGCGCTGTTTCAGCAGCCTGGAGCCAATGCAGGTACTCTTGCACCATGGTGCAAGGGTGCTTTTGTTGTAGGCGGGATTGTTTTTGTTCAGGAAGGCACACCTTTCTGCACAAAAACAGTCCTGAGAAGCTTTTTCCGCTTGCTGTTTGTGCTGCAGAATGAGAAAGAAAGATGTTTCTCTTCAGTACACCTCACCTGGGGAGGCGCATCTTTTTGTTGCATTTCCATGTTTACCAGATATTGGTAAGTCTTGGAATGCTTCAAAAACCTTGGGAATTGCTTGGGAACACCCACTGCAATGCCCAAGGAACGCCTCTCTCACACAGTGTAATTCAACACAGCAATGTGCACTGCATTTGCATTACTCCATATCTCTGAAGCCATTCAAAGCCACACAAAATGACTTTGCGTGGCTTCATAAATATGACTTGGAGGTTTGCGTTGTGCATTTATGACGTTGCATGGTACAAGCATGATTCAAAGCTCTCATAAATACGCCCCCTACGTTTCTGAGAATAGTAGTCTGTTCAGCAGTTCAATATTTATTAGAAAAATCGTACAACGGTTTAACCCATTGTGCATAATCAGGTATGTATGTTCTACCACAGTTGAGAAATCCTAAAAACAATTGTAGTTTTTCTGATGTATTTGGTGCTTGCAAAATAACACATTTCTCTAAGAAATGTGTTGCTAGGCTTTTGACGTCATTTGATAATTCACATCCCATAAGCTGGACACTGAGAAAGGCAATTTTATATTTCAAAAAATTCAATTTATAGCCCTGTTCAGCAGATCCCAAAATAATACAATCCGTTCTGACCAAATGTAAGTTGAAATCATCATCCGTGAGGTAAATGTCATCAATGTAAGACAACGCTTCTGAGTCAATTTCTTGTTAAATTATTGTCACTCGGGCAGCAAACAGACCTGAACAGTTCTTAGACCCATATCAAAGCCTATAGATAGAATCTTCATTGGACTCCTAGCTCTAAGAACGCAGTCAAGTTGCAGCTTTGAGTTGCCATATTTTGACAGAAAAAGACATTGAAAATGTCCAATGTAGTTTTGTATTTTTTGTGAACAATGTTGTTTATTAAGCTAGTGGTGTGTGAATTTTGTACAACAAAAGCCTGTGTGTAATTGTTTAATTGTTGATTGTCTAAGACTATACAGTAGGAATGATCAGGTTTAAGCACAGGATATAGTGGATTATTCATAGAGGAGGCGCAAGACTCAATCATACTTTGATATTCTAATTGCGATAGAATCTCCCTGACAAGGCATTTAGCTTCATGTTTAATAGGGTATTGTGCTTGCATCTGTGGGCTGGATCTTTTAGGTATGACATGATAAGGTGAGTCTTTACCCCAGCCTGCCTCATTGTGATATAATACTGGGACTTGTGGAAGAGTAAATTTTGTAGTATATGCTGTTTTAACTTTCCCTGGAACATGAACAGAAAAGGAAGACTTTATAACACCCTCCTTTTGTTGGACGTTTCTAAAAACTCTGGCGGCCAATCAGTCTCATACGAAATAATGTTATATTAATTAGTTGAATCCAGACAGAATATTACTTTAATAGTATGTGATGTGTAACCCTCGATTTTTTATCTCTCAATCATAGAGTCTTTCAGGAGGGCTTAGCCGCTGATCTAGAGTTTTAACCTGCATATAGTCGTTAGTCGGTCTTGACCACCAGAAACTCTTGATCAGTCCGGTGAACTATTATGACCTTTGCTGCGCTGTCAAGAAGAGTTCTCACCCACGTCTTGTTCCAAAGAAATGTTCTGAGTATTTGTGGCATATTTAATGGAAATTTCTGCCACTTTCTTCTTTATAAATTGTGCTTTTATTGTAAAAGCTTCTCTTCCTTTTTTATGATGACATCAGAAGAGCGCAGTGAGGCCATTTTCAGTTTTACATACTCCTCCTGTCTGTGGTCACCTCGTCCCCATCTCTCTGTCCGCTTGTCTGCAGATTCCTGAAAGGTACTAGAAGGAAGTGTATCGGGAACACTGATAACTATCAGGCTATTTAATTGTATTACTTTTACATACATTGTAATGTTTTTCAGAAAACTCCGGATGCAGAGATTCAGTCTGTGTTTTAGTTGTAGTTCTAACTTTTTTTTTATATCAGCACATTTTAGAAGAAGCAGGCGTCTGTCCGGCAGAATCAACATCAGATTTGCCTTTAGGTTGTGGCTTAATAGCCCTGGTTCCCAAACACGTCACGACCTATATAAGTATTGATTTTAAAATTATTATGAGTAGCTTGTGTCCCAATTGGCAGGGCAAACTAGGGTGAGACACTGGCATATCGCAAAAGAAGCTGCCTTCCCTTTAATATTACCTAACATTATTGAGGACACTGTATCAAAGTTGCAATTAATTTCATTCCCAAACCCAGGGCTGGGGTGATCCATGTTCAGCCTGAATATGTTTAAGGAATTTAGGTAAAACTATGGTTGAAGAAGTACCATAAGTAATGAAGTAAATGGCACCAAATACAGTACCCCATGATTACACTCCTAAACTGGGGGAACAATACAAGTGGAAGACACTCAGGGCCCAATTCACAAAGGTAAATTTAGACCTGAAGTCTAAGTTTAGACTTAAAGACTAACTTTAGACCTAAACTCTAACTTTAGACCTGAAGTCTAACTTTAGACCTGAAGATGTTACTGGTAACCTTGAACATATTATGTTATGTTATGGTATTAGGTTTCTGTAGTGCGCAGGGACCCAACTTGAACTTCCTGGTGCTAACAGTGTAAATAAATAATAGTGTGTCTAAAAAAGGCTTACCGATATATCTAAAATGATGGGTTTTTAATTGTATCTTACAATAGATTGTTATTAGACCTGAGGTGTCTGTAAGGGAGTTCCATAACTTGGCAATGAGTAAGACAAATACTCTACCTCCTCCCCTAGCTCTCTTTATTCTTGGAACTGTTAAGAGGGAAAGATAGTTTGATCTTAGTGTTCTTGTAGCTGTACATGGAGTGAGAAGATGCTGTAGTGCCCACGAACTGGATGACCACATGACCACTGATTCCTAAGGAATTCATGGCAACAGGTCGAACCCTTTTGTTTGTCACGTTTGCATGCCCAATGTGCTTGAAAGAAAAGAAATGATAATGCATTTTCAAATGTTTATTGAGAAGCTCTAATCCTTGAAAATAAAACATATGTAAATAAGGCACATTCTTTTATTAGGGGGAAATATGTGGAAACCACAAATAGAAAAAGATGCTAAGTAAAAAAGGAGAGCTAAAATGTAGGCTAAATGTAGGCTCTACAACAGATTCAAACATCAAGTGGAGAACGTAGTGGGATCTACAACAAAGTTAGTCCCACCTGCTGTGCACCCTTAGCAAATCAGCTTGGCAGGTTGGTCCCAGTCTTCTGGTTGTTTTCCCACCAAAAGACCTAAAAAAATCTCAGGTTTTAGGTTTTGGGTAAGAGGAGTACAATCTAACACCACCCAAAGGTACCAGGACCTTGGGAACAGCACTTGGGGTTCAGAGCTCCATCCAACAGAAGCCAACAGCAAGGTCAAGGTTATATCCAGTTACAATTGGTCAAATGCGCTCCTTCTGGAAAGTGGTATTTGCAGCTTCTGTGTCCATGCAGCTTAACAAGAAGTCAGCCAACGGAACGTTGGTGAACACTTCTTAGTCCTGGGTACAAGTGGGAGGCTCATTCCTTCTTCTGTCTTCCACAGGTCCGGATGTGTTTTGAAGAGGGTACTGAGGGTGCCACCTTTCTACCCAGTGCCATACTGGGGATGGGGGAAACTCCTGGCCATTCACTAACCAATGGGGTACAAGTTCCCAGGAGTGACCCTACCTACTTTTTCAGCAATTCCTGTGTGTTTTAATGTGGACAATCCCACAATGCCCCTCTCTACCTTAAACCAGCATGATAGAACCTTAATTTCCCTATTCAGAGCTCCGTGTTCCCACCCAGAGCTGTAGCTAGGATAATGGGAAAACTCTCCCTTGTGGTCACTCAAAACGAGTTCTCGGGCAGCCTTCTCCCATTGGGACTGGTTTCTGACTGTCTAAGGACAATAGAGGGGGCAGGCCCAGGTGTAAGCTGCAACAGGGTAGGCATCCTTTGAAGTTAATTAAGTTCCTTGGCATAGCCCAGATGGCCATGCTGCCTGGTGTAAAAACATCTGCCCACACACTAGTCTTTTGTCCACTGTCTGAGAGCAATACACATTTCACCAAAAGGGGTCATTCAACCCACGTGATACTGAACACGGGCAGAGAGGCATATTTGGGTCAGGCAGGAAAATTACATCTCTCTAAAAGCATAATATTCAAAATAGTAATCTAAACTCTGACTTGACCACTAAGGTGCCGATTATGATGTTGGACGGCTCCTAAATGCATTCAGTTCGTCAGAATCCGAATTGGAAACCTTGTTTCCGACCGACTGATTATGATGGTCGTAAACCATTCAGACTGTCTGATTCGGTTCTGAGTCACATCTGAATGGCATTTGGAGAAACTGAGTCGATCGGAGTCGACTTATACGTCTCTATGGGCCGCGTGTCCGACATAGCGGTTTCTATGTCAGATTCGGACAGTCTTTTCGACTCGGTCTTTCCAATTAGGATCGGCTGTCAGAATCCGACTTTGGGGGCCCGTAACAGCCCCCCTTCACCCAGAGGCCTCCGAATGGGCCCCGTGGGGGTCCCCTCTTTCCAGCCATGCACAGTGTGGCCAGCACCATGGGGTGCATGCCAAGGTGTTCAAGGTTTTCCGCAACCACCCGTTTTTTCAATGGGAGCCTGTGTTGTCGGTCAGAACACAGGTTCCCATTCGAGTCAATGGGAGTCCGATACTACGGTGTTCAGCACCATCGTAATCGGTCAGTCGGACTCCATGAACCCAAGTCGGTCGGAAAGCATTCCAGAACCAATTCGGTCAGAATGTTTTCCGACCGACATCTTGATCGGCCCCAAAGTTGGATATTAAATTACAATTAAAATTTGGCCTTGAACCATTTTTCTACCTTTTCCGAAACTAACATTAGGCATTATAAGGGGTTATAATGTCATCCACTTTTTGCATATGGGAGATCCAGTCTTACAACAGTGAAACATTTATTTTGGAGATTTTTCATTGCCAGGACATGCAAAACATAATCACACATGCTCTACATTTTAAATACCATGCACCCTATCCTATGGGACGTAGGGCCTACTTTAGAGGTGATGCATGAGTATTAACAAGGAAGGTTTAGGCCTGGGAAAAGGTTTACTTTGCAAGATCGAATTGACAGTTTTTAAAGCTGTCTACCCAGACTGCAGGAGCAGGCCTAGAGTTTTTCATGGTCACTTTTGTGGTGGCACAAGATGTGATGCAGTCCACTGGTGACACTTGGCTTGTTGGCCCTAGATACACTTTGTGCCATATACTAGGGGCTTACAGATATGGTAATTATAATTATTAGGGTAGAGGAAATTTGACATTTTGATTAGGAGCCAGAACACATACACCGGGCACTTTACAGCAGAGTCCAAAGACCAGAAGAAAATCTAACAAGAAATTGAGATGACCACTCAAAAAGAGGCGTTTTCTGACAACCTGCACATTAACACTGAAGAAACATATCAAAGATTTTGAAAAACAAAATATCGAACAGTGGAAATTTAATGGAATCCTCAATAATGTACTCCAATCCTCGCATATGTACGGTCCGTACATACGCGAGGATGGGGGTACGCCTGGGGTACGGTGCAGACATACGTGGGTGGGGGGATACGCCTGGTGTACGGCGCGGACATACGCGGGTGGGGGCTATGCCTAGGGTACAGTGCGGACATACGCGGGTGGGGGTATGGTCCATACATACGGGGGGTGGGGAGTACAGTCCGTACATACGGGGGTGGGAGGTACGGTCCGTACATAGAGGGGGTGGGGGAACGGTCCGTACATACGGGGGGTGGGGGGTACTGTCCGTACATATGCAATGTTGGGGTTTGCACCGTACATGATGACACGTACGATGTGGGTGATGGCGTGTACGTCGCGTAGCGGGCCCCCTTTTCGTCGTGCATCGCAGTGTACTTAGCTTTTCCGGCACTTTTTGGCTCCCGTAAAAATATAGCCGTGCGGAGTGCTGTAGGTACGAATCGTACTTGCTGGTCCGTAAAACGCTGCCTGACTCCGTGCGGACGTCGCGTATGCGCTGTCCAGGATCAGAATTGTATGTATTTTTTAGCCGTACGGTGTTTTTTACGATTCGTAAGGAAATGGTATTTCTGTACGAATCGTACTTGCTGGTTTGTAAGGGGGAATTCCCGGGTACGAGTCGTACGGAGAAAACCCTCCGTACGACCATTCGTACCCAGGTTTTACAGAATCAGAATCGGCACCTAAATGTAAAAACAGTCAACAAATAGAAATGCTTTTCCAATTACCAAACAATATACAAAGGCTATGAAAATGCACAATACAATGCTCCAAAAAAAAAGAAATGTGCAGGATAATGTGACTTTGCAGGGTTGCAAACCAACAAAAGAAGACTGCAAGCAACCGCTAAATACCACAAAGTAATTTTGACAATAAATGAAAGGTAGCAAAATTAACAGCTAATTGGCTCTCCCGATCGTCGTCTTCCTCGCGTCTTCGGCGTCCTCCTCAAGCAGTATAATGAACTTGCTGCTCTTCTCCTCGTTTTCAGGACTTGTTTGTTCTCCGACAACCCCACTCTGCTCTTCGTCCACCTCGCTTCCAGCTATAACGTCCCGTTCCTCCGTCCCACTGAAGACCATTGGTGCACGTGATGCAGTCACCTGGTATGGGCCGGTTTCCAGGAAATAGGGTGACTTAAAGGGGCCGCTATCGTCCTCATCCAAATGAGACTAAAAATAAAGCACAGGGGAAACATAAGTGGGAAACAGGTCATCACAGTCCTCTTCTGTGTCCTGGGACGGCACAACATGACACACGGGCTGTCTACAGAGTGTAATGTAACCTCAGACCCTTAAAGGGGGCGTACCTAATACTATAAGATGGGGATGTTAAAAGATACCCTACCACAAAAGTACAGATTCAACATTACTCCAATCCTCTAATACCTCTATGTATAGGCTTGATTCCAAAACTACCAGTAGCCTTAATAGTCAGGAATTATCCCCATCTGGAGAATCTGCTTCAGGAGACTTGGAAAGATGGTACGAGCTGGTGATCATCTGCAACTTTTTTGCAGAATAAACACCCTGAATGGCCCCTCTCAAAACCAGAAAAAGCAAAAATAAGGAGAGAAGGTGAAAAAATGCCTCAACCAGTGTATCCCTCATTTGTTGATGGTTATATATGGGACACAGATAGAAACTTCAGGTCTGCCCAATGGGAGGATCCCACCTTCAAGAAGCCTGGAACAACACAACCAAACGAGTGGACACTATGAAACTAGGTCCCCAATTTTAGCTGAATGAAAGGTTGCTATATCGTAAGGGAGGGAAAACTGATCCTCACCAGCTGTTGGTGCCATCTCCTTTCCAGGTAGAAGGTGCTATTTTAGCCCACATTCACCTGCTGCGAGGCAACATTAGTACCAAAAATATGGAAAATTCCATATTTGAGAGATTTTATTGGTGGGGAATCTGCCGGAAGGTAAAAAGATATTGTAAGGAATGTCCTATTTGTTAGAACAACAGTAGATATTGGCCTGTTAAAATCCCCTTAATGCCTTTACCTATATTCAAGGAACCTTTCACCCGGATGGGAATGGATATCATAGGGCTCCTTCTTCCGTTCCATAGTGGGTATCGAAATGTAGTATTCCTTGTCGATTATGCCACGAGATTACCTCAGGCTGAGGCGTTACAACATCCTAATACAACCAACGCAGCCAAAGCAATGATTAATATAGTTACCACAGTAGGATTTCCCAAAGAAATTCTGATGAACCAAGGGACTCCCTTTGTTTCCAAGCTTATGAGACAGGTATGTCGGCAGTTAGGGATAAAGTAAATCCAGACTGCAGCCTATCACCCGCAAACTGATGACGTGGTAGAAAGATATAACGCCACCCTAAAAACTAGCCTCAAAAAGCTACTTGACCTGGAGATACAAAAAAGGGAAGATATGCTAATCCTTGCTTTATTTGTTATCCGATGCAAGGTATAAAGCAGCACAGGACATTCCCCCTTGGAACAAATGTACGGAAGACAACCCCGTTCCCTCTTAGCTATGGCGCTGGAATGGTGGGAACAGTAGAAGGATGTAGCCAAACCTCTGCTAGAGTATGTGACAAATCTCAAGATCCATCTAGGACAGATCAGGGAGATAGTCAAAAATAATCTGGAATAGGCACAGATGACACAGAAAGTTAAAAAAGTGAAAGAGAGGTACGTCCAAACAGGAGACAATGCACTTCTGATGATAGCATCATCAGACCACAAACTCCTGGTTCAGTGGCAAGGTCCCTATCAAGTACTAGAGAAGGTCACACCAATTATCATATTGAGTTGGACTCAAACAGAAAGACAAATCAGATATGAAACATCAATCTCCTCAAGAAATGGGAGGGCCTGGTGCCTGTACTAGTGGTAACCCCTAGAGAGGAAACTAATCTGAATTTGCAATGTATTGATTGTGATCTCCATGGCCCCCTAAAACAGGAATTGATCTGACACTTCCACTCCTGTCAGGAGGTATTCTCTCTTCTACCAGGTAGAACCAATTTAATAGAACATCCCATCATACCATACCAGTACGACTATGACCTAAGACTAAGAAAAGCTGGCATCAACTGGAAAGGAAATGGAGAAATAAATATGCCCTGGAGGAAAAACTGAAATACAAACAACAGATACAAGAATATAAGAACCTGATTATCGCAGAGAAAACCAGCGTTTTTACTGAGAAAATTAGATCTGCAGCGAATTTCGGTCCAAGTGCTGTTTCAGATAGTATCTAGTCTATCATTTCTGTCTTTCCTGCCTACACAGACTCCCTCACAACTGTTCTGTGATAACTTAGCTAAGTTTTTTAAAAACAAAGTACAGGCGGTTTATAATGACCTTGCTCTAAACAAGGACAACTATAACATAATAAAAGTTACCACTCAATTTAACCAGGGACATTATGTTTTTGATGAGTTTCCCGCGTCTCTCCTCACTGTATGATTGCGCTCCTCCAACAAACCAAATCAGGAGTCCCCTCTGACCCATGCCCCTCTAAGTTCCTGCACAAAATAATCAACTTCATTGCTCTCCCACTCTCTTCGATTTTTAACAGCATCCTAACATCTAGGTTTTTCCCTACAGAATGGAAAAAGGCCTCCTTTCTACCTCTCCTTAAGAAACAAACCCTTTGTCTCACACAGTTCCTGGACCAACATGACATCCCAGACAAATCACAATGTGGCTTTAGGAAAGCCCACAGTTTGGAGACGGCCTTAGTTGCAGTAGCAGATGAGGTCAGGGTAATTCTCGACCGGGATGACAGTGCTGCAGTGATCCTTTTGGATCTATCCACAGCTTTTGACACAGTAAGCCATGCAATTCTGAAAAGGCGCTTGCTGGACATAGGTGTCAAAGGCATGGCCTTGAAGCTCTTATGTGACTTTCTTGACAGAAGAGAGCAAATTGTTAGTACAGGAGATTTTAGGTCAAAATCTTTCTCTTTACCGTGTTGAGTTCCACAGGGCTCTTCGATTAGCCCCACATTATTTAATATTCATGTGGCCCCTCTTATGATAAGATCATTTGATGTCTCTACAATATCTTATGCGGATGATACTCAAATTATCGTTCTGATTGGCAAAAACTCATAAGAGGTAGCTGTACATTTCAACAAATGCATGAGTGCCGTCTTCCAATGGATGGGCAACCATTGCTTAAAATTAAATGCAGAAAAGACAGAAGTCCTGATTTTTGGGCAGGTACCCCTAAGAAAACGAGGCAGAGAAAAAACAGCCTTTTAGGCTTCATGGGGCTCCAGTGACTTTCCAGCGCAGTATGATCACTATATTCCAATCCCATGAAAAATACACAGCAGCATATATAGATGATATCATCATCTATAGCTCCGCATGGACACAACATTTGCAATGCATACAAGTAGTCATACAAACCTTATGCAAATATGGACTAAAAATCAATCCAGCAAAGAGCCATTTAGCCGCATGAAAAGTGAAATACTTGGGATTCCTCTTGGGAGAAGGGTACATCAAACCCCAAGTTGAGCAAGTGTAGGCTATTTCTTGAGTTCCTGTTCCTACAACAAGGAAAGGGCTCAGAGCTTTTTAGGGCTCCTTAGTTTTTACCGATGTTTTATACCTTGGTTTTCTCAGATAGCGGCCTCCCTGACCACTCTGTTGCAGCAATATGCCTAAAACTGGACTTGTTCTAAAAAAAAACACCACAGAGATCCTAGAAGCCTTTCATCTCTTAAACCAGACCCTGACCTCTGAGCCGGTTCTAATCAGCCCTGATTACCCAAAGCCCTTCATTGTCCAGATTGATGCCTCAAATGTGGGGCTTCGGCCATCCTATCACAGACGGACAGTGAGGGGGCAGAACGACCCATTGTATTCATCAGCAGGAAGATATTTCCTCAAGAAATACATTATGCCGTTGTTGAAAAAGAGGTCCTAGACATTAAATGGGTCATCAACTCACTCTGTTACTATCTGGAAGGTTTGGAATTTACCATCTTTACTGATCATGTTCCCTTAGAGTGGATGGTCCGTAAAAAGACTAACAATGAATGCATACTAAGGTGGTTTTGGGCTTTGCAACCTTTTTGGACATTACACAGAAAAGGTATAAAAGAAGCAAATGCAGATTATCTGTCCAGGTATCCCCAAGACATGATTCTTACCAGTAAGAATCTAAGGGATGTGAGGAAGCCCAAGAACGGCTCCGGTACTCACCTATTGTACATTCCCGTGACCGCCATTCCAGAAGCTGATACACCTGTGAAGGAGAGAACGCGAAAGGGTTAAGACAAACCTGGAAAAAACAAACCACCAATAAAATTACAGAGTCCTGTTTCTTTACACAGGAAGGCGGAACATCAATGAAAGATTCCTGATGCTGATGAGATGAAAAAAGGACCCCATCAGCAGAGAGAAGGAACACACACCAGGAAACGAGAGAACAGAAGAGGAGAGAAGCCTGTTGCATTTGGAGGATCATGTTGAGACCCAGGATGCCAGAGAGGATGCCACGGATCAGGAGGATGCCCCAGACTAGGAAGGTGGCGCTGAGGTCTGGAGCGAGGACTGGTGGTTACCCTTGAAGGGGTAAACAGACATAATATCGACAGGACAGAATATCGAGTTTTTAATATAGAATGGACAGAATATCGAATTGCCAAAATATAGTGGTGAAGAATATCGAAAATCAGGTAAGAAATATCGATTTAAATAATATAGAAGTAAGTAATATCGACAGTCATAATATAGTTGTTAAAAATATTGATTTTTTTATAGTGTTTTAACCCCTTCAGTGCCACGCCCTTTCCCCGCCCTGTGCCGGGCATTACATTAGCGGGCGGGGTTCATGACGAGATAGTCATGGGCACAGCGCAACCGTGCTCCATGACGAGACTATCTCGTCATGGGCACTGAAGAGGTTAAGTGTTAGTATATGTGTTAAAAGTATGTATTAATTTTGGAATGTATGTTTGAATATTTTTAAAGTAATGAATTTTATGTTATTTAATTTGTGTGTAATTTACTTCTGTAGCGGGTTGTGGGTTTATAGGGGATTAGGGTGGGAAGTAATTTAATTATAGTACATTAAATAATAATTTTTAGGAATTATTAATTATTTTTAATTTAATTTTGCGTTTTACTTCTGTAGCGGGTTGTGGGTTTATAGGGGAATAGGGTGGGAAGTAATGTAATTGTTATTAGATAATTATAATTGGCATTGAAAATTAATTGGTTGTTGATTAATTATGAATTGGTAAATAATTTGTATTAATTGGTAATTAATTTGTATTAATTGTTTAATTGATAATCATGTGAATTATATTAATTTATTATTTGTAGCGGGTTGTGGGTTTATAGGAGAATATGGTGGGAAGTAATTTAATTGTAAATAATTAATTATTGAAATAATTTTTGTATGTTGATAATTAATTTATTATTAATTACTTATTAATTGGTATTAATTGTATTTATACATTGTTGGTATTGAAAATTAATTGGTTGTTAATTAATTACTAATAGGTAATTAATTAAAAAAAATATATTGGTATTTATAATTAACTAGTTATTAAATATTGTGTGATTGGTAATTAATTCTAAAACTTTTTTGGGGGTATTAATAATTAATTTATTTTTAATAAAATATTAAATTATTATTTTCCCTACTATTGCACTCACTGGAGTGGGAATGGTAATTTTTACCCCTACGCTATCCAACGCTTTCCCTACTATTGCACTCACTGGAGTGGGAATAATAATTTTTACCCCTACGCTATCCAACGCTTTCCCTACTATTGCACTCACTGGAGTGGGAATAATAATTTTTACCCCTACGCTATCCAACGCTTTCCCTACTGTTGCACTCTTTGGAGTGGGAATAGTAATTTTTACCCCTATGCTATCCAACGCTTTCCCTACTATTGCACTCACTGGAGCAGGAATAGTAATTTTTACCCCTACGTTATCCTACGCGTTCCCTACTGTTGCACTCTTTGGAGTGGGAATAGTAATTTCTACCCCTACGCTATCCAACGCTTTCCCTACTGTTGCACTCACTGGAGTGGGAATAGTAAATTTAACCCTCCCGCTATCCATCGCTTTCCCTACTGTTGCACTCTTTGGAGTGGGAATAGTAATTTTTACCCCTATGCTATCCAACGCTTTCCCTACTATTGCACTCACTGGAGCAGGAATAGTAATTTTTACCCCTACGTTATCCAACGCGTTCCCTACTGTTGCACTCTTTGGAGTGGGAATAGTAATTTTTACCCCTACGCTATCCAACGCTTTCCCTACTGTTGCACTCACTGGAGTGGGAATAGTAAATTTAACCCTCCCGCTATCCATCGCTTTCCCTACTGTTGCACTCTCCCGAGTGGGAATAGTAATTTTTACCCCTACGCTATCCAATGCTTTCTCTATTATTGCACTCTCTGGAGTGGGAATAGTAATTTTTACCCTCCCGCTATCTAACGCTTTCCCTACTGTTGCACTCTCTGGAGTGGGAATAGTAATTTTTACCCTCCCGCTATCCAACGCTTTCCCTACTATTGCACTTACTGGAGTGGTAATAGTAAATTTTACCCGCCCGCTATCCTACGCAAAAAATATTGAATATTTTTAATTAATATTACGTTAATATATATGTATTAATTTTTTTTTGTTTACTTACATTAATTATTTATTAATGTTAAAGTTATTTAAGTATTTTTAAGTATGTTTCAGTTAAATATATGTATTATTTCATTAATGTTACATTACTTTTAAGACATAAAAAAAAATCGATATTTTGACTAACTATATTTTTTACAACGATATTTTGGATTCTATATTTTTGTACTTACCTGTTTGGAGATAGGCATTCGATATTTTGGCATTCTATATTTTTTCATCCATATTTTGGTAGGTCGATATTCTCCTTCTCGATATTTTGTCAGTGATCCCCTTGGAGGACCCTGGCAGTCTGCTGCAACTTCAGAGAGTTGTAGCGTAGCAGGTGAGTCCTGATAATGGAGGTTGGGTATTTTAGAGTGGGCAGAGGCAGGAGATTACTCAGGGAAGGATGGACACTTGTTTGGAGATTGGGACTGTGTAAGTGTGTGATTGTGGTTCACTGTTTCAATGGAGGGACTCTTTGTTCCGTTCTTCTCTCTTTCCCCCGACAGAAAGAGAGGGCTGTCGGCACCACACAATAGTACTCACTCCAAAAGAAGGAGCAGTACAGCCCTTACAAAGGTATGTTAGATTTCTTTTCTGTTATAGGGGACAGGCCTTAAAAAAAACTACCTTCCATATTACGGTGTTGGTTAATTTCTGTCCTGGTTTTCTTTTCCTGACCCCCCTCTGTTTTCAAAGCAAAATCACAACTGAGGAGTTAAGTGGCCTACTGTCAGGGGAAGTCATCCCTGCATATGTAGGACTACACATAATAAAATTAAAACAGATTTTCAGTGTCGAGACCCAGGATGCTGGAGACGATGCCATGGATCAGGAGGACACTTTGGACTAGGAGGATGACACAGAGGTCTGGAGCTCAGACTGGTGGTTCCCCCCGGAGGATGCTGGAAGCCCGCTGCACCTCCATAGAGGTGTGGCATAGCGGGTGAGTCCAGATAACAGGGGCCAGGTATTTTAGAGTGGCTGGAGGGAGGAGATTACTCAGGGAGAGGCGGCACTTATTTGGGGATTGGGGCTGTGTTTGTGTGTGGTTTGCTTCACCACTCCAACAGAGAGACTCTTTGTTCTGCTCCTCTCACTTTTCCTACCCAACACAAAGAGAGGGCTGTTGGCACCGCAAATAGTACTTGCTTCAAAAGAAGGAGTGGTAGGGCCCTTACAAAGGTATACTAGATTTCTTTTGTGCTATAGGGGAGAAGCCTAGAAAAACACCGCCCATGTTGGTTCTTTTCTGTCCTGGTTTTCTTTTACCGACCGCCATCTGTTTTAAAAGGTAAACCTCTAACGAAGAGTTATGTGGCCTACTGTCAGGGGAAGTCATCCCTGCATATGTAGGACTACATATTATAAAATGAAAGCAGATTTTCAGCACTTTTATTTTTTATACATTTGTGCACCTGTGGGACAAAGTAAAAATACCTACATCATCATACTTACCGCTGATATTCTCTTTTTCAGTACCACCTTGTTGAAGTTCCCTAGAAAAGGAAGAAAAGAGAAGAAGACTTGTGATCACACTATTATCCCATTAATATGTGTGTAAAGCAGGAGAATCATCCTCATCATTGTTTACTTTGACAGCTGAAACATAAATAAATCATCAATGAGAAAAAACAGCTGCCTCCTTTTCTATACATTTGCCCATCCTTCTTACAATTTTACTTGTAAGTCCCTTGTACAGTGGTATACCATATACCCATATAACCAGTGTCTGTAAATTAAATCCTACTAGTGGGCCTGCAGCACTGCTTGCGCCACCCACTGAAGTAGACTTTCACATCTGCCTCTGGCCTGCCACTGCAGGGCCTGCATGAGCAGTTTACTGCCACATTGCCGTAGCATTTAAAGTTACTTGCCAAGCCTGTAACTCCCCTTTAACTACATATAGGTCACCTCTAAGGTAGGCCCTCGGTAGCCCTATTGGCAGGGTGCTGAGTAGGTAGAAGGTAGGACATGTCCCTTTATTGTGTGCCATGTCCTGGTAGTGACAAATACCCTATTTTGCTTTTCACTACAGTGAGTGCTGCTCCTCTCATAAGGTAGCATTGGGAATTCCCTGAGATGATTTTTAGTGGTAATTTCTCATCTGAAAGGTGTAGCTTTGCCAAGTTTGGTATGTAGGAATAGTGGTGATAAACCCTGCTTATTGGTGTAGGTGGATTTTTCATTACTATCATAGTAATGCCACTTTTAGAAAGTGGGCATTTTTATATACTTATGACTCTTGTGCTTTGCAGCCTGACTCTAATCCACGTCTAGGTTAGAGTGACAGCTGAGCTTTGTGGATACTTTCTAGACAGCCATCACATATGGAGTGTTTGGTGTGGCATGGTTGCATCTGCATTCATCTGTATACTGAATGGTCTTCCTGTGATGGGAGAGAGGGAGGTGAGGCACACTTACTTTTGTATAGGCTGGGCCCTGCTCATGTCTGGAGCCAGGGCTGGGATTAAATGGGGTGTTGTGTACTTCTAAAATTCTTTTGAAGTTGCCTCCATATCAAAGATATTTTGAGTATAAGTACAGGGGCTCTAACCCCACATATTTAGGCACTGCATAGGATGTGTAAGCAGATGTTTCTGGCTTCTCAAACGCCACAATGCCAGAAGGACCTGTTATGCTGCCAGGAAGAACTGCCATTGGACTGCCTTGTGGTGAACTGTGGCCTGCTGGGCTGCAAGAAGGAGTGCCACTTTGCTTTAAGGCTCCTGATGTGCTGGACTGTTGCTTGGCCCCTGCTCTCTTGTTCCCAGTTGTTCTCCAGGGACTGTGATGTGTGCCCCCTCCCTGTTTTGCCATAAGGTCTACTCACACCGTGTATTTGGGTGAACAGCGTGTTTTCAAATCTTCATGCTTTGGGGAGGGGCGCATGCTGAGACCTACCACAGGCTCCCCCGAGAGCAGGACAGAGTCCTTTCAGCCTTCCAATAACAGAGTTTTAAGCCTTAGTGCATGTAGATCATTTCTCACAGGAGTCCAGCGCATGTGAGCACCTTCAACAAGCAGCGCAGGTCAATCGCTCTGCCCTGCAAGAATCGCTCTGTACCCTGGGGGTGGGACCGGCATATCCCTTGTACTGATCACGCCACCGCACAGGCAGTGCAGGCCCACATAGTTGCCTCTTTTTAGGGTGCATTACCTAGGTACTCGGGAATTATGGGGACTGTGCTAGTCCTGCCTCGGTGCAGGAAGAGTCTCCTGCCTCTTTCTGCCATCGTAATGAGAGAGAGGCCCAACTGGGGACAGGAGCGCCCACTCAGAGTTTCCGGCGGTCGTGCCCTCGGAACCTCAGAGACTGCTCTGACCAGCAAAGGCAGGCCATCTTGGTCTGCCAGTCTTCTAACTGAACCCTGCATCATGGGCTTCACAAGCGGCCACACACGACTATGGGAGCTGCATTCATCTGTTTTTAACACATGGGTGAACCAAAGGAGGCCTCCCCACTGAATCTGCAGTGTGGGTGCCCCCCTTCAGGTAAAATGTTCTTGGGAGAGCACCGGTTATGGATTGCTGGACCGATCCCTGCTGTGGGGGGTCTGATCGCCCCTCGGTGCTGAATTTCTTTATCAACTTGCTGCAAGGAGGAACACTTGCGGTATTACCGTATAACAAGTAGTAGGTGCCCAGCAGCGCAGGGCCCTATGTTTTATGCCTAAATTACCGCACCTCCTATAGTAGATGCGCAGGTGTTCCTATGACCTAAATTTTACTTGTGCATTTATACCAAAGGGGCCAACCGTAAACACTGAATAATATATAATGGAAGCACAGTGCGCTGTGTCTAGATGATTCCTGCACTTGTAGGTGACTTACCCTATATGTTTATTGTGGTATTCAGTGGTCTAGGTACGCATGGTGATCTCTGGGGATTTATGTATTTTCCTACCCTTAACCTAAATGCTGCAGTTCATGCCCTGATATTATGGCATATGTCGTTTTTGCCTTGCCTTGACAGGATAACAAGTATTATTTCAGGATTTGCATTTGTTTGCACAGTGATGGTGTTTTCATGATGTGTGCAACACATAAGTCTTTGTTTTATTGTACTAACTGTGATGTTATGACAATTACCACGTTGGCAGAGTAATTATTGGTTCATGTTGTTTTGGTCTATGTTTAAATGCATTACAGAAACTTATTGTTATATAATACTGTGTGGAGTCACTTTTGGCGGTGTATTTATTGCATCACTGATGTGAGTGTGTTGCTCAAATGCTTTACACATTGCCTCTGGGATAAGCCAGACTTCTCTTGCCAAGCTACCAAGGGGGTAAGTAGGGGTTATCTAGGGGTAACTCCCTTACCGTGACTAGAGTGATGGATTCTGCCTGACTTAAGTGCCTACCCTAGCCAACCAGAATCCCCATTTCTAACATGGTTTGTTAAACATCCAGTGCTATTTTTATGTGTATGGTATCATTTTCAGTACATCACTTATGCATGCCAGTTACATGTCTGCCCACCTACAGAGTTCATTATGTCCAGGAAAATAATGTAGTAATCAGGTGGTCAGTATGTAATTGCAAATATGAATTAGTTATATTACCTGACTGTGCATTGGGACAGCTCATATTTGATTAACCAATATTATTTCCCAGTTGTTTTTGTACATTTAGCTTTCAGGTAAGTTAAAATTTGACCTTGTCCCATCTTGTTTCCTAATTTGTCTGTTCATGTTTATGATTTTATTTCCCTTAGTGCTAGTTGTTTGAAGTAGCTTTTTTGATCTTCAAGCTACCTGATATGTTGAGCTCTCTTAGAATTGCTTATTCAACTACAATAGAAAAATGTATGATGTATAAAAGGCCTTAGTTAGTCCACTTTGTAAGAACATCTTTACTTTGTTTTATTTTGGAGTCTTACTACTTATTCTTATGTTTGTTATAGTGAAATTGCTGGGAAGCAAATTGTTAAATTATGACCAGTGTTTTGATCTGACCACTGGACGAGCTCCCTCAAAGGAAAAACAATTGAATTCCTATGAGGTAAGCATGTTTCTGTGATGAATCATTCACTCACATTTGGTAACTATGCACAATCAGTGAGAACCCTAAGCAATTTGTATCAGATACAAATCAATAGGGACACCCAGGGCCTGATTCACAAAGGTATACTTACATGTTTGTTTAAGTTTACACTTTTTCATCATTCACAAAATTGCAAATTATTAGTAAGTTCATGACTGCAGAGACTCTGCAGTTTGGGCAGAGAACTCCACTCATAAAAAGATAGATCATGCCTATCTTTCTATGCGTGAACTTCTCCTCCCTGACTGTGCCGTCTCCACAGTCGTGAATTTGGGTAACTATATATATATTACCTACTGGCGGTCGCCAGTAGGTAGTTATAGTTAGGACCTATTATCCATAGGAAATCCGTGACATTCTATTTGGAATAACTTTGGCGCCAGTTGACGAAATTCCACGAAATGTTCAAAACTGGTGGGGCGCTCCGTTCCGCTCCTACCCTGTAAGTCTCGGGGTAATTCGTCAAGCGGGGGCCGAGAAAAAAGGGGGGTCCCAAAACATGTTTTCCCCACTCAATTTTCCATAGGAACCGTTAATCGCAGCTGCAGCCCGAACTGCTGAACGGAATTACACCAAATTTGGTGGAAAGGTAGACCTTGGTTCAGAGTCGTGCCTTTTGGCGTATATCCATTCAGTAGTTCCTGAGAAAATCAAAATCAAAATCATAGATATATCTATGGCCTCAGAGGATCTGCACACCCAATGCGCACCCAGCGCGCACCCTCCCGATCACGAGCTGCAATCAATCAAGCAATCACTGCATTTGTAAAGCGCGCTACATACCCGAGAGGGTCTCAAGGCGCTGGGGAAGGGGGGGGTGCTACTGGCCATAGAGCCAGGTCTTGAGGAGTCTTCTGAAGGCCAGCAGGTCCTGGGTCTGTTGTAGGATGGTGGCGAGAGTGTTCCAGGTCTTGGCGGCGAGGTAGGAGAAGGATCTGCCACCGGCGGTGGTTTTTTGGATGCGGGGGACTGTGGCGAGGGCGAGGTTGGCTGAGCGGAGGCTTCGGGTGGGGGTGTGGAAGCTGAGTCGGTTGTTGAGGTAGATGGGTCCGGTGTTGTGCAGTGCTTTGTGTGCATGGATCAGGAGCTTGAAGGTGATCCTTTTGTTGATGGGGAGCCAGTGCAGGCCTATCAGGTGGAGTGTGATGTGGCTGCAGCGGGGGACGTCGAGGATGAGTCGGGCCGAGGCGTTCTGGATGCGTTGGAGTCGTCTCAGGAGCTTGTTTGTAGTTCCTGAGTAGAAGGCGTTCCCGTAGTCGAGTCTGTTGGTGATGAGGGCCTGGGTAACGTTTTTTCTCGTGTTGAGGGGGAACCATTTGAAGATCCTGTGGAGCATACGGAGGGTGTTGAAGCAGGATGCGGAGACGGCGTTGACTTGCCTGGTCATGGAGAGAGTGGAGTCGAGGATGACCCCCAGGTTGCGTGCGTGGTCCGTGGGTTCCGGGGCTGTGCCTAGTGACGTGGGCCACCAAGAGTCGTCCCAGGATGATGGGGTGGGTCCGAGAATGAGGATCCCCGTCTTGTCTGAGTTCAGCTTCAGTCTGCTGTCCTTCATCCAGTCGGCTACAGCCTTCATTCCTCTGTGGAGGTTAGCTTTGGCGGTGTGGAGATCTTCGGTGAGGGATATGATCAGCTGGGTGTCGTCGGCGTAGGAGATGATGTTGAGGTTGTGTTGTCGTGCGACGTGGGCGAGGGGGGCCATGTAGATATTGAACAGCGTCGGGCTGAGGGAGGATCCCTGTGGGACGCCGCACATGATCTCGGTGGTTTTGGAGCGGAAGGGTGGGAGGCGGATGCTCTGGGTTCTGCCGGAGAGGAAGGATGTGGTCCAGGCCAGGGCCTTCTCTTGGATACCGGCGTCATGGAGGAGTGCTGATAGGGTGTGGTGGTAGACCGTGTCAAAGGCTGCTGATAGGTCCAGGAGGATGAGGGCGGCTGTTTCTCCTTTGTCCATCAGGGACTGGATGTCGTCAGTGGCGGCGATGAGGGCGGTCTCATTGCTGTGGTTGCTGCGAAACCGGATTGAGAAGGGTTCAGGATGTTGTTAACTTCGAGGTTGCGGGTCAGCTGTTTGTTGACAATCTTCTCGGTCACTTTGCCGGGAAAGGGAGCAGGGAGATGGGCCGGAAGTTCTTGAGGTCCTTGGGGTCCGCCTTGGGATTCTTCAGAAGGGCGTTGATCTCTGCGTGCTTCCAGCTTTCTGGTAAGGTTGCTGTCTCGAAGGAACAGTTGATTGTTTTCCGGAGGTGGGGCGCGATGGTTGTGCTGGCTTTGTTGAAGACGTGGTGAGGGCAGGGGTCCGATGGGGATCCGGAGTGGATGGAGTTCATGGTTTTGATGGTGTCTTCGTCGCTGACGCTGGACCAGACAGTCAGGCGACTGGTGCGAGTGGTAGTTGCAGGGGTAGTGCACTTGGTGGTGGGTGCGGGGGGGTCTTAGTTGAAACTGTCGTGGATGTCGGTGATCTTGCGGTGGAAGACGGTGGCCAGGGAGTCGCACAGGTCTTGAGATGGCGGGATGTCGTTGGTGTTGGAGCTGGGGTTGGAGAGTTCTTTCACGATGCTGAAGAGCTCTTTGGTGTTATGTGCATTGTTGTCTAGGCGGTCCTTGAAGGCGGTCTTCTTGGCGGTCCTGATGAATTGGTGGTGTCTGCGGGTGGCACTCTTGAGGGTTGTGTGTTTGTCTGGTGTTCGGTCGTGGAGCCATTTCTTCTCCAGCTTCCAACAGGTGTGCTTGGAGAGCCGGAGGTCCTCGGTGAACCAGGCGGCTTTCTTGTTGGTGTGGTTGGTTGTAGAGGTCTTGAGAGGGGCGAGGGTGTTGGCGCAGTCGTTGATCCACTGTGTGAGGTTGGTCGCGGCGGTGTCTGGGTCGGTGGGGTCGGTGGGTGGTCTCAGGGCGAGGGCGGTAGTCAGTTGGTCCTCGGTGACCTTGCCCCAGCAGCGGCGTGGTAGCTGTTGGGTGTGGTGGTGTGTGGTGGGTTTTCTGAAGGTGAAGTGGACGCATCTGTGGTCAGTCCAGTGTGGTTCGGTGGTGTGGTTGAAGGAGACATGGGGACTTATGGAGAAGATGGGGTCGAGCGTGTGTCCAGCGGCATGGGTAGGTGTCGTAACGAGCTGTTTGAGTCCGAGGTTGGCGAGGTTGTCGATCAGGGCGATGGAGTTGGTGTTGTTGTTGTTCTCGAGGTGGAAGTTCAGGTCCCCGAGGAGGATGTAGTCCATGGAAGCGAGGGCGTGGGTGCTGATGAGGTCAGCGATGGTGTCACTGAACTGAGGGCGGGGTCCGGGAGGTCTGTAGATGAGAGTTCCTCTGAGGGTGGTGTTGGGGTCGGTGTGGATCTGGAAGTGCATGTGCTCGGCGGTGGTGAGGGTGTCATCGGTGTTCGTTGAGATTTTGATGGAGTCTTTGTGGATGATGGCGATTCCTCCTCCCTCTCCGTTGGTGCGGTCTCTGCGGGAGATCTTGTAGCCCTGTGGGATGGCTATGGCGATGTCTGGTGCTGAGGTGGCGTTCAGCCAGGTCTCCGTCAGGAAGGCGACATCACGCGGTGGAGGCTAGGAGGTCCCAGAGTTCGATGGCGTGCTTGCGAGCGGAGCGGGTGTTGAGGAGGATGGAGCGGAGGTGGTTGGGTTCTCTGGCTGGTGGTGTGGAGGGTTGGATGCTGGTGAATCTGCAGTTCCGGCAGGTGAAAGGCCCCTGGGTGCGTTTCGGGGTGGCCCGGTAGCAGGGGTGGTCTCGTCTGGTGTTGAGTGCGTGGAGGGTGCTTGCATCGAAGTGCAGTCTGGCGTTGCGGGGGTGCGGGGTCCAGGGGTTCTGGCGCTGGGTGTGGTCCAGGTCCAGGGGGAGCAGACGGGCTTGCCTTAGGCGCGCCAGCGGCGCGGCCGCTGCGCGCGGCCGCTGCGCGGCCACTTCGCGGCCTCCGTATGAGGGCAGAGGGAGGGAGGAGCAACTGGGAGGTGGGAGCGGAGCGGCCAATGGGAGTGAAGGGGGCAGGCCGGTGGGGGTTAGCGGCGGGGGGAAACACGGGGAACAAATGGCAGGAAAAGACGGCGGGAGAGGGACAACAGAGCACAGGGGTACAGAAAGCAAAACACAGGGGCACAGAATGAAAAAAACAAAGTGGCACAGAAAGCAAAGCGCAGGGGTACAGAATAAAAAGGGGAGCGAGCAGTCAGGCGGCAAAGGCGGCAACGGAGGTTCAACCCACAGGGGGCTGCGTGGCGGATGGGGGGAGCGACCTGCCTGGTGACAGAGTCAGAATTGGCTGTCAACACTCCATATCAGGAAGTGTTGTCAGCCATCTTGTGCCTTGGTAGAACCGAGGCACAAGAAACCTAATAAAAAAACGCGAAAACGCGAAAAGGGGGAAGGGTAGAAACACCCTGACCCCCTAGGCATGCTCAGGGGGTCCCACAAGGACCCCAAGGCACAATTTTTTAAAAAAAAAAATTGGCAAAATCCGCGCTGGGAGCGCGGATCCTGACGATCAAAAAAAAAAACAAAGTGTGGGCTCCCGCGCTTCAATGCTAATTAGACCCCGGGGGGGCAAAATCCTGGGGGCATGTTAGTAATAAAGTGTGGGGGGGCAATTATCCCCACACTGCCCCAGGGACTGCCACCCCTGGGGCAAAGTATGAATAATTGTGGGGGGGCACATGGCCCCCCCGCAGCCCCGGGAACCACCACCCCCCGGGGCTTAATAGTTTAATGTGGGGGGCCTCTAAGGCCCCCCTGAGCCCCTAAGGACCGCCACCCCCAGGGCTCGACTTTATTAACATTGCGGGGGGTGGCACACAGCCCTCCTGCAGCCCCGGGGACCGCCACCCCAGGGCTTTTTTAAAATAAATAAACACCCTGTGTGGGGGGGCTCAAGACCCTCCACATGCCCCGGGAACCGCCACCTTCCCAGGGCAGTAAAGATTCAAATTGGGGGTCCGTGATGGACCCCCCATCCCGGGGGACCACCACCCCAGGGCTTTGTAATATATGGGAGGGGGGCCACTCGGCCCCCCCTCCTGGAGCCTTGTTGTGGCCCTGGGGACCGCCACCCCCCAGGGCTGGCTCCGTCAGTGTCCCGGGGTGCCTACCCCGGGACACTGTAGTTTGCTATGGCAGGGCGGGAGCTTCGTGGCTCCCGCCCTGTCATAGCAAACTGCTTTGCTATTTGGAAGAGAGAGCAGAAAACCTGCTCTCTCTTCCAAATAGCAAAGCAAATTGCTTTTCCACAGGGGGAGCTGCATTTTAGCAGCTCCCCGTGTGGAAAAGCAATGCCGGCTCCCATAGGAGGCGGGGAGCCGGAGGTACCATGGGGGGATTGGGGACCCCCCACGGTCCCCAACGGAGAGGGCCGGGGATGGGGTCCCCGGGGCTACAAGTGGCCCGGGAGGGGGGCCACGCGCCCCCCTCCCCAAAATGTAATTTAAAAAAAAAAGGCCGTCACCGGGGGATGGGGTCCCCAGGGCCATACAGCCCCCCTTCTTAAACAAAAATAAGAAAAAGACCAGCATTGCGCCGGAGGCCACGCCCCCTTCTTGTAGCACTCTGCAAACGCGCCCCCTGACTATATCATCAGTGATGTAATATGTGCTTACAAACTGCCTCTGAGGAAAGAGCGCGATCGCTCTGAAACACGTCAGGCAACATGGACAAAAATTATCAGAATTGTAGTGCTGTTTCTAGAAAATAAATGGTTCTGCGAACTTTCAGCTGGAGGAGTGCGCCTCACATTGCTTGGGCATCTCTGTGGAAACATTAACACGCGGCCTGTCCTGCCGCGGAGAGATCGCACCGCCCCTCAAAACCTGACTGGGGATCGTCTTACCGGCAACAATCGGTGATTGAACGGCGCAGCTGATCCCAGAGTGAGAAACAGGACTCCAACACTGACGCCCACTGGAGGGCAACTATCGGTCCGTTCAATGTTTTGTGAAGCACACCGCCACTGGAGGTAAAAATAGGGTATTAAACCACAATTCCCAGCGTGCTTAGCAATGAACTTACCAGAAAAGGCACACCTGAGGCCATTAAATTTGAGCAGAAACGCAAGGAAATGTAGGAACCCAGAACTCGATGTGCTTACAAACTGCCTCTGAGGAAAGAGCGCGATCGCTCTGAAACGCGTCAGGCAACACGGACAAAAATTATCAGAATTGTAGTGCTGTTTCTAGAAAATAAATGGTTCTGGTTGAACTTTCAGCTGGAGGAGTGTGCCTCTCATTGCTTGGGCATCTCTGTGGAAATATATTTATATATCTGTATATATATATATATATATATATATATATATATATATATATATATATATATATATATATATATATATATATATATATATATATATATATTCACTTAAAAAACCATAGGTTTCACACATGTTATAGTTAACTGGACATTTCACTCGTAAAAAACCAATGAAATTCCCCCATTATAGTTAGTGCAGGCAACTATAACTCACGCGACCGCAATCCTCTGCTGATGACGTCAGATATTACATCACTGTATTTAGACACTTATTTACCCATGTCTTCTTCCATTAATCTTTAGCTATACATATATTACAAATATTTATTCTTCATAAAGACACATATGTCATCAGTGATGTAATATCTGACGTCATCAGCAGAGGATTGCGGTTGCGTGAGTTATAGTTGCCTGCACTAACTATAACGGGGGAATTTCATTGGTTTTTTACGAGTGAAATGTCCAGCTAACTATAACATGTGTGAAACCTATGTTTTTTTAAGTGAATTTGCAAGGTTTTTTAAATGCTAATTCGTAACTATAACGTGTGTGAAACCTATGGTTTTTTCAGTGAATTTGTACGGTTTTTTAAATGCTAAGTTATGTATTTATTTATTTATTTATTTTTCAGGTTTTTCACCGTGCGCGCACCGTGCGCGCGCTGTGGGCGCACGGTGCACTTTGCGCACCGAGCACCCACGGTTCGCCGTGCGCGCAACGTGCGTGCACCTCGCGATTTAAAAAAAAAAAGAAAAAAATATTTTTTTAGCCCTGGGGGGTCCTTCTGTGACCCCCTGACCAAGGCTAGGACATGGGGGTCACAGAAGGACCCCCAAGGGCTAAAAAAACAATTTTTTCATTTTTTTTTAAAATTGCGAGGTGCGCGCACGTTGCGCGCACGGCAAAGAGCCCCCTAATATCTAAACACAAATTTGATTTTTACTTCTATTTTTTGTATTGTTTTTTTTCTGCCGTGCGCGTACGGTAAGCTTACCGTACGCGCACCCCGCGATTTTTAAAAAAGAATTTAAAATGTATTTCTCACACTTTTGGGACCTTCTTGGACCCCCTGACAAACGCTAGGGGGTCTGCAACTCTCTTCGTTGCCCCCTTTTCACGTTCTCCACCTTTGTTTATCAGTGTGAGACACACAAAATGGCGGCCTACACTTCCTGATTTCGACCGATTCGAATGTTTACAGTCATGTAACCACCATTCAGAATTAAGCTTGCGCACGGCAGCGTGCGTGTACGGTAAACTTACCGTATGCGCTCGGAGCATGCCTATAGATGTATATATTGATTTAAATGCTATTTTCTCAGGAAATACTGACCAGATTTACACCAGACCTGCAAAAGGCACATCCCTGACCTGAGGACTACCTCTCTGCCAAATTTCAAGTAATTCTGTTTGGACTAAAGGTCCTATGGAAAAATGCATGGGGAAAACACGTTTTGGGACCCCCCCTTTTTTTCAGCCCCCGCTTGACGAATCCCCCCGAGACTTTCAGGGTAGGAGCGGAGCGGAGCGCCCCACCTATTTTGAACATTTCGCGAGGATTCGTCAATCGGCGCGAAAGTTATTCAAAATAGAATGTTGAGGATTTCCTATGGAAACACGGTCCTAACTATAACTATCTATTGGCGACCGCCAGTAGATTATATATATATATATATATATATATATATATATATATATATATATATATATATATTTAAACCAAAGTGCCCAAAGACAGCGAGGACGCACTCATTACAAATGCAACCATCCGGTTTTATTTAAAGGAAAACAAGCAGCTGTATTTCAGTTCAACATTTTCCTGCCTGACGCGTTTCAAGGACATTTCCTCTTATTCATAGGCAATTATTAGAAACATCACAGAGGCACCAATTACACCTTGATTAGTATGCTGTCCATTAGTATGGGTTCCTCAAGTAGGTATACTTTTGTGATGCATGTTGGTATTTGCAGTTTGTAATTGGCACATTCTTACCCTCCAGTGGGTTCTGTTCGTTTCCAAGCTTTAAAATTAATTTCTTCACCCTCCAGTGGGCACTTTGGTTTAAATATATATATATATATAAAGTTTCACACACGTTATAGTTAGCTGGACATTTTACTCGTAAAAAACCATTGAAATTCCCCCGTTATAGTTAGTTAAGCTAACTATAACTCGCGCGCCCGCAATGCACTGCTGATGACGTCACATATTACATCACTCATGACATGGTCAGTGACATCACTCATGACATCACTGATGACATCTCAAATGACATCACTGATGACATCACTGATGACATCATCCCGTGAATGTGTGTTTTTCTGAAAATTAAATATGTTTTATATATGTATATCTCAAGGTCGATGGAAGAATAAATGGGTATATAAGTGTCTAAATGGATGATTTGTTTTTGAAAAATTGATTGTGTAACTGACTGATTAGGTGTATCATAGTGAATACATGGCTTAGTGAGTAATGTTTAAATATGTATATATCTGTATCAGTCTTTCACTTTGTGTATAAGTGGCTATAAGGGTTGGTGAGTACCTACATGAGTGTCTATATAGGTTATTAGTTGGTTTTTTGATTATCAGTCTGAGTGTCTGCATGGTTCGGTGGGGGGTATTACGTAGTGCATAGGTGCATGAATGAGTGACTCACTGTTTGTATGTGTTGAAGATAGTATGTGTGCAGGACTGCATGGGTGGATGAGTGTGTGTATGGGTGTGTTAGTGAGTGAATGACTGTCTCTACAGTGTCTTTATGAGTAACTACATATGTTTTTAACTAGTATATGTGACTATTGGTGTATATAAGTGAGTATATGTGAGAGTGAGAGATTGAAAGAGTTCCTGTATGAATAAGTATGTGTTTCAATAAGTGATTGTTTAAAAGACTAAGTATGTGTAAGTTTTTGTAGAAGTAAGTGTGGTGGTGTGTGTATAACTATATGCAAGTAAACGGATGTTTGATTCTTTATTAGCATGAGTGACTATGTGTGTGAGTAACTCTACGGATGAGTGGCATTGTGTAACAGGATGTATAGGTGTATGAGTACATATGATGAGTGAGTACATGTATGAGTGACTGTATAGGACTGTTGGTGAATGAGTGGATGTGTATGTGGATCTTAGAATTACTGAAGAGGTTGTTGTAACTGGTATTGGTATGTCCATTGTTTTGAAAAGTTTAGTCTCTATTTATAAATGTGTGTATCAAAGGTTATATTAGGGTGAGAGGAGGTCTGCCACTCTATCACAAGGATGATGTCATCAGTGATGTCATCAGTGATGTCATTTGAGATGTCATCAGTGATGTCATGAGTGATGTCACTGACCATGTCATGAGTGATGTAATATGTGACGTCATCAGCAGTGCATTGCGGGCGCGCGAGTTATAGTTAGCTTAACTAACTATAACGGGGGAATTTCAATGGTTTTTTACGAGTAAAATGTCCAGCTAACTATAACATGTGTGAAACTTTTGGTTTTTTCATTGAATTTCTAAGGTTTTTTAAATGCTAATTCCTAACTATAACGTGTGTGAAACCTATGGTTTTTTCATTGAATTAGCAAGGTTTTTTAAATGCTAATTCCTAACTATAACGTGTGTGAAACCCATGGTTTTTTCAGTGAATTTGCAAGGTTTTTTAAATGCAAATTTTTTTTTTTTCTTCTATTTTTTTAAACATATTTTTAATTTAATGTTCTAACCTTCTATAAAGACTATGGTTAAATTTTTAAAATTCTTTAATATGTTTTTTTAAATATTTTTCATAAAATAAACATGTTATAATTTTTTGCAGTACATTTTTTCCTTTTTTTTAGTACGCGTACCGTAAGCTTACGGTAAGCGTACGGTTTACGCAACGCCCGTAATTTATCTACGCTGTTTGCGTATAGTTACGCAATTTGCGTAGCCGCGCGTACTCCGCGTGGGACGCGTACGCGTGTACGCTACACGCGCACGTTACGCGGAAGTGTCGGGTAGTGACTGTTATGCGCATGCGCGCAAGCGCGTGTCTTCTTTACGCGCATGCGCACTTTTGCCGTAAGCGTACCTTAAGCGTACCGTAAGCGTACGGTAGGTCATGTGATCATGAAACACAACTTTTGATTGGTTGAAACTACTTTCAGTTCTAGAACTCTCCTACACCACACCCATTCCCCTCATTTCTGCTTGTGATCCCTTAGGAGAAGGAGCTGGGTTGTCTTTGTGATACGATGGCAGAACAGCAGAGCTCTTCTGAGAGTGAGGCTAGCACTAGCAGCACTACCTTGAGGCAGAGAGCGAGGAAACAAAAGACCTCTTATGTATGGGATTATTTTACTTTTCCTGAAGGCCAGCTAAAGGTAAATGCACCCTTAGTGACTTGCAAGCTGTGTCAGCGTGTACTTTCAAGAGGTAATCCTGACAGGAAGTATTCCTTTGGGAATCATACCATGATGAGGCACCTCAGGGATGTACACAGAAGGACACATGCTCGACTTTTTGGAGGTAACCCTGTCAGAAAGTCAACCAAGCACATCCACAGCAGCTCAGCCTGGACCATCATCTGCAGGGCTGACTCCTTCTTCTGCAGGTCAGGTGAGCCCTTCATCTGTGGGGGGAGCATCTCCTTTTGCTGGCCCTCTGGAAATTAACCCTCGATTTCTGAGGGTTGATATTCGATGTGCCTCTTGTCATGATCTAATTTGTCATAGGGAGACCAGTGTTTCCCTAGTGAACCTCAAAATAGATCAGCACACTTGTCACAGAGACTAATTTTCCCATTCTTTCTTTCCTCTCTCCCTGCATGAACACAACGGCTCTTTTAAGAGCCAACCTTATCTTTCATCTTTTTTTTATAGATGTTTTTAAAAACTTTTTTTTTTTTTTTACCGTACACGTACGGTGCGCGTAATTTTTTTTTTTTTTTTTAAAAAACACTAAAAATTAATAATCACATTACAAGGACTTTGAAACACTACAATTATTATTATTGACTTACCATACCCACTCAAAAAAATATTTATTCATTTTTTTTTTTTTTTTAAATTGCTTTAAAAATGGTTCTAGTTTTCGAAAATTTTCTATATCAATCTGAAAAAAAAGAAAAAAGTATTAATATTTTTTAAACATTTTAAAATACAGTACACGTATTTACATATTTACCAAAAAATATTTTTGCCTTATTTTTGCTGTTTTCAGAATATATTGCATTTCACTTTAAATTGTGAAAGCAATTGCATTCATCATTTAACAGCGGGCAAAAAAAAAATAACAATCTCAAAGATTGTATTAAAAAAGCCCAGAATCTCTTCTCACTTAAACTTAACATTACAGAAATGCATAATATTCTAAAAAAATATCATCAAAAAACAATACTTATTTCTTTAAAATACCGTCTGATATTTTTGTTTCAGAAGTATAATCACAATATTATATCTCAAATAACTCCACAATACATCTGATTCCATTTCCTTTAGGCCAAATAGTAATTTAAAAAAAATTTTGGGATTAAATTTCCAATGGTAATCCAATAAAATTCTAAAGTTTAATTTGTCCAGATCTCACCGATTCTCTGTAACATTTTGGTTCCCGAATTTTTTTTTAATAATTTATTAAGTCCACAATAGAATTGGTTACTTTTCCGCATGGCCAAATAGTAATTTTTAAAATCTTTTTTGAAAAAATTTCCAATGGCACTCCAATAACATTCCAAAATTTAAATTGTGCAGATGTTACCGATTTTCTCTAAATTATTGGTTTTTGAAAGTTTCATTAAAAATTAAAAAAGTCCACATTACAATTGGTTATCTTTCCATTAGGCCAAATGATAATTTAAAAAATCTTTTTTTTAGAAAATTCCAATGGTAATCCAGTAAAATGGTAAAATTATTTTGTCCAGATCTTGCCAAGTCTCTCTAAAATTTAGGTTTCAGGAAGATTAGATAGGAATTTGCTAAATCAAAAGGCAAACGTTGTTTGAAAATCAATTGGGAATCATTACACAGTGTCCAGCCTTTTTCACATTTAAGATAAACTGTGTAATGTCCAGAAGTAACAGTAGTTCCATCATGGAAAATTATTGCAACAGTTACAAAAGTTTTTCCTGAAATTGATAATTGCTGTCCTGTAAACTTCTTTATTAAAGTATCTAATTTTGAACCATCAGCTCTACATCGTTGCATCATTAAAATTACATACTGTCCGTATTCCTTTAAAATTAATGTTGAAAACATGTCAGATTTACACTCACCGCATTTCATGCTATGATTAGCATCTTTAACTAATTTTGCAAAAGTGACTGTTTTACTCTCTGGCAATGTCAAATAAATAAACCTTTCATTATCAACATTAGAGCCACATATATTATAACAGTTTTCACAACTATGTTCCCATTTATAAGAGAGACCAAATAAAATATCAATTGCAACTTCTTCTTCTTCCAGTACTTGAAGAAAATACATCAAAAATTCGTGTGCATCTTGCTGTTCATTTTGAGAAAACTGTGTTCGTCCTGAACATATATCTAAAAGTTTTCTAATTTCAGTAGCACTTTCTATTTGAGTTTTATCTTTTGAAAAAGGAGACTCAGCTCAGAACAGAATCTTTTTCCCTGATTTACTATTATCTGCTCTTGCAAACTTTCCAGATAAAATGCAACATTCAGCACTACATTTGCGTAGCAGTTGACACCAGAGCTATTTTCAAAATGACATCCTACAACCTGTTCTTCATTTTCCTTTTTCTTTTTGCTTGCAATTACATCACTCCTCTTTTTTTTCCTCTTCTCTACATCTTCATTACAGATATTCTCATTTTTTCTTTTACGAGAAACTACACGTTTCTCCAATACAGGATACTGACCTAAATGAGGAGCATAGCTTCTTCTTAATCTATTATACTCCTTTACACAGTTTGTATCAGCACTAACTTCATCAAAGTCTATCATGAATAAACCTGATAATGTTTTCACTCGTGACAAAGCAACATATGCCATACCTTCTTTGAACACAGTTGAACCAATGTTCACAAATGCACAATCTACAGTCAATCCTTGAGACTTGTGAATAGTTACAGCATATGCTAGAGAAAACGGAAACTGCTTCCTACGTACATATAAGTCTTTCACAAGCATGAAACGAACTGTACAACGACAAATATCTTTAACTTCTTCTATCTGATCAAATTTTATTTTTAAACATTCAATTCCATCTTTTTTCTGATAATTAATAAAACCCACAACTCTTCCCATAGCTCCATTAACTAAACCTTTTTCAACATCCAAATTTCTTCTTAAAAATACTCTACAGTTCATGCAAACATATAGATTTTTTTCTAATCCAGCTGTTTTGGAGATGTTCTTCTCTAGTGAATCCAATTTATTTTTCAGTTTGCCTGTTACTGTGACAGTAATTCTTCCATCCTCAATTTTGTCCACTGCTTCCAATTTCCTGATCTCTTCCTTTTCCAATTTCAAAAGCTCCTCATTAAATATTGAGCATTCACGTAGAGTTGGCATTAAGCAGATGACACTTTTGTTTTCTGCAATGTTCTTGTATATTTTCTCTGCAACTATTTCTTCCTTTGGAAATAAATTATGTAGCAGCCGACTCTGTAATGCTTTTTTGCCAACTTCTGTGAGTAGTCCAATTCTGATATCTTTCAGAATACTTCCATATTCTTCATCGCTTGCTTGCCTCATATTAGTAGTAAGTTCCTTGTACTCAAAGAAGGACCAAATATTTGTATTTCCGATGCTTCCCAATGACTTCTTCGTGTCTTCATGTGTGACAGTATTAAACACTGGTTGTCCTTTAACTGGAGTAAGTTGCAAAAGATCTCCAAAAACTATGACGTGTTTTCCACCAAATAACATGTCATAGTCTGTCTTCAAAATTTGCTGCATTCTTAAATGCACAAAGGCAAGCATTAAGTTTGATACCATGCTCACCTCATCAATAATGAGAACTTGCATCTTCTTCAATACTCTTGAAACTTCCAAGGATGCTTCTCCAGTTAGCTTGTTGTATTGTATTTTGTTCTCATGCTCCACTGGTAACATTAGCAAACGATGTAAAGTGATTCCTTTTATGTTATATGCTGCTAACCCAGTTGGAGCAGTAACCACACAAGACAAAGTAGAATCCGTTTTTTGCTGTAGGTAGCTTCTGATGACTTTTATAAGGAAACTTTTTCCAGTTCCAGCTTGTCCGCTTACATACATCCTGATTGGATGAAATGATGTGCATGAGCACTCTTTTTTTTCATGTAGAAATCCGTGATCAATTTTGTTTCTGATCTCTTCATAAATTTGTTGCTGCTCTTGATTCAGTTGTCTTTCCAAATTTTCTAAGTCTATAAATTCTTCTTGAGCTTGATTCATAGCCGTTTCCACTTCATTCATGGCTATTGATGCTTCATTTTCAACGATTGGTTGATCTTGACTGAGTGTTCCTGAACTTTGGCTGTCCTGAGAACTGTCTCTAGCTATTTCTGCTGCAATTGTAGTTTCCTGTTCAATTTCTTCATTTAACATTTGCAGATAACTTGAGAATGTACTGCATTGTATGCTGTCTTTGCAAGCATTAAAAGAATCTTCATAGCTTTGAAATTCTCCCAGTAGTTCATCCTCTGTACGCCATGGTTTAAACAACTGTAAAAGAGCCAAGTAGTAAAATTCCTTCTTGTCAGTAGTGTCGCAACTCAGCTTCCTGTGATTTATCAAACTTCCTTTTGTTTGCTTCACCAAACATCCTTCCTCACCAACGACTTTATATTTTCCATTGTTGATGTCTTCTGCGGCTTTCCGTGAATAAATGTAGTTCTGCAGCACTTCATAGAGACTCATGTTCTCCAGATGTTGACTTCTCTTGGGATAATATGTGTCCAACATGTTTGATTTCAAAATATCTGTACTTTCTGGGTCATTCTCGGCCAAATATTCAATTTCTCCAACAGATTTCAGTACCCGATTTCTCATTGCTGCAAGGCCTAAACTTGCCCAAATTATTCTTCTTGACTTCGAGTAGAGACTTGCAGAAGATAACCTATCTGAACATTCGTAGGATCCAATTTCTCGATGCGATAACATCTTCAAACTGAAACTGTACAGCTTCTTACTGACAGTCTTCTCGTGAGAAATCTCTTCCCACATTTCCTTCAATTCTGTTTTTTCTGATTTCGTAATATAAGACGTTACATATCGAGCAACAGCAATGGAATTGTCAGCTACATACTGTATATCCATGTTAGCGTTCCACATGGATAAAATGACTGGGTTGTAGTCATTTATATTTTTTGATTCTTCTTTTCTTTTTAGGTTGTAGGTATTCTTAGGTGATTTTCTTGTGATAGTATGTCTCACAGCTGACATAAAACTGTTGACTCTTCCATTTGAAAGAACAGGTCTAGGAAATCCAAATCGACATTTAGTGTAGTATTTATCTTTGCTCTTGTATTTCCGTCGACAGTATTTTCCACACCGATGACTTTGGAAACGTAAAACTTGCTCCTTTAACTTTTTCTCTTCTGTGCTTTTTGGTATAGCACATGTTGCATATTCTTCAATGAAAGATAACACTGCTTCATCAGTATCTGTTCCAAACTTTGGGGCATCCTTGATCCACAACAGCATATGAATATGAGGAGCACCTCTTGCCTGGTACTCTTTTCTCCAAAAGAAATCTACTACTTCTCGAAGAGGTGGATTTTTTTTATTGCAGATGAAGGACATCATAGCCTCAAATCTATGATTGAAATATCTGCAAACATTAACCGGATCCAATGAGCACAGTTCTCCTGCTGTCTTGTATTCAATGTTTTTAATGTTTGAATTTGCCTCTCGTAGAAAATCCAGTAAATCATCCCAAGCGTACTCCGCACAGCTTAGGGTAACGAACCATGTTGGTGTTCCTAAATTCCGTAACATGCATTTTAATTCACCATGGCGTCGGTACCAATATTCATTTGTCCCACGCTGACAAGCCATCAGATTGATCAGTTGTGTTTCCAAATGATCATCTCGGTGCTGCACTTTCTCCATAAAATCCTTAGCAGACACATTTTGTAAATGTACTCCACTTTTTAAAATGTGATTTACTGCATAAGACAGTGCAGACAAGTCGCTTTCAAATAAAAGATGGAACAAATAAGGAATACTTTGTCGAAATCTGGGATCTTCAGCATATAGTCTTGTAGTCCGATACTCAGAAGCTGGAATCTGTTCTGGACGTTCATCGTATCGTCCTCCTTTTCCTTTAGGAAACAGCTGGGGAAAACATCGAGCTTCCAAGCTCTCCTCCCATACACTCACGGGAGTTCCTTTTGCTTTCTTCATCTGAAAGAGATCAATATTATCTCCCATAACTTCTTTTGAATGAAGAGGATGTATGCTAAAATGTTCATAAATTTCTTCTTCCTTTGACTTGTCCACTTTTTCAATTTGTCCAGTTGGTGTTTCTGTGTCTTCTTGTAAATCTTCTTCTTCTTCTTCTTCTATATAAATTGATTCATATCATTTGTTATTCCTTTTCAAATACAAATTTGCTCTTTGTACTTTCCGCACATCTACCAGCTCCTGCCAAATCTTCTTATTCTTTGTAGGTACACCATTAACCAGAATAACTAATGGTTCAGTTTCCAAAGTATCCGCATCAATAGTTTCCATATTTTTTTTCAAATCCAAGGGCAAATACACCACTCTTCCTTTTAAACCTCTCAGTAAATCAGAAGGAGGTAATTTACCAGTTTTGGGCTCCATACGTACTATGGTCTGGAACGGATGAACACATTGAATGAGTATAGACTCATATGTATTTAATTCAGAAAGTTCAGCAGGAATAGCATCCAATTCTAAATTATTATGTACAGCTCTGGTCGGCATTCTATTTTCCTCTAACTTGTTGTAACAGTATTTACAAATACGCTGATCTTCACCCAAATCAAAACAATTTTCTAGAAATATATATGTGGCAAAATCCTTCCACTTATAATTATCTTCATTTTCACTCTTTCTGTAGAGATCAACATTCCTAGTTTGTTTTCTATAATGAGTTCTGCGGCAACAAATACAAGTAAAATTTGGTCTTTCATTAGAGACTATTGCAAATTTTGTTATGTGATCATTAAATGTGTTACTTAAAGAGGGTTCTACATTCTCTTCCACTTCTTCTTCATTTACTGTGTCCTTCTCTGCACTGTTTTGTTCAGGACCAAAGTAACAAAACTGAATTTCATCAACAACCTTCTCTACATCTGATACCGTTCCTCGGAACAGAGCCCTATTCAATTCATTTAACTTTATTGCTGGACTTTTGGCAAAATACAACCGTCTCACAAACTTTCTCATTTCAGTATGATGAACAGCCAGCATCCTAAAATGATGGAAAACACTATTGCACACTTTTCTAGATAGACAAGCCAGAGAATGACCCTGCAAACCAGTATTCTCTCTCACTCTGCATGGATCCAGACTTTGAAGCACCTTAATCTTCTGTTTTATACTTTTTTTACTATATTCTCTTAGAAACTCACGAAATTTGTCAATAGATTCCTGACGCACAGTGCAAATACTACTACAATTCCAAGTGTACACTGGGGCTTTAGGACGTCTCCCCATAGCCTCATCTGCCATCACTTGTACCTCATCTCTTGGAACCATTATCTCCTTCTCCATTATGCAACCATTTTTTACTTCGTAAGAACGACCTCTGGTGTCAACTGCATGCAGCAAACTATTACTTTGAAAATAGCTCTCTTCATTAAAAAAAGGTTCACTACTTGAACTATGCATCCACTTTCCTAAAAACACTTTACAAAAGTTTGTTCTGTTCACTACTCTTTTCCTTTTGCTATGTGATTTCAGTACATTAACCATTTTGTCTAATGTACGCATCCTATTCAAAATTAAAATGAATAGTTTCCTTTTTAATTCTAATGCCTTTGCTGCAATGGCTTCTATTTCTTTTTTTCTTTTATAAAACTTTGTCTTTTTCTTATATTTCTTCACATCCTTCATCAAATTGGACATAACTCTTCTCTGAAACATTTTTCTACGTATCTCTTTAAACGCTGTTTTTCTATTTATATAAATCTTTTCAGTTGCTGAAGGTATATTTGCATTAACTAAATTGTCAATTTTTTCCTCTCCTTTTTTTTCAAAACGTCCTTTCGAGTACAGACATTTTGTACATTTTTCATTCTTTTGAATATATTTTTTAGAAATTGTTTTTTCTGCTTACCAGAAGATTTTTTCTTTTTCCCAACATGAGCATCTTCTACTAACTTTGGTCCTCTAGTTGTCTTCAAATATAGGTTTTTTTTGTGCGTTTTTTGAACTCTGGATTTTGTAGGCATCTTAAATTTTGTCCACTGCTCTTCAGCAATACCTGAAAAAAACTAAAAAAAAATTCCTTTATTTTATTTAAATATATTACTACATTTCTTTTCACAATAGTCACAAAACGTAATTTCTTTGCCAATTTGAATGCACACTTACTGCTCTTTTTTTTTGGCAAGTTAAAATCACTTTTACAGACTGACACATTATGAAACCACTTTTCAGTTTTTTTAAAAAGCCCATGTCCAGACTGCTTTTTCAGACCACCACCATGTGTATCCTCGGTGACTGCCTACACTCCAGCAAGGGCAACCAGCCTTAGTGATGCTGAATGTATTTGCATTACAGACTGAAACCTCAAAACCCCACTCGCTTGTAAATACTGTGCATGATTATACATGGAAAGGAGCTGGGTGTGTGCTAAGAGTCTGCTTCTTCCCCCAAAAAATCGCTCCCCCTTTTTCCTACTAATGCAACTGTGAAATCACCAGAGCAAAACGCAATAAATCTCTGCCTGTAATTCCTATTTCCACACAGAGTCATGTTTTCACATTAGTCCCAAAACGAAATTTCTTTGCCAATTTGAAAGCACACTTACTGCTCTTTTTTTTGGGCAAGTGAAAATCACTTTTACAGACTGACACATTATGAAACCACTTTTCAGTTTTTTTAAAAAGCCCATGTCCAGACTGCTTTTTCAGACCACCACCATGTGTATCCTCGGTGACTGCCTACACTCCAGCAAGGGCAACCAGCCTTAGTGATGCTGAATGTATTTGCATTACAGACTGAAACCTCAAAACCCCACTCGCTTGTAAATACTGTGCATGATTATACATGGAAAGGAGCTGGGTGTGTGCTAAGAGTCTGCTTCTTCCCCCAAAAAATCGCTCCCCCTTTTTCCTAAAAATGCAACTGTGAAATCACCAGAGCAAAACGCAATAAATCTCTGCCTGTAAATCCTATTTGCACACAGAGTCATGTTTTCACATTAGTCACAAAACGAAATTTCTTTGCCAATTTGAAAGCACACTTACTGCTCTTTTTTTTGGGCAAGTGAAAATCACTTTTACAGACTGACACATTATGAAACCACTTTTCAGTTTTTTTAAAAAGCCCATGTCCAGACTGCTTTTTCAGACCACCACCATGTGTATCCTCGGTGACTGCCTACACTCCAGCAAGGGCAACCAGCCTTAGTGATGCTGAATGTATTTGCATTACAGACTGAAACCTCAAAACCCCACTCACTTGTAAATACTGTGCATGATTATACATGGAAAGGAGCTGGGTGTGTGCTAAAAATCTGCTTCTTCCCCCAAAAAATCGCTCCCCCTTTTTCCTACTAATGCAACTGTGAAATCACCAGAACAAAACGCAATAAATCTCTGCCTGTAATTCCTATTTCCACACAGAGTCATGTTTTCACATTAGTCACAAAACGAAATTTCTTTGCCAATTTGAAAGCACACTTACTGCTCTTTTTTTTGGGCAAGTGAAAATCACTTTTACAGACTGACACATTATGAAACCACTTTTCAGTTTTTTTATAAAGCCCATGTCCAGACTGCTTTTTCAGACCACCACCATGTGTATCCTCGGTGACTGCCTACACTCCAGCAAGGGCAACCAGCCTTAGTGATGCTGAATGTATTTGCATTACAGACTGAAACCTCAAAACCCCACTCGCTTGTAAATACTGTGCATGATTATACATGGAAAGGAGCTGGGTGTGTGCTAAGAGTCTGCTTCTTCCCCCAAAAAATCGCTCCCCCTTTTTCCTACTAATGCAACTGTGAAATCACCAGAGCAAAATGCAATAAATCTCTGCCTGTAAATCCTATTTGCACACAGAGTCATGTTTTCACATTAGTCCCAAAACGAAATTTCTTTGCCAATTTGAAAGCACACTTACTGCTCTTTTTTTTGGGCAAGTGAAAATCACTTTTACAGACTGACACATTATGAAACCACTTTTCAGTTTTTTTAAAAAGCCCATGTCCAGACTGCTTTTTCAGACCACCACCATGTGTATCCTCGGTGACTGCCTACACTCCAGCAAGGGCAACCAGCCTTAGTGATGCTGAATGTATTTGCATTACAGACTGAAACCTCAAAACCCCACTCGCTTGTAAATACTGTGCATGATTATACATGGAAAGGAGCTGGGTGTGTGCTAAGAGTCTGCTTCTTCCCCCAAAAAATCGCTCCCCCTTTTTCCTACTAATGCAACTGTGAAATCACCAGAGCAAAACGCAATAAATCTCTGCCTGTAAATCCTATTTGCACACAGAGTCATGTTTTCACATTAGTCACAAAACGAAATTTCTTTGCCAATTTGAAAGCACACTTACTGCTCTTTTTTTTGGGCAAGTGAAAATCACTTTTACAGACTGACACATTATGAAACCACTTTTCAGTTTTTTTAAAAAGCCCATGTCCAGACTGCTTTTTCAGACCACCACCATGTGTATCCTCGGTGACTGCCTACACTCCTGCAAGGGCAACCAGCCTTAGTGATGCTGAATGTATTTGCATTACAGACTGAAACATCAAAACCCCACTCGCTTGTAAATACTGTGCATGATTATACATGGAAAGGAGCTGGGTGTGTGCTAAGAGTCTGCTTCTTCCCCCAAAAAATCGCTCCCCCTTTTTCCTACTAATGCAACTGTGAAATCACCAGAGCAAAATGCAATAAATCTCTGCCTGTAAATCCTATTTGCACACAGAGTCATGTTTTCACATTAGTCCCAAAACGAAATTTCTTTGCCAATTTGAAAGCACACTTACTGCTCTTTTTTTTGGGCAAGTGAAAATCACTTTTACAGACTGACACATTATGAAACCACTTTTCAGTTTTTTAAAAAAGCCCATGTCCAGACTGCTTTTTCAGACCACCACCATGTGTATCCTCGGTGACTGCCTATACTCCAGCAAGGGCAACCAGCCTTAGTGATGCTGAATGTATTTGCATTACAGACTGAAACCTCAAAACCCCACTCGCTTGTAAATACTGTGCATGATTATACATGGAATGGAGCTGGGTGTGTGCTAAGAGTCTGCTTCTTCCCCCAAAAAATCGCTCCCCCTTTTCCTATTAATGCAACTGTGAAATCACCAGAGCAAAACGCAATAAATCTCTGCCTGTAAATCCTATTTGCACACAGAGTCATGTTTTCACATTAGTCACAAAACGAAATTTCTTTGCCAATTTGAATGCACACTTACTGCTCTTTTTTTTTGGCAAGTGAAAATCACTTTTACAGACTGACACATTATGAAACCACTTTTCAGTTTTTTTAAAAAGCCCATGTCCAGACTGCTTTTTCAGACCACCACCATGTGTATCCTCGATGACTGCCTACACTCCAACAAGGGCAACCAGCCTTAGTGATGCTGAATGTATTTGCATTACAGACTGAAACCTCAAAACCCCATTCGCTTGTAAATACTGTGCATGATTATACATAGAAAGGAGCTGGGTGTGTGCTAAGAGTCTGCTTCTTCCCCCAAAAAATCGCTCCCCCTTTTTCCTACTAATGCAACTGTGAAATCACCAGAGCAAAACGCAATAAATCTCTGCCTGTAATTCCTATTTGCACACAGAGTCATGTTTTCACATTAGTCCCAAAACGAAATTTCTTTGCCAATTTAAATGCACACTTACTGCTCTTTTTTTTTGGCAAGTGAAAATCACTTTTACAGACTGACACATTATGAATCCACTTTTTAGATTTTTTTTATTGCACATGTCCAGACTGCTTTTTCAGACCACCACCATGTGTATCCTCGGTGACTGCCTACACTCCAGCAAGGGCAACCAGCCTTAGTGATGCTGAATGTATTTGCATTACAGACTGAAACCTCAAAACCCCACTCGCTTCTAAATACTGTGCATGATTATACATGGAAAGGACCTGGGTGTGTGCTAAGAGTCTGCTTCTTCCCCCAAAAAATCGCTCCCCCTTTTTCTCACTAATGCAACTGTGAAATCACCAGAGCAAAACGCAATAAATCTCTGCCTGTAATTCCTATTTGCACACAGAGTCATGTTTTCACATTAGTCACAAAACGAAATTTCTTTGCCAATTTAAATGCACACTTACTGCTCTTTTTTTTTGGCAAGTGAAAATCACTTTTACAGACTGACACATTATGAATCCACTTTTTAGATTTTTTTAAAAAGCCCATGTCCAATCTGCTTTTTCAGACCACCACCATGTGTATCCTCGGTGACTGCCTACACTCCAGCAAGGGCAACCAGCCTTAGTGATGCTGAATGTATTTGCATTACTGACTGCAACCTCAAACCCTTAAAGTATTCCTTATTTTTACCAGTACACCTTAATTTATCATGAAAAAAGAGTCCATATTATTTTACATGTTCCTCACATTTAAATTTCTCCCAAAACAGAAAATAATAAACACAACTTCTACAAAAGGAATTCCAATTCTATTATTAATTTCTTAATTTACCATATACATCCCCTCTCAAACTCATAACTCACCTTTAAAATTAGTTAGTTGTGAAAGAAATGTGGCACTCAAACAGCAGATTATCAGAGCCAGGATCTCTGTTCTCTACACCTCTCTCCTCTCAGCAGAACCAGATAATGGCAAACTTTCCCTCTCTTTTTCCACACATATACATGTTAATTTCAAATCTCAGTGCTTCCCCCTTTTTTTCAAATGTAATCACACATTTCTATTGGTTGAAAACCAACCCTTTTCCAAAAGTACCCTGCCCCCAACTTGACTTCTGCCTAGTACCCTTCCCCCAACTTGACTTCTGCCTGCTACCATAGCAACAGCTCATGGAACACTGCTGTGTGGAGTTAGGTCAGAAGTTCGCCACACAATGTTTCAATTCCACAGAGCAAGAGTGCTTGACTTTTCAAACCTAACAGCAAATCCATAGTACTGTTCTTTGGTAACACATTTTTTTGTACCAATACAAAACATGCTTCTATTAATTTACACATACAGCCTAGTTTTTATTCTAGAATGGTATGAAACAGCCAATCAGTTTTTTTGTTTTGAAAAAAATATGTATGCCTCCATTTCCAAACTGTCTTTCTTTTCATATTGCCATTCTACTGAAAGACACCTCCTGAGTGCATCCAGTTCTCCTTTGAAGATGTTCACAGTGTGGATTGTAGGACACAGCTATGTCTTCTGGAGTGAAAAGTTTGCAGAGAAAACAGGTATGGTGAGAGACCTTGCTTTGCCAAATGTAGACATTAAATGGATTGGTCAGAGAGGGTTAAAGTGGCACCAATTGATGCCATTGGTGAAATCCTTCATGCAAATCCAACACCCTGACCTCATAATAGTGCACTGTGGTGGCAATGACCTAGGCACTTTGGCTGGGGTAGGTCTGGAAATGCTTATGAAGGACACCTTTGCACAACTGTTTTCTCTTTTCCCTAAAACTGCCTTTGTGTTTTCCAACATATGCCAAAGGCAAAAATGGAACTGGTCCAATCATTTCTGTCCGCAAATTGACAAAGCAAGGAAGCACGTCAACAAATCTGTTTCTGCTTTCCTCCGTGACTATGGTATGGGTGCCATTTACCACAACAACTTGCGTTATGACATGCAAGACATTTATAGAGGAGATGGTGTGCACTTCAATGATGAAGGGAACAGAGTCTTCCTCTTGAACCTTAGACTCTGCATCGGTACTTACTTGTAGGTACCACTTAAAAAATCACTTCATAAACACAACAGCTCTTTTTAGAGCCCCCTAATATCTAAACTCTTAAATCTGCATTTCATTTCTTTTTTAATTTTTTTTTTCTTCCGTACGCTTACCGTAAGCTTACCGTACGCGTACCCCGTGATTTTTTTAAAAATCAATAAATGTTTTCTTTGTACTTTTCTGTCCTTCTTTGACCCCCTCACAAATGTAAGGGGGTCTGTAACTCTCCTCCTTGCCCCCTTTTCTTGTTTTCACTCTTTTTTTCTGAGTGAAACACACAAAATGGCGGCCGCCGCTTCCTGGTTTCGGCCGATTCGATTGTTTACTAAGATCTAAGAGCCAATCAGAATCGCGCTCGCGCACGCCACCGTACGCGTACGGTAAGCTTACGGTAAGCGTACCGTAAGCTGGCTCAGATATATATATTGATTTAAAGGCTATTTTCTCAGAATCTACTGAACAGATTTACACCAAACCTACAAAAGGCACTTCCTTGACCTAGGGACTACCTCTCTGCCAAATTTCTAGTAATTCTGTTCAGCCGTTCGGGCTGTAGCTGTGTCTAAAGGTCCTATGGAAAAATGCATGGGAAAAACGCGTTTTGGGACCCCCCTTTTATCTTAGCCCCCGCTTGACGAATCCCCCCGAGACTTTCAGGGTAGGAGCAGAGCGTAGCGCCCCACCTATTTTGAGAAATTCGCGAGGATTCGTCGACCGGCGCCAAAGTTATTCAAAATAGAATGTTGCGGATTTCCTATGGAAAAGGGGTCCTAACTATAACTACCTACTGGCGACCGCCAGTAGGTAATATATATATATATATATATATATATATATATATATATATATATATATATATATATATATATTATCTACTGGCAGTCGCCAGTAGATAGTTATAGTTAGGACCTATTTTCCATAGGAAATCCGCAACATTCTATTCCCAATAAGTCTTGCGCTGGTTGATGAATCCTCGTGAAATTTTTCAAACTTTTGGCCGGCTCCACTCCGCTCCTACCCTGAAAGTTTTGTGGTGATTCGTCAAGCGGGGACCGAGAAAAAAGGGGGGTCCCAAAATGCATTTTCCCCATGCAATTTCCCATAGGATCTGTTGTCGTAGCTACAGCCCGAATTGCTGAATGGAATGACACTAAATCTGGCAAAGAGGTAGTCCTCAGTTCGGACTCATGCCTTTTGCATATATGGTGTGAATCCGTTCAGTAGTTCCTGAGAAAATTAGAGTTAAAAGTACATAAATATCTATGGCCGCAGAGGATCCGCGGACCGTACCCGCACCGTGAGCGCACCCTCCCTGAACCGAGCGCGCACCCTCCCGATCGCACGCTGAATGCTGGCTGTCGAGTGTCTCTCTACATTCAAAACCAGGAACTGTTGGTGGCCATTTTCTGCCTCGGTAGAAGCGAGGCTGAAGAAGCAAGGGGAAAAAGTGTGTAAAACATTTAAAGGGGGCAGACTGGAAATACTCTGACCCTCTAGAGGTGCTTAGGGGGTCCCAGAGAACCCCCTGGGGCCCCCCTTTTTTTTTTAAATAAAAAAAAACAGCGAAATGCGCGCACGGTGCACGCATCCTATCGCGTTGGATGCACGGATTCTCTCGCGGTGGGTTCGCGGATCCAAAGGAAAAAAATGAAATTGTTGGGAGATAAAGATTAAGCTTAAGTGTTTTGTTCTTGAGTGGCTCTAAAAAGAGCTGTTGTGTTCATTGAGAGTTTTTGGTACTTATAAGTAAGTACCTATACAGAGTCTAAAGCTGTTGAGGAAGACTCTGTTTCCTTCATCAGTAAAGTGTACTCCATCTCTCCTATACATCTCTTGCATATGAAAGCGCAGATTGTTATTGTAAATGGACCCATTCTGTAGTCTCAGAGAAAAGCAGAAACAGATTTATTCACATGTTTCCTAGCTTTCTCAATCTGTGGACAAAAATGATCGGACCAGTTCCATTTTTGCCTTTGGCATATGTTAGAATACACAAAGGCAGTTTTAGGGAAAAGTGAAATCAGTTCTGCAAAGGTGTCCTTTATAAGCATTTCCAGACCTACCCCAGTCAAAGTGCCTAGGTCATTGCCACCACAGTGCACTATAACGAGGTCAGGGTGTTGGATTTGCATGCAGGATTTCACCATTGGCATCAATTGGTGCCACTTTAACCCTCTCTGTCCAATCCATTTAATGTCTACATTTGGCAAACCTAGGTCTTTGTGAATGCCTTTGTTTTCTGCATACCTTTGGCTCCAGAAAATGTAGCTGTGTCCCACAATCCACACTGTAAGCATCTTGTAAGGAGGTCTGGATGCACTCAGATGGTCTCTGTAAATGAAATGGCAGTTTGGAAAGTAAGATGTTTCTAAAATGGTGGCTAAGATGCAATTTTGAAAAAAGACAAGAAATCATTGGTTGTTTGACAACCTTCTACACTGAAAGGTAGGGTGCATATTTCTGTTTTTTAAACGCATGCTTCTTATTGGTTAACAAAAACTGATTGTAAGGAACATTTTATATGAGAACCTGATATGTTGAGAAGTCAAGCACACTTGCTGTTTTGATTAGCAACATTGTGTGTGCTGAACTTGTGACCTGTGTGCTCAGTACAGTGTTCTATGACCTGTTTCTATGGTAACGGGCAGAAGGCATATTGGGGGAAGGGTTGAAGTTTATGTCATTTGGAAAGGGTTGAAATGTTTAACCAATAGAAATGTGTGTTTGATTTTGAATTTATTTGGGAAGGAATGTGATTTGATGTTCACATGTATATGTGTGGAAAATGAGAGGGAAACTTTGCCATTCTTTGGTTCTGCTGACAGGTGCACAGTGCAGAGATTCTGTATAAGAAAATCTGGTGTGTGACTGATATACTTCTTAGTCTACAAAACATCTTGAAAGGTGAGTTATTTAATTGTGAGGGGATGTATGTAGACTATTTTTATTTTAATCAGACTAATGTATTTCTTCTGCTAAAGCGTAGGGAGTATTTTTTTTCTCTACAACCTTATTGAGAGTGTGTGTGCATGTAGAAACTATTTTGTGATAAGGATTTGTTTTTTTCATATGTTTGTAGACAGATAACTATGCAGTTTTTATATTTTGGTAGAATTAGAAACCAGTCATTGTTTATGAATTTGTGAAATGAGTTATGTTTCTGCAGTAAAATGTAGTACTCCTTGTAGATGAAGAAATGTGTTTTGGTATAGTGCAAGGGATAGTGTTGTTTGTCTAGAATCACACAGAGAGCCTGTGTGCATTTGGGAACCACTGTGAGAGAAGCATTTAGTAACATCTTGTATTTGCTGACAGATAACTCTTTTAAAACCTGTCATGTTGTCAAGTTTTAGTAGCATTAGAAGCCAGTCTTTTCTTATGCGTTGATTAAATGAGTCAGGCTTTGACACAAAAGTGCACTTTTGAAATATGCACATTGTGTGCAGTTCCCTTACCACTTCCATAGTAGTAAATAAGGTTTGGTAAACTTGTAGGGATAGTGGTTGTTGTCTAGAATCACACTGTGAGTCTGTGTGCATTTGGGAACCAATGTGAGAGAAGCATTTGATAACATTGTGTATTTGCTGACAGATAACTATTTTAAATCCTGTCATGTTGTCACGTTTTAGGAGCATTAGAAGCCAGTCATTGCTTATGCGTTGATTAAATGAGTCAGGCATTGACACTAAAGTGCAGTCGTGAAATATGTAGATTGTGTGCAGTTTCCTTACCACTTCCACTGTAGTGAATGAGTTTTGATAAACTCCTAGGGATAGTGGTACTTGTCTAGAATCACACTGTGAGTCTGTGTGCATTTGGGAACCACTGTGAGAGAAGCGTTTGGTAACATCGTGTATTTGCTGACAGATAACTGTTTTAAAACATGTCATGTTGTCAAGTTTTAGTAGCATTAGAAGATAGTTATGGCTTATGCTTTCATTAAATGAGTCAGGTATTGACACTAAAGTGTAGTTGTGAAATATGTAGATTGTGTGCAGTTCCCTTTCCACTCGCACTGTAGTGAATGAGTTTTGGTAAACTCCTAGGGATAGTGGTGTTTGTCTAGAATCACACTGTGAGTCTGTGTACATTTGGGAACCACTGTGAGAGAAGCGTTTGGTAACATCGTGTATTTCCTGACAGATAACTGTTTTAAAACATGTCATGTTGTCAAGTTTTAGTAGCATTAGAAGACAGTTATGGCTTATGCTTTCATTAAATGAGTCAGGCATTGACAGTAAAGTGCAGTTGAGAAATATGTAGATTGTGTGCAGTTCCCTTACCACTTCCACTGTAGTGAATGAGTTTTGGTAAACTCCTAGGGATAGTGGTGCTTGTCTAGAATCACACTGTGAGTCTGTGTGCATTTGGGAACCACTGTGAGAGAAGCGTTTGGTAACATCATGTATTTGCTGACAGATAACTGTTTTAAAACATGTCATGTTCTCAAGTTTTAGTAGCATTAGAAGACAGTTATGGCTTATGCTTTCATTAAATGAGTCAGGCATTGACAGTAAAGTGCAGTTGTGAAATATGTAGATTGTGTGCAGTTCCCTTACCACTTCCACTGTAGTGAATGAGTTTTGATAAACTCCTAGTGATAGTGGTGCTTGTCTAGAATCACACTGTGAGTCTGTGTGCATTTGGGAACCACTGTGAGAGAAGCGTTTGGTAACATTGTGTATTTGCTGACAGATAACTGTTTTAAAATATGTCATGTTCTCAAGTTTTAGTAGCTTTAGAAGACAGTTATGGCTTATGCTTTCATGAAATGAGTCAGGTATTGACAGTAAAGTGTAGTCGTGAAATATGTAGATTGTGTGCAGTTCCCTTACCACTTGCACTGTAGTGAATGAGTTTTGGTAAACTCCTAGGGATAGTGGTGTTTGTCTAGAATCACACGGTGAGTTTGTGTGCATTTGGGAACCACTGTGAGAGAAGCATTTGGTAACATTGTGTATTTGGTGGCAGATAAGTGTTTTAAAACCTGTCATGTTGTCAAGTTTTAGTAGCATTAGAAATCAGTGTTTGCTTATGCATTGATAAAATGAGTCATGCTTTGACACTAAAGTGCAGTAACATGTAGTATTGTCTTCACTGCACCAGAACTGTAAATTTAAATTTTTTACCCAGGCACAGTCCTAGAAGTAGTCTGATGATTTAGTCAGTTTCTAAGTACTTATGTTGTGAACCATTCATTACCAAATAGACTGCTTCAAATGTCTATGCAGTATGCATGTAGTTCTCTAACCACCTACACAGTTGTTTTTCACACCTTTGATTCCCTAGTCAGTATCTATACACTTCCAGGAAAAACCCTGTCACTCCCTTTGCAGTCTTCTAGTGACCCATTCAGCAGCATGTAGTAATCCATTCACTGTGCCAAAACCCAAACACTTATAAATTCACCAAGACACTGTCTTTCCAGTACTCTAATGATTCAGTCACTGCCTAAGTATTCATGCACTGAGCCAGGCCTTAACACATGGACTGCTTCAAACCTTTATGCAGTATGCATGCAGTTTTCTAACCACCTAGACACTTGTCTTTTACACTTTCAATTTCCTAGTCAGTATCCATATAGTCCAGCAAACATCCTGTCACTCCCTTTGCACTCTTCTAGTGACCCATTCAGTACCAAGTACTAATCCATTTCCTGTGTGAAAAGCCTACCACTTATAAATTCATCCAGGCAGTCTCCTTGCTGTAGTCTAATTATTCAGTCAGTACCCAAGTACTCATGCAGTGAGCCAGGCCTTAGCACATGGACTGCTTTAAATGCCTATCCAGTATGCATTCAATCCTCTAATCAGCTACACAGTTGTCTTTCACACCTTCAATTCCCCAGTTAGTATTCATAAACTTCTAGCAAACACCCTGTTACTCACCCAGTGTGTCTCCTTTTAGTACTGTAATCATTCAGTCAGTTAGCATGTAGTCTTTTAGTGAGGTAGACTTTAGGGCATGAACTGCTTCAAAGTAGTATGCACTATCTATGTAGTGTTTTAATCATCGTCACACTTGTGGTTCAGGGCTATAGTTTCTTAGTCAGTTTTTATATAAAATGTGTTTGTACAGTAATGGAATACTGTAAATTTGAAAGTTATTAATATACATTTATTTCTGATTCTTTTTTGCAGATACTGTTTTTCAACGTTAAAATAGAGAAATTATGCCAGAAAAAAAAAGAAAAGAACAGAGACAGGAGGATTATTTGAAGGAACATCAACCACAAGTATTGAATGAACAAGATAATGTGGCTAAAAGGAAAAAATCTTCTGGTAAGATAACAAAGCAATTTATTAAAAATGTTTGTAGGAGCAAAGAGAATGTAGATAATGCTGCAACTTCAGAGTGAGAAAAAAATCAAAATAAGAGGAAAAGTAAAAAAGCAAATGTTCAGTCAAAAGAGATAAAGTATGGTAAAAGAAGACAAAATCAGTATAAGGAATTACGCAAAAAAATATTTTACAAGAGAGTAGTGCATAATTTGCTGAAAGATGTGAAGAAATATAAAAAGAGAGCTTTATTTTATAAAAAGAAGAAGCATATTGAAAGCATTGTGGAAAAGGCTTTTGAAGTAAAAAGGAAACTGTTTATTTTAGTGTTAAACAGAATTCGATCACTAGATAAACCAATATATGTAATGAAGGCCAAAAGTAGGAGGAAAAGAGATATTAATAAAAAAAAAAATGTGAATTTTTTTGGGAGAATGGAAACACAGTTCTAGTTCAGAGCCTTTTTTTAATGAAGAGAGTTTTTCACTAAGTGAAAAATTATTGTATGCAGTTGACACCAGTGGTAAAGGTTATGAGGTTAGTGATGGTTGTCCAATGGAGAAAGAGAAAATGGTTGAAAGAAATGCAGAAGAAGTGAAAGCTGATGAAGTTTTAGGGAGACGTGCTAAAAACCCTGTGTACACTTGGGATTGCAGTAGTGTTTGTAGTGTACGACAGGAATCTATTGAAAAATTATGTCGTTTTTTACGAGTCTATACAAAAAGTGTAAAACAAATGATTAAGCTGTTGCAAGGACTAGACCCTTGCAGAGTGAGAAAACATACTGGTTTGCAAGGTCATTCTCTGGCTTGTCTTTCTAGGAAAGTTGGTGAAAGTGTTTTTCACCATTTCAGAATGCTGGCAGTACATCATACTCAAATGCGGAAGTTAGTGAGAAGGTTGTATTATGCAAAAAGTCCAGCACTAAAGTTAAGTGAGTTGAACAGTGTTCTTTTACGTGGGTAAGTTTCAGATGTGAAGAAGGGCTGTGAGGATATTGAGTTTTGTTACTTTGAGCCTCAGCAAGAGAGTGAAGAAACTGACACATTAGTAGAACAAAATGTTTCTTGTATTTGTTGTCGACGAAGTCAATATAAAAATCAGACTAGGGGTGTCAATCTGTATTTAAAAAGTGAAGTAGAAGATAATGATAAGTGGATGGAATTTGCAACTTATTTGTTGGTAGAGGATTGTTTTGATTTGGGATGTGAGCAGCGTATTTGCAAATATTGTTATAATAAATTAGATGAGAATAAAATGCCTGCTAGAGCTGTTCATAATAATCTAGATTTGGTTGCTATTCCTCCAGAGCTGATAGATTTAAATACGTATGAGTCTATTCTGATACAATGTGTTCACTTGTTTCAGGCTATTGTTCGTATGGAGCCCAAAACAAGTAACTTACCTCCATCAGAGTTGCGAAGAGGATTGAAAGGAAGAGTTGTGTATTCACCATTAGATTTAAGGAAAACTGTTGAAACTATTGGTGTAGATCATGCAGAAAATGAGCCACTAGTCATTCTAGTTAATGGTGTTCCTACTAAGAATAAGAAAATCTGGCAAGAGTTAGTGGATGTTAGAAAAGTGCAAAAGGCATCATTGTATCTGTTAAAAAATAATGAGTACTATAGAAATGTGTTTGTTGGAGAAGAAGAAATAGATTTAGCAGAAGATTGTGAAACATTAAGTGGACAAATTGAAAAAATGGACATGTTCAGATGTGAAGAGATCTATGAACATTACATTGTACATCCACTTCATTCCAAAGAGGTGATGGGGAATACAATTGAGTTGTTTCAAATGAAAAAAGCAACAGGAAGTCCCATGAGTGTATGGGAAGAGAGCTTGGAAGCTCGTTGTTTCCCGCAGTTGTTTCCAACAGGAAAAGGTGGACGATATGATGAACGTCCTGTGCAGATTCCTGCATCTGAATATCGGACAACAAGATTATATGCAGAAGATCCAAGATTTCGACAATGTATCCCTTATATGTTTCATCTTCTGTTTGAAAGTGACTTGTCTGGACTTTCATATGCAGTAAATCACATTTTAAAAACTGGAATGCATCTGCAAAATGTAACTGCAAAGGATTTTATGGATAAAGTGCATCAGAGAGATGATCATTTAGAATCTCAGTTGATTAATCTGATGGCATGTCAGCGTGGGACTAATGAATATTGGTACCGTCGACATGGAGAACTGAAATGTATGCTACGGAACTTGGGAACTCCTACATGGTTTGTTACACTAAGCTGTGCTGAGTATGCTTGGGATGATTTACTTGAATTTCTTCGAGAGGCAAATTCCAATATAAAAAATATAGAATATAAGACATCTGGAGAATTGTGCTCTTTGGATCCTGTCAATGTATGCAGATATTTCAATCATAGATTTGAAGCTATGATGTCTTTCATCTGCAATAAAAAGAATCCTCCTCTTGGAGAAGTTGTGGATTTCTATTGGAGAAAGGAGTATCAAGCAAGAGGTGCTCCTCACATACATATGTTGTTATGGGTCAAGGACGTCCCCAAATTTGGAACAGATTCAGATGAAACTGTTTTGTCTTTCATTGAAAATTATGCTACATGTGCTCTTCCAAATAGCAGAGAAGAGAAAAACTTAAAACAACAAGTCTTACGGTTTCAAAGCCACAGGTGTGGAAAATACTGTCATCGAAAGTACAAGTCAAAGGATAAGTTCTATACCAAATGTCGTTTTGGATTTCCACGTCCTGTATAATCCAAAGGAAGAGTGAACAGTTTTATGTCAGCTGTACGACATACCATCACAAGAAAGTCTCCGAAAAACACCTACAACTTAAGAAGAAGCGAAGAATCAAAATACATAAATGACTACAATCCAGTTATTTTATCCATGTGGAACGCTAACATGTATATTCAGTATGTTGCGGACAATTCCATTGCTGTTGCTCGAAATGTAAAGTCTTACATTACTAAATCAGAAAAGACTGAATTGAAAGAAATGTGGGAAGAGATTTCTCACGAGAAGACGCTAAGTAAGAAATTATACAGTTTCAGTTTGAAGATGTTATCGCATCGTGAATTTGGAGCATATAAATGTTCAGATCGGTTATCATCTGCAAGTCTATATTCCAAAATTAGAAGAATCTTTTGGGTGAGTCTAGGTCTTGCAGGAATGCGAAATCGGGTACTGAAATCTGTTCAAGAAATTGAATATTTAGCAGAAAATGACCCTGAATGTACAGATATTTCAAAAACCAATATGTTGGACACATACTATCCAAAGAGAAGTTATCATCTTGAGAACATGTGTCTCTATGAAGTGCTGCAAAACTACACTTTTAAACAGAATATTAGAGAGAACATCAACAATGGAAAATATGGATTGATTGGTTCTGAAGGATGTCTGGTGAAACAAAGGAAAGGAAATTTAATTAATCACAGAAAACTGAGTTGCGACACTGGTGACAAAAGGGAATTTTACTATTTAGCCCTTTTGCAAATGTTCAAACCATTGCGTTCTGAACTGGAATTACTTGGAGATTTTCCCAGCTATGGAGATTCATTTAATGCTTATAAAGATAGCATACAATGCAGTGCTTTCGCAAATTATGTCAAAATGTTGAAATTGATCAAGGAGCTACAATTGCAGCTGAGATTGCTAGAGACAGTTCTCAAGACAGTCAAAGTTCTGCTGCACTGAGTCAAGATCCACTAGGACAACCAATTGTTGAAAATGAAGCAGCGATTGCAATGAATGAGGTGGAAACAGCAATGTATCAAGCACAAGAAGATGCAATACAGTTAGGAAACTTGGAAGAGCAGCTAAATGTTGAACAGAAACAAATACATCAGCAAGTGAAAGAGCAGATTGACCATGGATTACTTCATGAAAAGAGAGTGTGCTCATATACATCATTTCAACCTATCTGAATGTATGTGAGTGGTCAAGCTGGAACAGGAAAGAGTTTCTTAATTAAAGTAATTACAAGTTATCTGCAAAAAACCACTGAGTCGCATTTGTCTTGTGTTGTCAATGCTCCAACTGGGTTGGCAGCACATAACATTACAGGAATTACTTTACATCGTTTACTAATGCTGCCAGTAGAGCATGAGAACACATTGGAATACCACAAGCTATCTGGAGAAGCTTGTTGTGAAGTTTCAAGAGTGCTGAAGAAAATGAAACTTCTCATTATTGATGAGGTGAGCATGGTTTCAAACTTGATGCTTGCCTTTGTGCATTTAAGAATGCAGCAAATTCTTAAAACAGAGTATGACGTGTTATTTAGAGGAAAACACGTCATAGTTTTTGGAGATCTACTGCAACTGACACCGGTAAAAGGACAACCGGTATTTAAAACACTTGCCCATGAAGATACCAGAAAGTCTCTTGGCAGTGTTGGTAATGTGAACATTTGGAGTAATTTTGAATACAAAGAACTGACAACAAATATGCGACAGGCAAATGATGCTGAATATGGAAGTATTTTTCAAGATATAAGAATTGGAATTCTTTCAAAAAAAGGGAAAGAAGCTTTGGAGAGTCGATTACTTTGCAATGTCTTTCCAAATGAAAATGCAGTTCCTGCAAAAGTGTACGTGGAAACTGCTAAAAATAAGTCAGTGATTTGCTTAATGCCGACACTGCGTGAGTGTTCAATATTCAACGAAGAATTATTAAAATTGGAAAATGAAGAAATTGTAAAAATGGAAGCCATCGATAAAATACTACATGAAGGAATCACTATTATTTAGACGGGTAAGTTGAGATCAAAACTAGATTGTTTAGAAAAAAAATATCTAAAACTGCTGGTTTGGAAAAGACACTGAATGCGTGTGTAAACTGTCGGGTAATTTTAAGGCGTAATTTGGATGTAGAGAAAGGTTTAGTTAATGGTGCAATGGGCAAAGTGGTGGATTTTGTGAATTATCAGAAAAAAGAAGGAATTGAATTTTTAAAAATTAAATTTGATCAGATTGATGAAGTTAAAGAAATTGGTCGTTGTTCAGTTGGTTTTTTGCTTGTTAAAGATTTATATGTCCGTAGGAAACAATTTCCGTTTTCTCTGGCATATGCAGTGACTATTCATAAATCTCAAGGATTAAGTGTAGACAGTGCATTGGTGAACATTGGATCTACCGTATTTAAAGAGGGTATGGCATATGTTGCTTTGTCGCGAGTCAGAACATTATCTGGTTTGTTTTTGATTGATTTTGATGAGACAAAGGTTACTGCAGATGCAAACTGTGTAAAAGAGTATAATAGGTTAAGAAGGGTGTATGCTCCAAATTTAGGTCAATATCCTGTATCTGAAAAGCGTATGGTTGGTCAAAAAAGAAGGTTAGAGAATATCTGTTCTGAAGGTATCAAGAAAAGAAAAGAACAAGATAATGTTGTGATTGCAGGTAAAAAGAAATTGGACACTGTTGAAGAGATTGGGGCATATTAACAAGCCAGGCGATAAAATTATCGCCGCTTTAGCGGCAGAAACCTGCCGCTAAAACGGCGATAATGGGCTTGATAATATGCTCTATGGAATTCCAATTGAAGCCCATGTTAGATGTGAAGGACATCTAATATGGGCTTCAATTGGAATTCCATAGAGCATATTATCAAGCCCATTATCGCTGATTTAGTGGCAGTTTTCTGCCGCTAGAGCGGCGATAATTTTATCGCCTGGCTTGTTAATATGCCCCATTGTTGGTTATTAGTTTGAAAATAGTTCTGGTGTCAACTGCTATGCTAATGTAGTGGTCAATGTTGTTTTTTATCTGGAAGGTTTGCAAGCACAATTTATGCAGAATCTGGAAAAAAGATTTTGTTCTCTGTTGCATTCTGTTTATGAAAAATTGACAACAGATAGAAGTAAAATACAATCTGTTTCTGATGATCGTAGTCTTTTGGATGTGTGTTCTGGTTCTACACAATTTACACAAAATATCCAACAAGATGCTCAGGAATTTTTAATGTATATGCTTACCATTTTTGAAAATGAAGGTGTAGAAATAGAAAATATTTTTGGCCTTTCTTACAAATGGGAACATTATTGTGAAAATTGCATGTATACATGTAGCACCAATGTAGACACTGAGAGATTTCTGTATTTAACATTACCAGACTGTAAATCAGTGTCTTTCAATAAATTAGTGAAAGGTGCAATTCAAAACATGGAGTGTAGCCAATGTAAATCAGAAATTGTATCCACATTATTCTTAACAAAATATGGAAAATACATCATTTTAATGATGCAACGTTGTACAGCTGACGGAAGAAAATTGGATAATTTAATAAAACAATTTGTAGCAGCACAACTATCAATATCAGGAAGGACTTTTGTAGCAATTGCAATAATTTTCCATGATGGTCTTTCCACCACATCTGGATATTACACTGCCTATCTAAAATGTGACAAAGGCTGGACACTTTGTAATGATGCCCAGTTGGTTTTCAAACAACGTTTGCCTAGTGAATTACCAAATTCCTACCTAATATTTTTAAAGCCAAAGTTTTAGGAAGATAATTCACTCTCTGAGGAATTTATTATTATAATTTAATAGGACTACCATTGGACAATTTACATAAAGAAGAAGTGCAAAAATACCATTTGGCCTCAGGGAAAGGTATATTTTTGAATTATGGACTTTTTGGTGGTCATTTATTTGGTGATCATTTACAGCTTTTATAAGTCAAAGTTATAAAATGTTGTAATCTGTAAGCATTTCATATATGTATGATTTGTATTTTCTGGTATTTTACTGAGAATAGTATGTTGGTTTTTTTTAACAATCTTTCTGATTGTTTTTTTTTTGCCCGCTGTTAAGTGATGAGTACCATTGAAATCACTATTTCTAGTGAAATTCAATATATTCTGAGAACAGCAAAAAAAGCAAACAAATTACTTTGTTTAAATTATGTTGTGTTGTAAAAAATGTATTATTATATGTTATAATTGTTTTTTCTTTTCTTTCACCGATCCAAATTTTAAAATAAGCAATTTTTAAGAATTTATATTTGAATGAAAAACAGAAAAAAATGTATACCATTTTTTATTCCTATTATTGTGAAGGTAAGTTTAACTAAGTCTCAATATGCAGAATGAAGAGGCCTGCAAGAAGCTACAAAGTTGAAACACATTTCTAATAACACTCTGTTTATGTAGTTTTGAAATCTGACCATAATCCGATATCATGTGACCTGCAAAAAAAGAGATTAGAGGGGTTCATAATATTTCACCTTTTTAGCTGTTGAAGGACTGCAATCATTTCAATCATTCTTCTTTGAACATGTTTGCAGACAAAACTCTGTGCTTACATTTATCATTCCCAAGGAATTTTAAAAACGGAAATATGTCACTTTTTGTAACATAGTTATTGTGTAAGATACTGTTTAATATTTAGAAAGAGAGGAAAAGGCACTCTGTGCACTTTTTATACTCCATGTAAATACAACCTCATCATGCAGACCACTTTGCATTGATAGGGTGTTCTATAAGTGTTGTTGTGCATGATTGCACTGAATACTCATAGAACAAGACACATGTCTAGATTTATCCGAAATCATCAATCTCGATATGTGTGTGAATGCTGTACCATTCTAAAATTGGTGTAGGAAAGCACAACAAGGAGAATTGTTTTCATTTCTCCACATTTGTATATCTTCAATGCATGCTGAAATGTTCAGCATACATTGAAGGAGAAAAATGCATTTTCTCATTGTTTTTGTGCAGGAAGGTGTGTCTTCCTGCAGAAAAACAAACAGCTCATGACACAGATATCCTTGCACTATGGTGCAAGGGTGCCTGTGTGACCACATGGCTGCAGTTTAAGCAGCCGTGCAGAGAGAAGCATAGATTTGCAACATATTTATGTACATATGTTGCATCCCTGTGCTTCGAAAGTACTACAGCACACTGCAGTTAAAGAGGTTACTGTGTGATGCTGCAGCACTTCCTTATAGTTCTGCACTTATACATTCACCATACGCTACTAATGCATTCATTCAGTCAATTACGTACTACACATACATTCATCTAAACTTTCACACACTAACAAAGAAATGTAGCTCTTTTTTTAAACCAGGAAAGTTAGTTCTTACAAGAACTTTTTTTTTTCTTCTTTCTTCTTTTATAATTTTTTGGGGGATTTCTAAACAATTTTTTAATATTTCAGTTTTTTCTGCAAAAAAACAAAGAAATAAAACAGGAGAAACCAAACAATGAACTTCAGAGAACAATAATTTTTATTTATTTTTTTAAAATAGCAAATGTGACTTTCTTGGCGGCGGCAGATCAGATCGATCGACTGCTCACCATAGCACAAAGTCGCATTGCACTTAGTGCAGAGCACTTTTAAAAATTGAAATTGAGGATGGATGTCCAAAGTTTGGGCTGATGGATGCACTCTTGATGTGCTCGGCTGCGATGAGGTGGATGGCGCAGGAGCAGGAGTGTTTCTCATCCGTTGGCACTCTTCTTGTGCAAGATTGTTTGGATGAAGGGTCCTCATGTGCTTCATCATACTTGCCGTGCCGCAAGAGTATTTCTTGTTAGGATCCCCTCTCAATAGGACTCTTTTGCAAATCTTGCAGGTGACCAAGGTGGCATTGGTCTTATTCTGCCCCTCAGGAAAAGTAAAAGATTTCCACACCACTGAAGAAAAACGTTTTTTGAGTGGTGCCTCTGGCAAACATTCATCCTCAGAACTGTGATGTGATGCAGGTGATGCCTGCTGCCCTGAAGCTATTTTTGGTTGAAAAAAGTTAGAGCTAAGTGTAAACTTAGTCTAAAAAATCTTCTTCTCTCCAAAGAGATGGTTCTCCAAAGAAGCTCAAAGAGGAATGATTGAAATGGGTGGGGTCTTTCAGTAGTTAGAACAGGAAGTGTAATGAACCAATCAAATCTCTTTTTTGCAGGTCACATGGGATCCGCGCACCGTGCGCTTACGCAGCACGCACCCAGCGCGCATCCGCGAAATTCAATTAAAAAAAATTATAGGATTAGATGTAAAAATATATTAGTTTTAAGACTAGTTTAGAGTTTGTCTTCAATTAATAATCACATGAAATACATATATATTTGTTTTTTTAATGTTAAATATTTCGCGGGATCCGCACACCTACCGCGCCATAGACGCACATGACGCGTCGCGGAAGCGCGTAAACGTCGCGTTACGTACATTGAACGTATCGCGTATAGGCTGGGAGTCTCGTACCAGTCACATACTAAACACGTACCCAACTCGTACCAAGCGCGGATGCTACCGCGTAGGGATCGGGAACGGTGCGCTTAGGGTGCGCGGATCCAAAAACATTGAAAAATATATATAAAATATAGTTTTGCACATATAGTCAAAAAAATATTTTGAAAAATATAAAAAATATGTTTGAAAAACCCATTAAGTTCAAATAATATTTTTTTAACTTTTAAAAGAATTAATTGAAAAAATTAGCTTAAAAAATGGTGATAAAAAAGTATTTTAAAAAAAATGTAATTAATGAAATTGACACACTGAATTTGAAAAATATAGAAATCCAATCAAAATCATTAAACATGATATCTTCAGAGATAAGTTATAGATAGGAATTAGCATTTAAAAAACCATTGAAATTCACTAAAAAAACCATAGGTTTCATGCACTTTATAGTTAGGAATTGGCATTTAAAAAACCTTTGAAATTCACTGAAAAAACCAAAGGTTTCAGGGGCGTTATAGTTAGGAATTGGCATTTAAAAAACCTTAGAAATTCACAGAAAAACCCATAGGTTTCAGGGGTGTTATAGTTAGCTGGACATTTCCCTCGTACAAAACCCTAGAAATTCCAATGTTATAGTTAGTTCAGCTAACTATAACTCGCGCCCCCGCAATGCACTGCTGATGACGTCACATATTACATCACTCATGACATGGTCAGTGACATCACTGATGACATCTCAAATGACATCACTGATGACATCACTGATGACGTCATCCATGTGATAAATTAGTGCATCTTCTCACACCCTAACATAACCTTTGATACACCGACTCAAAATTTCAAACGGCCATTTTGACAACCATAGATACTCCAATACCAATAACTACACACCCACTCATTGACTTTTAGGTCTACATACATGTCCACTCACTCACCTGTACAGTCACTCATCCTTACAGTCACTCTGTGCATTTATACACCTATATAGACACTCACACACCACCAATCATCCATTGAGGTACTGACCCATCTAGTCAGTCATGCAAATAATTAATCACAGTCCAATTTACTCACCTATACAGTTAAACACACTCAAGTTCACTTACTCATAAAAATACTAACAAATTCTGTGTCTTCCTGCAGAAAAACAAACAGCACATGACACAGATATCCTTGCACTATGGCGCATACAGCCACTCCCAAAATCACACACTCTCACATATAGATAGTTATATACTCTTACACACATATACACTGTGTTTCACATATGTAGTTACTGATACATGTACAACTGAGATATACATTCAATCACTAACACACCCATACATACACTCACCCAACCATACAGTCCATCACAGATGCACTCTTAAAACCATGCACCCACTGAATCAACCAATCACACATCTAGTCACAGAGTCACACACACCCTACCCACACAAACACTCAGGCACCCATACAGATACTCAGACAACCAATCAATAACCCATATAGACACTCATATAGCTATTCACAAAACCATGCAGCAACTTATACACCAACACACAGACACATACAGACATTCACACAGTTTAGTCACTAGTCTGCAGTAAGATACATTTAATGACTCACTTATAGAGTCAGTTACGCACCTAGAAAATCATCCATTCACACACTTTTACACCCACTTATTCTTCAACAGGCCTTTCCCTATATATATTAAACATAATAAAACTGTTCAGAAACACATACTCAATGGATAATGTCATCAGTGATGTCATCAGTGATGTCATTTGAGATGTCATCAGTGATGTCATCAGTGATGTCACTGACCATGTCATGAGTGATGACTATAACACCCCTTAAACCTATGGTTTTTTCAGTGAATATATATATATATATATATATATATAATTATCTCCAAACCAAGAAAACTCCTGTTGGAGATCATAGCCTGTCGGGGGATGGCACGACGCCGGTGGAGTATACCGGTAAATTATGAGTCAGATATATATATATATATATATTCACTGAAAAAAACATAGGATTCAGGGATGTTATAGTTAGTTGGACATTTCACTCATAGAAAACCATAGAAATTCCCCTGTTATAGTTAGTTGAGCTAACTATAACTCATGCCCCCGCAATGCACTGCTGATGACGTCACATATTACATCATTCATTACATGGTCAGTGACATCACTGATGACATCTCAAATGACATCACTGATGACATCATCCAGTGAATGTGTGTTTCTATAAAAGATAAATATGTTTTATATATATATGCCAAGGTTTATTGAAGAATGAATGGGTGTATAAGAGTCAGGATGGATGATTAAGTTGGTGTGTGACTGGCTGTATTGAGTGATTAATTGTGTCTTGCTTAATGCATGTGTTAGCGACTGATACAGACATTCACACAGTTTAGGTTGTCAGGTGGTGTGTAAGTAGTTCCATGGTTTGGTTAGCAACTAAATGAGGATCTATATGAGCTATTGATTGCTTGTCTGAATACCTGCATGGGTGCCTGAGTGCCTGTGTGGGTGGGTGGGGGGTTTGACTCTGTGCATAGATGTGTGAGTGGATAATTCACTAGGTATATGTGTTCAAGTCTGTATCTGTTAAGGGCTGTATGGCTGGGTGAGTGTGTGTATGAGTGTCTTGGTGAGAGAATGGATGAGTCGGTGGTACATGTGTGAGTAACTCCATATGTGAAAGGCTGTATATATGAGTGTTGGACTGTATACATGACTATATGTGAGAGTGAGTGATTGAGAGAGTGCCTGTATGGATCAGTGTGTGCTTGTATTAGTTATTGTATTAGAGTGTAAGTATGTGTTAGTATATGTTTAAATAAGTGACGTGGTATGTGTATAACTGTACAGGTGAGTAAATGAAAGTGTGATTGATTATTTCCATTACTGACTAGGTGTGTGAATAACTCTATGAATGAGAGGCGGTGCGTGAGTGTCTGTATAGATATGTGACTGGATATGATAATGCTGTATTGATGGCTGACTGTATGTATGAGTGACTGTATGGGTGAATGAATGGATGTGTGTGTAGACCTAGGAATTAGTGAGTGGATATGTACTAACTGGTATTGGTGTGTTCATGGTTTCTAAAATTATAGTCTGTATTTTGGGTGTATCAAGTGTTATATCAGGGTTTGATGAGGTGCATCTGATTTTGACATGGATGATGTCACCAGTGATGTCATCAGTGATGTCATTTGAGATGGCATCAGTGATGTCATCAGTGATGTCACTGACCATGTCATGAATGATGTACTATGTGACGTCATCAGCAGTGCATTGCGGAGGCGCAAGTTATACTTAGCTCAACTAACTATAACAGGGAAATTTCTATGGTTTTCTATGAGTGAAATGTCCAACTAACTATAACATCCCTGAAACCTATGGTTTTTTCAGTGACTTTCAAAGGTTTTATAAATGCCAATTTCTAACTATAACATGCCTGAAACCTATGGTTTTTTCAATGAATTTCTAAGGTTTTTTAAATGCTAATTTCTAACTATAACGTGCCTGAAAACAATGTATTTTTCAGTGAATTTCAAAGGTATTTTAAATGTTAATTTCTAAATATAATGTTCATTAAACCTATCTTTTTTTCTGTGTTTTTTAATTATCATCCCATTCTTAACTTGGTGAAAACTGCAAATCTCACCACTCTTCCATCAATACCTTACGGCAACAAAATCGCTACAAACGAGAGCCACAACTAAAACTAATGAAATGCAAAGTAGGCATTTCCGTGCAAAAAAAACATGAAAACACCACTTCCCCATATTTTCAACGACCAGCCAAATCTGCCATGCGATCCAAAAAGCAGGCGATAAGCCGAGTTAGCAGTAACAAATTAACATCAACCTTTAACTGGTGTAAGGCGGTCGAATATCTACTCCGTGAATTGGACCCAACTCACAGCCACATCTAAAGACCGACACATGATAGAGCTACTGATCATGCAGCTCCGACACCCAACAAGGCCACAACACCCAGCGCCCACACCACCAGAACCTCCCCCCCCGGGAAAACCCCCCCTACTACCACGAGGCAGCGCAAAACAGGATAACGGAGCATCCCAAAACACCATGCCCCTCAGCCACACAATAGCTGAATGTTGGGAGATGTGGCAACCAACTTTATATGATGGAGGCAAGTCACCAATCAATAATAAAGCACACAATGCCAAGTGTAACGCTGAAGTGCTGCACAGCCCTCACTATGCAAAGCACAAACCTCTTCATATGGAGATATACTATTGATACGTGTAGTTTAGTGCACAGTGGATGCAACCATGTAACCTCAGGCAGTGGGGAAGATCTTGGTCATGTAGCTGTGTTGACCCCCCTGGAAGTGGAAGCAGAGTTGGCTGCTCCAACGTACGCCACTCCAGTGTAGGAGTATGAATAAATAGGCCAGGCCCTAGGCGTGGTTCACTTGTGGGAAGACCAACAAGTCTGTCAGAGCGGCAGCCCTCACCCTGGCACATGGCTGCCACCATGACCCGGGGCCTCCTCGACACAGGCCCCCTGCGAACCCAGCGGCAAGGCACCGCAGACTTATGTCTGTACCGACTACTGCCTTCGATCTACATTGCGGACAGTAGGGCTCACAATTCAGATTCAGTGGCGATTGCAGATGACGCAGTCCAGTTCACAAGACACGTTGCTCCCAGTGCGGCCCGCCCAGACCACGCATCATCGCAGGGTGCGCACACGCTGTGTGCTTCAGGTGCTACTAACTCATTGCACCATAAGTCATCGCCACGTGGCCTTATCAAGGCAGAATTCATTAGACAAAACACATTGCTCCCAGTGGGGCCCGCCAGGACCACGTATCATCGCAGGGTGCGCACACGCTGAGTACTCCAGGTGCCACTAACTGTGCAGCTCAACTCAATGCCACGTGGCTGTGTGCCCATACTGACCGCTGCCTCCACCCTACACTGGGGATACACGGTTCACAATTCAAGAGTAGTAGCAATGCAAATAGTGTTGGAGACTATAATGGGTTAAGGAGACCAAATGCTCGCAATCTGTGCAGCTCAAGTCAACGTCACCTGCCTGTGGGCCTTTGCTGACCGCTGCCTCTAGCCTACACTGTGGAAGACCGGCGACACTTGTTGCAAACTAACCCCATTCAACACAAGTCGATCCCACATGTGTAACTGTGTCCTGAGGCCTGAATGGCAGTGACCACAGCACCAGACTCCCTTCGATCAATGAGGGGTATTTGCATATGGAAGGCCGGCGACACATGGTGCCACTGAACCTGCACTGCGCAGGCCGGTGGGGCCACCAACGTATGCACATGGCTATGGGCCCTTGCACACCGCTACCTCTGGCCTACACTGTGGAAGACTGGTCACAAATGGTGCCACTAACTGTCTTCAACACAAACCGATCTCACATGTGGAGCTGTGTCCTGAGTCCTGAATGGCAGTCACCCCAAGTCCGTGGCAGCGACCACAGCACCAGACTCCCTTCGATAAGTGAGGCATATTTCCATATGCAACGGCGGCGACACGTGGTGCCACTAACTCTGTTCAACACAAGCCAATCCCACATGTGTAACTGTGTCCTGAGTCCTGAATGGCAGTCACCCCAAGTCCATAGCACCGACCACAGCACCACACTCCCTTCGATCAGTGAGGGGTATTTCCATATGCAACTACAGACTCCAGTAGGCAAGTAACTATCACAGTCCTACACTCTACATATTATCCTTTTAGTATCCTCGCTTCAAGAACTTTTTTTTCTATCAGTTATAGCTTTACTACAATGACCAAATTAATCTTCAAATGCAAACTAACATGGAATAACAGTTTACACTGCAGGCAGTATAACTCGCAATTCCAATTTTAAATGCTGATTTCTAACAACAAGATTGTTCTCAGAAAATACAACACTTTGTCAGTGTATTCTATACTTATTTCATCTTTTCATCATATGCCTACATTTTTTATATCAGTTATAGCTTTAGTACAATCACCAAATTCATTTTCAAGTATAAACAAACACTCATTATCAGTCTACACTGCGGGCAGCAGACCTCGCAATTTGAATTTTGGACATGTAGTGCCAATTAACACTGTCCAACACAGGCCGATCCCACATGTGTAACTGTGTCCTGAGTCCTTAATGGCAGTGACCCCAAATCCATGGCAGCGACCACAGCACCAGACTCCCTTCGATCAGTGAGGCATATTTCGATATGCAAGGCCGGTGACATCTAGTCACACCAACCCTCTTTAACACAAGCCGATCCCACATCTGTAACTGTGTCCTGAGTCCCGAATAGCAGTCACCCCAAGTCTGTGGCAGCGACCACAGCACCAGACTCCCTCTGATCAGTGAGGCATATTTCCATATGCAAGGCCGGCGACACATAGTCCAACTAACCCTCTTTAACACAAGCCGATCCCACATGTGTAACTGTGTCCTGAGTCCTGAATGGCAGTCACCCCAAGTCTGTGGCAGCAACCACAGCACCAGACTCCCTCTGATCAGTGAGGCATATTTCCATATGCAAGGCTGGTGACACGTACTCCCACTAACCCTCTTTAACACAAGCCGATCCTACATGTGTAACTGTGTCCTGAGTCCTGAATGGCAGTGACCCCAAGTCCGTGGCACCGACCACAGCACCAGAATCCCTTCGATCAGTAAGGCATATTTCGATATGCAAGGCCGGCGACATGTAGTACCACTAACCTTCTTTAACACAAGCCGATCCCACATGTGTAACTGTGTCCTGAGTCCTGAATGGCAGTCACCCCAACTTCGTGGCAGCAACCACAGCACCCTCAGTCTTATTTATTGTTTTTTTCTTTAAATATTTTTTTTTTATATGTAAATCCATACATGACTAAGATTCTTCTTTGTCCAACCACAAGGGGACACTTCCGGGCCCAAGAAGGTTGTTGGGGGTATGATGGTAATGTGGGAAGAAGGTGCATTACCTACTGATGTGGGGAGAGGCAGCGTCAAAGGGGTATCTATCACATAAAGAACTCCGATATGTTTTCACAAATGCCTCGGACAAATGCCAGCTGACGGACTGAATCACAAAATGATTTTTCAATACTTATGTAGTGTGAGTTATGAACAGTTCACACCCAGGCTTGCAGAGGGACAGCTGTGGCCCATCCGCTCGACTCACAGACGCAGTACTATGAGCCATCCGCATCATTGTAGCTATCCCTGCCCTGTTCCGTTGTACGCCACGCCACTCTGATTATGTTCCGACGTTGGCCCCACATAGCCACCGGTTGCAGGCATACTCGCTGTTGGTGTGCAGGTCAGTGGTCTAGTTCTCAACATGTCACAGTCACTCCCTGAGGGCAGGTTTGCACACACACCACACCCATCCGGCACATGCGTCACAGGCCATGTGACCACACAAATATAATAGATCGACAACGCCACATCCTTTATTACCGGTGCTGACTGCATGGTGGACGTTCCACATGTCTCAACCATAAAGAGTCTTTGAATAGTTGCACAGAAGATTAGTCGCACCCTGATCTGTATAGCCGTCAGGAGCCTACCACCCCCTTGGCACGGACTTCAGATGCACAGGGTTAGTGCCACCTGAAGCTCATATGGCCATCAGGGGCCCACCACCACGTGGCACGGACTTGAGTTCCACAGGCTTAGCGGCACCAAAAGCTGATGTGACCTCCGCCATTGATAACTCAGGACTCAGCGACATGTGTGAGATTTGCTGGGCCATGGAGAAGCTGATGTGGTATCCGCCATTGATGACACAGGACTCAGCGACATGTGTGAGATCTGCCGAGCCGTGGAGAAGATGATGTGGTCTCCGCCATTCATGACTCAGCGACATCTGTGAGATCCGCGGAGAAGCTGATGTGGTCTTCGCCATTCATGACCGAGGACTCAGCGACATGTCTGGGATGCACAGAGTTTTGACGGGCACGTGGAGTGCCCACTGCTGCACACTCCGGTGGCACCAGGTAATTATTTGCTCATGGATGCACAGGGGCAGCAGTGTGTCTGTCTGTCTGTCTCTCTCTCTCTCTCTCTCTCTCTCTCACTTCCCTATCTTCACTCTTTCTCTTCCTTCTTTTCCTTCTATCTCTATAACTATCTCTCTTCCTTCTCGCTTTCTCACTCCATTTCTTTCCTGCCCTCTCTTTTTCTCTCTGGATTTTTTTTCCTTCTCTGTTTCTCTGTGTCTCTCTCCTTTGATATGCGCATTACACACGTCCTTATTTTGTGCTTTAGTTTTTCAGGCTCTGTCGTCGACATCCATAGTCCCCACAGGAGTGTTCCGCCTTGTTGTTTTGTATTATTTTTGTTAAATTGTGTTTATTCCTTTATCGTTCATATATATATATCTTAATAAAAAAATAAATTTTTAAAATAGTTTAGCGTTTACATATATATGTTTATAAAAAAATAAGGTTTGAAAAAAAAATGAAAAACGTTTTTGGTTGTTTTCTTAACTGCTGTGTGACTCTTTCTTGTTCTTATTACTGTTATTTGATGGTGTCCACCATGGTGTTACATTTTGGGGCACTTGTCGCGAGAATACTGGCGATGTCTGCAGTTTCAACCAACTTCTGAATAGTGTGTTAAATTAATCTCAACTTTACTTCCATTAAAGTGTTGATAATGAAATGCAGACTAGCTGTTCCCGTGCAAAAAGACACGAGGTGCACCTTTGCGATTTATTCTAAATACTAAAATCCTGTATTGAATTACACTGAGGTAGTGGCTTCACTTACAGTGTACACACTAAATCAATTAAGAAATCTCATTGTATTTTTTATTGATTGGGAATAGTGCGTCAGGTGCTGGATCTTGACCGGATACACTGCCCAGTTCGTATATTGTTCTGCACACAAAAAAAATCACAACTTTCACATCAACTGCAATGCAAAACAAATTCCGGCGATAAGCCACATTAGCACCCGGGATTTAATACCTGCTTTTTGCTGGTGTTAAGCAGGACGTCTACCTGCACCATGAAAGGGAACACAGCCAAGAGCCACACCAGAACACCCACAGGTGCCATAGAGTCAATGATCATGATACAGGTATACCCATGAGGGCCACAAGACTCATCGCAACAACTCCAGGACTGCCAACGCCACCCAAACCCACATCTGAGCAAGTGTGTCCCTGTGGTCATTGAGTTAGCATGATAGGCACGGGCCCTGCAACATCACAGTGTGCTGTCACCTCAGCGTTGGCAGCGAGCCTGGACATGAAGCTATGCACATATCCTCCTTCATGCACAACCGGCGTGTGCTGGTCCGGTGTACACAGGTCAGTGTAGTGGTGTGCCTATCTAGCAAGGGGAACGGGGTGTCTCGGACATGTCCGTGTACAGGAAGTGCGGTAAGTGTGTCTCTGTGTTCTAGTGTGGCCTGACAGTCGATGTTGTAAAGTGACATGCACCACGTCCAAACGGCACTGTGATGGTATAGCTGGACTGCAGCAGGACATGCGTGAATAGGCATTACAATGGTGTGCCATATGAGTGCACGAGAAACAACAGCGCACCGTACAAAAGTGTGGGGGCTCGTGGGAGGGAGGAGCAGCTGTTTGGCAACTTAACACACTGTGAACTCGACCATGTGCCATGTGCTGGGCATCTCATCCATGATGATCACGGTCGCAGACATCTCACAACACCCACGACTGGCCTTTGTACACATCCTGTATGAATGCAGCGTGGTTTTCACTTCTATGCTCGTTCAGTGGTGTGATGTTGGCAGGTTGTGTGACTTGTGCTCCTTGTTGGTGTGTTTCATTTTGGCCATTGTTAGTCTATATGTGTGTTGTACTTAATTGTGCATGTGTGGAATATAAATACAATGAGATTTCTTAATAGTTTTTGTGTGTACACTGTAAGTGCAGCCAATACCTCAGTGCAATACAATACAGGATTTTAGTATTTAGAATAAATCGCAAAGGTGCACCTCGTGTCTTTTTGCACGGTAACGGCTACTCTCCATTTCATTATCAGCACTTTATCAGAAGTAAAGTTGAGATAAATCTAACACACTATTCAGAAATTGGTGCAAACTGCAGATATCACCAGTATTCCAGCGATAAGTGCCCCAACATTTAACACCATGGTGGACTCCATCAAATAACAGTAATAAGAACAAGAAAGAGTCACACAGCAGTTAAGAGAACAACCAAAAACAATATTTTTTTTTTCAAACTTTATTTTTTATAATAATAAATATATAAACGATAAACTATTTTCAAACTTTATTTTTTTATTAACATAAATATAAACAATAAACTAATAAACAAAAGGTATCAACAATAATACAAAACAACAAGGCGGAACACTCCTGTGGGAACCACGGATGTCGACGACAGACCTGGAAAATCAGAAAGATTGTTAAAAAAAACAACAACATGGTATTCTCAACAAAATACCACAAGAAACAAATCACAGATATATAAAATGCATACAGCTAACAACATTTTATAAGTTTAACTTACAAAAACTGTAAATGTTGCCGCTTTAAAATATTTACCGAATCTGAGGACATTTTTTTGCAGAAGGCACCACGCCCACAGTGTTTTTCTTCAGTGGTGAAGACATTTTTAACTTTTTCCAAGGGGCAAACAAAGACCAATGCCACCTTCTTCATTCGCAAGATTTGCCAAAGAGTTCTGTTACGAGGGGATCCTAACAAAAATTACTCGTACGGCACAGCAAGTATGATGAAACACCTAAGGACCCTTCATCCAAACAATCTTGCATGAGAAGAGTGCAAACAGATGAGAAACACTCCTGTTCTGTATCTGTAAAAAAGAATCACAAATAAATGTATATTAATAACTTTCAAATTTATACTATTCCATTACTGTACAAACACATTTTATATAAAAACTGACTACAAAATGATAGCCCTGAAACACAAGTGTGACGATCGTTAAAACACTACATGCATAGTGCATACTACTTTGAAGCAGTTCATGCCCTAAAGCCTACCTCACTAAAAGACTACATGCTAGCTGACTAAATGATTACAGTACTATAAGGAGACACACTGCGTGAGTGACAGGGTGTTTGCTAGAAGAGTAAGAATACTAACTAGGGAATTGAAGGTGTGAAACACAACTGTGTAGGTGATTAGAGGACTGCATCCATACTGCATAGGCATTTAAAGCAGTCCATGTGCCAAGGCCTGGCTCACTGCATGACTACTTGGGTACTGACTGAATGATTAGAGTACAACAAGGAGAGTGCCTCGGTGAATTTATAAGTGCTAGGCTTTTCGCACAGGGAATGGATTAGTACTTGGTATTGAATGGGTCACTAGAGGAGTGCAAAGGCAGTCACAAGTGCTGGACTGTATGGATACTGACTAGGAAATTGAAAGTGTGAAAGACAAGTGTGTAGGTGGTTAGAAGACTGCATGCATAGTGCATAGGGGTTTGAAGCAGTCCATGTGCTAAGGCCTGGCTCAGTGTATGAATACTTAGGCACTGACTGAATGATTAGAGTACTGCAAAGATAGTATCTTGGTGAATTTATAAGTGTTTGGGTTTTAGCACAGTGAATGGATTAGTACATGGTGCTGAATGGGTCACTAGAGGACTGCAACGGGAGTGACAGGGTATTTCCTGAAAGTGTATGGATACTGACTAGGGAATTGAAGGTGAGAAAGACAATTGTGTAGGTGGTTAGAGGACTGCATGCATAGTGGAAAAGGGTATACTAAGGCCTGGGTCACTGGATGAGTACTTGGGTACTGACTGTATGATTAGAGTACTGCAAGGAGAGTGCCTGGGTGAATTTATTAGGGTTTAGTGAATGGATTAGTACATGATGCTGAATGGGTCACTAGAGGAGTGCAAATGGAGTGACAGGGTGTTTGCTGGAAGTGAACGGATACTGACTGGGGAATTGAAGGTGTGAAAGACGAGTATGTAGGTGCTTAGAGGACAGCATGCATAGTGGATAGGGGTTTGAAGAAGTCCATGTGCTAAGACCTGGCTCAGTGCATGAATACTTAGGCAGTGACTGAATCATTAGAGTACTGGAAAGAGAGTGTCTTGGTGAATTTATAAGTGTTTAGGATTTGGCACAGTGAATGAATTAGTACATGCTGTTGAATGGGTCTCTAGAGGACTGCAAAGGAAGTGACAGGATGTTTCCTGGAAGTGTATGGATACTGACTAGGGAAGGTGTAAAAGACAAGTGTATAGTATGTTAGAACACTACATGCATACTGCATAGACATTTGAAGCAGTCTATTTGGTGCTTAGAAACTGACTAAATAATCAGACTACTTCTAGGACAGTGCTTAGGTAAAACTTTTAAATTTTCAGTTCTGCCACAGTGAACAGAATAGTACATGGTACTGCACCTTAGTGTCAAACCCTGACTCATGTTATCAATGCATAAGCAAAGACTGGATTCTAATCCTACTAAAACTTCACAACATGACAGGTTTTAAAACAGTTATCTGTCAGCAAATACATGATATTACCAAATGCTTCTCTCACAGTGATCCCAAATACACACTAACTCACAGTGTGATTCTAGACAAGCACCACTATCCCTATGAGTTTACCAAAACTCATTCACTACAGTGCAAGTGGTAAGGTAACTGCACACAATCTACATATTTCACAACTGCAATTTACTGTCTATGCCTGACTCATATAATGAAAGCAGAAGCCATAACTGACTTCTAATGCTACTAAAAAACATTACATGTTTTACAACACTTATCTGTCAGCAAATACATGATATTACTAAATGCTTCTCTCACAGTGGTTCCCAAATGCACACAGACTCACAGTGTGATTCTAGACAAACAACACTATCCCTAGGAGTTTACCAAAACTCATTCACTACAGTGGAAGTGGTAAAGGAACTGCACACAATCTACATATTTCACGACTACACTTTAATGTCAATGCCTGACTAATTTAATCAACGCATAATCAAAGACTGGCTTCTAATGCTACTAAAACTTGACAACATGACAGGTTTTTAAAAACAGTTATCTGTAAGTAAATACACGATGTTACCAAATGCTTCTCTCACAATCCTTACCCAAATGCACACAGACTCACAGTGTGATTTTAGACAATCAACACTATCCTAGGACTTTACCAAAACTCATTCACTACTGTGGAAGGGGTAAGGGACTGCACATGATGTTACCAAATGATTCTCTCACACTGATCCCAAATACACACTAACTCACAGTGTGATTCTAGACAAGCACCACTATCCCTATGAGTTTACCGAAACTCATTTCACGACTGCAATTTACTGTCAATGCCTGACTCATTTAATGAAAGCATAAGCCATAACTGTCTTCTAATGCTACTAAAACTTGACAACCTGACTGGTTTTAAAACAGTTATCTGTCAGCAAATACACAATGTTACCAAATGCTTCTCTCACAATCCTTACCCAAATGCACACAGACTCACAGTGTGATTTTAGACATCAACACTATCCTAGGACTTTACCAAAACTCATTCACTAGTCTGGAAGAGTTAATGGTACTGACCACAATCTACATATTTAAGGACAGCACATCAGTGTCAAAGCATGACTCATTTATTCAACGCATAAGCAAAGACTGGATTCTAATGCTACTAAAACTTCACAACATGACAGGTTTTAAAAAAGTTATCTGTAAGCAAATACATGATATCACCAAATGCTTCTCTCACACTGATCCCAAATACACACTAACTCACACTGTGATTCTAGACATGCACCACTATCCCTAGGAGTTTACCAAAACTCATTCACTACAGTGCAACTGATAAGGGAACTGCACAAAATCTACATATTTCAGGACTGCACTTTTCTATCAAAGCCTGACTCATTTAATCAAATCATAAGCCATAACTGTCTTCTAATGCTACTAAAACTTCACAACATGACAAGTTAAAACAGTTATCTGTCAGCAAATACACAATGTTACCAAATGCTTCTCTCACAGTGGTTCCCAAATGCACACAGACTCACTGTGTGATTCTAGAAAAACAACACTATCCCTTGCACTATACCAAAACACATTTCTTCATCTAGAAGTAGTACTACATTTTAGTATAGAAACATAACATAACTCATTTCACAAATTCATAAACAATGACTGGTTTCTAATTCTACTAAAATATAAAAACTGCACAGTTATCTGTTTACAAACACATGAAAAACACAAATGCTTATCACAGAATGGTTTCTACATGCACACACATTGTAGAGAAAAAAAGTACTCCCTACACTTATATATGCAAAAGGCACGAGTCCGAACTGAGGACTACCTCTTTGCCAAATTTGGTGTCATTCCGTTCAGCGGTTCGGGCTGTAGCTGCGACAACAGATCCTATGGGAAATTGCATGGGGAAAACGAATTTTTGGACCCCCTTTTTTCTCGGCCCCGCTTGACGGATCACCGCAAAACTTTCAGGGTAGGAGCGAAGCGGAGCTGGCCAAAAGTTTGGAAAATTTTGCAAGGATTCGTCAACCGGGGCCAACGTTATTCCAAATAGAATGTTGCGGATTTCCAATGGAAAATAGGTCCTAACTATAACTATCTACTGGCGTCCGCCAGTAGATAATATATATATATATATATATATATATATATATATATATATATATATATATATATATATATATATATATATATATATATATATTCACTGAAAAAACCATAGGTTTCACACATGTTATAGTTAGCTGGACATTTTACTGATAAAAAACCAATGAAATTCCCCCGTTATAGTTACTGTAGGCAACTATAACTCACGCGACCGCAATCCTCTGCTGATGCTAATACTGTATTTAGACACTTATTTGCCCATGTCTTCTTCCATTAAATTTTAGCTATACATATTTACAAATATTTTTTTTTCATAAAGACACATATGTCATCAGCAGAGGATTACGGTCGCGTGAGTTATAGTTGCCTACAGTAACTATAACGGGGGAATTTCATTGGTTTTTTATCAGTAAAATGTCCAGCTAACTATAACATGTGTGAAACCTATGGTTTTTTCAGTGAATTTGTACGGTTTTTTAAATGCTAAGTTACTTTACGCCATTTGTGGCGTGCGCGCCCACTTAACGCAGTTCGTTCCATGCGCGCACGGTGCGCTTCGCGCACCGTGCGCGCACAGTGAGCACGCGGTGCGCTTCGCGCACCGCGTGCCCACATTACGCTAGATGGGCCATGAACGCACGATGCGCTTCGCGCACCGTGCGCACATGGAGGACATATGATGAGCAAACTCTTAAATCTGCTTTTCATTTATTTATTTTTATTTTTTTTACCGTACGCTTACCGTAAGCTTACGGTACGCGTACCCCGTGATTTTTTTTAAAATCAATAAATGTTTTTTTTGTACTTTTCTGTCCTTCTTTGACCCCCTTACAAATGTTAGGGGGTCTGTAACTCTCCTCATTGCCCCCTTTCCTTGTTTTCTCTGTTTTTTTTCTGAGTGAAACACACAAAATGGCGGCCGCCGCTTCCTGGTTTCGGCCGATTCGAATGTTTACTAAGATCTATGGGCCAATCAGAATCTCCTTCGCGCACGCCATGTTTCTTCCGTACGCTTACCGTAAGCTTACCGTACGCATACCCCGTGATTTTTTTTAAAAATCAATAAATGTTTGTTTTGTACTTTACAGTGCTTCTTTGACCCCCTCACAAATGTAAGGGGGTCTGTAACTCTCCTCATTGCCCCCTTTTCTTGTTTTCACTCTTTTTTTTTCAGAGTGAAACACAGAAAATGGCGGCCGCCGCTTCCTGGTTTCGGCCGATTCGAATGTTTACTAAGATCTAAGAGCCAATCAGAATCGCGCTCGCGCACGCCACCGTACGCTTACCGTAAGCGTACGGTAAGCGTACCGTAAGCGGGCTCAGATATATATATTGATTTAAAGGCTATTTTCTCAGAATCTACTGAACAGATTTACACCAAACCTACAAAAGGCACTTCCTTGACCTAGGGACTACCTCTCTGCCAAATTTTGAGTAATTCTGTTCAGCCGTTCGGGCTGTAGCTCGTTCTAAAGGTCCTATGGAAAAATGCATGGGAAAAACGCGTTTTGGGACCCCCCTTTTATCTCAGCCCCCGCTTGACGGATCCCCCCGAGACTTTCAGGGTAGGAGCGGAGCGTAGCGCCCCACCTATTTTGAGAAATTCGCGAGGATTCGTCGACCGGCGCCAAAGTTATTCAAAATAGAATGTTGAGGTTTTCCTATGGAAACGTGGTCCTAACTATAACTACCTACTGGCGACCGCCAGTAGGTAATAAACTCACAAATTGCTGCTTCTGGGATGCTGGGACCCTTAAAAGGTGGAGTACACTCCGGCGGAGCGTGCCGGTACTTAATATCCAATTCAAAAAGTTCATTCAGTACGCTCTTAAGAAGGAAACAGGCAAAACATAGTTTAGTATATCCAGATTAAATCCACACAATGCGTTTCGGCAACAGCCTTGATCACGTGTAAAAGTGCACAATGAAACAGACACTGATAACGTTTTTTCACGATCAGAAATAAACATAAACATAGGACAATGTCTTCTCTCTGCCCCACTAGCTTTGGTATCCATCTTGCAATGGTGAAAAATCATGAACAGAGAGAACGTTATAAACGAAATAGCTGAAAGTAAAGCGCTAATGCGCGTGCCATTGATCAGAAAATTTGATACAATCTCCCCTGACATCAAAATTGCACCCACTGGTTTAATTCATAAAAATTGAAATATGCAAAAATCCGCACTCCTAAGAATGCTGACTGACGTGTGTTTCAATCAAGAAACTGAGCGCTAGTGCGCATGACAGCATGCTTCCACTGTCTGAACATAAAATCAACAATTGTTGTACTAGATATGAACAGAGTAAGCGCTGATGCGCATACCTTTAACGTCAGTATCATGGGCCTAATCTATATAATTAAATTATGGCACAGAAATGAATAATACTAGCGGGCCAGTGCCCATAAACACGTGGGTGCCAGGATATTTATCTATACCGTTGAATGTGGTACAGAAAAAACACAAACAAAATCAACATCAACTAATAGGCTAATATATGGATATATATTACCTACTGGCAGTTGCCAGTAGGTAGTTATAGTTAGGACCTAGTTTCCATAGGAAAATCGTTTTTTCTTTTCCCAATAACTTTGGCACCGGTTGATGAATCTTTGTGAAAGTGGCCAGCTCCGGTCAGCTTCTGCCTTGAAAGTTTCGGGTTGATTCATCAAGCGGGGGTTGATAAAAAAAGGGGGGTCCCAAAACGCGTTCTTCCCCATGTTAATTTCCATAGGAAAATTTAAACAAAGCTACAGCCCGAACTGCTGAGCGGAATTACACAAAATTTGGTAACAAGGTAGACCTTGGTTCAGAAAGAGCCCTTTTTGTTAAATGGTGTAAATCTGTTCAGCAGTTGCTGAGAAATTAGAAAAATAATATTTCGATATCTGAGCACCGAGGACAGATCGCCCACCCTCCGGGCACGAGCTACACTCTGATTGGCTGCCAACACTCTAAACCAGGTAATGTTGGCAGCCATTTTGTGACTCGGTTACCTAGTCAGAAGATAACTGTGGAAAAAAGGATGATAAACAACAATAAGGGGCAGGGTAGGAACACCCTGACCCCCTAGGTCTGCTCAGGGGGTTCCACAAGGACCCCAGGGCCCCTCAAGTTTTTTTTTATAAAGAAAATTTGAAGTCGCGCTGGTTGCGCGCCTCCTGCTGTGAAAATAATTTTAAAAAAACATGCGCGGGTTCATGCGCTTTGTTTTTTCAAAGCCTCCGGGTGGGCCAGGTCCCGGGGGCACTCTGCAGATGCGAGAACCACCACCTCCCCAGGGCAGAAATAAAAATAGAAATTGCATGTGTGGGGGGAAAGAGCCCCTCCCTACACTCCTCGGGTACCACTACCTCCCCAGGGCACTTGAAATTGAAATTCGGGGGTCCGTTACAGATCCCCAAGCCCCAGGGATCACCATCTCCCCAGGGCTTTAGACATGTTGGAAGGGGGGCTGCGTGGCCCCCCTCCTGGAGCCCATAGTGGCCCTGGGGACTGCCAAGCCCCAGGGCTGGCTTCTGCTGTGTCCCCGGATGCCCAGTTACGGGACACTGCTGTTGGGGTGCCCACCCCCGGGACAATGCTGTTTGCTATGGCAGGGCTGGAGCATGGCTCCCACCCTGTCATACCAAACTCTGCTTTGCTTCATTGAAGCGCGAGCAGGGAAACCTGCTCTCGCTTCAATGAAGCAAAGCAGGATTGCTTTTGAGCAATGCAAAGATGTCTGTAGCTGATGTAGTCAGTTGGTAGAATGAGAGGTATCTAAAGTGGTGGACAAGATGCTGTTTTAAAAAAAGTAGAGAATTGATTTGCTGTTTAAGAACTTTGTACATTCAAAAATAGGGTGCATTTTACTTTCTTTAAAAACAGGTTTCTTATTGGTTAGTAAAAAATGTTTGAAAGGTACAGTAGAAAGGATAAGGTCATATTTTGCAAAGTCAACTACACCTGCTGTTTGCATTTGCAACATTGTGTGATGAACTTGAAAATATGGTAAACTTGCGACCTGTCAGTTTAGTTGAATGTTTCATGAAGTTATACTAAGGAACCTGCCATTAAGCAGAATGGGGGTAGAAGTCAGTTGCTAAGGGTTATTATGTGTAACCAATAGATGTGCTCCCACCTGATACTTCAGACATCGGAGCTTTCAACCCTAATTTTACTTTGTCATCTGCTTGCATTCAGGCAATGTGATGAATGGTGTTCACACATGGTGTTGAATTGAGCTGCACAGAGTTAGTGGCACCTGAAGCAGTCAGCCTGTGCGCAGCCAGAGATGATGCGTCGTCCGGATGGGCCGCACTAGATGCAATTTCTGTTGCCTACTAGACTCTCTAATTAATAAATCAAGACTGAATTCGAATTGTGAGCCCTGCTGACGGCAGTGTAGGCCGGAGGCAGCGGTCAGCAAGGGCCCACAGGCACTTGGTGTTGACTTGAGCTGCAGAGAGTTAGTGGCACCTGAAGCACTCAGTGTGTGTGCAGCCAGTGACACTGCAATGAATCAAGACTGAATTTGAATTGTAAGCCCTGCTGACCGCAGTGTAGGCGTATGGAACAAAAGATGAGATATAGATAGAATACATTATCGAAATATTGGATCTTCTGAGTACAAACTTGCTGCTAAAAATTAGAATTTAAAAAACCTTAGATATTCACTGAAAAAAGCACAGGTTTCAGGGACGTTATAGTTAGTTGGCTACTGGACAATTAGTGAATCAAGCCTGAATTTGAATAGTGAGCCCTGCTGACCGCAGTGTAGGCTGGAGGCAGAGGTCAGCAGGGGCCCAGAGCAATGTAGCATTGACTTGAGATGCACAGGGTTAGTGGCACCTGAAGCACTGTGTGCGTGGTCTGGGCAGGCCGCACTGGGAGCAATGTCTTTTGCCTAATAAATTCTGCCGCAATAAGGCCACGTGGCAGTGACTTGTGGTACACTGAGTTAGTGGCACCTGAAGCACTGAGCATGTGAGCTGCCAGCGATGATGCGTGGTCTGGGCGGGCCGCACTGAGAGCAATGTCTTTTGCCTAATGAATTCTGCCTCAATAAGGCCACATGGTGGTGACTTGTGGTGCACTGAGTTAGTGGCACCTGAAGCACTGAGCGTGTGAGCAGCAAGCGATGATGCGTGGTCCGGGCGGGCCGCAATGGGAGCAATGTCTTTTGCCTAATGAATTCTGCTTCTATAAGGCCACGTGGTGGTGACTTGAGGTGCACTGAGATAGTGGCACCTGAGGCACTCAGCGTGTGCGCAGCCAGCGATCATGCCTGGTCCAGGCGGGCCGCACTGGGAGCAATGTCTATTGCCTACTGGACTGCATCATCTGCAATCGCGACTCGATATGAATTGTGAGCCCTGCAGTCCGCAGGGTAGGCCGGAGGCTGCGCTCAGCAAGGGTCCACAGCCACATGGTAGTGACTTGTGGTGCACTGAGTTAGTGGCACCTAAAGCACTCAGTGTGTGTGCAGCCAGCGATGATGCGTGGTCCGGGTGGGCCGCACTGGTAGCAATGTCTGTTGCCTATTGGACTGCGTCATCTTCAATCAAGACTCGATGTGAATTGTGAGCCCAAATGTCCGCAGTGTAGGCCGGAGGCAGTGGTCAGCAAGGGCCCACAGCCACGTGGCATTGGCTTGAGTTGCACAGTTAGTGACACCTGAGACACTCAGCATGTGCCCAGCCATTGATGATGCGTGGTACAGTGGGCCGCACTGGGAGCAATGTCTGTTGCCTACTGGACTGCGTCATCTGCAATCGCGACTCAATCTGCATTGTGAGCACTGCTGTCCGCAGTGTAGATCGAAGGCAGTAGTTAGCACAGACATAACTGTGCGGTGCTGTGCCACTGGGTTCAAAGGCGTCCTGCGTCGAGGAAGCCGGCGGTCACGGCAGCGGCCTCGTGGCAGGGTGAGGGCTGCCGCTCTGGAAGACGCGTTGGCCTTCCCGTAAGTGAACCATGCCTAAAGCCCCGGCCTAATTATTCACACTCCTACGCTGGAGAGGTGTACGTTGGACCAGCCCACTCCGCTTACGCTTACAGTGGGGGACACAGCTACATGACCGAGATCTTCCCCACTGCCTGAGGTAACATGGTTGCATCCACTGTCCACAACATTACAAGCACCATATGTCCACTTGGAGAGGTCTATGCTCTGCATAGTGAGGTCTGTCCAGCACATCACCGCCACACTTGGCATTGTGTGCATTCTTATTCTTGGGTGACTTGCCTCCTTCACACATACTTGGTTCCCACCTCTCCCAACATTCAGCAATTGTGTGGCTGAGGGGCCATGCTGTTTTCGGAACGTCCGCTGTCCTGTTTAGCACTGCCTCGGTTGTAGTCCGGGGGGTGGTCTAGGGAGATCCTGGGGGTGGTGGCGGTGGGTGTTGTGGCCATCTTGGGTCTCCAGGCTGCATGACCAGTAGCTCCATGACATGTGTTACTTCAGATGTGGCAGTGGGCTTGGCTCCCTTTCATACTGTAGGTTGTCATCCTGATTTACACCAGTAAAAGGCAGGTGTTCATTTCCTACTGCTAACGCATCTTATCGCCTGTTTTTGGATCGCATCGCAGATTTGGCTGGTCGTTAAAAATATCGGCAAGTGGTGTTTTTGGTTTTTTTGCACGGGAACGGCTACTCTGCATATCATTAGCGTTAGTTGTCGCTCTCATCCGTGGCGATGTTTTTACGGAAACTATTGCTGGAAAACTGGCGATATTGGCAGTTTGCACCAGGTTGATAATTGAACGATAATTCTTTTGCCACTTTTGCTGCGCTAAGGTGCCGATAACTCAGCGATAAGTCCTTGAGAATACGCCCCATCGTTTTAAGAAAATGTTGTCCGGACTCGCGCACCCAGGTGTTTGTACCCTGCCCACTTTTCTTTTTTTTCACCTTTTTTTTAGAGTATTTTCTTCTGATTCACATGTAGCTACAATAAACTGCTAATAAACACTAGGGCTCGTTTTAAAGCCACCCTATAACCCAACAGTGGGGACTTATTGACGAGTGATCAGCACTTTAGTGCAGCAAAAGTGGCAAAAGAATTATCGTCCCATTATCAAGTTGGTGCACACTGCTACATTGCCCACTGGCTGACGGTACCAACACAGCAGACAACCAACATCCCTACGCAGACAAAGCTGCTGGCTGCGCTGCACCTGTTGGCTTCTGGTACCTTTGTACCAACAACTGCCAGAGTCGGAGAAGTCTTACAGCCAGCTCTATTAAACTTCCTCACACATGTTTTGGATGCATGTCCACAAAAGGAATGGTGGGCCCCTGAATCTGCACAACACGCTCATCCCAATTCTTAGTCTTACTGCGCAACCAACCCCAGTCGTTGCCTTGTGCCTCTAGAGTGTGGTTTCTGAAATGGGTGTGCGCCAGGTCATGACGTCCAGTAGTCAACAGTAGTGGAAAAACAGTACTTTATTACAAAAACATAAATTAACAACACAAAAACATCAAACAACGAATGACATTCCCAACGGGGAACAGCATCAGGGAACTTGTGGATCCAAATACCTGCAGATCCTCCTGGAAATCCCAATACAATTCAATGTTCCAAAGTCCGGATTCAGAAAACTGTTCGATAAATGGTGACAATGGTCAAGCGTTAGTATGTTCACAAACGTAATCTGGTACACTGTATTGCTCTTGGACAAACCGGAATGCTTACAGGTATGATCAATCCTGCAGAAAAAGAACGTAACAGAAGTTGTGTGGTCGTAACCTTCGTAGGAAAGAAAAGGAAGGTTAAGACCACACAAACCTCTGTTACGGTCTCATTATGCAGTATTTATCATACCTGTAAGCATCACGGTTCGTTTCATTTGTTGATACACCTGCAGTATCACTTCACCCCCACTGCACAGGAACAGCTGGAGACCAAGCAAGATAACCACGCCAAAGCAGGCTTCCCAAATGTGTTGGGGGCAATTGATTGCAAAAATGTACTACTTGTGCCCCCTGCCGACAGAGCACACAATCACCGCAACAGAAACCACACACATTCTAACAACTTGAAGGCAAAACTGGTCCACCGGGACCTGTACACTAATGTCGTCGCAAACATCCCAGGCAGTGTGCATGATTCCTACATCTTCTGCAAGCACCCCAGCCCTAGTCCCCAGACTGGTCCACTGCCCAGCGATGACTGCTCAACCCTGCGCACCCAGACCTCAATGCTCACCTGCCACCACCGGCGTGTTTCCAAGATGGCCCACCAAGTGCCGGAGCAACCTCCTCAGCCGTCGTTGAATTCTGCAGCATAGGCCCCCAGCGCATCCTGCTGCACCGCGCCGAGGAGTCTTGTTTATACAGCCTGCTGCATTTGGTGTACATGCGGTCACAATTCAAATTGGGTCTTTAGGATGGCGTATCGAGGCCTACGCATCATCGCAGACTGCATTCGCGCTCAGCTCTGGTGGCACTAACTCAATGCAACTCAAGTCATCGCCACGTGGCGGGAGGCCAGTGTCAGTCAAAATGCCTTGGCTTCCACTAACTCTGTGCACCTCAAGTTATCCCCACGTCGTGGGAGGCCCGTGTCAGTCAAAGTGCCTCGGCTGCCACCAACTCTGTGTACCTCAAGTCATCGCCATGTGGCGGGAGGTCCGTGTCGGCCGAAATGCCTCGGCTGTCACCAACTCTGTGTACCTCAAGTCATCGCTACGTTGCGGGAGGCCTGTGTCGGCCAAAGTGCCTTGGCTGCCACCAACTCAGTGCACCTCAAGTCATGGGCCCTTTATGATTGAATATCGTGGTGCGGACGCTATCATGTCATCTCCGGCAGTGGGGAATGTGATGTGGAAGGTCCCAAGGCCCTCATGCATAAATAATTAGGGGTGGGCGGAATTTGCGAAAGTGACTTTTGCAAATTATCGCGAAAATGTTACAAATCTCCACAAACACGTGGAAATATCGCGAAGATGCAGACGTTTTTTTCCCGCACATTCGCGGTATTTTCTGCATGGTCGCGGCTCGCCAACTTACCCATGCGGTTGCTTGCGGGCGCGGCCATCTTGTTTTCACTCTTCTTGCGGTGCAGGATCGCGAGAAGAAATACGTGATCGCGCGACCAATGACATTACTTCGGGCGCGAACTGTCGCGAGACAGCGCCAAAAGCTACCAACAATCCAACATCTTGTGGAGAACGCGACCGGATCGGGAAAACTTGTCGGCGAACGCGGGGATTCAGGTAAGGCGATCGCGCGCGCGTGAGAATGTATTATTTTACAGCACGAGCAAGAACCAAATTATCGCTAAGCTGCGTAATGCGGAAATTTTGACCTTTTCGCTCTCTCCGCAGAACGCGAAAATGTCAAATTATCGCAATCTTCGCGAGCGGAACGGAAGTTTAGCCCAGGCCTATAAATAATGACCAGACGGACACACCCAGATAGAGAGTGGAAATGGCATCGAGCTCGTGCACCCGGCCCATTTTATTGGCAGGGTCACATGTCCTGTGATGCCTGTGCTGGATGGGTGTGGTGTGGGTGTAAACCAGCCCTGAGGGAGTGGCTGTGGAATACTGACAACTAGACCTGTGATCTGGAGAGCACTACAGGGAAGACCTGGGACATGTAGCGTTGTCCCCCCTGTAAGCGTAAGCAGAGTGGCTAGCCTGGCATATGCCAGTCCAGTGTAGGGGTGTGAACAATGACCCCTGGGCTCTGGGCGTGGGTCTATCCTGGGCTGGACAAGGAAGTAACTAATGGTTGTATCTCTGTTGTAGTGCCGGCGCCACCCAGAACGCAATCGATGATGTTGCACCCTGTGACTCAAGTCCCACAACATGGGCAACATGCAGGTAAGAGGGAATCACATACTTTTACATTTGAATGATCATAGACATTGGTGTGAATTTGAATGTTTAATGCACATTCAGTGGGGTGTTGTCTTAAGGTATTTTCTTCTCTGCTTTTTGGTATAGCCAGTACTATGTACTTATCAAATCACTCCGCAAAATCCCAAACACTTATAAATTCACCATGCACTCTTCTTGAAGTACTCAAATCATTAAGTCAGTACCCATGTACTCATGTAATGACCCAGGCACTAACACATGCACTGCTACAATCATCTGTACACTACCCATGCAGTCCTCTAAGCAACTACATACTACTCATTCTCTCCTTCAATACCCCAAGTAGTACCCATGCACTCCTCAAATAACCCAGCCAGTACCATGTACTTATCCAATCACTCTGACAATACCTTTGTAGGCATAGTTAGAACTATAACTCGTGCCCCCGCAATGCACTGCTGATGACGTCACATAATACATCATTCATGACATGGTCAGTGATATCACTGATGACATCTCAAAAAGATATCACTGATGACATCATCCAGTGACTGTGTGTTTCTACAATGTTTAAATATGTTTTATATATATATATATATATATATATATATATATATATATATTCACTGAAAAAACCATAGGTTTCACACATGTTATAGTTAGCTGGACATTTTACTGATAAAAAACCAATGAAATTCCCCCATTATAGTTACTGTAGGCAACTATAACTCACGCGACCGCAATCCTCTGCTGATGCTAATACTGTATTTAGACACTTATTTGCCCATATCTTCTTCCATTAAATTTTAGCTATACATATATTACAAATATTTTTTTTTCATAAAGACACATATGTCATCAGCAGAGGATTACGGTCGCGTGAGTTATAGTTGCCTACAGTAACTATAACGGGGGAATTTCATTGGTTTTTTATCAGTAAAATGTCCAGCTAACTATAACATGTGTGAAACCTATGGTTTTTTCAGTGAATTAGCAAGGTTTTTTAAATGCTATTTCCTAACTATAACGTGTGTGAAACCTATGGTTTTTTCAGTGAATTTGTACGGTTTTTTAAATGCTAAGTTACTTTACGCCATTTGTGGCGTGCGCGCCCACCTAACGCAGTTCGTTCTGTGCACGGTTTTTATCAACTTTAATAAGCCCTGTACATTTGGTGGCCTTCGGCCACCAAAAGCACAGGGGGTGAGGTCAATGTGGATAGTGTTTTTTTTATTTCGATTTTATAATTTCATGTTGCCAAAATTACGTTTTTTTTCTCTATTAATAAGCCCTGCACATTTGGTGGCCTGCGGCCACCAAAAGCACAGGGGGTGGGGTAAGTGTGGATAGTGTTTTTTTTATTTTTATTTTTTTACCGTAAGCGTACGGTAAGCTTACGGTAAGCGTACGGTAAGCGTACGGTAAGCGTACCCCGCGAAATTGCCGAAAAAAAAATAAAACCGTTTTTGCTCTTGGGGGATGTTTGGGGACTCCCTCAACATGACTATGTGGGAGGGAGTTGTCAAAACAGCCCCGTAACATGTTTTTGGCCATCATGTTTGATAAACAACACTCAGTGCGAGAGACAAAATGGCGGACGCCGCTTCCTGGTTTCGGCCGATTCGAATGTTTACTAAGATCTAAGAGCCAATCAGAATCGCGCTCGCGCACGCCACCGTAAGCTTACGGTAAGCGTACGGTAAGCGTACGGTAAGCGTACCGTAAGCGGGCTCAGATATATATATTGATTTAAAGGCTATTTTCTCAGAATCTACTGAACAGATTTACACCAAACCTACAAAAGGCACTTCCTTGACCTAGGGACTACCTCTCTGCCAAATTTCTAGTAATTCTGTTCAGCCGTTCGGGCTGTAGCTCGTTCTAAAGGTCCTATGGAAAAATGCATGGGAAAAACGCGTTTTGGGACCCCCCTTTTATCTCAGCCCCCGCTTGACGAATCCCCCCGAGACTTTCAGGGTAGGAGCGGAGCGTAGCGCCCCACCTATTTTGAGAAATTCGCGAGGATTCGTCGACCGGCGCCAAAGTTATTCAAAATAGAATGTTGAGGTTTTCCTATGGAAACGTGGTCCTAACTATAACTACCTACTGGCGACCGCCAGTAGGTAATATATATATATACAGATCAACCTGTCACACAAATGGCACTAAGCCGCATGATCTCCTCAAGACAAACTGGTTGACGAATAGCTGTTTGACTTCAATTACCATCCTCAGCACTTTGCCGCTCACATGCGTAATTGGTTGCATGGACTAATAACTGAAACTGTCAGTCATGGAATACGGACTTTCCGTGCTTAATTCACAATACAATGTAAATATATAAGTATGTTTTTGGGAAACTAGCATGAAATATATGTTTAGTTGTGCTTTGAAACCACAACTCCCAGAATGCTTCATTGCGAGCAGGACGGATCAGTGGGTATAAATGTAAAAATAAATGATGGACTCTTGTTAATACCGTGATCAGGAACCAGTGGAGTTCGAAACGCGTTGGTAACAGAGATGGTCATTAAAACTTACTAAACCAAGATCCAGAAAGAGTGCGGTTTTCTTCTTTTGCTTTTGAAAATACTTGTGAGGTCGTCCTACCTCACGGCCGGCACCAGCTTGAAGCGCTCCCTCCGCAAGGACACTTTGCTAATTCATATATATATATATATATATATATATATATATATATTCACTGAAAAAACCATAGGTTTCATGCACGTTATAGTTAGGAATTGGCATTTAAAAATCCTTTGAAATTCACTGAAAAAACCAAAGGTTTCAGGGGTGTTATAGTTAGCTGGACATTTCCCTCGTACAAAACCCTAGAAATTCCCCCGTTACAGTTAGTTCAGCTAACTATAACTCGCGCCCCCGCAATGCACTGCTGATGACGTCACATATTACATCACTCATGACATGGTCAGTGACATCACTGATGACATCACTGATGACATCTCAAATGACATCACTGATGACATCACTGATGACGTCACTATAATGTGCATGAAACCTATGGTTTTTTCAGTGAAATTCAAAGGTTTTTTAAATGCTAATTCCTGTCTATAACTTATCTCTGAAGATATCATGAAAAGTTTTGTGGAAAAGCATCTTTGTGATTGGTTAAGAAAAAGCAGTTTCAACGTGGAGTATATATCATAGGATAAAATTTGCTCAGCAAAACCACACCTGCTACTTGCATTTGGAAGGCACTGTTCGAACTTAAAACAATCGTCAACTTTTAACCCGCACGTGTCATTAAATGTTCAAGAAAATGTTACAAAAAAATATCGTAAAGTTTTAAAACATTGATGAACTTTTAACCTGCACGTATTGTAGAATGTTCTAGAAAGTGTGTTGATAGAATACGTTGCACTTCTGACTTCAATGTGTTGCTGAATATTAAAAAAACGGTTCATATGGAAAATTAAAAAGAAACCAATAGAGAAGTTTTGAAACCTAAAAGAATCAAGGAACTATTCTAATTTATTCTTTACATGTATTTATGTGTGCAGCAACAAAATTATAGACACAACAGCACTAGGAAGAGGAAGAAGCAGGGAGTGGGGGGAGGGGGGGAGATGGGCACAATGGCACACATGCACAATTAAGTACAGCACACATATAGACTAACAATGGCCAAAATGAAACACACCAACAAGGAGCACAAGTCACACAACCTGCCAACATCACACCACTGAACGAGCATAGAAGTAAAAACCACGCTGCATTCATACAGGATGCGTACAAAGGCCAGTCGTTGGTGTTGTGGGATGTCTGCGACCGTGGTCATCATGGATGAGATGCCCAGCATGTGGCACATGGTCGAGTTCACTGTGAGTTATGTTGCCAAACGGCTGCTCCTCCCTCCCACGAGCCCCCACACTTTTGTACGGTGAGCTGTTGTATCTCGTGCACTCGTACGGCACGCCATTGTAATGCCTATTTGCGCATGTCCTGCTACATTCCAACTACAACATCACAGTGCCGTTTGGAGGTGGTGCATGCCACTTTACAACATCGACTGCTGCGGCTCTTGTAACAGGCCACACCAGAACACAGAGACACGCTTACCGCACTTCCTGTACACGGACATGTCTGAGACACCTCGTTCCCCTTGCCAGATAGGCACACCCCTCCACTGACCTGTGAACAACAGACCAGCACAGTTGTGCATGCAGGAGGATGTGTACGTAGCTACACATCCAGGCTCACTACCAACGCTGATGTGACAGCACACTGTGATGTTGCAGGGCTCATGCCTATTATGCTAAGACAATGACCACAGGGACACACTTACTAAGATGTGGGTTTGGGGGGCATTGGCAGTCCTGGAGTTGTTGAGATGAGTCTTCTGGCCCTCATGGGTATCCCTGCATCATGCTCATTGACTCTATGGCACCTGTGGGTGTTCTGGTGTGGCTCTTGGCTGTGTTCCCTTTCAGGGTGCAGGTAGTTGTCCTGCTTTACACCAGCAGAAAGCAGGTGTAAAATCCCTGGTGCTAACGTGTCTTATCGCCGGAATTTGTTTCGCATTGCAATTGGTGTGAAAGTTGTGATGTGATTTTTTTCGTGTGCACAACAATATATGAACTGAGCAGTGTATCTCGTCAAGATCCAGCACCTGACGTACTATTCCCAATCAATATAAATACAATGAGATTTCTTAATAGATTTTGTGTGTACACTGTAAGTGCAGCCAATACCTCAGTGCAATACAATACAGGATTTTAGTATTTAGAATAAATTGCAAAGGTGCACCTCGTGTCTTTTTGCACGGGAACGGTTACTCTCCATTTCATTATCAGCACTTTAACGGAAGTAAAGTTGAGATAAATCTAACACACTATTCAGAAGTTGGTGCAAACTGCAGATATCACCAGTATTCCAGTGATAAGTGCCCCAAAATATAACACCATGGTGGACTCCATCAAATAAAATAAGAACAAGAAAGAGTCACACAGCAGTTAAGAGAACAACCAAAAACGTTATTAATTTTTTTTCAAACTATTTTTTTTATAATAATAAATATATAAACGAAAAACTATTTCCAAACTTTATTTTTTTATTAACATATATATGAACAATAAACTAATAAACAAAATGTAATAACAATAACAAAAAACAACAAGGCGGAACACTACTGTGGGGACAATGGATGTCGACGACAGACCTGGTAAATAAGAAAGATTGTTAAAAAAAAACAACATGGTATTCTCAACAAAATACCACAAGAAACAAATCACAGATATATAAAATGCATACAGCTAACACAATTTTATAAGTTTAACTTACAAAAACTGTAAATGTTGCCGCTTTAAAATATTTACCGAATCTGAAGAAAATGTTTCGCAGAAGGCACCACACCAACAACGTTTTTCTTCAGTGGTGAGGACATTTTTTACTTTTTCCAAGGAGCAAACAAAGACCAATGCCACCTTCTTCACTCGCAAGATTTGCCAAAGAGTTCTGTTACGAGGGGATCCTAACAAAAAATACTCGTGCGGCACAGCAAGTATGATGAAACACCTAAGGACCCTTCATCCAAACAATCTTGCACGAGAAGAGTGCAAACAGATGATAAACACTCCTGTTCTGTATCTGTAAAAAAGAATCACAAATAAATGTATATTAATAACTTTCAAATTTATACTATTCCATTACTGTACAAACACATTTTATATAAAAACTGACTAAGAAACTATAGCCCTGAACCACAAGTGTGACGATCATTAAAACACTACATGCATAGTGCATACTACTTTGAAGCAGTTCATGCCCTAAAGCCTACCTCACTAAAAGACTACATGCTAACTGACTAAATGATTACAGTACCATAAGGAGACACACTGGGTGAATGACAGGGTGTTTGCTAGAAGAGTATGAATACTAACTAGGGAATTGAAGGTGTGAAACACAACTGTGTAGGTGATTAGAGGACTGCATCCATACTGATTGGCATTTAAAGCAGTCCATGTGCTACGGCCTGGCTCACTGCATGACTACTTGGGTACTGACTGAATGATTAGAGTACAGCAAGGAGAGTGCCTAGGTGAATTTATAAGTGCTAGGCTTTTCGCACAGGGAATGGATTAGTACTTGGTACTGAATGGGTAACTAGAGGAGTGCAAAGGCAGTGACAAGTGCTGGACTGTATGGATACTGACTAGGAAATTGAAAGTGTGAAAGACAAGTGTCTAGGTGGTTAGAAGACTGCATGCACAGTGCATAGGGGTTTGAAGCAGTCCATGTGCTAAGGCCTGGCTCAGTGTATGAATACTTAGGCACTGACTGAATGATTAGATTACTGCAAAGATAGCATCTCGGTGAATTTATAAGTGTTTGGGTTTTAGCACAGTGAATGGATTAGTACATGGTGCTGAATGGGCCACTAGAGGACTGCAAAGGGAGTGACAGGGTATTTCCTGGAAGTGTATGGATACTGATTAGGGAATTGAATGTGAGAAAGACAATTGTGTAGGTGGTTAGAGGACTGCATGCATAGTGGATAAGGGTTTGAAGCAGTCATATACTAAGGCCTGGGTCACTGGATGAGTACTTGGGTACTGACTGAATGATTAGAGTACTGCAAGGAGAGTGCCTGGGTGAATTTTTTAGGGTTTGGCGCTGTGAATGGATTAGTACATGATGCTGAATGGTTCACTAGAGGAGTGCAACAGCAGTGACAGGGTGTTTGCTGGAAGTGAACGGATACTGACTGGGGAATTGAAGGTGTGAAAGACAAGTGTGTAGGTGGTTAGAGGACTGCATGCATAGTGGATATGGGTTTGACGTAGTCCATGTGCTAAGACCTGGCTCAGTGCATGAATACTTAGGCAGTGACTGAATCATTAGAGTACTGGAAAGAGAGTGTCTAGGTGAATTTATAAGTGTTTGAGTTTTGGACAGTCAATGGATTAGTACATGTTGTTGAATGGGTCTCTAGAGGACTGCAAAGGAAGTGACAGGATGTTTCCTGGAAGTGTATGGATACTGACTAGGGAATTGAAGGTGTAAAAGACAAGTTTATAGTATGTCAGAACACTTTTATTTGAAGCAATCTATTTTGTACTTAGAAACTGACTAAATAATCCGACTACTTCTAGGACAGTGGTTAGGTAAAACTTTAAAATTTTCAGTTCTGCCACAGTGAACAGAATAGTACATGGTACTGCACCTTAGTGTCAAACCCTGACTCATTTTATCAATGCATAAGCAAAGACTAGCTTCTAATGCTACTAAAACTTGACAACATGAGAGGTTTTAAATTAGTTATCTGTCAGCAAATACACGATGTTACCAAATGCTTCTCTCACAGTGGTTCTCAAATGCACACAGACTCACAGTGTGATTCTAGACAACAACCACTATACCTAGGAGTTTACCAAAAATCATTCACTACTTTGGAAGTGGTAAGCGAACTGCACACAATCTTCATATTTCAGGATTGCACTTTTATGTCAAAGCCTGACTCATATAATCAAAGCATAAGCAAAGACTGGCTTCTAATGCTACTAAAACTTCACAACATGACTGGTTTTAAAACAGGTATATGTCAGCAAATACACAAAGTTACCAAGTGCTTCTCTCACAATCCTTACCCAAATGCACACAGACTCACAGTGTGATTTTAGACAAGCAACACTATCCTAGGAGTTTACCAAAACTCATTCACTAGTCTGGAAGAGTTAATGGTACTGCACACAATCTACATATTTAAGTACAGCACATCAGTGTCAAAGCATGACTCATTTAATCAATTTATAAGCAAAGACTGGATTCTAATCCTACTAAAACTTCACAACATGACAGATTTTAAAACAGTTATCTGTCAGAAAATACATGATGTTACCAAATGATTCTCTCACACTGATCCCAAAAAGACACTAACTCACAGTGTGATTCTAGACAAGCACCACTATCCCTATAAGCTTACCAAAACTCATTAACTACAGTGCAAGTGGTAAGGGAACTGCACACAATCTACATTTTTCACGACTGCAATTTACTGTCAATGCCTCAATCATTTAATGAAAGCATAAGCCATAACTGTCTTCTAATGCTACTAAAACTTGACAACCTGACTGCTTTTAAAACAGTTATCTGTCAGCAAATACACGATATTACCAAATGCTTCTCTCACAGTGGTGCCCAAATGCACACAGACTCACTGTGTGATTCTAGACAAACAACACTATCCCTTGCACTACACCAAAACACATTTCTTCATCTAGAAGTAGTACTACATTTTAGTATAGAAACATAACATAACTCATTTCACAAATTCATAAACAATGACTGGTTTCTAATACTACCAAAATATCAAAACTGCACAGTTATCTGTCTACAAACACATGAAAAACACAAATGCCTATCACAGAATGGTTTCTACATGCACACACATTGTAGAGAAAAAAAGTACTCCCTACACTTTAGCAGGAAAAATACATTAGTCTGATTAAAATCAAAATAGTCTACATACATCCCCTCACAATTAAATAACTCATCTTTCAAGTTCTTTTGTAGATTAAGGGGTATATCAATCACTCACCATATTTTCTTTTACAGAATCTCTGTACTGTGCACCTCTCAGCAAAAGCAAAGAATGGAAAAGTTTCCCTTTTATTTTCCACACATATACATGTAAACATCAAATCACAATCCTTCGCACATAAACTCAAAAGCAAGCACACATTTCAACCCTTTCCAACTGAAATACATTTCAACCCTTCCCCCAATCTGCCTTCTGCCTGTTACCATAGAAACAGGTCATGGAACACTGCACTGAGCTCACAGGTCACAAGTTCAGCACACAATGTTCCTACACAAGACAGGAAGTGTGCTTGACTTTTCAACATATCAGCTTATCATATATAATGTTCCTTACAATCTGTTTTCGTTAACCAATAACAATCATACCTTTAAAAAACAAAAATATACACCCTACCTTTCAGTGTAGAAAGTTGTTATACAAACAATGATTTCTTGTTGTTTTTCAAAAAACGTTGCTGTGGATCCGCGCACCCACCGCAAGAGAATCCGTGCATCCAACGCGATATGATGCGCGCACCGGGCGTGTATTTCGCCGCTTTTTTTTTTAAAAAGGGGGGCCACAGGGGGTCCTTCTGGGACCCCCTAAGCAGATCTAGAGGGTCAGAGTATTTCCACTCTGCCCCCTTTATATCTTTTACACACTTATTCCCCTTCCATCTTCAGCCTCGCTTCTACCGAGGCAGAAAATGGCCGCCAACAGTTCCTGGTTTCGAATGTAGAGAGACGCTCGACAGCCAATTAGCATTCAGCGCGCGATCGGGAGGGTGCGTGCTCCGTTCGGGGAGGGTGCGCTTACGGTGCGGGTACGGTCCGCGGATCCTCCGCGGCCATAGATATCACTAACTTTTTTTCCCTAATTTTCTCAGGAACTACTGAACAGATTCACACCAAATATGCAAAAGGCACGAGCTCGAACTGAGGACTACCTCTTTGCCAAATTTGGTGTCATTCCGTTTAGCGGTTCGGGCTGTAGCTGCGACAACAGACAACTATGGGAAATTGCATGGGGAAAATGCGTTTTGGGACCCCTCTTTTTTCTCGGCCCCCGCTTCACAAATCACCGCAAAACTTTCAGGGTAGGAGCGGAGCGGAGCTGGCCAAAGTTTGGAGAATTTCGCGAAGATTCGTCAATCGGCGCCAAAGATATTCCCAATAGAATGTTGCGGATTTCCTATGGGAAATAGGTCCTAACTATAACTATCTACTGGCGAACGCCAGTAGATAATATATATATATATATATATATATATATATATATATATATATCAGTTCAGTTGCATTCCTGGCAGGGCAGCCTCCTCGTAACCCCCGCGCAACAACACAAACACGGACCACCTTCTTTAGTGCAAGGAATTTATTCGCTCAACTGCTTGATGTCGCCATAACGTTTCGGCTCCCCTTGAGCCTTGATCACATGACAACAAATGAAAATACATCACTTCCTTAAATAGGAGGAACCTTTCAAAGCACGTGATATCATTGGGGTATAGGAATGGAAGACAGACTTGAGTTTGGTATGTTACTATAAACCAAACGATATTTACATTTTGGTTTTTGTAATAAACACCCAAAGTTGTTTACTGGTTGGATTAATATCCACGAAACAATATCCGACAATTGTATATATTGTTATAAAATCAGCTATCGGGATAAATCCCACATCATCCTCCAAATATGATTCCTAATGCCTTCATTAATATTAATTAAACTGCAGCTCCCTACAGTCGTGCTTGCGGTATGAGGTAGTTCGTTGAGTGCAAAATTTGTGCTAATAAATTAACACAGAATTCAATAATTTAACACTCAAATGCAATGCATTAAAAAACAGTTATACATGAAAAAAACCTTAAAACCAATTTAAATACGTTAATAAACATTGGCAATTTCATAAAAAACAACAACTCTGTGCAATGTAAGTGCAAATGGGGAAAGGATGGCCTCAGCTGATCCCAGCTGCCAAATTATTTTAGTATGACCTCGGACCTGCCTTCCCAATCTATGATACAGGATACAATTCTTATGAGTAGTCCAGATAATTGATTAAGAGTGATGGGAATTATCTACATCATGGGTTTGCAGTATTTAAAGATATCAAAGAGAATAGGCTAAGATATATTTAATGAAACAAAGATGGGCGAGTGCTTTCCATATGTTAGTACATATAATTCAGCATACCATCAACCCTGGGGAACCTAATTGGTGATGTGGTATATATTGCTGCGCAATCTTATTGATATGATTCTGGCATGATTCATCCCAAGGGATGGTGACTATATTTATTCTTTTAAAACAATAAATAAATTACTAAAAGATAAAAATAATTTCCCCCTTTAAAATAACCTTTTAATAAAAACCCTCAATGGTTTATTATAGTCCCAAATCTTGGGCCAGAATTCATTCATATTGCTACTAACAATTACACTCTATTAGTTCCAATAAATATTTGAATACATTAGTACATAGATATGTGTCCTGAGAGCGGTTTAATGTAAGATAGTATGCATATCTTCAGTGACATTAAGCCCAATGGGGGATTTCGAGTTCAGCTGGAGTATGTACCTTGTTTCCATCTGTCTTAACCTCGCTTCCCGATTACCCCCACGTCTGCTCGGTGGCACCGAGTCAATGACAAAAAAAGAAAGGTCCTTGTTGTTGCTACGGTGTACCTCCTTAAAATGTCGTGCCACCGGGTAGGTATTGTCCTGATTTGTAATCGCCCTCAAGTGCTGGAGGATACGTTTGTGTACCTCCAGTTTCGTACTCCCTACATACTTAAGTGCACATGTGCATTGAAGCACATATATGGCGTATTCGGTTTTGCAAGTTAAAACCTTCTCTATGTTATATTTTTTGTCACTAAAACCATCTTTAAAATACTTGGTGTTGACCCCATGTGTGCAAGCTTTGCACGTTTTGCATTTAAAAAATCCTCCATTTGATTGGAGCCAACCAGTTTTTTCCATCACCTCCGGATTAGTATCAACAATAAGATCTTTTAGGGAGGATGCCCGACTAAAAGTTAAAGTAGCTCTGCGAGGTAAAGTTGGACCTATGATAGGATCACTTAACAAAATGGGCCAATTACGATTGAATATGCGATAAAGATCCGCATGTTGTTTGCTATATCCTGTTATTATCCTGAAAGTATTTTGAGGTTCAGATTGAGATGGGTTAAAGGGCTGAATGACCATAGTTGTGTTATAATTGTTGAGTAGCTCTTGTCTAGATTTCATTAGAGATCTACTAATGGCCCCCTCAATAGTTTTCACAGAATACCCCCTTTGCAAGAATCTAGATTTGCTGGATTCTTGGGCCGCTTTTAATTCGATTTCATCACTGCAGACCCTTCGAATTCGAAGCATCTCACCATAAGGTATGCTCATGATGAGATGTTGGGGGTGTGCGCTAGTCGCGTGCAGGATAGTGTTGCCAGCTGTTTTTTTCCTAAACAGTTTAGTTTCAATGGTCCCATTGTGGATATACACTACAGTATCCAAGAAAGTGACCTCGGACTGACTGAGATTCACCGTGAAATTGAGATTGTAATCATTGATATTAATTAGATCCACAAAGTTAACAGCTGCTTCTCTAGTACCGTCCCATACCACAAATAAATCATCGATGTACCGATACCATGTTACAACGTTTGTATCCATTATGGCCTTGTATTCCCTTCTGAGGACCAGCTCCTCCCAAGCTCCCATGTGTAAACATGCGTAGCTTGGAGAGAAGCTGGCCCCCATGGCTACTCCTTGGAGCTGTCGGTACATCAAATTATTAAACATAAAAATGTTATTATGTAAACAGATTTTCACCATTTCTAATAGCATTGTGGTATGGTCAGAAAAGACATTGTCCCTTTTAGATAAATAAAAATTAATCGCTGCCAAGCCATCCTTGTGTATTATGCTAGTGTACAGGGACGATACATCCAATGCTAACATCCAATACCCTGTTTTCCATTCAATTTTTTGAAGTTTCAATAAAAAATCACCCGTGTCCTGAATATAAGAATCGAGCGACTTGACATAACCTTGTAAAAAATAGTCAATATATACAGAGGTTTTTTCCAAAAGGCCTCCCCTGGCTGATATGATAGGCCTGCCAGGGGGATTAGTCATATCCTTATGTACCTTTGGAATAAAATAGATGAATGGAACTCTAGGGAAGTCAGTTTTCAAGTATGCATATTCATCATTGGATAGGAGAGATTTATTTTTCCATTTCAAAAGGTTCTTGTGATATTCCAATTGTAAGGTCTTCAAATCGGATATATTACATCGTTCATAGTGTTGTCTATTGTTCAACTGAGAATATGCTTCTTTATCATACATTGCTCTTGGCATCAGCACGATATTTCCTCCTTTGTCACTGCCCCTTATAATCATTTTTTTATCCGTTTTTAATTTTTTAATAAGTGCAAAGTATCTTGCTTGCTTGGCATTGAAGGGGTTTTTCTTATTGCTAGTACGCTTGTGCAGCTCTTTGATCTGGGTTGTAACAATCTCATTGTATATATCGATAGAATCACGTAGAAGTATTGGGACAAAAGTAGAGATTGGTTTGAATGGCGTTAAGGGAGAGATCTGTTGCTCGGTCATCTGTTGTCCAATTGCATTATTGCCTTGGGTCTGTGAGGCAACCTGTGTGCTCGTATCCTCATTCTGCCATAATTCCACAATTTCATTGGGTATTTGTGATGTCAAGATACTTCCTGTATCAGGTGTAACACCAGTTTCCGATGTCAGCGTATTTGTTTTTCTTAAAGCATGAAATTTGCGAAGTTTTAGTTTACGTATGGCTTTGTAGGTATCAAATCTTGTATTGATGTAATTGAACCTGGCATGAGCCGCATAGGAAAGGCCAAGTTTCAAGATCTGCTCTTCCTCCTGAGTGAGGTCAGTATTCGTTAAGTTTACGATGGTTGTATCATCTACTGGGGCTGATTTTTCGCTCTCCACTGGCCTCTGCCTCTCCTTCTGTAGTAGGTGCCCCTTCCGCGCCCTGTACCTCTGCCTACGTTTGTAATATATATACAAATATAATATATATATTACCTACTGGCGGTCGCCAGTAGGTAGTTATAGTTAGGACCACGTTTCCATAGGAAATCCGCAACATTCTATTTTGAATAACTTTGGCGCCGGTCGACGGATCCTTGCAAATTTTTCAAAATAGGTGGGGCTCTACGCTCCGCTCCTACCCTGAAAGTCTCGGGGGGATTCGTGAAGCGGGGGCTGAGATAAAAGGGGGGTCCCAAAACGCGTTTTTCCCATGCATTTTTCTATAGGACCTTTAGACACAGCTACAGCCCGAACGGCTGAACAGAATTACTTGAAATTTGGCAGAGAGGTAGTCCTCAGGTCAAGGAAGTGCCTTTTGTAGGTTTGGTGTAAATCTGTTCAGTAGATTCTGAGAAAATAGCCTTTAAATCAATATATATATCTGAGCCAGCTTACGGTGCGCTTACGGTGCGCTTACCGTACGCGTACGGTGGCGTGCGCGAGCGCGATTTTGATTGGCTCTTAGCTCTTAGTAAACATTCGAATCTGTCGAAACCAGGAAGCGGCGGCCGCCATTTTCTCTCTCGCTCCCTGAGTTGGGCAGCAAAAACGAACCCCAAAAATGTGTAATGAGGCAGTTTCATGAGATCCTAACCACCCTGCATTGATACAGGGGTCCCCAAACCAACCCCAAGCCCCCCCAAAATTTTTTTTTTTTTTCGGAAAATCGCCGATTACGCTTACCGTACGCGTACGGTAAAAATTTATATTAAAAAAAATTATCCACATTCTCCCCCCCCGTGTGCAAATGGTGCCCGAAGGGCACCATTTGTGCATGGCATATTACAGTTATGAATTTAACAAAGAATACATTTCACAAAGATGCGCATAATATGTCCCCCATGTGCGCACGGTGCGCGAAGCGCATCGTGCGTACATGGCCCATCCCGCTTAACGTGGGCACGCGGTGCGCGCAGCGCACCGCGTGACCACCGTGCGCGCACGGCACTAACTGCGTAAAGTGGGCGCGCGGTGTGCGAAGCGCACCGCGTATTCACTGTATGCACGGAATGAACTGCGTTAACTGGGCGCGCACGGCACGAATGGCGTAAAGTAACTTAGCATTTAAAAAACCGTACAAATTCACTGAAAAAACCATAGGTTTCGCACACGTTATAGTTAGGAATTAGCAATTAAAAAACCTTGCAAATTCACTGAAAAAACCATAGGTTTCACACATGTTATAGTTAGCTGGGCATTTTCCTCATGAAAAACCAATGAAATTCCCCCGTTAAAGTTAGTGCAGGCAACTATAACTCACGCGACCGTAATCCGCTGCTGATGACGTCAGATATTACATCACTGATGACATATGTGTCTTTCTGAAAAAAATAAAATAAATATATGTATAGCTAAAAAAAAAGGATGAAGACATGGGTATATAAATGTGTAAATACAGTGTTGTAATATCTGACGTCATCAGCAGCGGATTACGGTCGCGTGACTTATAGTTGCCTGCACTAACTATAACGGGGGAATTTCACTGGCAAAAGAGATGCATAAAGAAGCAAGTGAAGTGCAGAAAGAGGCAACAGAGGTGCAGAAACAAGCAAAAGAAGTACAGAAAGAGGCAAGAGAATTGCTGAAAGAAGCAACAGAGGTGTAGAAAGAAGCAAGAGAAGTGCAGAAAGAGGCAAGTGAGGTTCAGGAAGAAGCAAGAGCAGTGCAGGAAGAACCAACAGAGGTGCAAAAAGAGGCACAAGGGGTGCAGAAAGAGGTAGGAGAGGTGTACCAAGAGGCAAGAGAGGTACAGAAAGAGGCAGGAGGGGTGCAGAAAGAAGGATGAGAAGTGCAGAAAGTAGCAAGAGAATTGCTGAAAGAAACAACAGAGGTGTAGAAAGAAACAAGAGAAGTGCAGAAAGAGGCAAGTGAGGTACAGAACGAAGCAAGAGCAGTGCAGAAAGAGGTGTAAAAAGAAGCAAGAGATGCTGAAAGAGGCATGTGAGGAGCGGAAAGAAGCAACAAAGGTGTAGAAAGAAGCAACAGAGGTGCAGAGAGAGGCAAAAAGAAGGAAGGGCGGTACAGAAAGACACAAGAGAAGCAGAAATTTGCAAAAGAGGTGCATAAAGAAGGAAGAGCAGTGCAGAAAGAACCAATGGAGGTGCAAAAAGAGGCAAGAAAGGTGCAAAAATAAGTAGGAGAGGTGCACAAAGAGGCACGACAAGTACAGAAAGAGGCAGGAGGGGTGCAGATAGAAGCAACAGATGTACAGAAAAAGGCAAGAGAGGTGCAGAAACAGATAGAAAAGGCGCAGAAAGGACCAAGGGTGCAAAACAAGGCAAGAGAGGTGCAGAAAGAAGCAAGTGAGCTGCATAAAGAGGCAACAGAGGTGCAGAAAGACGCACAAGAAGTACAGAAAGAAGCAAGAGAGGTACAGAAAGAGGGAAGACGAGTGCAGAAAGACAACAGGGGTGCATCAAGAGACAACAAGGGTGCAGAATAAAGCAAGAGAGGTGCAGACAGAGGCAATAGAAGTGCAGAAAGAAGCAAGAGAGGTGCAGAAAGAGGGAAGACTAGTGCAGGAAGAGACAACAGGGGTGCAGAAAGAGGCAACAGGGGTGCATAAAGAAGCAAAAGAGGTGCAGAAAGAGGCTATAGAAGTGCAGCAAGAAGCAAGTGAGCTACAGAAAAAGGAAAGAAAACTGCAGAAAGAGGCAAGAGAGTTGCAGAAACAGACAAAAGGGGTGCAGAAAGAGGGAACAGGTGTGCAGACAGAGGCAAGAGAGGAACAGAAAGAGGGAAGAGGGATACAGAAAGAGGCAAGAGGGATGCGGAAAGAAGCAAGAGCAGTGCAGAAAGAACCAACAGAGGTACAAAAAGAGGTAAGAGGGGTTCAGAAAAAAGTAGGAGAGGTGCACAAAGAGGCAACACAAGTATAGAAAGAGGCAGGAGGTGTACACTGCTGCTTGAGGGATGAAGTCCACTTGTGTCCTGAGGTCCTCAGGACACCAGAAGGCCTTATCGCACCACCAGCAGTGCACCAAGAAGCGCATTTGCAGAGTGGTGTAAAAAGGGGCGTGGCCTTGGACCACCTCTCAGCAATCCCACTGTGTTGGACAACAGGGATGCAGAAAGAAACAAGAGAGGTTCAAAAAGAGGCAATAGAAGTATAGAAAGAAGCAAGTGGGCTTCAGAAACTGCAGAAAGAGGCAAGGTAGTTGCAGAAACAGGGAAAAGGGGTGCACAAAGAGTGAAAAGGTGTGCAGACAGATGCAGAAGAGGTGCAGAAAGAAGGAAGGAAGAGGGGTACAGAAAGAGGCAAGAGGGATGCAGAAATTTGCAAAAGAGGTGCAGAAAGAAGCAAGAGCTTTGCAGAAAGAAAAAACAGAGGTACAGAAAAAGGCAAGCGAGGTGCAGAAACAGGTGGGAAAAGTACAGAAGGGGAACAAGGGTGCAAAAAGTGGCAAAAGAGCTGCAGAAAGAGAGAAGAGGGGTGCAGAAAGTGGCAATAGGGGTGCAGAAGGAAGCAAGTGAGCTGCAGAAAGAGGCAAGAGAACTGAAGAAAGAGGCAAGGGAGTTGCAGAAATAGGCAAACGGGGTGCAGAAAGAGGGAACAGGTGTGTAGACAGATGCAAGAGAGGTGCAGAAAGAGGGAAGAAGGGCACAGAAAGAGGCAAGAGGGATACAGAAATTTGCAAAAGAGGTGCAGAAAGAAGCAAGAGCAGTGCAGAAAGAACCATTGGAGCGGCAGAAAGAGGCAAGAGAGGTGTAGAAATAAGTAGGAGAGGTGCACAAAGAGGCAAGACAAATATAGAAAGAGGCAGGAGGGGTGCTGATAGAAGCAACAAAGTTACAGAAAAAGGCAAGAGAGGTGCAGAAACAGATAGAAAAGGTGCAGAAAGGACCAAGGGTGCCTAAAGAGGCAAGAGAGGTGCAGAAAGAAGCAAGTGAGCTGCATAAAGAGGCAAGAGAGGTGCAGAAAGACGCAAGAGAAGTGCAGAAAGAAGCAAGAGAGGTGCAGAAAGAGGGAAGACGAGTGCAGAAAGACAACAGGGGTACAGAAAGAGACAACAGGGGTGCAGAATAAAGCAAGAGAGGTGCAGAAAGAGGCAATAGAAGTGCAGAAAGAAGCAAGAGAGGTACAGAAAGAGGGAAGACGAGTGCAGAAAGAGACAACAGGGGTACAGAAAGAGACAACGGGGGTGCAGAAAGAAGCACAAGAGGTGCAGAAAGAGGCTATAGAAGTGCAGCAAGAAGCAAGTGAGCTACAGAAAAAGGAAAGGAAACTGCAGAAAGAGGCAAGAGAGTTGCAGAAACAGACAAAAGGGGTGCAGAAAGAGGGAACAGGTGTGCAGACAGAGGCAAGAGAGGTACAGAGAGAGGAAAGAGGGGTACAGAAAGAGGCAAGAGGGATGCAGAAATTTACAAAAGAGGTGCAGAAAGAAGCAAGAACAGGGAAGAAAGAACCAAAAGAGGTGCAAAAAGAGACAAGAGGGGTGCAGAAAAAAGTAGGCGAGGTACACAAAGTGGCACAACAAATACAGAAAGAGGCAGGAGGGGTGCAGAAAGAAGGACGAGAAGTGCAGAAAGAAGCAACAGAGGTGCTGAAAGAGGCATGAAGGGTACAGAAAGCGCAAGAGAAGTACAGAAACAGGCAGGAAATATATAGAAAGAGGGAAAAGGGGTGCATAAAGACGCAAGAGAGGTGCAGAAAGAGAAAAAAGGGGTGCAAAAAGAGGCAAGGGGTGCAGAAAGAAGCAAGTGAGGTACAGAAAGAGGCAACAGAGGTGCAGAAAGATGCAAGAGAGGTACATAACAAGGCAAGAAAACAGCAGAAGGATCAAGAGATATGCAAAAAAAGGAATAAGGGTGCAGAAAGAAGCAAGAGAGATTCAGAAAGAGGGAAGAGGGGTGCAGAAAGGAGCAAGAGGGGTGCAGAAAGAAGAAAGTGAGCTGCAGAAAGAGGCAACAGAGGTGCAGAAAGACACAAGAGAAGTGCAGAAGGACACAAGGGATGTGTAAAAAGAGGGAAGACGAGTGCAGAAAAAGAGACAACAAGGGTGCCAAAAGAGACAATAGGGATGCAGAAAGAGGCAATAGAAGTGAAGAAAGAGGCAAGTGAGGTGGAGAAGGAGGTAAGGGGACTGCAGAAAGAGGCAAGAGAGTTGCAGAAACAGGCAAAATGGGTGCACAACAAGGGAACAGGTGTGCAGACAGAGGCAAGAGAAGTGAGAAAGAGGCATGAGGGATGCAGAAATTTACAAAAGAGGTGCAGAAAGAAGCAAGAGCAGTGTAGACAGAACCAACAGAGGTGTAGAAAGAAGGAAGAAAAGTGCAGAAAGAAGCAACAGAGGTGCTGAAAGAGACAAGAAGGGTGCAGAAAGAAGCAAATTAGGTGAAGAAAGAGGCACAAGAGGTGCAAAAAGAAGCGAGTGAGGTTCAGAAAGAGGCAAGTGAGGTACAGAAAGAGGCAATAGAGGTATAGAAAGGGGCAAGATAAGAGCAGCATGAGGCAAGAGAAGTGCAGAAAGAGGCACTTGAGGAACAGAAAGAGGCAAGAGAGGTACAGAATGAGGCTTGAGAAGTACAGAAAGAGGCAAGAGAAGTGCAGAAAGAGGCAAGAGAGGTACAGAAAGAGGCAAGTGAGGTACAGAAAGAGGCAAGAAGGGTACAGCAAGAGGCAAGGGAACTGCAGAAACAGACAAGAGAAATGCACAAAGGGGCAAGAGAGGAGCAGGAAGAGGCAAGAGAGGTGTAAAAAGAGGCAAGAGATCTGCAGAAAGAAGCAACAGAGGGCTGAAAGTGGCACGTGATGTGCAGAAAGGGACAAGAGAAGTGCAAAAAGAGGCATGTGAAGAGTAGAAAGAAGACAGCGCGGTTCAGAAAGAGGAAGAAAGGTGCAAAGAGATGCAAAAGAAGTGCAGAAAGAGGCATGAGAGGCACAGAAAGAAGAGAGGTTTGTGCACTATTAGTACCAGTTGAACACCCTCATTATGCAATAAGTAACACGTGACAATTCCAGCTTTGCAAAGGGCCTTCCACCATGCTGTAACACGTGGTGCTGAGCCATTTGAGCTAGAAACAAGGCGTTTTTGTTTAAAAATGCAGATTAGGTAGCAGATGATGCAATATTTGGCAAATGCAGAAAATGTTTAATTATGTGAAAATTGGTGTAGCCGAACAGTGACATAATTCCAGTAGCCCTGCTCATACCTCCGACTAGGTTCAGAAGTACTCCTCAGTGGTTCCTTCTTTTTTTGTGTCTCATTGAGTTTAGCGTCTATGGGAACAAGGAAGACTAAACCTCCACAACACAGACTACAATACCACATAATTACTCTCCAAAACACATAATCCCACTCCACATAAATCCTATACACTAACTACCACACACTTTCCATTCATCTAATGTCACTGCACAACATACCACATAATTCCAGTACACACACCGTACATCCACTCTACACCAAACAACATTGGTAAAAAAGTTTACATTTATAACGCCAATAGCTCTAACTCTTGCAAATGTAAAACCTATTACATTGCAAATGCTTCTTTATCTAGGAGTCACGCTTGCAGAGTGGTGGAGAAAGGGTGCTGGGCCTCCGACCAGCGCTCAGGAATTCCGCTGCGTAGGACTTACAGGAGGTACCAGGAGGGCTTCTTGGCCCTCAAACTCCCTCAGTAGTAAAGTGGACTTCATCCCCCACCCCTGTAGTCTGCCAGGAGGCCCGTTTGCAGAGTGGTGGAGAAAGGGGGCGTGGCACCGAAGACATTTTAGCAATTCCACAAGTTCTCATAGCAGGCCACGCCCCCTTTGCCCACTACTCTGCAAATGCGCTCCCTGGCTCGCTCTTGGATGAGCATTGAAGTGACCTTCGCTGCTTGGAGTTCTTTGGGGTCAACTAGCCTACCTCTTACCTCCAGTAAGCCTGACACAGTGGGATTGCTGAGAGGTAGACACAGGCCATGCCCCCTTTCTCCACCAATCTGCAAATGCGCCTCCTGTCACGCTCATTGTTGGGAGATGAAGTCCCCTTGCCTCCTGAAGGCCCCTGGGAGCCAACTAGCCCACCAGGTACCTCCAGTAAGCCCCACACAGCTGGATTGCTGAGAGTGGCCCGAGGCCACGCCCCCTTTTTACACCACTCTGAAAATGCGCCCTCTGGTGCACTGCTGCTCGAGGGATGAAGTCCACTTGTGTCCTGAGGTCCTCAGTGCACAAGAGGTAACCCCCATGGCCGAAAAAAGCATTTAAAAAAAAAAGAAATTGTCCAAAGCTCCGCTGCCCCGGGGACCACCACCTCCCTGGGGATTTATTCATTATGTGTGGGGGGCAGGCAGCCCCCCACAGCCCTAGGGACCACCACATATTGATGACAAACATCAATATGTGTGGGGGGCCTCGTGGGCCCCTCAAGCCCCGGGACCACCACCTCCCTGGGGCTCAAATTAACATAAAAAAGTTTGGGTGGGGCTCCTGCCCCCCCACACTGCCCTGGAGACCATGCACCTCTCCGGGGCACTAATTATTTAAATTTGGGTGTCCATTGTGGACCACCAGACCCTGGGACCACCACCTCCCCGGGGCTTTGAAATGCTGGGAGGGGAGCCACGCGACCCCCTCCTGGAGCCCTCGATGGCCCTGGAGACCACCATCCCCCAGGGCCAGCTCCTGCAATGTCCCGCAGTGCCCACTGTTTGCTATGTTTGCTATGGCTTGCGCCCTGCCAGAGCAAACTTCTGCTTTGCTTATTTAAACCGAGAGCAGGAAATCCTGCTCTCACTTCAACAAAGCAAAGCAGATTGCTTTTGGGCAAGGAGAGGTGCATTACAGGGGTCCCCGGGGCCAAAAAACGGCCCGGGAGGGGGGCCACTCGACCCGCTCCCTCAAAAATAAATAATAAAAAGGCATTGGGCATGCCCTGTGGGATGGGGTCCCCGGGGCATAAAATAAAGAATTTGGCATGCCCTGGGGATGGGGTCCCTGGGGCCAGAACTGGCCCAGGGGGTGGGTCCCTGGGGCAGATAAATGCCTCAGGAGGGGGGGCACATGGACCTCCTCCATTAAATATTTAAATGAATGTATTTGTGGCCATGCCCCGGAGGATGGGGTCCCCCGGGCTGAAATTGGCCAAGGGAGGGGGGCTGCTCGGCCCCCTTCCCATTTTCCTTTTCTTATGTGGCAGGCCCTGGGGGACAGGGTCCCCAGGGCCCCAAAAAGACTGAAAGAAGGGGGGCCACACAACCCCCTTCTAAAGAGATATACAAATAAAAAGCCATCATCTCGCCGGAGGCCCTGCTCCCTCCCTGCAACACTCTGCAAACGCTCTCCCTGGAACATTCTAAGTTGGGGAATTAAGTCCCTTTGAATACTGAGGGTCCCTGGGGGCCAAGTAGCCCACCAGGTACCTCCAGTAAGCGCCACACAGCTGGATTGCAGAGAGGTGGTCTGAGGCCATGCCCCTTTTTACACCACTCTGCAAACACGCCTCTTGGTGCACTGCTGGTTGGGCGATGAGGTCCTCTTGTGTTCTGAGGACCTCAGGGTACAAGAGGACCTCATCCCCTGAGCAGCAGTGCATCAGGGGCCGCAATTGCAGAGTGGTGTATAAAGGGAGCATGGCCTCGAAGCACTCTCAGCAATCCAGCTTTGTGGGGCTTACAGGAAGCACCTGGTGGGCTAGTTGGCCCCCAGGGACCCACATGAGGAAAGGGGACTTCATCCTACAACCAAGAGCATGCCGGGAGGCGAGTTTGCAAAGTGGTGGAGAAAGGGGCATGGCCTGTGTTCACCTCTCAGCAAAACCACTGTGTGGGAATTACTGGAGGTAAGAGGTAGGCTAGTTGGCCCCTAAGGACCCCCAGCAGTGAAGGAGACTTCAATCCCCATTGAAGAGTGTGCCAGTGAGCGCGTTTGCAGAGTGGTGGGCAAAGGAGGCGTGGCCTGTTATGAGAACTTAGCAATCCTTCTGTGTGGTACTTACTGGAGGTAATAGAAGGGGTAGTTGGCCCCCAAGGATGTCCTTGGGGGCCAAGTACCCCTCTTGTTACCTCCAATAAGTCCCACACAGTAGGATACCTAAGACGTGTTTAGAGGCCATGCCCCCTTGCTCTACCACACTGCAAACGCACTTCCTGGCAGACTACAGGATGGGGATGAAGTCCACTTTACTCCTGAGGAACTTTGGAGGCCAAGATGCCCTCCTGGTACCTGCAGTAAGTCCTATGTAGCAGAATTCTTGAGCGTTGGTCGGAGGCCCAACACCCTTTCTCTACCACACTGCAAATGCGACTACTAGTTAAAGTAGCATGTTTCTGCACCTCTGACTTAGAGGTATATTTAACCCCCCTACCTTAATATATACTAGGGCCTTACCGGGGAGGTCATGCCAATCACAGGGGTACCCCAACGAATAGTGTACCCTAGTGTATGTAGGTGTTTTCACAGTATTGTAAGTGTCTTTTACCATAGCACTGGCTCTAGGCCTGGTTAGTCAGAGTCAGTTACCACCAGTACTCGTCAGCAAAAGGTTGGGGGCACAGGATGACTTTGCAACAAGGCCTCTTTCTGCACCTCTGTTGCCTCTTTCTGCATTTCTCTTGCTTCTTTCTGTACCTTAGTTCCTCTTTCTGCACATGTCCTACCTCTGTAGGCATAGTTAGAAATTAGCATTTAAAAAACCTTAGAAATTCACTGAAAAAACCATAGGTTTCAGGGATGTTATAGTTAGAAATTAGCATGTATGCAGTATTTCGTATCACCCCCCCAATGCCACAAAATCGGACAATGTCAATACCATCATAGATCTGGCTAATGTCAATCTCACTAAAGCGGAGCAACAATTGCCATCATTGGGTTTTTCTTTTCTCCCAGAATCGAATTTCAATTATACACAAACGCGGTCCAATATCTGCAAGTTTATCCGCAAGCTTAAACTTAAGAAATATCATCAAGAGCAAACCATCTCAAACCGAAAGGAAAATGATATCCCCAATACAATGGTGGACCAAATAAATCTAACTGCTTCGGATCAAGACTTGTTGAAAGACCGACATGAGTTATAGCTGGAATCTGATTTTATGATAGTTGCAAGAGGGACACAAGGATCTCTAACAAACATCGGAGAGAAGTCTAGGTCCCATGGAAATTGATTCCAAACCAGCCAATCCCTTCAGAATAAAATCTAAGATTACACCTATCATGCCTCGAGATGCACTTGATATATTTAAAGAACAAATTGTTGCACAGGTCAAAAAATTGGACAGGACTGTGAACAAATCTAAAATCGCATTTTCTAATCAGGAGAGAAGGTACCATCAGTTGATAACGAAATTAAAACAAGAACATGATGTGGTAATAAGAAATGTAGACAAAGGTGGGAACATAGTTTTATGGTCTTTGGAGGAGTATTTAAAGGAAGCTCACAGACAATTAAGTGACCAAGAATGTTATAAAAAAAGCTCTTAACAAAAATTAAAAGAGACACAAGATCGCTTTTTTGCACAATTACTTGCATGGAAGAGTATGGGCCTTATAAACTGTGAGGAATACAAATATCTCAAAAAAGAACATCCATCCATCCCAGTTATTTACTTTGTACCAAAAATACACAAAGACATACAGAGGCCGCCAGAGAAACCTATCATTGCGGCAAGTGATGGGCCCTTGGAACACATATCCAGATACATAGACTTTTTCCAACAGGAGCTTGTTAAAATTTTAAATTCATATGTTCAAGACACTTGTGATTTTATTCGCAAAACAGATAACATTCAATGGAAACAGGAATATTTACTGATAGCCCTGGATTTGTCGTCGCTTTACACCTGTATTAGAAATTGAGATGGCATCAGGGCGGTACTGTATTTTTTATCCAATAGATCAACCAAATATACGCAACATAACAAAATGCTGGTGAATATGTTGTTCTTTTGCCTAGAAAATAATCGCTTTTTGTTCAATAACCAAATGTACCAACAAACCCAAGGGGTTGCTATTGGGGGCCAGCTTCTCTCTCAGCTATACCTGTTTACTTATGGGCTGGTGGGATGGTGGGATGAGCTGGTCCTCATGAGGAAATCTGAACAAATGTATACATCAAATGTTATCTCCTGGCTTAGATATATAGATGACCTTTTTATCATATGGTGTGGTACTGAACAATGTGCGATTGATTTTATAGATCTTAACAATAGCAACGATATTAATTTAAAGTTTACCTCGACCATTAGTAAAAAAGACGTGACATTTTTATATGTGTTGGTCAAGGTTGAAGACAATAACACTTTATTACATGCAACTAGCGCACATCCCACCACACTTAAAAAATAGTATCCCCTATGGGGAAATGTTGCGCATCAAACATATTTGCAGTGATAAAAATGATTGTGAACTAAAACAAAAGGAAAGTCGCACCTGATTTTTAACAAGAGGCTATGCAGCTAATATTGTGGCCTGGGCAGTTGCCAAGTCTAAATTGCGTAAAAGGGAGGATTTATTGCAATACAGAACAAAAAACAAAAGCAGAATTGATCTAACCAATAAGGAACAGGAACCAACTAGGCTTATCCTGGCTTTCTCTAAACAGGAGAAAAAACTGAGAGAGATATTAAGGCGAAATTGGCCCATAATCCGAGACGATCCAGTCATTGGCAAACTTTTCCCATATCCAGCTATAACTTTTGAAAAAACAGCTAGTATGGGTAATGCTCTAGTTAAAAGCAACTTGGAGGAAGGAGCCAAGGGAACATGGTTACCTACAAGTAAAGGGTTTTTTAAGTGTCCTACGTGCTAAGCATGCCAATTTGGTAAGAACACAACTGTATATCAGACTGCTTTCAACACCAGATTGCAAAACATTAAACAGCATTTAACATGTAAATCGGACTATACTGTATATGTTTTAGAATGCAGCTGCAATGTGAAATATATAGGAAGTACAAAACTAGTCGTACATAAAAGAATACTGCAACACACGAGGGCAATAACAAATAATGATCCGACCTATTCTGTGGCGAGGCACTTTAAAGACCAACATAATAGTGACCCACGCCACTTAAAATATTTTGTAATTGAAGCAATACCGCTGCAAAAAAGAGGGGGAGATTGGGAAGCCATGTTAAGACGTCTGGAGGCAAAATATATCCTTGCATTTGATTCCAAACAGCCAGGGGGCCTGAATACCACTGAGGACATGCACACCTCCTTATAGTAATGTTGTTTTTTAAGTAAAGTACTTCATTTGGTTTAGGAATATGGCAACAATGACAATTCATTTAAATATTGAAAGTTAGCTCATAGAAAACTCGAAATATGTATGCTAAAAACAAGATGTTTTAAATTATGTATGTATTTATTCATTTTAGCTAGTGATGATTTATACCATATTATGTATGTATATGTTATATAAGACATGTAATTTATATATATGGTCAGAAATTGAGCTTCTTTTAATGTTTTTTAAATTCATAAATTAATTTTCTAGATTCGCTTCTCAACAAAGCCCTTATACCGTTTTTGCACACATATCACTCAAGCACTTTCCAACTTACCGGCAGGGACCCATACCATTGTAACTTTTGTTAAATGAAATTCTATGGTTGCCGTGCAAACAATAAGCACTATGCACTTTATTGTAAACTTTCTATGGACTTTTTACAAATATTTATATTTTTATGATTTTTTAAAACACACGATTATATATTTTCTATTAGCACATTGTCACTTTAGCGGCTATGCATATTTCACAATAGCAGATCGTGATGATTTTCACTTTTTATGGGGATTTGCACTTGTAACTTTTTTTCTACCTATATGACTGACTTTAGATATGGGTCATTAATGCATTTATGGGTCATTAATGTATTTAGGTGACTTTCAGTCTTCAATTTCAGGGTCATGTAGCAGAAGGCGCACTTTTCTGAAAAAGCGCTACAGATAGTGCCTTTGACCATGAATTCACGCTCTGATTACAGGAGTGCATCTTTATTTGTTTATATGTAATCTTTTTGATATTAACACTACTATTACCTATCCCCCAAATCAGTGTGTTTTCTAAAGTTTCATGAATCTTTCCAAATATGACGGCTTGGCAAAAAGTTTACCTTCCACCACAACACAAGCCCATTTCAATAATTTACTTTGTTTCAATGTTTAAGAGCGTAGGATGGTATGTGTCTCAGAATATCTGAAAAGCTTTTCCAAAGAGCTGCCATCTTTGTTCTGTTGAAAAATGGGTAGTCCATCCCTCAATAATTTGATAACTATGACCATTGTCCTGGCCCTTGATATACTCCCGTAAAGAAATTTTTGTCCAGAGATTTTCATTTTTGATTTGTGTTTTGTATCATTAGAGAAGTAATTTAGCTTGGGTAGACATTGATAATCCAGGCCAAATATTTCTGGATTACATTTTAATAAATATCAAATGTGTTGCTGTGATTATGTGATATTTCAGAACCATGAGACCTATATACATGTTGGTGTCATGGTTATAAAGAAGGAAAATAACTCCTCAGAGCAACCCTTCTGCCATTTTCAAAAAAGGTGGCTCTAAAATGATATATCGAATCCACAAGAAAAGCTAACATCAACTGCAGCTGGACAGAAGAGAGTTCGAGATGCTGCAGAAATATGGCAAGACGAATTTCACAAATATTGAAACTGATAGTTAAAGCGGATCAAATATGTTATCATTGAAACAACAAAAAGTGCTGCAAGTCATATACAATGGAAAAAAGCCTGGACATAAATAAATTATTAATTTCCTTTGCTGTTTATACAGCTGCTGGCTAAATAGCAGAGATAATGCTCTATTTGGCTGTTTGTCATGTAATATGGTAGCAAATTGCATTATTTACTCTTCTGCTGGCTAAATAGGAAAAATTGTGTATTTTATAGATAGGAACTGTGTAAACAGCAAAGAAACTTCCTACACAATTTAAAAAGCAGCCGACTAGCTAGCAGTATTCATTCACTATTTGGCCAGTGGCTTTTAAACAGCAAAACGCTGGTCCCGACTAGATAGCTGCGATCATGTGATATTTGGGCTGCTGGCTACATAGCAGTGATCATGTACTATTTGGCCAGCGACTGTGCAAACACCCAAGAGACTTGACTATTTATCTGGCTGTCAATTAAATAGTAGAGATGATGGATTATTTCACCAGTGCTCATGCAAACAGCTAACACACTTCACTCTTAACCCATCTTCAGAATAAATAGCATAGATTATGGACTATTTGCTCACATCATACAAGTAGCAAAGGAACTTCACTATTTACCTGACTAAATATTAGCGATTGTGTTCAGTTTGGTCAATGATTGTGCAAATAGCAATGAGAGTTAACTATTTATCTGACCGGCAACTAAATGGTATAGATGATATAGAATGTTGCCAGCAGGGGTGAAAACAGCAAAGAAGCTTCACTGTTTACCTGGACACTGACTAGATAGCAAAGATCATGTATTATTTGGCTGGTGGGAGTGCAAACTCTTCACTATTTGTCTTGCCATTGACTAGATATCTGACTTCATGTACTCTTTGGAGGGCAGATGTGCAAAAAGCAAAGAAGCGTCATAATTTACTGAGTCACTGACTATATAGCAGAGATCCCATACTATTTGGCTGACTGCAGTGTAAACAGCAAAGATAATCTACTACTTACCTCTCCGCCAACTATATGGCAGAGATCATGTACTATTAGTCCGGCAGCCATGCAAAGAAGCTTCACTATTTGACCAGATGCCGACTTGATAGCAGAGATGATGTACTAATTGGCCATCATCAATACAAACAGAAAGAAACATTTACTATTTAGACGGCCACTAACAAAAATAGCAGAGGTCATGCATTATTTGGACAGCAATAGTGCAAACTGCATTGAAAAATTACTATTTACCCGGGCAACAACATATTAGCAGAGGTTAAGTAGCTTTTGATGAAGACACTACAAATTATGATGTTGTAGATTCTATAGCAGACATTCTAAACTAGTAAGCCTGTTTCCAGATAAAGACTGACATTTTCACAGTAGGTCAGGTCCACTTGGTGATTGGGGCAATAGTAATTGGGAAAAGAAGAATGTTATGGGAGTGTCAGGGTGCTGCCACAGAGATGGTTTTTAATATGCTAGTGAACTGAGCAGAAAAATCCAGGGGTCTACTAAATATCTACCAGTCTACACAAAGTGTGCCTACAGTGATCAAAAACTCATATCTACACAGAAAGAGTTGCAGAGTAGAAAAAGACCATTATGAGTGGTTGGATTCCCATCAAACACATAACATTGATCAGACCTCCACATACTTTGAAATCAGTTTATGGGTCGGTAGAGGCGTTGAGGAAAACATGGCGCCCGCGTGTTGAGCGGCGGCGCGCGTCCTCAGAGAAGCTCTCCACTCCTCTCTCTCTCCCGCGAGAGGCTGTTCGCTGCGGAAAACAACATGGTGCCAGCGATTTGAACGGCAGTATATCCTCGGAGGATTTTTTTTCCCTGCTATCGCCACTCGGAGTGTACGGAAAACGGCAGGCTTTTCACCTCCTTCGATGTGACTGCTGGATCGGCGGATGTGCCTTGGAGTCTTGGATTGGGCTCCTGCCCTCCCTTGCACCTCTGCTCCTGCTCCTGGGCTCTCCCTACCGCAACGCTGGGAGGCGGCAGCCGTGGAGCTTAGACGCGGCTGCAGTGTAGCGGCTCGAGGACTCCTTCGGGGGAGAATAATACATGGAGGCAGTAGCACTGAAATACGCGGTAAGGTGACGGGGGGTAGGACCGGCACATACTGTTCCCAGGTAAACCCTTTGTTGGACCACTCCAAAGCTACGGTGGCGTGTGAAGGCGACTTGGTTAATGTTGCAGGACTTGGGCAGACCATTTGTGGGGGGGGCTTGGGTGGGGTCGAGCCTGAAGGTTGCAAAAACCTCAACTTTGGTCAAAAGAAAGAAGCTAAGTGCAAGTTACGGAAGGGGAGGGGTAGGGGCAAAGGCGGGGGAGTGAGGGGTAAAGGCAGGCACGGTACCCAGGCATCTTCGGATGACCGCGGTAGTGAGAGCGGATTCCAGGAGGAGAATGTTGTCGACCTAAAAGGACTCCAGAGAGGGTCAGCAAGAGCAGCTGCTAAGGGGAGACAAGGAGAGCTAAAGCCCTCCCACATAACCCCATCCCTGCGCTCCTTTTTTAGAGTTTTGCCTCAGGTTCTGACCATTCCAAAGCCCCACCCATCTGGCCAAGACGGTGCTTCTGTATTAGTAGGTTTCTACGAGAACATGGCTTCTCCCCTAGCGGACTTAAGTCTACCTGCGGCTGGGTCAGTCTGTGGTAATCAGACGGTAGAAGATGTCAGGGCAGGGGAGATGAGGGAGCCTAACAGAGCTGTCAGTTCACAATCTGTCCAAGACTCACAAAGTGACCCACCGACAGAGAAGGTAATTCCTACTGAGGTATCTGCGGATTATACAATACGTTCTGAGCAAAATCCTGTATCGTTAGATGGGACAAAGATTGTGGATGGTGGAGCGGACACTACCTCTTCTTCAATAGAATCCTTGCTAAACTCCCTAAAAATAGATATAAAACAGGGTTTTATGATCTCCGCAGAAAATCAATCTGAGATTAGGGCTGCATGCGATGTTTTGGAGCGAAAAGTAGACCGGCTCAGCGAGAGGACAGACACTCTTGAAGACACAGTAGAAGCGCTTAAAACCAATCTAGGAACTGCCCAAGAAAAAATTCATAATTTGCAAAGAGAGGGGGATGTGATCCGCGAGAGGGTTGAGTCATTGGAAAATTTTTCAAGAAGGAATAATCTCCGACTCCTGAAGATTCCTGAGGGGAAAGAAGGGAGCGACTTAAAAACCTTTGTCGTAAACCTCCTTAAAGATTCACTTAATCTAGAGGAGTCACCAGACATTTTGTCAAGAGACATCCAAAGGATAAATAGGGACCCCTTCCGCATGAGACCCGGCAGAGAAAAGCCTAGGAAGATCTTGGTCAACTTTTTGACCTATTCGATCAAAGAAAAAATCTTAACTTTGGCCCTAAAAAATAAGTCTCTAAGTGGCCCTGATTTCCTTTTTGAGATCCGCTCTGACCTGTCTAAGACCACCTTGGATCGGCAGTGGGAATTAGGTCAGAGAATGGAAAAATTTTGTGCCCTAGGTGCAACAGTGCAGATGAGATTCCCTGCCTTCTTGCGTGTGATGTTCAAAAATAAAATGTACAATATTAGATCCCCTCTTGAGGCAGACGAAATGCTGGAGACATTAAAGTTTTCTCCATGAAAGGAATGAAGAGGAAAGGAGGAAAAGGGGAAGGGAAAAGGTGGGAAAAAAAAAAAAAAAAAAAAAAATTGAGAAAGTATATGGAATAAAAGAAAAAAAAAAAGAGAAAAGTGGGCTTTTACCGGTAGAAAAACTCATAATAGGCTATAAATTTAACCAGTACTAAACGTATTGTAACAGGGGAAAAAAAAATTAAGGTTTAGTAGGGTCACGATTAAGAGCGAATAGAAAAGGAAAAATAAGAGAATAACCTGGTGCATGATTGATTTTGCAGTTTTTTGGTGTGGTGGGAGAGGAGGGGAGGGAAAAGGAGGGTGGAGGAGGAAGAGGACGCAAAACTGGCAATACATCTGTCCAGTGTAGGTTGGGTACGGTTTTCCAGGGGGGAGGTTTTTGCACAGGGTGGGAAGGATGAAAAGAAAAATAAACCTCAAATGTTCAAGCCTAAAAGAATCTTTATTGTTAATGGCCTAGTACCATCTTTTGTTTTATGCCCTAAAAACGGTCGAGTAAGCTATGACAATATGGCTGTAGGGGATTTGAAAAAAGTAAGGGGGGGGGGACAACTGTTTGATGAAATGACACAGCTAAAATTTCTATCTTGGAATGTCAATGGCTTGCGTACTGGGAGCAGGAGAGCAAAGATTTTCCAATATTTGAGGGACTCCCCGGCACAGGTCATAGTCATCCAGGAGTCACATCTCCTTAAGGGTGAAACCACAGAGATCTTGAAAAAAGAAAAATGGGTAGACAAATTTATTTGCACAGATCAATCAGCTAACATTAGGGGGGTGCTCTTCATTTTTAAAAAACAAGCAAAGGCACAAATCATGGAGTATAGGGAGGATGGGAGTGGTAGGTGGCTGATTGTAAGGGTATTGTTGGATGGCTTTCCTCTTATTTTGGTCGGGTATTACGGTCCTAACCAGGACGATCCCTCCCATCTAAACAGCATTCGAGATAATCTATTGGCTTTCCACGACCCAGTTATTTGGATGGGCGATTTCAACATCGTGTTAAATCCGATTTTAGACAAGTCTGCTAATTCTAGAGCCTGTGTTTTATCAAATTCTAGACAGGATCTCTTGATAGCCATGTCACAACTGGGGCTTGCAGACTTTTGGAGGGAAAGGGTGGGGGATCCACTGGGGGTTTCTTTTCGAAACTTTAAGTACAAACATGTGTCCAGGATAGACTATGCTTTATTTAGCTATAGCTTAAACGATCTATTAATAGACATCCACTATCTCCCCTCACACCTTTCCGACCATTCGGCCATTCTGTTTGTATCAAAACTTGAGTCTATACATACATATACTTCTTGGTCGTTTGATCGTTCCATCCTCTTAGAAAATGAGGAGGTTAACTTCCTACGATCAGAGTCTCATCACTTCTTGGAGGCAAATATAGACTCTACGGATATACACATTATGTGGGATGCTTTAAAAGCTTTTTGGAGAGGAATTATTACAAACAGAGCCTCTTATAGAAGAAAGAAATATAGGGAGTGCATTGATAATTTGGAGGGGGAAATGAAGATTATCGAAGGAACCCTGGACCCCCAAACGAGATCAGTTGCAGACTTCGAAAGGTATAGAGAGCTAAAATCGCAATTAGAAAACCTATTACAAGCTAGGGTCGCTAGGAGGTGGGAGGCGAGTAAAATCTCTCATTTTGAGTTTGGTGAGGCGGCTGGAAAAATTCTCGCCTGGAAAATTAAATCTGACCAAGCCCGAAACTACATCAGAGAGATCAAGGTAGAGGGGGAATCTGCCCCCCGAACCACAAAGGACGAAATAGGTGGGGCTTTCCGAGATTTTTTTCAGGAAATCTATAGGGATGATATTCGGGAAGACAAGGCAGGGAGGGAGGCCTGGTTGGACCAAATTTCCTTGCCAAAGTTATCCCCAGAGCATAGTAGGTTGTTGGAGAAAGAGATTTCCTTTGAAGAGATTAGGAAGGCTTTGGGGGACGTAAAGCGAGGGAAGGCAGCAGGCCCTGATGGGTTACCAGGGGAACTCTATAGGGCCCTTACAGAAGAGATCACCCCGGTTTTGGCCTCTGTTTTTAATAACATTCTTTTGGAGGGCCGAGATCCCCCAAAGTCTTGGAACGATGCCACAGTGGTCTTAATACTTAAACCTGGGAAAGATCCAAAGGAATGTGGGTCATATCGCCCGATCTCGCTCCTCAACAGCGACTATAAAATCTTTACCGCTAATATGACATCTAGGTTGGGGAAAGTGATAAGCCATCTGGTTCATGAAGATCAAAAGGGCTTCATAAAGGGCAGACACTTAGCTGATCTCACACAAGATCTGGTGGGGGTGATTGATATCGCGACCACTTTTTCTCTGCCTCTGGCTGCTTTTACGCTAGATGCGACCAAGGCCTTTTACAGGGTAAATTGGCCCTATCTGACTGCAGTAATGAAGAAATTTAATCTCTCTGAAAAATGTTGCCGTATGATTTCTTTAATATACAAGGCCCCTACGGCAAGGCTTAATGTAAACAGTTTCCTAACAGAGCCTTTTGTAATTGCGAGAGGCACAAGGCAGGGTTGCCCGCTATCCCCCCTCCTTTTTAACCTCTACATTGAACCCTTTGCACAGATTCTTAGAGAGGAGGCCACCATACTATCATTTAGCTTTGGAGGGTAAGAAAGACGGGTTGCCCTGTATGCCGATGATATCCTCATAATGACTTCAAATTTAGATCTGGCTCTTCCCTCTGTGATTAGGAAGGCTGAGGAGTTCGGAAAAATCTCTGGATATAACATAAATTCAGAGAAAACAGAGATCATGGCCTGGAATTCCCCCAATACTCAGGTAGAGGTTGTGTCCTCCATGCGGTATCTTGGCATAAGAATAACTCAAGATATAAGTAATATCACCACTTATAATCTCGAGCGAGTACATAAAGAATGCCAGAAACAACTAAAGGCATGGAATAATCTCCCGCTATCCATCTTTGGGAGGACAAATCTTCTAAAAATGTCTATCCTACCCAAATATACCTTTTTGTTTAATTCGATCCCTATGGCTTTTGACACTAAACAACTACTTAAATGTCAACAAGGATTTAATTCTTTTATTTGGAAGAACGGAGCTACAAGATTGGCTTGGAAAAAGTTGAGGAGAAGGAGAGAGAAAGGAGGCTTAACGTCTCCAGATATTCAATATTATGCTTGGGCATTCCAATTATCTTACTCGAGAATGCTCCTAAAAACACCAGTGGATAATCTTAGAGGAAGGATGTTCCAAGCTATGTTGGAGGGGTCCGATCTTCCATCTGACGGCTTTCTTTTTAAGTTTGGAGACCAGAAATTCTTTAAAAAAATAAAACTAAAAATTCTTCAATCTTTGGCTAGAAGTTGGTCCACAATCAGAAATAGAATAGAGCTGTGCTATTATTCTAACTTAGCACCCATGTGGGATTCGCCAGGCACTCCCTTGTGCCTTAAAGACAGGTTGGCAGGTTCAATTAAAGAAGCTGGAATTATAAAATGGGGAGAACTGACGGTAGGTGGGTCAATGATACCTTGGGAGACTATGCGGGAGAAAGTCGGACCAGGATTATCTGCCTTCAAGTATATGCAGTTGAATAGCTGGGTGCAGGCTTTGATAAGAAAGGGAGCCCCCCTGGGGAATTACAGCAATTTAGAAAATCTTTTGGTTACAAGGCCAGGGGGGGGGAAAGGAAGTTGCTTGTTGGTATTGGGCGATCTTGGAGGAGATAGACGATGACTCTAATCTCCCTGAGGTGTTATGGGGTAGTAATGTAGGCGAACAGTGCCAGCATTTGTGGCTGAACTCATTTAGTCTTCTGTATAAAATTGTGAAGCCAGCTTGGCTAAGGCGAAACCACCTTTTTACACTACATCGCGCATATCTATCCCCTCAAAAACTAGCCAAATTCCATCATGGGAAAAAATGCAATAAATGTGACCTAGTAGAGGCCTCGGATGTGCATATGTTTAAAGATTGCCCAGTTATCGGTCTCTTTTGGGAAGAGGTGATAGAAGCAATATCCTCTATCCTAAATATCACTCTCACCAGCACTCTTCCCTTGATCATCTTTGGGATTGATGAAAATATTTTAGGGCCTGCTAGATCCTTCTTGTTTTTTGCAATTTTAATGGCTAGGAGACAGATTTGCAGATTCTGGGTGGATACAGCTCCTCCAACATATATGGGATGGTTATCGTCCCTATATGAAGTTTCTAAAACAGACCTGGCTAGACCCTGTAGTATAAAAAATAAGAAAACTGCTTTTTGGGATTATCTGATACAGTGGAAGTAGGTTTACTGGGGTATTTTTTTTTTTTTCCCAGGTCCTATGATTATGCCAGTCTCCCTACTCCATGGACCTACAACAAGGGTCTTCTCCGATTCTCTGGTCCAAATAGGCTGAAACATGCCTAGATGGAGTTTCTAAAGGCCGCCTTTTTTTGTGTGTTGCTCTCTCCTTCTTCCGCCAATTTGTTGTCCGCTCTTCCTTGTGCAACTGTCCAAAACACACTAATGGCTTCTAGGTGGATGGGACAAGATAGCACAAAATGGTGGTTGGCGGTTTTCTTTTTTCACACATAAGGGCTGGGCAAATGAGGACAAAAAAAAAAAAAAAAACATTGATCAGACTTATCATCTGGGTTTCCATCCTTCCATCCACTTACCCTCTTGATCATAGAGGGATGAACCGTGGATTATGTTATGAAGGGGGTCGAAAGAAGAGACCAAGAGAACGATAAAGTATAGACAGATCCTATAGCAGTGGTCCTTCAAACATGTGTTTAAATGAGAATATTGACTGCAGAGCAAAAGTGAAAGTGAGAGTTAAAAAGGATTTATAACAGAGAAATATTTAATTTGGAGTATCTGTTATAATCATAGTTAAAAACAGTGCATAGAGGCAGTTTCATACATCACTGCGTATTTATATGGTCAACATGTTTCAGCCCTCGGAACTGTTAGTCCCTGGCTTTCATCAGGACCTACTTTTTATTTTGCAACTGCATAAGTATCCAATGTGTAATAAGTTTATTGCTAGGCATAGTGTGAAGTCCTCCCTCTCTCTTTCTTCCTTTTTTCCCTTTTACAGACATGGCAAAATTCAGTGGTTTGGCATATGATGATGCCTTCTAGCAATCTATATTAGACACTACTCCAAGTATTCTGGACAGCGTTACTAACACAGTAGGGGCTAATGTGGACGACTGGGGGAAAGTACTTATTTTGAAAATTCCCATTCTCGTACCCTTACACATGGAGCCATTATGGCTGAATATTTGAGAGGAAACTGTGCTCCCTTGGGATTGATTGTTACCAACGTTCCACGCCTGATTCTTCAAGATAAAGCTTTTTTAAAAGATTGGTCTTTAATAGCTTGGCGCTGTACGCGTGACTGGCTAATTTTGATAATAAGCACTGTGAAAAGAGTGGCAGATTCTATCTAAATTGAAATTCAATTATTAGAGTCCCAAATTAAAACAACTATTACAGCGACCCTATTTAGGAAGAATGAGGAAGAATACAATAAATTAAATAAAGACTTTAAGGACTCTATTTTAATTACAAAAATAGAGAAATTCAAAAAAGATCTAGCATGATTCAAACATGACATCATCTACCCATACACAAGTGAGAGTTATACTCCCCCTGAATTTAACAGAAAAGGGCGTAGATATGGTTCTAACTATTCGGGTACTAGCTCAGAAGATAGTTCCAGTGATTCTGAGACGAACCTTGTGAATAGTCATCCATATAGAGATAGAGGCAGGATAAATAGATCAAACTGGCTACGTGGTCAATCCATACCTCAATTTCAACAATGGTGGCCTCCCACCCCATGGGGTTTTCCACCTCAGCATTTTCAACCTCCAATGGCTCCTTTTCCAACCTACCCGCAAGAATTTACCAATCAACCTTTTTTAGGGTTCGGCCCAAGAAGATCCCGAGGAAAACTGAGAAATCCACAAACTCAGGTGCATTGGAACCAACCACCGGTGCAACAGATGGGCATACGGAGCCAAACAAACAAGATTCCACAACAACCAGGGACCAGTGCGGAAGCAACTTAGTAGTCAACCTTAGCAAAAGAACCTTGACATCCGAAGAGGAACAGAGTTTTGGGGTTTGTGGCAACATTTCCTGGAGACGACTTCCAGGTCCAGTGCAGTTTTTTTGGAAGATACGTCTCCACTACTTTTTTAAGGATAAAATACAAACAGAGAGTCCCTTAGAAGATCGGAACACCGGTCTTAAAAAACGCTGTACTTTCAACCCTCCCTCAAATGTTGTTCCACCTCAGGTGCTTACCTTTGAGAGAGCGGTCCAAGAAGATATTAGTCAACTATGTAAAAACAAAAAATGCACCTATACCAATCTACCAAAGACAGCCATACGGACCCTATCAGAGGACACCGCGATAACTATCAAGCCTACGGATAAAGGCGGGTGATCGTTATTTTAGATACTGACATGTATCGTACTGAATGCCTGCACCAGTTGTCCGATAGAAAGTTTTATCGTTCGCTGAAAGAAGACCCTACAGAAAGAATTCAGCAAGTCATTGGTGACATGGCAGAAGAAGCTACCAGAGAAGGATGGATAACCACCCAAGAGGCAGGTTTTCTCCAGACTCTTCATCCAGTAATGCCATATTTCTACTGTTTGCCGAAGATCCATAAACCCCTAAGTACTCCTCCAGGCAGGCCTAAAATATCTGGCTTAGGTTCAATTTTAGAACCATTGTCTACCTTTGTAGACTATTTTTTTAGGCCTTTAGTAAAGAAAATGCATACGTATCTTCAAGATACTAAAGATATCCTACGCCTCTTGCCCCAAGTCGAATTTGACATAGAGAGAGACTTTTTAGTCTCCTTCGACGTCGAGTCTCAATACACGTCGATTTCACAAGACGAGACATTAGAGACCATCAGCGCAATCTTGACAAATACAAAGCTGGATTCAAGAACACCCGTTCACTTTATCATGGCCTGTGCGCAACTAGCCATGAAGGAGAATTTTTTTCAGGTATGAGGAACTATATACCTGCAAATCTCGGGCACCAGCATGGGCAGCTTTTTTGCGCAGAGCCTGGCTAATTTGTATGTACATTCCTTTGAACAACAGCATGTTTTGACTTCCAATAACCCCTTCCACGAGTCGATCCGCTTGTGGAAGCGGTATATTGATGATGTTCTGGTAGTATGGTGAGGCAATTCTGCCTCCATTCTAGCCTTTAATCAGTGGCTAAATACCAGAAACAAATTTTTGAAATTCACAGTGGAAATGGATAGGAATAAGCTAGCATTTTTAGACCTTTCTATCTTCTCCACACTTACAGGGCTTGAAAGCGAGTTGTATCGCAAACCTATGGTGCGTAACTCGTTATGCTATGACAGCCAGCACCCAAAATCTTTGCGAGACAATCTGCCATATGGACAATTCCTCCGTGATCGGAGGAATTGTTCCATTCCTAGCAAATACAAGGAACATGCTAAATAGTCTGGCTGTTCAGTTGAGAGCTAGGAAATATCCAAGTAACCTTGTTAAACGCTCTCTTAAGCGTGCTACCAATAATACCGGAGAGGCACTCCTAGAACCACACATGGAAAAACCTCCACTTGAATGCCTGATGTTTGTAGACAGGTCATTTGGCAGGCAAATCAAAGAACTACATCTCCCGCTGGAATTGACGTCACTTGTTAGTTTTCAGTGACGCACAATGCCGGCGCCTAATGATCAATGATCTGCTCCAGCTGGCGGCATCCATATGATATAAAAATCATCCGCTCCGCCTGACCGTTACCTCCACCCACAGCTCAGCCATAGCACGGGGCAACGACGGAGAGGTAAGGAGTGAGGGCAGTGATTTTTCATTGTTTTTTCATTGTTTAGTCAAAGGGTAGAATGTCGCCCGTCCTGCGTCCATTTGTTTTCCGTGACTAAACCTGTGCACGTAGATGAAGCACTTTACAATGCAACGATGTATGTATGCTGGCAAGTTTAGAGTTCCGCTTTTCCTTCCCGCATTCGGTCCGCATGACCTTTGATGCAACATCTTACAATACAGCACCCCCTAGAAACAGCGCCCGCATACACAAACTATAAGTATTTTGTAGATTGTAACAACAGTAGAGTTGTGCTGTAAGGGGTTCCAGGGGCTAGAAAACATCATTATCATAACTTTTAATACGCTGCAAGGCTACCTCTGAGTAACCCATAAGACGACTTTCGAAGAGATCTAACTTCAGTAGACCTTCGTACTATGATATTTTTAGCCTCGAGTTATTGCTGGTCCCCCCTTTTTTCTACCTTTTTTCTATCTTCTTTTTATCCTTTTTTTATTTATTTTTAGTAGTTTCTACTTGTGACTTCCGTCTGGCCCAAGTAATACTGTACATTACAAGTTTTTGTTAGTTGCTCCACTTCATTGTACACATGACAGTGTAGGTGTATAACTGCGGTTTCCTAATTAGCAGGAGGGAGGTTTTCTCTAAAGATGCACAAAGAGATTTCTTTTCATTGTTGCTCTCTCCCCTCTTTGTTTCCACACACAACAGAGCGGGCCTCTTATACCTGAGTTGTTCCAGGCGAGGCCATTCCAAATTCATTGTTTTGTGTAATACAAGGTTGCTGTAAGTTGGAGGTTGTAAATACTTTACATCTCTATTTTCGATCTACCAGTCTTGTGCGTGAAAATGTGACTGTTGCGTGACTCTGTGTATCATTACTATGTATGATCTTCTTGTTCCAGGTGCATTCATACCTAGTGGATACAGAGAATACATATGTGATACGTGAGGTTGTATCGATTCCAATCCGCATCTTTAGAATTTTTTTGTTCATTTTTTTGTTCATTTCTTGCACTTATTACACATTGGATACTTATGCAGTTGCAAAATAAAAAGTAGGTCCTGATGAAAGCCAGGGACTAACAGTCCCGAGGGCAGAAACATGTTAACCATATAAATAGGCAGTGATGTATGAAACTGCCTCTATGCATTGTTTTTAACTAGGATTATAACAGATACACCAAATAAAATATTTCTCTGTTATAAATCCTTTTTAACTCTCACTTACACTTTTGCACTGCTCTCAATATTCCCATTTAAACACCTGTTTGAAGGACCACTTCTATAGGATCTGTGTATACTTGATCATTTTCTTGGTCTCTTCTTTAGACCCCCTTCATGACATAATCCACGGTTCATCCCTCTATGATCAAGAGGGTAAGTGGATGGAAGGATGGAAACCCAGATGATAAGTCTGATCAAAGTTACGTGTTTGATGGGAATCCAACCACTCATAAGGGTCTTTTTCTACTCTGCAACTCTTTCTGTGTAGATATGAGTTTTTGATCACTGTAGGCATGCTTCGTGTAGACTGGTAGATATTTAGTAGACCCCCAGGTTTTTCTGGTTAGTTCATATGTTGAGGGTGGGGACTGAAGCCGAGGCAGGTCTTTAATTCCCTAAGACCCCATTCTTCGTTTGTTATTTTTTTTTTAATATGCTAGGATATACTGTTCATATCTGGCAGCCTTTGGCCCTTCGTTTCTTGTTTGAGTTTCTGCCATTCCTATGCAGGCCTCTGTCTGGATCTATTCCCACCAGCCATCCCTGTACATCTTTGAGATGTCTCAATCTCTATATGACAGTCATTTGTTTCTGTTTCACCTACACTCCTATACAGACTATCCCCCATGATTTGTTCTGTGTTTGTTCTCTGCAATGCTTCTGTAATTGTGGATTTCTTCTGTTGCCTTGGCATCTCTGGCTGTGTCTGGCAGTGATCCCCTTCAGTTTTGTGATTATTCCAGATTTTATCTTCTCCCCTACATCATACTTGGACTCTCATTCTTTGTGGTAAGGATGGGTGGGTGACACAGGATATGACTATCAATTCAGCCCAATCGATGGTCAAAAAAGCTGATTTAGCCTTTCATTCTTCCTAGGGTGTTGGGTTGAGCTTGGTTGTACCACTGGCTCTGTAAAACAATTCCTGCAATATCTGACCTTTTCTTGTCTATCTCCTGATCCCACTCTCTTAAATGACAAATCTTTCTGAGTAACCTTTCCTTGAAGGCTCACAGTATCTATCCAACTACTTCTACCCTATTAACCTATGCCATTTTTCACTTGCATGAACTCACCCTAATGCTGACATCTAACACCTATTAACTTAGTGCACTACTAGACAATGGAGGATATACTTCAAACCCTCAGAGCACAAAACTAACACAATATCTAACACTATACTAATATAACTAATAACCACTGGGTAAAGACTAATATTGGTTTATGAAGTTGCATGCTACCCCCTAAAGTGAGTCAGTACCTCATAAATGATAGTACCATTATTATAAATGGGCTAACCCAAATAGTCAAAGGACCTGGGTGAACGATTGGTAAAAAAAACAGGTGGTCCTGGACAATCCTATTTGGATACCTTTCTACCCATGTGACTGCATAGTGGAATGTGCTTTTCTGTTACGTGTGTTTCAACGATATGATTGAATTATCGACCAAAAAACGGTGTGAATTTCGCAAATACTATTAATTTAATTAAGCTCAAATAGGATTGTTCAGGACCAGCTGTTTTCATAAATGATAGTAAGCACTATATAAATTCAATTACATTACAATACAATTCACATGAGTTTTACTCACATTACTGCTGTCCTAAAGACAGAAAAAAATGGAAGGACTCCTTAAATGATGGGGTTATTTTTTACAGCCAATATTTACCAACCCTGATGCATTCTGATCTCCTGACCATTGTGAGATAAATATCATCCCTCTGTTCTTCAGTTCAAAAAGAAAATTTTATTAATAGAAATAAAGGTGTCAATACAGAAGTCATAACAATAAATTCATGTCAATACAATACAATAGGTTGCACTACAGAAAGAAGAATCAGACTTATGGAGAAAAAATAAATGGTTGATACATAAAAAGTGAATCGTAGAATGTGTTGGCATTATAAATAATCTGGGAACGTGTAGGGGGCTCAAGGGGGTTTTAAAACGTCTTGCTGAGACGATTGTAGCTGGGAATATCGTTTGGCACATACCTCAAGGTTTATTGTAACAGGGGACCACAGGTCCAAACGTTTCGCTGCCATCTGTAGGATATACAAAAGAAGTGTCCAACCTATGATTATAGCAAACAGCATACCACCATGCCTTATAAGAAATTTTTGTGAAATCCTTCCAATTAACAGTGATTTGCTGAAAAGCAACCGCTAATAACAGATCAATAATTTTAACATTAAATGTAACATTTTCCAAGCAAGGTAAAAGACTCCCTAAGAAAACATGGGTGATAGAAAATAAAAATTTTGTACCAAAAATTAGGTTAATTTGAGACCACAATTGTTTCCAGAAACTGTCTACCATTGGACACGAGAATAACATATGTAATAAGTCAGCATTTGGAGAGGAGCATGACCAACAAACATCTGAGGTATTCGCAAATCTTTTGCTTAAAGCACTCGGTGTAAATAGAAGTCTATTATAAACAAAAAACAACGTTTGCATTGTGTTAGCTGCTCTGAAGGATTTGCGCAATTTAATCCATATATTATTCCATAAAGTTACTGGCCAAGAGAGTTGAAAATCTCGCTCCCATGCTTCTTCTATCTTAGATTTCTGCCTGACAGTTTCTTTATCTTGTAGATACTTATATATAATGGAGGCTTTAGGTTTAGTTTTAAGCAGGGTATAAAGTTGTAGAGAAGGGTCCTGGATAATGGAAATATGAGGTGTGACAGATAATTGAACATATTTATCCATCACAGCCATCTTAAGTAGAATATATTGGTTTATTACGAATATTCAAATCCTTATTGTGCCAAATTGTTGAATTCAGGAAATTATCAATAGTGTTGGGGGGAGGTCAATTTAATTATAGGAGTGGACAAAGCCTGCGGTTTACGTGAGAAGGAAAGGTACTCGGAAAAAGGGGGATAAAAAAAGACGTTCAATTGTGATACATAAGGGGCAATCCTCCAAAGAGTCGCTTGACGTAGGAGAAATGCTTTCTGATAAGCCTGACAATCGGGAAAGTTAACCCCACCTTCTGTTTTAGGACGTGTCAATTTAGATGGAGACATTCGGGACCTCTTTGAATTCCATAAAAGTGGAGTTAATCCTCTTAAAAAATTTAGCAGGGATAGGAACTGGAATGTTAGAGATGGTGTATAAAATAATGGGTGACAGCATCATCTTTATAGTATCCAAGCGACCCCACCACGATAAGTAGAGGGGATGCCATTTGGCAGCTAGGTCTGCAATTTTCTGTTTACATTTATTCATGCATAGTGCTACCGTGTCTGATATTGAAGAGGTAACATGTAAACCTAGGTATTTAATATGAGAGGGACTCCAAGTAAAGTTTGAGGCACTAAAGTCCGCCTTAAAAGTATACTTGGTGAAGGGTAGGATCTCACATTTATCGTTATTTAACTTATAACCAGAAATTCTAGAGTAAGCTTGTACCTCCGCCAGAAAGGCAGGAATTGAGTCACTAGGATTAGACATAAAAAGTAAGATGCCGTCAGCATAAGCTGCGAGTTTAATGTGAGAGTTTGTTGTTTGAAAACCATGCGAATTTGGATTTTGACGCAGTTTAGAAAGAAATGGCTCCAAAGCTAAGTTAAAAAGGAAAGGGGAAAGAGGGCAACCCTGACGTACTCCTCTGCCCAAATCAAAAAATGAGGAGATCAAGCCATTGGCGCAAACAGCCGCACGTGGATTAGAATAAAGAAGAGAAATCAGGGATATAAATTTGGGCCCAAAACCAAACCATCTAAGGGTATAGAACAAATAAGTCCATTCAACCCTATCAAACGCTTTTTCAGCATCAAGTGCAATTGCCCCGAGGGAATGTTTTAAGTGTGAAGATTTAGACAGAACATTAAAAAGGAGTCTTGTATTATCAGTTATAAATCAGCCCTTGACAAAACCAGATTGTTCCTTGCCTAATAAATCAGGCAAACAAGAACCTTGTCGTATGGCTAAAGCTTTGGAAACAATTTTATAATCAATGTTTACCAGGGAAATAGGTCTGTAATTTTTACAATACCTGTGATCCTTACCTTCTTTGGGTATAAGGCAAATGTGTGCTTCCGAGAAAGACCCTGAGGAACCACCTAATGTACTAAAGAAATTTATTAGAGAATGAAATTTGGGCATTATGAGTTTGGAGAAGTGCTGATAAAATTCTACTGTGAAACAATCAGGCCCCGGCGCCTTGTCTTTTTTTACGCTGCTGATGAGCATTTGATAATTCTTGATGTGTTAAATCGAACTCCAGAGGGGATAGGTCCGGCAAAGTATGAGGAGGTCTTTGGGGATCAGAGAAAAAATGGAATAGGGAGTGATCAGAGGGTTGTGTCTCCGAGGAGTAGAGAGATTTGTAAAAGAGAGAGAATTCATGCAGAATATCGGCATCTTTAAATTTTAAATCTGAGCAATCATCATAGATAGATTCGATATTGAGTTTGTTATGTTTAACTTTTAAATAATTAGCCAATATTTTCCCTGGTTTGTTTTTACCCCCATAAAATTTGACGCTGGATTTTAACAAATATAGTGAGGCATACTCCGTTGATTTCTTATTGAATTGCAATTTGGCATTTATGAGAGCTATGAGACACTCCTTCGAGTGCGAGGTGTAAAAGGAGTGTTCCAGTCTTTTAATGTCCTGTAGAACATCTGTGGTGAATTTACGGGAGATTTTTCATCTCTTAGCAACAAAGCCAATAATAAAATCCCTCGCTGAAGCTTTGAATGCGTCCCATACAGTTGAGAGGGGCATGGAATGGGTTTGATTCAGCACAAAAAATTCATCAAAGAAGGTGGTAAAGGAGGTGGTAAATTTTGGGTCCAAGAGGAGGGCATTATTAAAATGCCACCTTTTGGGACCTATAGCCTTAGGTAGAATATCGAGGCCAATTGAGACAGGGGCATGATCTGATAGTAAAATGGGACCAATCTCTGCGTGTGTAAGGGTTTGTGAAATGGAATGAGAAACGAATATGTAATCAATTCTTGATTGAGTTTGATGCGATGGGGAATAAAAAGTGTACTCTCTGGTAGTCGGATTGCAAAGACGCCAAGCGTCTAAAAGTTTGTGTTGAGTTATAGCTCGGACAAATGATTTCTGAGATTTGTTAGGAATATAGGAAACTTTAGAGTTCCTGTCAACAAACGGGTCAAAGGTCTGGTTACAGTCACCAGCTAAAATGAAATTATCCTCCATGCAGAGGGTAATTTGCCTAGCCAGTGTGGACCAAAAGGAGGGTTTGCCACATGTAGGGGCGTAAACATTAAGAAGGGAAACAGGAACACCCTTCAAGGACAATTTAACATTCAACCATCTTCCATCGACATCTGAATCTTGAGCCAAAAGTAAAAGCGGGAGGGACTTACGGCATAGAATCATCACTCCATTTTGTTTGCCGTCACCTGGGGAGAAGAAGACCTCCCCCACCCAACCACTTTTCAGCTTTAATGATCCAGCATCAGAAAGGTGAGTTTCTTGCAAAAAAACAATATCAGCATCTAGTTTGGCTAAGTGGGTCAGGATTCTTTGCCTTTTGATGGGAGAATTTAAACCCTTAACGTTCCATGTAATCAGTTTCAAAGACATAGGTATTTAAAGACAAAATGTAATACAAATATAGAGCAAAAGTCCAATTCAATACCAGAGCAGTATAGAATAAGAAAGAAGTAGAGCAGAAAGGAAGCAATTCGTCCAATGACATAATGAAAATAGAAAAACGAATCAAATAGCCAGAGCAGAAAAAGATAATTGGAAACCACAATAGGAAGAAGGATAAGCCAAGTTAATAGGTAATAGGGGAGTGAAGAAATAGTTATGACAAAAAAAGTAATCAAGAACGCTAGATAGGATGCAATGAATAGACGGAGAACACCTACTGACAAGAAACTACGAACAATCAAAGAAAAACAAAAAGCAAAAAACACAAAGGAGAAAATATCTAAAGAAAGATGAGGGGAAAACATACCTACAAAAGAATATTCAGGAATATACCAGGGGGGATAGAACCACAAGGAGTAGGCAGCGCATCTGAGGTCGGCTGAGCAGAAAGTCGGGGAGAAACCACAAAACAACGGTGAAAATCTGTGAAGACAACAAGAAAATAAGCCTGTAGAATAAACGTTGAAACACATAAATATAACATATAATGGAGCGGGCAAGAACAGAAGAATCAACAGTAGCGTTAAACAACTAAGCATATACATGCAACTTCGTGAGAACAGCATCAAGTAAATCAAATTCTACTGGGAAACATTTCTGCAATCGTTAAATATCATATTAAGGTTAACAAAGTCTGAAGAACCTGTGGAAAAAGAGAGAAGAAAAAGAAACCAGTCAAGTGATCGATGAAGAAGAAGGCCCAGAGGAGTCCATAGCAACTGTTTTGCAGGAATTGATAAAGCTTTGTAAACGAATTGGATCTTCGTATATCGTTGTTTTGTTGTTGTATGTGACCTTGAAGAGGCACGGATGGAAAAGACCGTATCTGGCCCCCAAGGAGCGAAGATCAGCTCTCATATTGAGGAAAGCTTTCCGCCTATCAGCTGTAGCTTTAGCGTAGTCTTGTGTGAAAAATAAAGACGATCCTGACCATGTAATCTTCGAGGAAGATTTGACAGCTGAGAGTACTTTCATCAGATCAGTATATTCCAAGAAGTATAAGATGACGCCCCTTGGTTTAAGCGAGGGATTAGCGTGAGATGGAACTCGGCCCAACCTGTGAGCCCGTTGAATGTTGAGTTGCGTCCCTTCTGACAAGTGAAGAACTTTAGGGAGAAACGATTTAAAGAAGACGACCAGGTCTGACCCTTCAAGTCCCTCTCCCAGGCCGTAGATGAGCAAATTATTCCATCTATTACGGTTTTCAAGATCCTCAACCTGTTTCTGAAGCACAGAGACCTGAGAATATAGATGAGAAACAGTTGAACAGGACTCTTTTAAAGAGGAAACAGAATGTTCAACAGCGGAAACCCTTGTATCTAGTTGGGACCAATTATCCGTTAAAATTTGCAAATTGGTGTTGGTCTCTTCCATAAAGGGCCGGAGGGCCCTGATCTCCTCGAGTAGTAATTCCATCGATACAGATGAGGTCGACTTGGGCGGCGAAGGAGGGTCTTTTTTAAGACGTTTAGTGAAAGATTTACCAGTAGCGCCAGAAGAAGGATCCATAGTTATGTTTGAGCACTGAGGCATAGACATTAAAGAGATCTCAAGCTTAGAAAGTTCAGTAAAAATTTTTGAGTTCTTTATAAAAATATGCTTCTTGGAAGAAGAGATGCGCTTTCCTGTTGTTCTGCCCATAAAATGCTGACCTAAAATTCCCACCCCCAGGCCACAATGAGTGCACACAGAGGGTGTATTCTTTGAGGCGCACTGCAATAAAAACCAATAGCTGCCAAGCACGATCTTCCCAAAAATATCCATGAAATTGTGGCACAAATACCCAGCCAGCAACATCGAGGCAGTGATAAAAGAGCTCCGCAAGGGTTTCCTAAAATTCTCAAAATGGCCGCCAATCTTAGTCTCCTCAGATTCTCAGCAAACCCCCAGCAGCACTCCACAGCCTCAAACCCCAAGGCAATGAGGGGAAACCATACAAAAGACAGGTGTAGAAGCAAACTGGGGGCATGAAAAACAGTCAATAGAAGTTCTGAAGATGAATTCACAAGATCCGCGATTCGCGGTAAAAATTCAAAATTGCGGCCGCGACAAGACGCGACCGGTGGAGAATCTAAATTTCATACTTGCTGGCAAAAAGTATGGGCGTCGTGGGTGTCATATCGATCCTCAGTTCCTCATCTGCGCAAATCTGCTGCCATTGCGGCTCAGCTCGGTCCGGAAGCGTGGTTTCTCCGAGGACTACTGGACTACTGGAGAGGTTCACCCGAGCGCCGCCATCTCCATCGGGCGCCAAGCCACGCCCCCATCCCTCTGTTCTAAAAGGATAAAAGATGAGACTTCTAGAGAATCCACACTTATATGAGTGACGCCTGCAACTACAATTTAGGAAGGCGATGGTTATCGATTTCCAGGACCTCTAGGGGCATAATTATGGGATTAGTGGGGCAGGGCAGCGCAGCGCAGCAAGTCTCCTTGCTGTGCTGCCCTGTGCCACAGGGAAAGGGCAGGAATGCACCATATTTATCCAATACAGTGCAGTTATGTCCTTTCCCCCTGCGATGGCAGCAGTTTAGCAGCTTAGTGCCAACCCAGACACTATTGCACCATGTTCATAGCGGTCTTCATTTTAATCGTTGAAGCGTCAACAGGAGAAGGCTGTAAGGTAAAGCCTAGTTAGGTTTCCTACATCTTTGACCAGAGAAATTAGTTATGGTTCTCAAGTAATAAGGGTCTTTATGACTTTTTACAGAATTGTCCTTCTTATTAAGAGAGATGCCCAAGTGAGAGATTTATTAATCCTCAGGCACAGGTTGGCAAGGATTATTTCCTGCAGTTTTAATTGGATGTGTCAGCGGATATTCCTACAGGGATATATTCTAAGATAACTAGCAATGTTTAATCATGTGTGCCTATACACTCTGAGAAGATATATGCATTATGAAATTATTTGTTTTTTTTAAAAGGGGGTGGATGGATAGGCACCCTCTATCCTTGGTTGTCTGTAGAATTACTTTCCCTTGTAGTCTCGAATTATATCTATGTGGAGTTTGAGAGAAAGAGGTATATGTGTGATTGGATGTATCACCAGGATATAAATACTGTTTTCTTCTATTTTACATCCTTCAAGGGCTAATAGTTTTTTATTTATAAATATTATTTTCTGATTATGTATAGAACTAAGATTCCGTGTCGGAGACATTGTTTCTTGTCCTTAGTAAGGTGGTGTTTTAGCAGTGATACCCACCGAAACGCATCAACGCAACTGTGTGAAGACGTACTGTAGATTGTGAAGACATTCTCAGACATTTTCTGATTTTTTATTGTTCAAGCTCTCTGTGCAATAACTACATGTTGAAAAATCGATCTTGCTCTAATGTACTTGCCTTCATTTTTTATTAGAAACCATTTTTCTTGCAGGTTCTCCCTATGATCATGTTTTTTTTCATTAAATGCCAGTAAGATTTTAACTTATTTTTAACACTGTATGATAATTCATTGTATCGGACCATATTTTTTTTTTTTTAAATGAAATAATGTTATAATTGTGAGCACTTGGCCTTTGATGGTGGTGGTGTTTTGTTCTGGTGATATATTTGCTGTGATGAGTGTCTTTGCCGTGTTGTATTAAGCAGCCCAAAGGGGATCCTTGTCTGACTATAGTGAAATGGTGCCTGTTTTTTGTTGGCAGGATTGTTTTTGTGCATAGAACGCCTCTCTTGCTCTGAATAAGGCAATGCAGTGATTTGTGCTGCATCGTATTACTCCATATTTGTGAAGCCATTCCAATTAATGTAAGGTGGCTTTGTGTGGCTTCATAAATATGAATTCAGGCTTTATGTTGTGCATGTACTACGTTTCGTGGTGCAAGCATGACACAAGGCCTTCATAAATATGCCCCCTAGTACTTATTGCAAAATGTTTTTGTACTCTTTTTAAAACCACTTCCGTAATGGCTATTTTAAGATAGATCTCCTAACTACAGCATGCTTAAGCATAGAAAGCTTGAAGTTTAAGGAAGGGTAGGTGCAGCTGTGGGCTGCTCTAGGATTTTACAAAATAAATGTTTCCGCTTTCTGTAAAACATGAAGTATTTGCTGCGAGCACAATATATTGAATATGACTCAGGCCCATCTCACCAGCTGCAACTGCAGCATGTAATTTACATTCAGACAATGTAATTAATTTAATTTCACAGTTAATTAAGAATTGAAAGCAACCACCACCAGAGATCACAGTGTAAATCCTCCCAGGACAAAGTTTCTCAATGTCTAGAGGAAATTTTGTGTAAATCCTGAATATAGATAATCACCCCCCAGGAATTAAAATGAAAAAGCTGGTTTATAGTGTATCATATTATGGATCCTTGTCATTACCTATTTATATATCATGCTGCTGATTCCAGTCAGATACCCTAGATTGCTGATCATTGCAAGGGCTTTCATTTTTGATTTTGCTGATGTGTAGTTTGTATGTCATCTCTCATTTCACAAACATTTTACACATCTCCGACATCAAGCGACAAATCAAGGGACTTGACAAAATACAACTACGAATGTCACTTAAACTACCTTCCCTTTGAAACGCAGTGAAACTATAAAATGCTTAAAAGGAAGTGTTGAAAACTGCACAATCTTTGAATTCAGAAATACGCCATTTCATGCCGCTGCTCCTGAGATGTTCTAAATAATAGACTGATCACTCATTTTTTCCATGTATGAAAAAATGCGGACAAAGCCACTTATGCAAAATGTAAGCCTTTAAATGAAGCGTTTCATGCCGTCCTTTGTAAACACAATGATACTTCACAGGGGAGTTTCAAATACTTTCAATCGCAGACTCATTTATCAAAGCCTCCAGTGAGTGGAAATGGAATGACCGACAAGCTAATGTATTATAATAGAAAATTACTGAACACTCTTAGCAATCCCGGTTCCCTGATATACCTCCATAAAAAAATAGTTGTCCAGAGATTTTCATTTTTGGTTTGTGTTTTGTGTCATTAGAGAAATAATTTAGCTTGGGTAGACATTGATAATCCAGGCCAAATATTTCTGGACCACATTTCAAAAAATGGCACATGTGTTTCAGTGCTGATGTAATATTTTCCAAACCCTGGGACCTATATACTTCAATCTGGTGTCATGATTATAGAGAAAGAAAATAACCCCTCAGAGCAACTCTTCCACCATTTTTCAAAACGGTGGCTCTATAATTATATATGTTAGCCATCTCATTGGTAAGTTATTTTAACATTGTTTTTGTTTAAGGTTTTCCAGTGATTCAAATTCACAAAACATGAGTGAAGCAGGTGGTAGTCTTTACCCCCTGACAGAGTTTTGCTAACTACAAAGTCTTAGAACTCCTTCAACAAAGAAAAATGTATCATATGCCAAACTAATCCAGAAGAAAAGCTAACATCAACTGCAACTGGACAGAAGAGAGTTAGAGATGCTGCAGAAATATGGCAAGAAGTGGACCAAATATTTATCATTGTAAATACACAAAGTGCTACAAGTCATATACAATTTCAAAACGCATGGAAAACATTTGTAAAAAAAAATAGCAGAAACCAGTGAATTACAACAAGAATCCATGTCTTCTGAGAAAGCAACGACAACCAAACCCAATGCCCATCCACTTAGAAGATCGATGGTTACCCCCTGACCACCTCCAACAGCTGATTAGGGAGAAGTGGATCTTCAATGTGTTATCTGTGGTTTAGCCAGAACAAGGGCCAAAGGGATTAATGAAAGGAAAAAAAGTATGTGAGTCTCAAAGGGCAAACATGTTTTTATCTCTAGCTAGTTTCTTCCAAGATTAAGTTTCAGCCAAGTAGCTCATCTAAGCAGCGAGGTGAATGTATTTACAGCAGATTTGTATGCCCACCCGAACTGCATGTGTACATACATTAAAAAATATGAATGTACAATGAGATCCCATCAGCATTGTAACTGCCAGCCTTCAGTTAAGTTGTCGCTCTTTGAAAAAGCAAATTAAGTTTTAAAGTCACTCTTGAGTGCTGGCTATGGGTTCACATAGTGAGACCAGAGAAATAACAGTGATGAAACTCTATTGATCCATAACAATGAAATTAAGATTTTTCTGGTGAGAATGTACAATGACTGAATTTGTTTTTGTCAGTCTGACAAAAAGAATGAGCCACTTATAATGTTCTCAGCTGAATTGACTCCTGAAGATCTTGCTGCCAAAACTAAGATCAGAGGATGCAGTAAAATCAGCAGGAACCATTTTAAGAAACATCCTGAAAGATTTAGATTTCATACTTAATGACACATTTTGTGATGCCCCAGAGCTTCACAAATCGTGGAAGTCAACAAGAATTCCTGATGTTTTTTACAACATTGTTTAATATCAGCAAAACAAAACTGGTACAAACAAAGTTATTGAGTTTGGAACAGAAGCCGACAACATTGATGATGGCTTTCAAGATAAAAGCGAAGAAGTGGAAGACAATCCCTTGAACAAACAGGCTTATTCTGTGCAAATGTGCTGTCTTTTCCAAAGCACGTTTGATGATTACATCACGGCAAAAAGAAAACTCCGCTACACATGATCACTGCCCATGCAATCTATGACAAGTGAAAAAGTAGAGACCTAATCACTTCAATGAACAGGATTGGTGTATCAACAAGATATGATGAAATAAGGTGGAGCAGGTGCTTGTTAGCAGCTCATGATGTAAAACAGTATGAATCTGACAGCACACCACTTCCAAGTCACTTAACCAGGAAAGAGTTTACAATTGCTGCTCTTTATCATTTTTATGTTCAGGACAGCTCTTCTTTGTCTGGAACCTTCAGCATACATGATACAGCCATGGCGCTTTTTCGACAATGAACTAGCTGCTGGAAAACAAGCTGTGTCAGCTGTTTGCATAAAAAAACAAAGCTGCAAACTGATGACACAACTGTCTTGCCAATGTGTGTAAAATCACTCTACGATATCGACACGTCCCAGTCTACCAGAAAGTTTCAAAATGGCTGAGAACATGGATCTTCTTTTACCTGATGCTACAGTCTACAAAATTGATTTAACTGAATTTATCATATCGCTTATTGGGTGCAGACTAAAGGATGAGGAAAGCTGGTTCCTCGGTGGGCTGGAATGCATTCTCTGATCTCCCAGAATACTGTCCCACTGAAGAAGATTTGGTTTTTACCACTAATACCATCTCCAGTCAAAATAAAGGCAACAGCATACACAGCTCTAAAAACTTTCCAAAATGTGCGTGCTCAGCTTGAAGATCAGCCTATCATGCAAATTTTCTGTGATGAAAATATTTTCCTATTGTAGCTGACATTTATTTGAGCAATCCAGTAGAATTTGATGATCTTTATCCAATGATGGGCGTTTTCCACATGACAAAAGTTGTGTTGCAATATGCAGGATGTTAATGTGGCATAGACGATGCACTAATTGAGGCTGAAATCCTTAGAAGCAAAACTGTCCAATCAGTATTGACTGGAACTAATCATATCTGAGACTATAGAAACATTGTGTTGGAGTGCTTTCTGGAATAGGAAAGACAAATTAGGTTTTGCATATCTTATCTGAGAAGTGAACAAGGAACAGGGTGCACTTCATTCAAAAGACATAACACAGGCATGTTCAATACCCTCAGTTCAAAATCAGAAAACCTGAAAACCAAGTTTGTAGAGTTTGTCAAAGAATGTGAAGAAAAATAAGAACTTAGCAAATACTGGTGAAATGTTTTACACATGAAAGCTCTAGTGAAAAAATTGGCACATGCTGATCGGGAAGGTGATTGGGAGCTGCACGTGAAGACTGTGTAGTGACTGATTACTGTGTTTCATGAATTCGATTGCATAAACTACCTGAGATGTGGGTTCTGTTATTTGGAAAGAGCGTCAAGCTAGTGTGGAAAAACCATCCTACTACAAAAAATTGATCCAAAGACATTTTGTGGTGAAAGACAGAGTGGAAAGGTTCAATGATGTGGCTCCAGATATGAAACTGGAACAGACAATCCGGAGATAACCGAAAAGCTCAAAGGCAATTGTTGGTCAGAAACGTAAAAGTGAATATATTGCTCAATGGCAACTAGTTTATCATGATGTCCTTTTTATTTGCAATGTTTTCAGAGAGATGACAAATTCGAAATGAATGGACCATCGTGAAACTTTTCCTCACCACAAACTTGTGGGAAAGAGAGGGGAACATTTAAATAATCATGTTGACGCCCTACTTCATTTCATGCAGCAGCAAGGAAACCCCTTTGAAAATGACTGAGCCTGTGTAACTACCCAACTTCGTGACCAAACAATATGTGAATAACGATATAAAGACATGTCTACCAGATGTCCTGGAACATGGATTGAAACTTTGCGAAGAACTGAAATAGGAGAGATTTCTATTGAAAGAGAATAAGCTGTTTGACATAATCACTAAAGCAAAACTTCGACGCTTTAATCACCATAGTAACAGTTTCATCCAGCCAGCCACTACAAAACTGGTTACAAACAACTTTTGTAAGTGCATAGAGAGAGATGGATATAGCAAAAGAAAGGGGTGAATTTATCAAGTTCAAAAACAAATGATGATGAGGAGGAGGAAACTAGAAGGCCCGTTTGTCTCCCCTGGAAATGTACACAAACAAGTAGAACGTGAGCTCAGGGCTTACTCTGAGCCACAGGTCCTGAAGAAAGGCATTCTAATTGATTCTTGTGGCTGAAACATGTAGACCACTTCACAAAAAATTAACTTTTGCACTTTAATTGGAGAGATGTGCGAGACCAGTGGCTCATTCACATCCATCAAAAATTGTAATTTTTTAATACTACCCCAGGAACCATATATTAAAGGACTAGGTATCCTGTAGGTAATTTTATCTTTCCACTGTCACAAAATTCACCCTACACACACAAAAAAGAGAAAAAACAAACTCCGCTGTAATCAGGCATTGAAGTACACCTAGTAGGCATTCGGTCTTCCAGGTGGGAACCCAATGACAAAGCATGCCACCAACTAGGTTGGTGGGTGAGGGTTCTTCTAAAAAAAAACTAAGGGTTCCCCCACCAAGGAGATTGTAACCAAATAAAGGCATAACAATTTTTATTTTGATAGTGCATAATTTCACTGAAACCTTTTAAAAAAAGGTTTTCTAGAAGCATAGCTCTATGCTCGTTCTACTCGTTTATGTGAATTTATCAAGGACATTCCGTTGCACGATCTTCTTCCAACAAGAAGATGCCGCAACCATACCAGTGAAGCACAAACTCATAGAAGAGCTTGATAAAAAGAACTTTCTCCTGAAGAATTTCAATTCAAAAAGTTGTCCTTGTCAAAAACTGCTGTTGTTATAGACAATATGTCATATTTGCGAATTGTCAAGATTTCATACATGCAAAATTTCAGAGAGGTCATTAAGACTGTTCTACAGATATCAAAGTCAGTGTGCACCTTGCAAGTACTGCACATTGTCTTTGACAGCTATCTTGAACTATCTGTCAAAGATTGTGAGAGAATCAGACAAATGTCTACAAGTGGAACAATTGACCTTGCCTGCATCAAAAATTTGACACCTATACCTGTGCAATTTGATAAATCCTGGTCATCAGCATCGAACAAGATGAACTTGGAGATGTTAACTCGCCAAAAGTTTGCTGATGCTTCAGTGAACACTGAATTTCCAATTATTGCAAATGGAATGACTGTCAATGAGGAGTTGGTGCCTGCAGAGATATATTCAGAAGGTACAGGCCATATTGTTCAAGAACTTAAGAGCGAATTGGAAGAAGCTACCCTTTGTGTTGTGTCGCATGTTGAGTGGGCTGGTCAAAATGGTTTATTTACTATCATTGTACTGTGAAATGACACAGATGATATTATTGTGCTACTTAAATTTGTTGCAATGTTCATAAGCCAAGGATTGTCAGAGTTATGGATACATTATGGAACAGGCGAGAAAAGACACTTAATCTCACTTCATATTCTGTACAAGAAACTTGACCCAGAGATGCCCAGTGTTCTTAACAAGGCCCATATTCTTCTGAGTGATAACACTACGAGCACAATTAGATCAAGCTTGGAGCTTTAACTGCTGAACCTGTGACTGTTCTAAAAGGATTTACTGAGACAGAAGAAGAATGTGACTTTAAAGATGTAGAAAAATGCCTTGTGCATGTGTGGAAAACGAGTTCTGACTGTCAATCATTTGACGATCTTAGTACAGTGAGTTCAAGCAATCAGTCCCGCTAAGTAACCTTCCACCAACGTTATATTCTGTGCATGGACACATTAAAAGAGCATTATACTTGATCTGAAGATTTGTAAATGTTTTGGATCATGCATATGTTGGGAAAGATCTGTGCAGATTTGGTTGGGAATATGTTGATGGTGTGCTAAAACCTGCAAAATTTCTAAAGCCTCTACCTGCAGAGTTTACACATACATGTACTTGCAAAACCTGTGCTCCAGAAAGATGTCCCTGTTGTTATGCTCTCCTCAAATCTTCAACATTCCTCACAGGTACCACGAATGATTGCCAAAACAAATAAATAGAGTGAACTATGAAAATGTGTCTAAAACAGGAGCGATAAGCATTATTTTTTTTCATATCCAGATCACAAACACTGGTTGGTGTATACATAAAGAGATTAAAAACCATTTTTATTTGTTTGATTTCTATATAGGACTCTCCTTCCTCTATTATAGTCGCTATTTTGGAAAATGGCGGAAGGGTTGCTCTGAGGAGTAATGTTCTGTTTCTATAAGACTACTTTTTTAAAAAATAATTTTTATTGATTTTCCACAACATAATATTGTTAGCTTCTGCATTACAACATATTTCAATATTGATAATACAATAACAGTAGTTTGAATGGCTTGGGTGGGATGCCCGGAAAATTCCTGCCACCGATAAGGAACGTTCATCATGTACTCTGTGACACCACACATGTTCATTTTAGAGTGCCTCTATATACAACATATATACAAATTTTCAGTGCATCAAAAGGTTCTTCTTCAAAACACAAAGCAATTCCGTCACAAATTCACATGTGGGCATCAATGTAAAATAATATATAAAGACACAAAACTATTAGTCGATCTCTGCATATGGATACAGAACAGAGTGTACCTGTCGGTATAGCGTTTCAGTGGGTATCGCATATGTAAAAAGCTGCATGCGGTGTATCACCCAGCATGGGTGTTCCGATGGAGGGGGCAACGGGGGGGGAGACGAAGGGGGTGGCGGCAGGAGGAAAAGGGGAGAAGGGGGAAAAGGAAAAAGGAAAAAGGGAAAAAGGGGGGAGGTGACACTGCCTACGGGGGGGGGCCTGTCTCGGCCAACTTGATCTCAATCAGTGATAGGTAATCCCTCCACTGAGTAAGAGGCTGTTGTGGGGGCGCTAGCACCCGTGAAGTCTGTGCCAGCTGGTTTGTGTGTTCTGTGACCAGTGCCCTCTGGAGCTCTAGCAGCCACGAATGCACGCTGTAGCCCGTCTGGGCTTTCCATGTCATGGCTATTTTGCATTTGGCTAGGCCTAGAGCTAGGTCTAGAAACATATTCAGAGCTTTACGTGATGCAGAGCACTTTGTAGCACCCAGTAGGAAATGAGTGGGTTGTACTGACACCTGGGTTTCTGCTGCTTCTGTGATTACAGCAGCTATTGTGCTCCATACCTTTGTATGCTTATGCATGTCCATACCATATGTGTGAAAGTGGCCCCCAGGTCTTGGCATCTGGGGCACCTGTCAGTAGATGTTGGGTACATGCACGCTAGCCTGGAGGGCGTGAGATTCGTATGGTGTAGGTAGTTAAATTGTCTGTATTTCAGCCTAGAATTGGTTGAGACATTGTGCCCAGTGTTTGTCTGATAAAGTGGTTGTCAACTCAGTTTCCCAGTACTCACATAAGGCCGACAGCCTGGATGCATCGTCAAGCCTAAAAGAAGTGTATATGGTTGTTACTGCATGTCTACCCCTTCCATGTGTCAATAGTGTCTGCAAGAGATATGATGTGGGCGGTTCTACTCGATCATTACCCCACATTCGTAGGAAGTGGTGAGTAAGTAGAGCATGTATGACAAAAGAACACTCTGGTATCTTGTACATGTCCACCAGCTCTTCGAACGTTTGAAATTGTGAGTCTGCGTACATGTCTCCCCGTGTGTCCAACCCGCTCTCTCTCCTAGAGGCGAGCTCCGAGCTTCCATGACAAGGGAATGTGCCGGGGAGTAATTCCAGCAGTGAGCTTGAGGCATACGGGGCAATACGGCCCTTGGGAAGTACGTTTCTGGTCCAACTACGTCTAGCCACCATCATTAGTAGGTTGCCATGGTGTTTCTGGGTCGCTGTAGTGGTTCCCGACAACCACTCCAATATTGTCGGACGATCCCAGGAAATGGCCTCCGTTATCAGTTCAGTAAGATTGCTCTTACCTAGCCATCTCATTGGCCATTGTGACTGTGTTGCAGTGTAGTAACGCTTGTAATTCGGAGCTCCCAAACCACCCTCCGATAATGGTAGATACAATTTATGCAAAGCCACCCTGACCCTAGAGTGTCCCCAAATGAAGAAGATCAACAGAGATTCCAGATCTTTAAAGAATTTCCGCAGCAGGCAATATGGGAGTGTATAAAAGAAGTATTGAAGATGCGGAAGGATCAGCATCTTGGAGATCACCACCTATCCCATAAGAGATAAGGGAAGGCTTAACCAGAACGGAAGGGTTGATCGGGCTTGAGTGATAGCACGCCCCACATTACCGTCTATGGTATCCACCCCGAGTGGTATACCTGTATCCCCAAAGATTTAAAGGTATCAAACACCCAGCGATGTTTGTGGTGTGGTTTGTCTCTGGGTCAATAACATTGGTGCCATCAGAAACATCACCGATTAGACCAATTAACTCGCAGTCCCTACACCAGTGCGTGGTCATTCAACAGGTCCATTATCTGTTAGAGTATCTCAGTTCAGCCACATAAATAAATTAAGGTATTGTCCGCATATAGCGACACTATGTGCCATCAGCTGTCTCAATGCAGGCCCCACTCCACCACCCGCTGCCGTAATTTACACGCCACTGGCTCCATAGCCAGGGAAAAAAGTATTGGCTACAAAGGGCAACCCTGACTCGTGCCCCCCGATGTAGTAAAAAGTGAGGAAAAAACTCAACTCGTCTTCACTCTGGCCTGCGGTTTGTGGTAAGACAACCGTATCCATCTTAAGAAATTAGGGCCAATGCCATACCCAAATAGCACCGTACACAAGTAATCCCAACTCAAAGTATCAAATACCTCTTCGATATCTAGGGAAGCTATCCAGGGTATTTCTACCTCTCTTCTAGCCAACTCCAGCAATGTAAATAAATGTTGCAGGTTCAATCCAGTGTTTCTCCCTGGTATAAAACCATTCTGGTCTTCATGGACCAGCAAAGGGACCGTCGCAATTAACCTATTCGCCAGTAGCTTTCCAAGAATCTTTTAATCTATGTTCAGCATTGATAGGGGACGATATGAGGCCATTAAAAGAGTGTCTCGGCCTGGTTTCGGTAGGTCCACCAGTGTCGCCTCTCTCAGTGTGGGCGGAAGTTCACATTTCTCAAAGGCTTTGGCATACATGTTATCCAACCGCGGTGTTAGCTGCTTAGAATACATGGCATAAAACTCTGACGGCCAGCTATCTGTTCCTGGTGTCTTTCCGTTTGCTAATTGCCCGATTGCCTCTGCTATCTCAGCTACCATGATGGGGTCTTCTAGGGTGTCGTAATGTGCTGGTATAATTTGTGGAAGTTGAATCCCAGCAAGAAAATCTTGTGTGGAGGCATTGTCTTGGAGGAAGGGGTCATTTACAGGGTAGTATAGTATTCTAGGAAGGCCTAGTAAATCGCCTCTTGTGTATTCACAAGAGTCCCGTTGGATGTGCGTATGGCAGTAATGGGGGGTTGAGAGGTGTCAGATTTCAGTAGCTATGCTAGCAGCTTGCCTGCTTTGTCTCCCTCTTTGCGGACAAAGGACAGGGTTTTGAGCATACGTGGTGTGGAGAGGGCGCCTACAATCGGTGTGTGTGTTTTTAGGATTTGAGGTGTGTGAGACGGTGCTAACAGGAGGGGTAACCACCCTGAACCCCCTAAAATATATACCCGAGGTCACACAGATTTGCTGCAAGCCTGTGCACACATCAGAGTAAAATGCAGAGTAAGTACTCCTTATCTCAAGAGTTAATAATGCAACAATCACTGTATAATCAATAAAAATGAAGACAAGGTGAACAATCTTGAGTATTATGTTCTTCTTTTACTGCTGAATGGTTGCCCAGCCAACATGTGTTTTGTCAGGGCCGAAAGAATATACAATAAAACACAATATAAGCCAAAATGAACCCTGACAAGGGTCATATGATTCTGTGCAAGGCGACAGAAGTGGACAGGTGAGCACCCTTTGTGACGTAGCCTGTGTGAAGCAAAAGCTCCACATACATGTGTCCATTAATGGACTCTGGTGATAGCTCACAGTAGTGTTGGTGAACAAAAGTGACAAATGTTTACAAACACAGTGCAGCATTGATGATGTGTGGAGTGTGAGTACAGGATAAGAAGAGAGTTAGATTGAAGAAAGGATGTAGTGGAGGAAAGGCCAGGAGATGTGGTGAAGATAGAAACAGACTGTTAGAGAGAAGAAAGAAAGATCTGTCAGAAGTGACTCAGGAGAAGGGTTCCAAAAGTTGTAAGCCAAAAGAGTGAGACGATGATGAATACTAAGTGGGGGTAAAATACAGCACTAGTTCAAAGAAGGGTGGGGACCGAACCTGTGCTGCCCGGGTAGGGTATATATCACACAATAACCGTAAAGACGGTGGGCTCACCGAGCTAGGGAGATAAATGCTAAATGTGAGGCAATGCCAAAGGGTATCCTGATTTTGTGGGAAAACAACATATGAATATATCAATACAGGGAAATGGGGGGTTGTAGGCATTGCTGACTGTAGGTATAAACAGCAGAGTAAGGAGAGGTGTCTCACCTCTAAGACGGTTGTACTTCCATCCCGGCTTGTCGAAGAAAATAGGTGTGATCCAAAAGCTGCGAGGGTCCAAAGTATGGGACCAAGTAGTGGAGCCAAGTGTGTGCTTCACTGCAGAAACAAATATGCATAAGTTGCAATGCTAACAGGTATGAAAATGGTGTTGAGTGAATGCAGGAGAGGCAGCTTACCTCAAGACCGGTTATACTTCCGTCCTGGCTGTATGAGAGAGCTGAAAATTCATAAAATGGCAAAAGGTCCAGAGTAGAGACCCTCCAATAGAGCCAACATGGGCTATTCTGAAAGAGAAGACACGAGCATCAACAGGAAGGTTTAAATAAAATAGCAATGAAAGGGATGGGAAAGCGCCTTAAAATGTGGCAGACAGGTTCGTTGAATGCCGACTAACAAAACTGTCGGTCTAGGGTTGTGGAGTAAAAAGGCTGCACAGCCATAGGGTAGACCAAATAGATCTGGATTAAATTAGGAGGGGTGAGAAAAGAGTAAAATATGGGGATCCTAATAGAGAATGCAGACCGCAAAGTGGCTGCCTTTCAACTGAAAGATTATCAAACTGTCAGTGATTTACGAGCCCCATAGATGGTTTTAATTGAATGTCCTCTAAGGACCGCCTTGAAAGCGTCCCATTCTATGCCTATGGACGAGGCAGTACCAGCATTCATTGAAAAATATGAATCGATGGAGTTCGAGAGAATATCCAGGTATGCTGAGTCAGCTAGCGCGGCACATGGCAATCGCCAAGTCGATATGTCAGTGCTTTTCGCACCCCAGGACAGGCTTATTGCTAATGGATTATGATCAGATAGTGTTCGCAGTAAGTAGTCTGCCTGTAAGACATTGCGTAGCAGTAAGTAGTCTGCCTGTAAGACATTGCGTAGTGCATTATCCGAACAATCTATAATGTCTATCCTAGTGTACAGTGCGTGCAGCACCGAGTAGTGCGAGTATGTGCGTGTGAAAGGATGTTTACTACGCCTTGCATCATGGACTGACATGTTGGAGACCCATTCTCTCATGTGTTGCACCACCTTGATGGATTGTGCCCCCAGGAGAGGGGGCGGGAGCGGTCCAGGTCTAGGTTATATACCCCATTTAAAGTCTCCACCACAATATCCAGGGACCGTGGGATCCACAAGCAGGACAGCGTAAGTGTGTGTAGGAATAAGGATTGTCCAGAGTTTGGGGTGTATAGAGATACCAGCACCAGTGGAGCTCTGTTTAATTCAATCAGGGTATTAAAGCGTGCTACTCACCCATGAGGGTCTCAAGGTGCTGGGGGGGCGCAGTCCAGGTCAGTCGAAGAGCCAGGTCTTGAGGTACTTCCTCAAAGTGTGCAGGGTCGGAGAGCAGCTGATGTTCACTGGGAGCTCGTTCCAGGTCTTGGTCGCGATGTAGGAGAAAGCCCTCCCACCTGTTCTGGTCCTGCAGATGCGGGGGACCTCTGCAAGGGTGAGGTCGGCCAATCTGAGGTTTCTCCTGGCCCTCTATGACAACATATGAGCCCTGCCTGTCCACCCGGGAACGTGGATTGGGGTCCCTGGAGCCACCCATATTAGCACAACACTAGCATATCCTGAGTACGTGGTGCCCAAGAACGTGCCCCTCCAGCGCTTACAAAGCGATGCAAGTGTTTGTGTGGTCAGGTGTGTTTCCTGTAACAATGCAAACATGATCTTATGACTTTGCAGGTATTGGTACACTTTGTGTCGCTTAGCGCAGCCTGCCAGGCTCCTCACGTTCCAGGTGAACAATTTATAATCTTCCATCATTATTAATCAACAGTGAAGGAAACATCTGACACATAGTGGCTCCCTACCGACCAGCCATCCTAACCCCCCACCCCCCCTGCACCCCATCCCCCGCACAGGACGGGATTAAGGGGAAAGGAAAATGCAGTGGTAGCCCACGTTTTCTGCATCTTAACAATAATAGAAGAGATCGACATATTGAATGCATGTAAAGATAAAGTTGCAATTCAAACGTTCAGAAAAATAGCACAGTACAAATAGAAACAAAATTGGTGCTGTATCAGCTACTTATAGCTTGCTGAAGGGGGCACAGCATCGGTGTGCCGCCTCTTGTGACTTGACCTGGTAGTTTGCTCAGCTGTATATGGCATACAGTCCAAACAGAGAGAGCCTCAATAATGCCCAGAGTGTTCATCCCAGGGTGTCCACAGTCTCTGGGGTGAGGGCCGGTCCACCTCTGACAGTGTCTCCTGTTGTGAGGCCGTGAGCGGTAATTGATCCATTGTCATATCAGAGTCGGAGTCCAATCTCTGGAAGTATGTGGGGCTGCCTATATGTTCCGCTGTCTTGATGGCTTGAGCATGCTCCTGTGCCAGCTGGACTTTCATTGGTCGGCGAATCCGTTTTGCACTATGGCCCCTACGAGGTGCAACCAATTTCCAGGCCTGGCTGGGGTCTGTTGGTGGTGATGATGGTGGCCTGTGTGCTAGGCCCTGCTGTTCTATCCATGCCCACACCTCTTCAGGTGTGTTGCAGAACACCATGCGCTCCTTATGACGAATGCAAAGGCGCGCCAGGTATTGAAGTGAATATTGAATGTCATTGTCTCTCTGGCACTTCTTAACCTCCAAATATGAGAAACGATGGCATTGCACCAACAGAGTGTAGTCTGGATAGATGTGGACTGTTGTGTTATCAACCTGTCATGGGCCCCGAGCCCGAGTGACCTGCGATATGTGGTCTCTGTCTCGACAGTTAAACAGTCTCACCACCACCGGTCTGGGGAGAGCACCGGGCGCTTGGCCCCCTGAAACACTGTGTGCACCATCTATGGAGAAGAACTTTGAGATCTTGCCTTGCAGGATGCCTTGTGAGAGGCATTCTTCCAGGTAAAGTTCCATGTTGAGGCCCTCCGCTTGTTCGGGGAGACCCACGATACGTATGTTGTTCCGGCGTGAGCGCCCCTCCTCATCTCTCTCAGGTATTCCACCTCCTGCTGGAGGGACTGCAATTGGGTGGTAGCACCGGTCACTGTGGGACGCAGTGTCGCCAGTGCGGATTCGGACTCCTCTACCCTGCCTTCAATTTCTTATGGTCGTCCCGAAGATAACCCATGTCGATACTCAGTGAATCGATCTTCGTACAGAGGGTGTTTTTTATGTCCAGGATCGCCGCCAGTAACTCATCAAGTGTGCAAGTGATTGTGGTGGTCTGCTGAGGTAGAGGGCTCCAATCGTTCTGAGGTCTTCTGACGTGGGGGTACCGGTTCCACTTCCATAGGCTGTGCCTGCGACTTCTCCATTCTAGGCTTACCCATTGTGTCACCAGTAAGAGTCCAGGTGCGAAGGGCCGATAGCGACAGAGGGATCAGTGCAAGGGTCCGGGTCACCGGCTCGTAGGCCTCCGACAGTGCGTCCAAAGATGCCGGGTTCTTATGTAAGTCCACGCAGAGAGGCCTAGCCCCTGTCTTTTTCAATGAGGATGAAAGGAGTTCACAGAGGAAATGTCGCAAAAGGCCAGGTTAGGGACTCTCTCGTATGGCGGACCTGCCAGGGAAGCACACTTTCAGGAAGCGATGAGGATGGGTCCGGAGCTATGCGGCCCTATGGGATGGTAAATGCTCAGTCCAGTGCCCCGCCTCCATCAAAACAAATGAGGGTCCCACCAGCACTGTTGGCAATTCCGTGAAGGTATGAGCCAGGGAGTCGGTGTTGGCAGTGTGGGTGGATCAAAAGCAGTGTCCATGTACCTCCACTGTGTGCCGGAGGTTAGGCCAGGCCGTGCTGTACAGTTGGGTGAGGAATGGGGCTGAGGAAACGGAGTCGAGTATCCCGCACCGCCCCATCGCCACCACAAGGAGGGTCTCAGTGTCTCTTCACTTGCGTGGTGTTCCCGTTCCCCAGCTGGCTCTGAGTTACCAAACCGCAGTCTCGGGACATAGGGCCCGGTAGTGTGTGTGGGTCATAGACAATGCACGTGCACCTCCACTATATGCTGGAAGTTAGGCCAGGCCACTCTGTGCAGTTAAGTGAGGAATGGGGCCACGGAAACAGAGCCTAGTCCTCCGCACCGCCTCTGTCGCCACCACAAGGAGGATTTCAGCGCCTCTTCACTTGCGTGGTGTTGTGGGATTCAAGTCAAATATGTGAAGTTAGCATAATGTATCTTAGGCTGTACCTCTACTCCATATGCATCGAGAACTGCTTTATAAAGTAACCCATTTGGTGTCCGTGTCCTGCATGATAGAAAGGACCGAAAAGCCATACTGTGGCCATCTTGGATCATGAACAGTCGTGCCCCAGATCACGTGTCTCTCTCTCTCTACCCACCGTCTGTATGATTTAGCTCGTACCAGCCTAGAGACAGGGTGAATTGTATTTACGGCCGAGGCCCAAGGTCACATCTGCAGTAGGGAGTACTAAGCGAAATTCCTCTGTGCCAGAGAGGAAAGGGAGTCACCCGGCCGACCTTCTCTGGAGGAGATAGTAACCTTATACGGGCAGATGGTATGAGCTCATTTAGGAGCTCTAGGGCTAACTGGTGTTTTTCCACTTACAATGCTTTGTATGCTGAGTCTGTTATGTATATAAGTGTGATCTTGTCAAGGAGCCAACAGTCTTCCTCGGCGCACCGGATGGGTGAGGGTCGATGAGGCTCCTCTATGTAGAGTTCTGTTGTGTCCAATAAACGCTTGAACCTTCTACGTTGCCAACTGCTTATTATTGACTTGATATTGCGGGCCACTGGTAAGTGTGGCCCTTGGGATTACTATTTAGATTACTACAGTGTCCCCATTCCCCACCTCAGTGGCGGGGTCCCAAGCAGTCAGAGTGGAGCAGGGGCCCAGTGGGAGGTTGCAGCAAAGTTCATGTATACCCTGCTTCTCACCTGAGCGCTGCACCAGTGGCAACTCCGTCCCACCAGTGGCCGCGGGTGGTGCTGATTCTGGGTGTCCAAGGAATTACAATAGGCAGCGCTATACTGTAAGTGGAGGGGCCAAGGGGGCTGAACTCACTTCATGCGTTTGTCCCGGTTGCTCCTGTGTGGGTGCCCTGGTACCTCTTTGTTCGCAGCTCACCGTAATGGGACCTCTGATGTTTGTTCGACAGGAGTGACGCAGGTCGCGCAGCTCTGCACACCAGCGGGGTCGCAGCTCTCTGGCCCTGACGGCTCTGAGCAATGTCCGGGTCCACGACAATATTGCTCGAGCCCCCGATGGGTCACGGGCAGGGCCGGGGTTTGGCACCACCGCTGGTCACTACTAGGGAGAAGCAGCCCAGTGAAGCGCTTGTGCAACCACAGATAGTGGAGAGACTCTTCTCCGAGCAGAGCCCCAGGTCTCTCAGGCTCCGTGTTCACACGATCGGCAAGCAGCCCACCCGTTTCTCCACTGAACGGCAGCTTCGGTTTTGATGGGAAATGGCCCTGGGGAGCCTCCGGCATCAGAATGAAGGGGTTGCTATGTGCAGGCACTGTGCTATCAGGATATTTGTGGCAGGCTCGAAGCAGAACTAAGTTCAGTGTGACTACTCTTGCTGCCATCTTGGCCACGCCCCCTGTTTCTTTAAGACTACTTGACCCCCAAAACCTAGGTTTTGATACCAAAAGGAAGTACATAGGTATCATGGTTCCTGAAATATTACATCATGTCGTCCGGAAAATTGGGCCCAGATCAGCCATATCTACCCAAGCAAATTAATCCTCTAAAGATAAAAAAACGCAAATCAAAAATGGAAATCTATGGACAGCAATTTTTTTACGGTGGTATATCAGGAGATTGGGATTGCTATGAATGTTCAGTTGTTTTCTATTAGAATGGAATAGCTTGTTGGTCATTCCATTTGCACTGACTAGAGACTTTGATAAATGAGCCTGCAATTGAAAGTACTTAAAACTCCCTTGTGGGGTATCATTGCGCTTACAAAGGACAGCATGAAATGCTTCATTTAAAGGCTTACATTTTACATAGGTGGCTATGTCCACATTTTTGTCATAACTTACATATTAAAATGAGTGATCAGTTTTTTATTTCGAACATCTCAGGAGCAGCTGCATGAAATGGCGTATTTCTGAATTAAAAGATTGTGTAGTTTTTAACATTTCATTTTACGCATTTTTTTGTTTCACTGCATTTCAAAGGGAAGGCAGTTTAAGTGACATCCATTGATGTATTTTGTCAAGTCATTGATTTGTCAGAGATGTGTAAAATATTTATGAAACGAGAGATGATATAACAAACTACACATCAGCGAATTCAAAAATGAATGCCCTTGTGATGATGATCAGCAATGTAGGGTGTCTGACTGGAATCAGCAGCATGGAATATAAGTAGGTCATGACAAGGATCCATAATATGATACACTATAAACCAGCTTTTTAATTTTAATTCCTGGGGGCATTTTATCTGTATTCGGGTTTTACAAAACATTTCCTCCAAGGCCTTGATGAAATTTGTCCCGGGAGGATTGACACTGTGATCTCTGGTGGTGGTTCCTTTTAATTCTTATTTAGCTGTGAAATTAAATAAATTACATTGTCTGAATGTAAGTTACATGCTGCAGTTGCAGCTGGTGAGATGGGCCTCAATCAGATTCAATATATTGTGCTCAAAGCAAATGCTTCATGTTTTACAGAAAGTGGAAACATTTTTTTTAATAAAACCTAAGAGCAGCCCCCAGCTGCCCCTGCTCGTCCTTAAACATAAAGCTGTCTATTCTTAAGCATGCTATAATTAAGATATCTATCTTGAAATAATCATTAGGGTTGTGGTTTTAAACAGAGTAAAGATAAAAAAACACTTTTCATAAGTAATAGGAGGCATTTTTATTTTATGAGGGCCTTACTTAATACTTGCACCATGAAATGTAGTACATGCAGAACACAAAGCCCAAATTCATATTTATGAAACCAAGCAAAGCCACCTTGCATGAATTTAAATGGCTTTACACATATGGAGTAATGTTATGCAGTACAAATCACTGCATTGCCTTATTCAGAGCAAGGGAGGCGTTCCATGTACAAAAACATTCCTGCCGATAAAACACAGGCACCCTTCCACCGTGGTGCAATAGTGTCTGGGTTGGCACTAAGCTGGTAAACTGCCGCCATCGCAGAGAAAGGACAGTACCGCACTGTATTGGAAAAATATGGTGCATTCCTGTCCTTTCGCTATGGCACAGGACAGAACAGCAAGGAGACTTGCTGCACTGCCCTGCCCCACCATCCCATAAATATGCCTCTAGAGGTCCAGAAACTCGATTTTCATTGCCTTCCTAAATTGTTATTGCAGGCATCACAACTACAAGGGGGATTCTCTAAAAGTCTCATTTTTTATCCTAGTACATCAGAGGGATGATATATATCTCAGGATGGCCAGGGGATCAGAATCTATCAGTGTTGATGAATATTGGCTGTCAGAAATAACACCATCATTTAAGCAGTTCTCCCATTTTTTCCTGTTTGTTTTTTCTGTCTTTAGGACAGCAGTATTGTGAGTAAAGCTCATGTGTATTGTATTATAGGGTAATTGCATTTACATAGCACTTGGTATCCTTTTTGAGGCATTGACTCACTTTAGGGGGTAGCGTGCCATTTCATAAACCAATGTTAGTGTTTTACCCAGTGGTTAGTAGTTATTTTAGTATAGTTTTAGATATTGTGTTAGTCTTGTGCTCTGAGGGAATAGTTTGAAGTACATCCTCTAGTAGTGCACTAGATTAATAGGAGTTAGGTATCAGTTTTAGGGTGAATTCATACAAGTGAAAATAGCATAGGTTAATAGGGTAGAAGTAGTTGGATAGATACTGTAAGGCTGCAAGGAAAGTTAACTCAGAAAAAATTGTCATTTAAGAAAGCGGGATTAGTAGATAGACTAGAAATGTTTTGATATTGCAGGAATGGTTTTACATAACCGGTGTTACTACCAAGCTCAACCCAACAACCTGGGAAGAATAAAAGGCTATATCAGCTTTTTTGACCATCAATCGGCCTGAAGTGTTAGTCATATCCTTTGTCACTCACCCATCCTCACCACAAAGACTTGGGGGCAGATTTACAAGCCCCGTACGCCACATTTGCGCCGCCGTTGCGTCACTTTTGTGATGCAGCGGCGGCGCAAAGCCAGCGCCATGCTGCGGGGTATTTACAACATGACGCATCTAGGGAGATGCGTCACGTTGTAAAGCCCTGCGCCACATGTGGGCGTTCTGGCACAGGGGGGGGAACCCCTCCGAAAAGTGGCTGAGTGAAATCTACAAGATTTCACTCAGTCACTTTTACAGCCATGCTGCGTCAAAACCCTGCGCCTGCTTGAAGCAGGCGTAAGGATTGACGCAGCATGTTAGGAATAGGGGCACCCTGAGCCTTGCTGGAGCTGCGTCACGCTTGCGACACAACTCCAGCAATGCGCCGCCTTTCCGCCGGGGGATGCGACACGCATCTGCCCATCCGTGTGCCACGGTGCGCCGCATTATAAATGCGGCGCATCAGTGGTGGCGCACGGGTGGGCAGATGCGTCGCAACTCTTCTGGCACATCCCTGCTGATTAGCAGAGATGCGCCAGAAGTTGTAAATCTGCCCCTTGGAGTCCAAGTATAATGTAGGTTAAATCTGGAATAATCCCAAAACTGAAGGGAATCAGCAGTGCACTGTGCGAAAAAACAGCATCATAGGCAGAGACTGCCAGGGACAGCCAAAGCCATCAAGGAAACAGAAGTAATCCACAATTACAGAAGCATTGCAATGAACAAACACAGAACAAATCATAGGGCACAGATTGTATTGGAGTGTAGTTGAAACAAACAAAAGACTGTCAAAAAGATATTGAGACATCTCAAAGATGTACAGGGATGGCTGGTGGGAACATGACCAGACAGAGGCCTGCAGAAGAACGGTGGAAACTCAGACAGGAATGAAGAGCCCAAGGCTGCCAGATATGAACATTGTGTCCTAGCATATTAAATACCATATCTGTGGCAGCACCTTAACACTTCCATAACTTTCTTCTTTCCCCAATTACTACTGCCATAATTACCAAGTGGACACAACCTACTGTGAAAACTTCAGTCATTATCTGGAAACAGGCTCACTAGTGTAGAATGTCTGCTATAGAATCTGCAACACCATAATTTGTAGTTTCTTCATTAAATGGTACTTAATCTCTGCTATTATGTTGGTGTCTGGGTAAATAGTAATTTTCTGAAGCCGTTTGCACTGTTGCTGGCCAAATAATGCATGATCTCAGCTATTTTTGTCAGCGGCCAGGTAAATGGTGAATTTTCCTTTATGTTTGCATTGCTGCTGGCCAAAAAGTACATCATCTCTGGTATCCAGTCGGCAGCTGGGTAAATAGTGAAGCTTCTTTGCTCTTTGCGTAGCTGCCGGAATAATAGTACATGATCTCTGCCATATAGTTTGCGCACGGGTAAGTAGTGAATTCTCCTTGTTGTATGCACTGCAGCTAGACACTTAGCACATGATCTCTGCTATCTAGTCAGTGACTGAGTAAATAATGATGCTTCTTTGCTTTTTGCACATCCGCCTGCCAAAGAGTACATGGTCTCAGATATCTAGTCAACGGCCATACAAATCATGAAGGTTCTTTGCTGTTTGCACTCCGACCGGCCAAGTACTACATGATCTTTATATTTAGTCAATGGCTGGGTAAATAGTGAAGTTTCTTTGCTACTTGTATGCTGTGAGCAAATAGTCCATAATCTCTGCTATTTATCTTGAGGGCAGGTTAATAGTGAAGTCTGTTAGCTTTTTGCATGGACACTGGTGAAATAATCCATCATCTCTACTATTTTATTTGACAGCCAGATGCATAGTGAAGTCTTGTTGCTGTTTGCACAGTCGCTGGCCAAATAGTAAATAATCACCGCTATCTAGCCAGCAGCCCAAATATTACATGATCTCTGCTATCTAGTCAGAGCAGGGTAGACAGTGAATCTTCTTTGCTGTTCAATATCCACTGGCAAAATAGTAAATGATTACTGCTAACTAGTCGGCTGCTCTGTAAATAGTGTAGGAAGTTTCTTTGCTGTGTGCCCAGTTGCCGGTCAAAAAGTACACAATCTGTCCTATTTAGTTTGCAGCAGAGTAAATAATGCAATTTGCTACCAATGTTCATGGCAGACAGTCAAATTGTGCATTATCTCTGCTATTTAGCAAGCAGATACGTAAACAGCAGAGGAAATTCATTATTTAGCAGGCTGCTCGGTAAATAGCAGCCACCTTTTTTTATTGCTCATGATACTCCTTTTGTTGATTTTTTTTTTAGGGCAGAGATCTTTTTAGTCTTCTTATGGATAGCCTTGTGCGAGCTTTATGCTTCTGCTTTTTAAGGGGAATGGTGATTGGTTACTATTTCAAATCTGGCAGCACAGCAGCAGTCAACAAGCAGCAGCAAACAGCCAATGCAAACGGAGAAGGGAGGAGTGCATACAGAAGGCAGTTGTTGCATGGGAGCACATTGCTTTGGGATACATGCAGGAGGTAACTTGAGTGTGGCATGGTAATGGGGCACCTGTGGCATAGGGCAGTCAGAGCATAGGAGGAGTCCACCCTTCTGCCTGTGAAAAAAACACATCCTTTTCATACTATTGGCCAGGAGAGGGGGGTTTTGAGTGGGTTTCTGGCATAGATGCTTATTGCTCCCATGTCAAGATAAGCCCACTCAGCCACTCTGACATCTTAGTCACCTGCACAGTGTATCTTGGGAAAATTAGTTTCGCTTTTCATTATGCTAATCTGTGTTTTTAGTGGGCAATGCACTGCCTCTACTGAACCCTCATTTCTGAACTCAACAGTGCTTTCTCAGCAAAATAAATCTGGAATCCAAAAACAATTAATCTGAATTACAGTCTTGGAGGCTGTACCTGACTAAAGAAATTGTGGAGGGGTACCGGAAAAGGAAGGAGTAAGCTCATTAGGAGGAGAGTGAGGACAAGTTGGAGAGTAAGGGCAAGGAGGTGAGCCATCTGGGGTGCTAGGTTGACAAGAGACACAGGGACCAGACACAATATTGAGGTCCAAGGGGACACACAAAAAGATTAGAAGGGTTAGGAGGGCCTGAGCATATCAACCCGGACCAGAAGGACAAGGAAGATCAAGGCCAGATGACCACAGAGATAATATCAAGGAGAACCAAGGGCCCAGAAACTGGGAGTACAATGACCAGGTATGACAATGGCTAGCAGTACCTAGTGACCCTATATTAGAGTAACAACGGGGGAGGTGAAGAACCAGGAAGTCAATTAGGGTCAGACTCAAGGGGAATACTAAACAGGGTGACAAGGATGACCCACAACATGGTAACTTAGACAACCAGTGCCAGATGGATGAGGAAGTCCAGACCCAGGAGGACTATTACCGTTACCAGGATCATGATAGATTGTTTCATGGTCAGATGGACATGAACAAGGTGTAGTAGGCAAATCAAGAGATCATGAGGACTAGTTGAACTAGGATGGGGCAGGATGACCAAGAGAATTGAATTGCTTGGGAAACTAAGTCCAATGAGACCAGCACCAGAAGATCTGATTCATGAGCACCAGACAAACAAGCACCTGAACTAATACCAGGACTATGTGGACCAGGAGAATCAGGATCAGATGAATTAGGAGCAGGCAAACCAAGGGACAGACTAAATCAGGGGTGTAAGACCAGGAGGACTTTTGAATGAGAATTAGTGTGAGGATGATGAGGTCCAGGTGCCTGTGAAACAGGAGACTCAAAAAAAAGTACAGGGCCAGGAAGTTCTAAGGCTAGCATGAACAGGAGGTCAAGGAACATCAGAATTAGGAAATGCTAGAATGATCTGTGGGGGTGAGGACAAGTTGGAGCAGGAGGACTAGATCCAACAGGATCAGAACCAGATTGAAGAGAATTACAAAGTTCAGGACATTTAAGGCAGTGGTCAGTAATACCAGGAAACCAGGAAAAGCAGGGCAGGGACAAGGAAGACAAACAGGACCACTGCAAAGGGCACCAAGAAGGCCAGAGCAAGAAGGACTAGGTGAACTAAAAGAATCCTGACCAGGAGGGCCAGAAAGAGGGCTAAGGAGGTCATAGGTCATGAAGATCAGGACCTGTGGGTTAAGTGCTCGGTTTACCAAGTGGGGCAGAACAATCGTTAAAGGTATCAGGATCAGGATGACGATGGACATATGCAAGAAAGCTAATTAGAGTCAGGAAGACCAAGGGAACTGGACAGTGGTGGCCAGGAGGACCAGGACTAAATCGACCAGACTCAGGAGAGCCTGAACAAGGAGTACCTGGATCAAGAGGGCCAGCATCAATAGCTGCAGAACCAGTAGGACTAAGAGGACAAGGATAAGATCCAGGAGCACCAGAACAATCTAAACCAGGGGGACAAAGACTAAGAGGACCAAGACACGAGAGGCCAGGTGGGCAAAGACCAGCAGTAACAGGGCTAGGAGGTTCAGGGTGAAGAGAACCAGGACAAGGTGACCAGGGTCAAGTGGACCAAGACTGGGGTTAACCAAGAAGGGCTAGGATGACCAAAAGACAAGATTTATGATAAGAAGCACAATAAAAGAAGAAGCACCAGGATAACCAGGACCAAGGAGACACAGGCTAGAGTGGTTGGTGAACCAGGTCCATGAGGACTAGGCCCTTGATAAACCATAATATAAGGGTCAGTACCAAGATGATCAGGCCCATTGGGCACGTAATCTCAAGAAGACCAGGATCATGAAAAGCAAGAATTGCACTACCGTGACCAGGAGTGCCAGGGAGGTAAGACCCAGTACACAGACAGCCACAGCTATATGGAAAATTTCTAAGATGACCAGGAAACAGAGAACTAGGGAGATCAGGAAGATCAGGACAAAGTAGGTCAGGTCCTGGAGAATCAGGACGAAAAGGACTAGGAGGAGGAGGAAAATGTGGATTAGGACCAGGGATATCAGGACTTGAATAACCAGACCCTAGAATTCCAGGCCACAGGGCTAGGCACAAGATGGTCATAAAGATGGGGAAGAGGATGTCCAGACCCAGAATAGCCATAGCAAGGAGGAACATTGTCAGGTGGTGGAAAAAAGCAAGCACAAAGAGCAAGAGGATGAGGACCAGATCCTGGAAGACTGGGAAGATTAGGAGAATGAGAATTATGGCCAATATGATTAGGGGAACTGAATAAGTAAGGAAGATGAGGGAATTGGTACCAAGGACACTAGGGGGACAGGAACCAAGAGGACCAGGACCAGAGAAAATGATCAGCAGTAAGAAGGCCAGGAAGAGGATGAGCAGTAAGATGGCCAGGAAGAGGTCTAGAAGTGACAGAGGGACCATGACCATAAGGCCAATGCCCATATTAACATGAGGAGCAGACAGACCCAGACCTAGGGGTAAGAAAACAGGGTGCAGAAGATCAGTATGACCAGAGAAGCCAGAGCCAGCAAGACTACGAGGACTGGACCTGGATGTCCTGGAGGATCCGGAGCAAAATGTTGAGGCTCAGAAGGACATCAACCAAGAGAATCAGGGCCAAGAGGGCCCAGACCTTTTGGGTAGTGCTGGAAGGATCTTAAGGACAAGACACAAGGCCAGGAGGACCAGAATGATTTAAACCAGGGAGTCACAAGCTACGAGGGCAAGGCTTAGAGGACCAAGGCATGAGAGTCCATGTGCACCTAGTGGACCAGCAACAAATGTGCTAGGTGGTGGAGGAGGAGGGTGAGAAGAATCAGAATGACCAGGTCAAGGGGATTAGGGTTAAGAGGATCAGGAAGGAAGAGGAAGAGCTAGGAGAAGGGGGGCTGTAAAGACTGGGATGTCCAAGAGGATCAGAACCAAGAGGATTAGTAAAATAAAGGTCCAAGTTAGGAGAAACAGAAACAAAAGGATCACGTCTAGTGGGCACCTGGAGAATAAGAAGGAGAAGAGCCAGCAAGACTAGTGCTAAGAGTACTGGGTCAAGGAGAACCAATGTGACCACAGCCACGGAGAAAAGGAAGATCAAGTCACAGAGGCCCAAGAGTTTCAGGGCCTGGCATGCCAGGACAAGGAGGACCAGAGCGAGGAGGAAAAAGAGAGCAAGGACAAATAGAACCAGGCAAATAACAGGATGACCTGAACATGGAGGATCAGGACTTAGTGGACTAGCTAGTGCTGAATCGGGATGACAAAGAGCAGGGGGAGCAGGATATGTTAGAGGAGGACCAGGAGAGCTAGTTAGGGTGGGAACATATGGACGAGAGCTATTAAAACCAGGGAATAGATTTGGAAGAATTAGGTGGACTGTAAGGATCAGAAAAACCAGAATCAGGAACTGGGCTGAGAGGCCCAGAGTGGTTACAACCAAAGGGACAGGTGGAGCATGAGGACCCACAACTGGGTTATCAGGACCGAGCTGGCAAAGATCTGAGATACCTAAACAACCAGAGGCACAAGGACCAATTGGACCAGACTAGGATCAAAATGAGCCAGACCAGCCCAAGATGACCTAATAAGGAGGACCAAGACGTGTCGATGAAGTTTCAGGCGAACTATGAAGACAGGGACCAAGGCAAGGAAAATGAGGATGACCTAAACGAGGAAGACTAGGATTGACAGATAAAAGATTAACAGGACACCAGGGCCAGAGTGATGATCAGAAGTACCAGGATCAGGTGGCCTAGGAAGGGCCAAAGAAGGGACAAAGAAGGGCCAGAAAGATGAGCATCAGGAAGGAATCGAATCAGGAGTGCCAGATTTAGGAAATCAGTACCAGGGTGAACAGAACTAGTTAGACCAGGGCCAGGATGAGGATCAGGAAGACACAGAAAATTAGGACTTTGAACACAACCAGGAAGATAGCCAACAATAGGAGGCACAGAAGGGCCTGGAGGAGACAGAAGGTTGGAGCAGGAGGACACATATGTGATTCTGTGCCACATGTATTAGGTTATCCATTTTGTGATCAGTTCTTACACATTCTTTTTATGCTGTCTCCCTCAAAAGTCTCAACTTTTGCTAGCCCACATAAAAAACTGGAAAGTATTTTTGAAAGATGAGAAGGAAATAAAAAGCCAGGACGGTTACAATCTGACCTCTGAGCTCTGAGAGATAAGCATATGGATTCTGATACTAGCACCGTAGCCTGAGGATGGATTTTGTGTTGTCTTGGGATTATGAACAGCAGAACTCTTTTGGTCCCTGATGGACTCTGTAGGAAACTCGGTCAAATGCTTTTTCTGCATCGAGGCGGATCATCATCATAGCCACCTGGCCGCCAGTTACTTCTGCTATATCAAATAGGGATACAGCATGCCTAACATGATCAGAAGTTCCCTTACCAGGTATAAATCCATGTTGCCATGGTGAGACAAGATGAGCTATGATCCTCCCCAAGTGGACAATCAGGATTTTAGAGTAAAGCCTGGAGTCCAAGTTTATGAGGGAAATAGGTTGGTATGAAGCTGGATTATCTGGAGGTTTGCCTTTCTTTGGAAAAATGTCAATATGGGATAGGATGTTGGACATCCTCGTAATATAATTCTCTATGGAATTCCCCAACTACGCCAAGAATGTCATTAGGATCAGTTACACGTGCCCCATCTTCCCTTTTAATAATCACAATAATTTTCCTAGTTACCTTCTGCTTTGTGCGTAATGCTAAGTCTCCCAGCTGACTCTCCATATTTATAACTTTCATTCTTATATGCTTGAAATCCTTCTACAATCCTCTTGATGTAGTAACTATTTGTCTCAGCTTTTACCATTGCAATTTCTAGCTGTATTTATACCTCTTCCTGCCCCTGCCTTATCCTCTCTGTATGATTTTTTCCAGCATTGCCAACCTTTCAAACAACCCCCTGACCTTAACCTCTAGCTGCTTCCTTCTCTGTGCCACTAAACTGATAATCTCTCCCTCAATCCTGCATTAAAAGCATCCCAGACCACTCCCTGTGAAGCACAATATCAAAGTAACTTATCACCCAACTCATCGTGTGCTCAGTAAACAAATTATTAGAGAGTAATTCCCTATCAAAGGTCCCTTTGGCCTGACCCTTTAAGCTCACAATATAATATAATGTAATATATAATACTAGGGGATTATGATCTGACAAGAGCCATGGTGATTTCCTAATTCCTACTTTATACAATATTCCTGTAGAAACCTAATCTGACATTTATTTGCGTGGACAAGAGAAATAGGTATATCCTAGATCAGAAAGTTTCTTGGCTTCCCACACGTCCACCAAAGGATGACTGGCCATAAGTAAAGCCAGATCCCTATATATTTGGGGGTTTCTTCCCTGATATTTATTCACTTGACTCCTGCCCACTTCCTGGTATATATTTAAATCTCCACAAATTATTAGTGGGTCTGACCAGAATGTCAGTTCCACCTCCAGATCTTCCAATACCTTAGGGTCATCCTGAATTGAGCCATAAATAGTGCAGACCGTCAACCCCACAGCGAGTTCGGCCATTGCCCACCTACACCCTTATCCACCAGTTACGCTTTGCTGGACCAATATTGTTTCAATCAAGGACAGCAACAACTCTAATGGTTGAACTCTGAGTCGAATATGCCAATAAAGTATAACCTCTGATTGTCAGCATCTTCCTCTTGTCCCGTGAAATATGTGTTTCTTGTTGATAGATTATATCAGGGCCCACAGATCTTAGTATCTCTCCTACCCATAAGCGCTTAACCTTACCATTCAAACCTCCCACATTTACCAAACAAATGGATATTTTCCCCATGTAATATGGAGAGAAGTACCATTCTACTTATTCTCCGCATCATTGATCTCCAACATTCATAAAAGCCTTCCTTGTCCCCTCTCTGGGTCTTTTTACAATGCAACCCCCCTGCAATCGAACCCACCGCACCCTGTCTCCTCCCCCAACCAGTTCACCCCAACCCTCCCTCTCTACCTCCACCTCCTTCCCCAACCACCCAGTCCCCCCCAAACCTACCAACCCTCTCCCAACCCTGAAAAGCAATTAATCCGCCCATCGGTCTGCTGGAGAAGAGAGCAACCTCTCCAGCCAGTGATCAGACCAATACAAACCGTCCCTCTTTTCCTAATATTACACCCTCAATTTAGTGAATGGAAGCCCAACTATATTCCTATATTAGAACCTCCCCCACCCCCAGCCACCTTGTTGGCTACTCACACCCTAAGCCTAGAGAGGAACACAAAGGGGGAAAGGGCGGATCCAAAGAAGATGAACCCACACCCAATATACACTAGACTCCGGTAAAAATTCTTTAGCTTTGATTTTGGAAGTAAAGAACCGTGTTCGGTTCCCCCCAGATCACTTTCAAACATGCCAGATTTGTTAAATAGGCCTGTGCCCCTTATCTTGAAACAGTTTAATTAATTGCTGCAAACACCACAGCCTCTCAACCGTTATGTGGCAAAAATCAAGCCTAACAAAAAACGAAATGTCACTGACAGTCCACTTAGCTTCGGGCCTGGCCTTCTCAAAGATTGATTGTCTCAAGATAAAATTCCCAAAGTATACTAAAATGGCTTGTGTCTTCATATCTTCTCTATCTAGTTGTTTGAGAACAAAAGGCACCTTATGGGCGTGTTGCACCTCCTGGGACCACTTCCATTCTTCTAACTCTGGGAACGCTTTACGCAGCACCTCCACCATATATATGCAGACATCCGACCCCTCCTTGCCTTCTGGAACTCCAAGCACCAACAGGTTGTTGCGCCGTTGGTGATTTTCCTGGTCCTCAAATTTCCTCTGGATATCTATTAACTGAGATTCATAAGCCTCGGCCTGCCCTTGGGTACCAGCCACGTCAACTTCAAGGGCTGCAGCTCCAGACTCAAGATCTGTCAGACGTTCACCTATAATATTACATGACTTGGCCACCTTTCTGATCACCCCTTGTAGCTTATGTATTGCTGCTTGAGATCTCTGGCCATCCTGCTGAGTTCCCTCTCCGTGCAACAATACTCATTGTAGAGTAGTATGCAGTGTGGGAGGATTTGTACTAAGAACATCTTGGGGGATGCAATCAAGGTGCCAACCAGCTGCTCAGTTGGTGGATAGACCCAGTTAAGGTCCTTTCAACCGATACTTTGCTGCCCCAACTTTCTAACTCCTTCCCGCGCTGTTGCTGCAGAAGCACCTCCACAAATATCTGGGGTACTACCATTGTCACCGGACTCCGTGAGTGAACCAGTATCATCTATTGACTTTTCTCCCTCTTCATTTGTATCAAGTTCAGAGCCCACTGAGCGTATCCCAGGCTGCGTGATTTCCCTAGGCCTCTGAGGTCTGCCTGTGGAGAGTAGTTTTTTGGCAGCCACAATACTCCCTGGGGCACTCACATGGCCTGTAGCTGCCTACAGGAGGCAGCTATCTCTCTCATCCTTCAACTCCACTTGGCCTGGTTCCATTTTGTCACTCATATCCCTATTAGGAATAGGAATAAACTTGTCAATTTGGGGAATAGACATTACAATGCCCCCTGCATTACCATCAGATGAAGACAACAAACAGGTAGAGTTATTTACCTTGCCTGAGAAGGACAACCGATTAATCAGGTTCTTTCCTCCATCTGCGTCCTTTCCAACAAGCACAGGTTCCTTTGTGTCCAAATTTAGTATCTCCTTTAATGCTGTTGGCTAGATTTCCCACAGCTTTCTCCTGCTGACCTGAACCGGCTATCATGCCTACGGCGCCTTTTGGAAGCTCTAATACTGAAGAGCCGGTCGGACATAACCCCCCTCTGGCATGGAGCTGGATTACCCATGGGCTCTGCTCCTGGGACTGCCGGGGTATGGCCATCACAGCTAATGAAGGAGCAGTTCTCTCTTACTGGTTGGTGCCGACAGCCTTGGGACCCATCCTGAGAAGGGAGCAGCATCCACAACAGCTGCCACAGTCAGCAGAATCCACCACCATCATCACCAGTTGCTCACAGGCCAGTAAAACCTTTCCTTATATCAGTGCGACCTTACAACTGCTGCCTGGCTTTATTTGTTGAGTAACCAAACTATGAAGCGCCACCACGACCTCTGACAGTATTTCTCCTGGGTATATAGTCTATGTCCTTCTTAGTCTGCCATCTGGTCAGAGAGTTGCATTACCGCCACCTCACACGGCCGTCATCTTGCTTTCCCTCGTCTCAATCAAGAGAGAAAACGTGTGGGTGGCACAATCAGCGCTGCAGGCCCACTAGTAGTATTTAATATACAGGTCCTGGGTATATGGTATACTACTTTACAAGTGATTTACAAGTAAATTAAATATGCCAGTTGTGTATACACCAATGTTACCATGTTTAGAGGAAAACCAAATGCACCTTGGCACTGGTCAGCAGTGGTAAAGTGCTCAGAGCCATAAGGCCAACAAAAAGAATTCAGCGAAAAGAGGAGGAGGAAGGTAAAATGTTTTGAGTGACCCTTCTGAGAGGGCCATTTTCCCACAGTGGGTTATGTAGTAAGCTGGATAGTGGATCCATTGGGTTTGTCTAGGAAACCTTTAAGAAGTGTAAAATCACTCTTTGATTTTCATATATCCTTTTGTTTTGTATTTGTTTTGTTACAGATACATGTGTGGTATATGTCAAGAGGTATGTGGTTCTCTCTGATATTAGTTAGTGTTATTTATAAAAGGATTCTGCTGCTTTAGCTCTTCCTAGATCTTAGAGGGTCCTGAAGGTATCTGTAGCCCAGAAATTGAGATCAAATTAATTCTTTCTTGGATCACATTGAGAATAACCAAGTATTTACTATTCATTTGAACTCTAAATGATTCTGAGTGACTCTTATATTTGCAGATATAAATTCTAGAGTTGTTCTGCTTGATCAGAAAAAGAAGTGCCACCAATGTAAGCAGGCATTAATAAGCACAGTTCAAATCAAAAGCATAAATCTGTGGGATGAGGGTATTTTGTGATTTTCCCTTGAATGAATTTTGGTTCTTTGCTGTTCAAGATTCTGCTGGTTATTCACAGTAGCTTGAAAGAGGATCTTCGTGTAATTGGGACTCAGTATAACGTCTTCTGAACGTAAGAGATATGGGTTAATATATTTATATTTAGAAGGAGTCTTGCTGCTGAGTTTTGTATTCTTTGTAGCCTTTTGATAGTTAAGTGTGAAATGCTGTGGTATAGTCCATAAGTATAATCAGGTTTGGAGAGGATAACTGATGTTGGTCAATAATTCTATATTTGAAACATTCAGCTTGAGGGGATTCCACGCCATCCACAGATCTACGGCTACTGGACAGGTTAATTTCAGATGTTTCTCTGTTTTCCAGTTTGAGAATTATCTGTGAGCAATCTCCGTATATTGGAGCAGAGGGGTTTCCTGTAAATGTTAAAAGATTGAGGTGAAATGATAGATACTTGTAGAATTTCAGTTTTATTGCAGCAAAGGTCTCAAGAGAAAGAGGGCGTATGAATCAGGTAGTATCTGTACTCTTTTCCCACAAAACATGTACTGTACATTGGAGCTCCCTGTTTGGCTTATCAATTCATTGCAATTGGTGCCTAAAATACATCAGTGGCACAGAAGGATAAATATAGTGTTGCCTAGAGTATGTATGCATGTATGAAAAAATGCATGTCTTACAGAAGGACCAATGTGCTCTGGCTGGGCTGCAATTAAAATGCATTGCAGTGACACATGGCAAGGAAAAGTACATTTACCAAGCAGGAATATTCAGGTTGTATTCATCCACAAGTCACTAAAGTGAACCTTTTAAGATCACAGTGCGGGATGCTAATGTACAACAATAGGGAACACTACATTTTGGAGTTAATGTTCTCTCACAGAGAAATAAAATGGAAAATCTATTTCACTAAGAATGCTTTGCTATACTTTTTGTGAAGAGGCCTAGATGGGATTGATATTTAATTTGCCTATCTCCACCTGGTTAAATGTTTCAAAGTTAATTCCTACTTAATCTTAGTTTTGAAAGTCTGATTTAATGGTGAAATCAGAATTTCCAGGCAAGTGTAAAAGTAACTACATGAGAATGTACTTTAGGCTTCCTTATCCAGAATTTCCTAACACCGCTTTTGACACTCATCTCACCTCCAGGGCTGGAATACACATCCTTGACTGGCATGGTTAACAACTCTAGTACAAATGGCAATAGGGTGCCTCTGGGCCCATAAAGAGCAAATGTGTGTTAATTGCTCTCCACATGGCAGGGATTTCCCTTCTGGGAGTGAACATGAACAGTTGGCAGAACCAAGGGTAGTTTTACCTGTACCTCCTTTGAATTGGGGATGCCAAAGGGTGTTACTTCTGTTCATTCACAGGACCCTTTCAGACAGCTTGGCTAGTCAGTGTAAGGAAGTGAACTAGTTCCAACCTGTTAGGTGGGATGAAGGCTTATCCGAGTAGGGGAGTAGCTAAGGAGTTGTAGAAAGGCCAGCCTCTTGGCAGGTGGGTTCTGCCATGTTAAAACAGGGCCTTATAGGTAATTTTACAGAAAAGCAAACTGGAAGTGATGCAAAAGCAGGAGAAAGGAATGCAAAAAAGTACTTCGGATTGAGTGGTAGAATTTCTCCAATTACGGGCAAGTGCACAGAGCACATCTAGCCACTCAACCACCATCTCCTCAGAAAATTCCTGGACCAGGAAAGACTTGGGAAGAATTCATGTAAAGAAGAAGGCCCAGTTAAAAGAAGACTCCTGCTGGAAGAAGAGAATTCACTGAAGGTCTCAAAGACTACTTAATCCTTCTGGCACTCATGGATTGAACACTCTCCAAGGGTCAAGAGTTTGGCCCCCTGTTTACCTGCTTCAGGGGTGCCAAAATAGAAAGACACCTGATGCCAAACAGGCCCTGTTGACCACAACAGACTAGCCCCTGTAGGAGATCCTTGGCTGACGAGAAAAGAGATTCTCCTGACTCCTGCTCCGAGGACCTAAGGACTGTAAGACTGACTAGAAGGAACTTTTCCAGCTCTTAGAAAAAGTTGGGAATTAGTCATTATCCACCTGCAAAGGACAGAGACAAGGTTCTGAGGCTTGTCCAGGGAAGTTGCACCCAAGGCGCGCAAGAAGAGCAGGTATTTCTCCCTCTGAGTTTTTTGCCATGCTGAACGCATTTAACATGACCTCATGGTAAAAGTATTCTCCTTGTGGAGGGTAGTCCACCTATGGTTTCCAGCCTTACCCTACTGATGGATTTTACCTTCCAAAAAGGTGTTTAAATTTAGAGATTAAACTTTAGCTTGGGGCAAGACGGCATATCTATCTGACTAGAATGTTTACTACCAAATCCAACATCTTCAGTGGAAGCTCAAAGAGGATTTATCTAACTTTGAGGAACTCTCGCCAGCATCAGCTTTGAACCTTTTCCCAGTGTCTGATTTTGACTTCCAAAGTAAAAAAACATTGACCGGGATAACCTTCTTAGTGTATCATACCTCTGCTCCATGGCAGCCTACCTGAAATCACACCATGGACATAATTTAGGCCTTGACAGGGGTCACAGCTCAGATTTCATGGATTGCCCCTTTCGACCCCTGGGACTGCTTTTGTGACCTCTGGCCTCAGAGGGGGCAAAACCAGTGCCATGGACATAGGGCTTCTCGATATTAAAGGCTTCAGGGCACCACCATCCTTTTCTGCCTCTTTTTATAAATCTAATAGTGAATAATAATGTTTTATTTACTAATAAGGTAATAAAAAAATGAAGTGCCAGGAGCTGGAACTGCACCTTCATTGGCAGCTGTAAAATAAAATACCTTTACATGGATGTTGTCTGCATGCAGGTAGGAGTGTGATTGTGAGAGAGAGAGAGGGAGAGACTTTGGGAATGTTTAAGCATGTCTATGTGTAAGCATGTGTGCATGAAAGTGAGTGAAAATGAGTGACAGGAAGAGATTGAAATTGAACAGCAAATTTATCAAGACTTTGCTGTGATGGAAAAACTAGCAAAGTTTCACACAATGGTGCAATGTCTTGATAAACTATCCACTTTCCAGCGTAATACATTATTGGACATAACTTTTCCTGGGATTGCCTGTTGCCTGTCCCACAGCTACCAGGGGATAAGCAGAGACTCTCTTTTGAGTGCTACATTCCTAAATGAAAAGATTTCCAAAATGTACAAGAGGAAATAATCTCAGTAAATTCTGAGACGTGAATTTTGGTGTGAAATCACCAAATTCAAATTTTCGGCCCCATTTTACAGACAAAGTCATAATTGGTGTTAGTAGCAGAGCTCCTTTAATTGGGAGTGCTGGGCACAGGCTGAGACACTGCACCACGCTCCAGTCAATGTGCTGTTCCCAGCTCAGCTTCAAACTCGTATTGGTGAATGGCAGAAAGGCTGTTTAAAGGTGCTGGTCCACTTTTCACTGTGGCAAATGTAGTGAGTGACTGCATCTGCCAGCAGAGCATGACTGAGGAGGACACAGTGTCCTCCTTCCGTGGGCAGCTTTGGTGATGCCCACTAACTGCCAACCATTTCTATGTGGTGCAGAGTGAATGCAACTCGTGATGAGCTCTTTGCCTCTGCACCTACGTTTTTAATACGGCATGGATGCAAAGGCATCGTTTCCCTTCATTTGCATAAGACAATGCCTCTATGCAAACGAGGCATGCTCACTTGAGATTGCACTGTCACTGTATGTGCGCCGGCATGCTCCTCAAGCATCTGCTGCCCATTCTGTAATATTAAAGCACCCTCAGGGCATAAAAGGTGGATGCCCATTTCTATTGCGCTGCTTGAGTACCTTGAATAATACACCCCTTGAAGTATTCTGAATCCTGTGGAATGACATTACCCCCTCATGGGTCCTCCCCGTCCCAGTCCTTACATAGGGGCATATCAGCAACAACCGGCGATAATTATCGCTGAGCGCACTTAGTGCTAGGATAACTATCGCCGGCTAACTTGGATTTTTATCGCTGAGATAGCGTGCTATTAGCAACGCTTATCTCAAAAGTGATGAAAATCCTAGCGCTAACTGTCAAACGTGAGATTATCGCTGAAAACCCAGCGATAATCTCACGAAGTTTGGCGTTAGCTTGATGATAAGGACTCACATACTTAGCCATGATATCCACCTTCCATAGGATATCATGGCTAAGTCAGTCCTGAAGCAGGCGTAAGGAAAGTAGCGATAACAGGGGTTATCGCTACTTTTCTTGCCGCTATGCTTCATAGCGTGGGGCTTGATGATAGGAGAAATGTCGCATAGCGACATTTCTCCAGTCATGTCAGGTCAGGAATGCCCTACTTTGCATCACATTAGAGATGCAAAGCTGGGCGTTAAGGATCTGGGCGCTAATGCAAGGTTTCACGCGATAGCTTGACCTTGCTAATTAAGCGATAAAATTATCGCCGCTTTTCGCCCGAAAACGGACGCAAAAGCGGCGATAATTTTATAACGCCTCGTTGCTGATATGCCCCACCCAGCCAATCAAAATGCTAGAAACCGGGTCCATATTATCAAGGAACAGCGATAACATTATCGCCGCTTTAGCGGCAGGAAATTGTCGCTAATGCGGCGATAATGGGCTTGATAATATGCCTTGGAGAATTCCCATAGAAGCCCAGGTTCTGGTGTCAACATGGGCTTCTATCGGAATTGTCTAGGACATATTATCAAGCCCATTTTCGCCGCTTTAGCGGCAGTTTCCTGCCGCTAAAGCGGCGATAATGTTATCGCCGTTCCTTGATAATATGGCCCCAAAAGTTTAAAGATCATATAAGCCCTGGATTCTTCTGGGCACTCATAATAGAGAACTCAGGGGCATATTAGCATGGGCTTGCGATATAATTATCGCCGCTTTAGCGTCCGTTTTTGGGTGAAAAGCGGCGATAATTATATCGCAATATCATCAAGGACACGCTGGTGCGTGTTTCCTTGATGTAGAGCCCTTTTTTTCACAGCCTCGCCTCGCATCGCTAATGAGATGCAAAGAAGGCGTGGCTGTGAAAACAACACATGTTAATATCATGAAGGTAGCTTCACGATATTAACAAGGAGGTGCAGCGATAAAAAAAATCGCGCTACCTCAGCCTTAACTCAGGAATTTAAGGTCTGTTAAATTCCTAAGGCATACTTTTAATGGGAGATGGATTATGCTGATAGGACCACAGGGTCGTATCAGCAATGTTATCGCTGTTTTCAATGGAACATCGCTGGAAAACCAGCGATGTTCTATTGAAAACACCGCTATCGCTGAAATATTATCGCCATAGCGCTATGCGTTGTAAATATAGCGTTATCATGGCGATAATATTCAGCGATAGCCGGCGATAATATTTCTATCGCTATGTACGGCCAGCGATAATTATCGCTGGCCCTTGATAATATGCCACTCAATTCCCAAGTAACCATTATACCATCAGCAAGAAGGTCTCTCAAAGCATCAACCACATGGCACCATATTTAAAAATATTATCATCCTTCGGTAGTCGTCACAAAATGAATGAAGCCAAAAGTATTTGTTGTTGAAGCTTTGATAATGTCTGGCCTCCCAGACAGCTCCATTTAGGAAGAGAAGAACCTCTTCAAAAGATTGTTCACAAAGGTTAAACCTGTGTCTTTGTCTGTCTTGTCTGTCTTGCATATTAACTGCATCTGATTGCAATCAAAGCACTTGATTGTCACTGTATATAACCTTTTCATCATTTTTTATTTACTTATTTCGTAAAAATACAAAAAGGTCTCAAGGGCATGCTGGAGGGCGTCGTAATCTAAGCAACGCTGTGACCCACGGGACTCTCAGCATGTGTTTGCTGATATTATTTATGCATTTCTTGTTCCCCAACGCGAGACAGACGTTATCAGTCGTGCTAATGGTGGAAATGTATGTGCGTTAGCACATCAATCATGTTATTATAACTCTTTTTCTTTCCAGAAGGAAAACACTTTTCTTGGTGAAGAAATAGTTTCCACTAGATCCAATGAAATGTCTGCTGAGAAATATGTTCACCCCAATTTTCCCAAAACCTTTTTTTAAAGAATGTTTACCTGGAAAAATAAGATGGAAAATATATTAGGAAGGTTAGTGAATACTCATTAAGATATCGGCCATTCCACTAGCCACTCTCCACCACTATTCAGGAAACAGCAGCTAGGAATAAAGTACTCCTTACTTCTGAACCCCAATCATCTTCCTTCTCAGATGTCCCACTCTATGAGCACAACCCTGTCATCTGTGTTTCCCCATGTTTCTACTTTCCTAACTTTTTGATCTCTCCCCTGCCTTACCTTGAGCTCTTTCCTTCCACCAACAGATGAAAAACTCTCAGAGGTGTTCTTTCTTTTCCTTTCCTTCCCTTTTCCGATCATCAAACCTCTAACACCTCCATCACATTCACCAAAAACATCCTGTTTCACAGCACGGAAAAGTGCACTCCATCATGCATGAAGTTCTGCCATGTGTATCCTATGTCAGACACTCCATTTGCACAAACTGGACACTTCCCGTATTACTTCCATATGTTTCTTGTTGATAGTGCAGGCTTCCTTGCCCCCTTTCAAAAGCCTTATGGGTAATAGCTGGGTCCACAGAATATCAGTGTGAACCCACTTGCCCGCAATCACCATAAAATCTCTTTTAATAGTCTACAAACATTCTAAACCCATGATCTCCATCAATTAATTCTCCCCTCCCAGATGACTCAAAATAATGTCTGGTCTTGTCCTCTTAACACTGAGCTATCATAGTGTGGAGCGCAGCTGCCACCTGTGTATGCCACTAGAGCGCTTCCTCGCCACCACCATGGCTCCTTTTCCAAGCCCAGCTACTGACCATACAGATTTGGTGCTAGTGTTCCCTGTCTTCCTCTACTATGGAGTGTTGAATCTCCAAATCCTTTTCCTTGCTGACATTTCGGCCCACTGCTGCTAAACAAATGAGCCATTATTGCTCTCCTGCATCCCTGGACCACACATAACCCACCATTTTTTGACATCCATTTCCCTAGCCTTCCTAATTTACCCATCCTAACACGTACACTTTTGTCTCCACCCTAATTCTAAACAAGTGTTTTTCAAATCTATCCAGTGGGCTATCTTTCCTTGCTGTAAACTCTTACTCCCCTGCTAACATCTGACTATCTGTTACCCTGTAGCCGCCCTCATGATTAGAAGGACTTCCAAATCTCTGCCCCCCCCCCCTCACCCCTGCATATTGCATGGAAATCGCTACCAGGCACACCAGTCCACCATGTCCCATGTCATCCTCAACCACATGTGAAACCCAATTCACTTTTGGTTCATTTTGCTTCTCAGTACCCAACACTGCATTTTGCCACTTTCCAACACCAGGCCTTTCACTGTCAACCCCACTATAAACCTCTGATCCTAGCACTTCGAATATCCTGAATTTCTTAAAGAACGCAATGTAGAATATAGCTCAGTACAAGAGGCAATCCCAAGTAGATGCACTTGCTGTTCTCTCTTTTCTCATAATTCCTTCCAATGCCTAATTCCATCATTTATTCTAGTGTTAGAGGCTTCCGCTTGTCTTCCTGTTTACTGGTCTCTCCTTCGTCCACCCTTTTATTGGCCTGTTTACAAATTCCTCCTCCAGGTGGCACACACTCCAGAAGTACTTCCTTGACATTGTGACTGCTTTTGTCGCTCAACAACATAACACAATTTACCACATAAATTCTTCTCTCACCCATTCCTACCTCATCCCCGCATCTCTTCTTCGCCATGCTGTACACATTTTCTCCAGTAGTCTCTGTGATGGAGACAACCAACGTCAACAATTACATCACCATCACCTACTTCCACAGCTCTTCTGTACGGCTGCTCAACCACTAACATTATGACAAAGGGCCTGATTATGAGTTTGGCAGTGTGGGAGCAGGTAGGCATTCCACTGCCCCGCTCACACACCACCTAACTCCACACCAACCGCCTGCAGGATTACAAGTTGTAATCTGGGTGGGCATTCCTGCGGTGGCTGGCCCACAGCATTGCCTTTCAAAGGCTCATAGGAGAGCCTTAGAAAGGCAGGGCGGTGGGACCGCCACAGCACATTCCAGCATGGCATGGACTATAAAGTCCATGCTGTGCAGGAACTGAGGGCACAGAAAGACAGGGGGCCCACCATGTGCCCCCCTGCATGCACCTCCATGCACCGAGGCCCCCCTGGTTTCCTCACCGCCACCCTTTCATGACGGGCTCACCCCCATGAAAAGGAGGGCACTGAAGAAACTCATAACATGCTTGGCAATGCAGCTGCTACACCACCATCATATTATGACCTCAGACCACTGCAAGACCGCCAGGGATCACCACTCCCTAGACGTTGTACTATGGCGGTCTGACTGCCAAAATCATAATACTGCTTTCGGACTGCCAGTGCAGCACTCGCCACACCACCACCAGGATGGACTTCCAAACTCATAATCAGGCCCAAAGCGTTGGCCACTTCAGTCTTTAAACCTGCAACATGCATGGCTCTAAACATAACATTGATTTGCAAACAGCTAAATACCATCCCACTCAACAATGACACAACCCACCTGTCACTGGCATAGAGATCTCTAATCACTGTCAGCACTGCCTTATTATCAATGACAACAGTTACTTTCCCATTCACAAAGTCCTTCCCCCAAAGTCTCATCGCAAAAATGACAAGAAAGAATTCCAGATACTGTGGGGCATATTATCATGGACGGCGTTAAAATTATCTCTGCTTTAGCAGCAGGAAACTGTCGCTAAAGCGGCGATAATGGGCTTGATAATATGCCGCAGAGAATTCCCATAGAAGCCCAGGTTCACACCATAACATGGGCTTCTATTGGAATTCTCTGCGCATATTATCAAGCCCATTATCGCCGCTTTTAGCGGCAGTTTTCTGCCGCTAAAGCGGCGATAATTTTAACGCCGTCCGTGATAATATGCCCCATAACACTGTTGTTATGTCACCTCCAAACCACATGGCCACTTCTAAGTGCACTAAAAGCTCTTCCAAGACAGGTGAAACCTTTCACCACTGATGTGTCTGAAAAATATTGCAAACGTTAAAGTAGTTGTCATTCCACAACCACATTGCTATTACTTTCTAGCTGTCAAGGAAACAAAACCATGTTAGAAAGTCCTGTCTCGTATGACCAATCCTTTTTTTATTTTGTATGGTCATTTTCGAAACAAGCATGAGCACATCATCAATTTCCTTACGACATATAGGAATCGAATCGCATAACACATCCATTTATGACATATACAATTATAGACCTCAGTACCCTAGCACAGATGACATGCGGTTGAATTGTGCATTTCTAAGTAACTCTTATTTTGTGTCTTTTACCTGGGTTCTAGTTCCCTATAACTTATACCTTGAAGTGTTTCATGCTGGTAGTGTAATTTCCTAATTGGCCTGTACCCTCATGGATCATGGGGGCCTCTTCATTCCTGTCCTCTAGACGTGTATCTTTGTGTGCCTAGCACATCGGGTTCGTTAGCCGATACGTGCGAAGAGGGTCCCAGATGTCTCTTGGCCTAGAGGATCTAGGGAGTAGTTTCACGTAGGTCAGTGTTTGCTCCTGCCAAAAGAGTAGATCTTGTATCCATTCTTTAAATATAGGTGCCCGCCCCCACCCCACCTGCATGCCACCCTGCGTTTAGGCAGTAATAATCCTAAGGCTACATACCATTTGTATGCTGGGGGTATTTATTCCGTGTACCGTAGGACCGCGGTTATGGATGATGACGTCAGTGGTGTTAGAGTCATTAGTCCTAGGGCTTCATATACATGCTTCCAGTAGTGTTTGACATGCGCACATTCCCATGTAGAAAGCCTGCTCTTTCTTACCCACATCTGTCGCAGGCATCATTATCGCTCAGCTGGAATTTGAACACTTTAACGCGCATGTAATACAGTCTATGGAGATATTTAAAATGGATGATGCACAGCAGACTACTCGCTGACACGCGTCCAGTGGGTATTCAATCCTTACTTCATGGCTGAAACTGCGCATTACTGTTTCTACGTATTTTTTACTTTACAGGTACGATTACTTAGCATGCTTTCAGTACGCAAATACCGTTACTTCGCAAATACCGTTACTTCGCAAATAGGTTTCTTCTCAGGCTATCCACTTTGTTGTTTTGATTTTGAGGCGTTTCCATTTACAAATACCGCCGTGCGACTCTGACGACAGGAAGCTTAAGAAGAGAGGAACCACGCTTGAAGGTGAAGAGAGGAACCACGCTTGAAGGTGAAGAGAGGAACCACGAGGGGAGAGAGGTAAGTGGGGCTGTGTAGTTTTTAGGGTTGAGCAGGGGGTAGTGATTTAGGTTTTAGGGTAGTGTTGTGTAGTGTAGAGTAGTGTATTTGGGTTTAGGGTAGTGTCGGGGGTTGAGAAGGGCAGTGTATGGGAGTAGGGACAGGACTGGTGGAAGAGGGACGGGGAAGGTCGTGAAGGGGTAGTGATTTAGGGTTTAGGATAGTGGTGTGGTGTTTGTGTAGTGTAGGGTAGAGTTTTAGGGTTTAGGGTAGTGTCGGGGGGGTCGTGCAGAGTAGTGTAAGATTGTAGGGACAGGACTGGTGGAAGGGGGAAGGACGAGTAGGGGTAGTGTTTTAGGGTTGAGGGTAGTGTAGTGGTGTATGAGTAGTGTAGGGTACTGTAGTGTTTGAGGGTTAGGGTAGTGTTGTGAATTTGATTATTGAGAAAGTGTAGAAATAGTGGTAGGTGTTACAATTTAGTTAGAAAAGACATTGTATCTATAGTATAAAGACATTTTCAAAAATGCACATATTGATATAGGCGTGGAATGTACGATTTTTGAAATCATAATTAATTAAAAAAATAATTTGAAAAAAAGAACTTATTTATGATTAGGACGAATAATTTTGGGAAAGGGTGACTGGCATATTAAATATGAGTAATGAAAAAAAAGCGAGTATTTTTTGTAAAAAAAAAAAGGGTAAAATATCCTTTTAATGTCGTTTTTTAAAAATACTCCCCCACCCTAAACCCCTATTACCATGTCATCACATAACAGTACATATCTTACGATTACTGTTTAAATTTTAGTTATTACGTGACCAAAATACATATAAGTGGTATGCGTATTAAAATACAGCGGTGAAAGAGCATAGTTAATTATTTACAATGTATTTGGGTACTAAAAGCATGTGCAGTATAATATTGCGAAGTAATGGTTTGAGCGTGTAAAAATATTGCAGTAAAATCATGCGTAGTAATGGTCTGCTAAGTAACGTTATATATTCGTCCAGTGTATTGGCAGCAGTAGTTCCATTGTTTTTTGCTAAGGAATATTCCCAGTTCCTCCCCCTATTGAACCCCGGAGGTCATCCCATCCCTCTGTGTAGCGGTTTGCGTGCTATGATATACAAGAGATACCACATATGCAGGGCTTTTGCTCTGCAGTAGACGATGGAGTGGGATCAGTGTAGGTGGTTCGTTGTGAAACGCTGGGATGGCCGCTCTCACACTCTTTCTCAGTCTAACATACATAAACAGATCCATCGCAGTGGGATCCACATTTGAGAAGAACTGTTCCTTTGTGAGGAAAACCTCATTTATATAGAGGTGCCCCCATTTCGTAATGCAGACCTTATCTAGTAGCTAGCGGCATCGTATTTCATGGGTCACGTCTAGGTCCAGGTGATGAGCCACTGGAAGCAGGGGTGAGTTTATCATCACTATGTCCAGTATATTCGCAATTTTTTGGCATGCTACCACAGTGCATGCCTCTGTGGTGGGGTCAGTATCTTTCACGCGCGTTCGTGTAGCTATGAATCCCGACAATGGCGTTAGTTCCATATAGCATTGTTCTACCGCTAGATGTCGCATGTATGAGGGAGGTGTGAACCAATATGTTGCGTAATGCGCTTGTGCGCTGAGGTAATATAGTTCAAAGTCAGGAGCTTCGAACCCTCCTTGTGTGAAGGGTAGGTTCAGGATTTTCCATTTTATTAAAAGTTGTTTGCCTCCCTGGGCAAGCATTATTATTTGGGTTCTCAAGGTCTTAAAAAAGGTTTGGCCTGGAGTGAAGGGTATATTGATAAATAAGTACAGCAATTTAGGAAGGATGACCATTTTCATCAGGGATATCTTTCCTGTGATGGACAAGGGCAGGGCGATCCATCTGGTAACTGACTGTTAACCATTCTAGCATTCTTCTATAGTTAGTTCAGAGCAGTTCCGCTCTATCCCTAAAAAGAGTTATCCCTAGATATTTAATTTCATCAGGGGGCCATGTGATGGGGTAGTCCTGGGAGTAAATTATGCAAGAGTCTTTTCCTCCAATAGTATCTGCTCCAGATGAAACTGCTTTGCCTCTTCTTGGGGGCCTGTTTCTGTGGACCTCTGTGAAGCTCCCTGAATTGTTTTATCCCAGAGACGTGTGAACTTGTCCCATGAGCGTTCAGCATGCTGTGGGCTGCCATGTGCCCTGGAACCTGTTGAGTGGTGCTCTGGTACCTGCTGAGAGGATACTGGCCCCCTCACATAAGAGTTCAACAAGCTCAGTTTCCAATTTCTCAATTCTTCTTAGTGCCTGTGAGGTACAGCACTCCTACAACACCCAGGTAAAGACAAAAATGTTAGAGCCACCTCTGGTTCTCCTGCAGATGCTGTTTTAGTGGTCCAACGCTGCCTGTCCTGCTTAATGGGGTCCCAAGTCCCATCTACCACCTTACTGCCTGCAGCTGTGCCATTGCAGCCTGTATGCCCCGGTTTTAGGAGCACTACTTGGGTCTGCCATCCTGTTCTGTATTGCACCAATTAAATAAATATTTCATGAGTGCATGCGCAATGACGTAATGAAGTCTTGGCCCAATACCTCCTCGTTCATTCTCTGCTCTTTCCTAAATGTTCAGCTGCAAAGAAAACTGTTCCCTCCCATTACTCGGTTCTCTCCTTACTACATCATCATCTAACTCACTGTTCAGTAGTGAGCTTTGACCTAGAATGCACTTGTCAACTACACTATTGTTTTTTTGTCTCCTTTTTGTAACGTTCAATTCAACAGTCTCTTGACCCATAACCAGATCTGTTGTGTCTGAATACTTCAGGGCATTTATTCATGTCTCTTCGTGTAAGTGACCAATTAGATTTCTTCCCGTTGCACTTTTTCACTCATATGGGATGGAGCCACTTCTGCTTAGTACTGGTATGATTTATGCGTCTCTGTTGTATTTCAAACATATATATCTATACATTTGTTTTCTCTGTATTCTGTGCTTATCGAAGGAAGAATATCTTTATTCTTCTCTGCCAGGGTTTGTAAATGTAAAATAAGGTTGTGCTAAATTGGTGTATTTTGCTTTCGTGTAATTATACAGAGTTGTTTGACATAATTATATGAAATTGGACACAGAATGCTTTTTGTGCTAAGAAATAGTACAAAAACGCATCTTTAACAGCAGATTGTCACATTCTGTTGTTACTGTGCATTTACAGGACATTTTTACCATAAATGATGCATTTGATTTAAATTTTTAGTGCAAATGGCACATAACTGCGAGAACTGGCATTATGCTGGCGCGGCCGAGTCGGCAATGCAGCGTGCGCAAGTTAAGTGTTTTTCTTTTGTTAATGTTATTTTCCCTTGTCAACGTCTGTCGACCCCCCCACACCACCCCATCTTACCGCGCTTACCTGGCATCGTGACGTAATTTGGGGAATGTCATGTACCAAGCTTATTACAAAATTATCAAGATTGCAAAATTTACAATAGCAAAACTAAAATTGTCCTCAGGCTTAATGTATACCAGGGCCTTAGCGGTATACTGTCTTGCTCCCAGCTGCATTTCCTTTGCCTACATTTGTGAAATCTGAATATCGTTTGGTTGCACTTGTGACATTCCTTGGGAACCTCTGCTTGTTCTCAGGCAGTTTGTTCCCTATTTAACACATCCCTTTTACAATCCATTTCAGACAGGGTAGGCATAGTCCACAACCAATTTTCTATCCGTTGAGAGGTTGCCCCTCAGGTGCTATGCACCTCCCAATTGGAGACATTGTCATCACCTTCTGACTTGTCAGGCAATATATTTCCAAGATATCTGACATTGTGGAGTTAGCTGGAAGGAGGCCCTGCTCCACATGGCCTACATACCCTCAACCTTTCTCCTACTGCTGTTTATTTCCCAACATACTGAACCCAAGAAAGCTATATCAGTTGTATTTTCAGATAGCTTCTATAATTTGCACCTCATTTGCATTGCCTTGACCATCTCTGACTTAGACTCTCTCGCGTCTATCATGTGCACGTGCGACTCATATGCGAATTACATTACACTTCCCACCTTCCCCGATGATACCCCTTTCAGAGTATGGACCTTATCAGGCATTAAATGCCCACTGGGCTAACAGGGCTTTAGCCCCCACTGTCAGGGCTGCGGTAGCATGGAATGACAGAGTTCTCCTGCTGCCGTGGGTGCTCTGGGTTGGGGCTACAAGGCCTCAAGGCCATCCTCATCCAAAATGCTTCACCAGCCTTTTAGTAGCCATTTACTGACTTATGAGGCCATTTTGTTTTTGGTGTATTGACCGGGCTCCCTGGAGTCCTCTATTTCTCTACCTATTCATTCCCCTCAAAGGTAACAATCAAGGCTACTTAAAGTGTCTGGGCAAAGAACAGCAGGGGTTACTGCCCCTGCTGGCACTTTCAATCTAATCCATAAATACACAGTAGGGGTCCACTGCCACCCTCTATGGCAAGAGGCAGATAATGCAAAATGTCACCTAATATAATCTAGAGAATGACGGAATAAACATGCAAGAGATTTTGCCGTTCAATGTAAAAAAAAGTTTATAACATTAGAACATAATTGGTAGTAGTGGTTTTGCTTTTAGTGCTTTGAAACAATTCACAATATGAGACCCTATTTAAGCAGACAGTGAAAATAAGGGAAATGCATTCTGACACTAGGGGCATCTTTAACAACACTTTGCACCAGTGTAACATCACAAAAATGACACAAAGTGCTGGTAAACTATATACTTTCCAACACAAACCTTTTCTTGCGCTGGAAAGTTAATAAAAAAGTACAAATGTAATTATGCACTAATGTATGTCAATGAGGGGTTCCATCAATGGATTATGGGCGTACCTATGCTACCACCAATGGTTTTACCAAAAAGCCCTATGCAGTAGGGAGCTTGAACATGAGCCAGTGCTTTGTAAGAGAGAAGCAGGGCCATTTCTTAATTTCATTACTGCGCTGCATTGCATGAAATATTGGTTAGCCTGCCCCTTACAATTCAGTGCAAAACTTGTTTTCACTGGAAAGATCCCTAAAAGTAACATAAAGTAGTGTTTGTGCTGCTTTGCTTTAGTTTGCATCAAGGGGCTGCCCAAAATGGGAAACATCGTTTACAACGCTGTCATTACATTGCGCTACCATTACATTGCGGTCATTACAACAATTGTGTAGCTAGTACGCGATGCATTTACATCGCAATTCATTAAAACGACTTGTCCTGAGGGGGGGGGGGGGGGGGGCTGAGGCATTGGAAATTAATTCCACCACCTTCCGTACTGTTGCGAAAACTGGAGTAGGAATAGTAATTAATACTATTCCTAAGTCCAGCACGCCCCCTAGTGTAAGTCGCTGTAATGACTTCCGATGTAAATGCATTGCATACTAACAACGTGGTCGTATGTAATGCATCACGATGTAAAGAGACATATTCTGCAAAATGGGCGTTCCCACTCTAACAATATTTTTTAACCCAAAACCCTCTATGCTACAAACTGTAGATAGGGCTTTGCACAAAAAAGTGACAACTTCTGGAGGCAAGTACAACGCACAAAAAAACGTTTTTATATTTACAAATTTTACAAACTTAGCATTTGTGCCGCACTGTACTGCACGCATACAAAGTGGTAACATTTTTGAAGTTAGTCTAAACATAGGCCCAGATTTACTAACAGCTTGCATCATGAGTGCTCCACTTTTTGGGCTCACCCACAACACAAGGAATATTTCGGGATTTACTAAAGTCTGTAAACCTGGGATTGTGCCATAATAGTGTGCCTATATTAGGCTGCCATAACAAGGAGAAATACAAATAGAAATAACTTTATTTTTACTTTCTCTTTGCATGCATGCTGCATTCTGCGGCACACATACAAAGAGAAATACGCATCCAACAATAGATTACTTTGAAGGAAGATATCCCTTTCTGCACAAAAACTATTCTGACCAAAATACAGGCACTTTTGCATCGTGTCACGAAGGTGCCTGCATTGACCAAGGCTTCCACAAGAACACCAGGGCAAAGAGAGATCAGAAGTGCGCCACGTGTTAGTAAATATGGCACATTTCTGCTCTTTTTCCTTTCATGCAATGCAGTGCAGCAAGTCCCCTTACAACATTTCATGAAAGCTTAGTAAATATGACCATGGTGTTTTTTGCACTAGAAGGGAATCCTTTCTGTACAAAATCTATGCTGAACTTACACGTAACCTTTGACCTATAGTGCGAATATCTGTCCGTGGCATTAGGTAGCCTGATTGTGCATTAGCGCTTGGAAAGAGAGCAGCAGTGCCATATCTTTGTAGCTATGGTGCTGTTCTGCTCACTCCCTTTCACACAACGCTGCGCAGTATCATAGAATGCTGTATTGCGTGAAATAATAGTACATGTGCTCCAACGTTCCATTTATGATTTTAATAAATGCTGCATTCTCCTCCCATGTAAATGTTGGCTTAAGGAATCTGAACTTTGGGTGCTGGTGTTCCTGTTGTACTGTGCCATGCATATAATTTATTTTACTTTTACAGAACATGTTTGGGGGTGATTGGGTGAACTCTCTGGTCTTGAAGCTGCCTTCAGGTTTTAATTGATTCTGACTCTCTCACCATCCCTCTACGCTATCCCCTGGTCGTCTTTGTGTGGCATGTTCAGATCAGCCTCACCAGGGGATACAAATTGTTACCTGCACTGCCTTAGCACTCCCAGCTCGTCTTTTCTATTGAAACCCAGTGGATGGGCCTGTCCATATAATTGTGATATAAAGCAATATATCTTATGACTGCTGTGGACCTATGTACAGTGCATAGGTTTTCCCCACACTAGTCCCCGCCTGAAATTCAGCACCCTGGAATTTTGTTAACTGCCCTCTCTATAATAGATTATCTGCTTAACAGAAAAGTATGTTTTTTTGTGAGCAGGGCAGGATGGGTGTAGTTCAGAGGCATCATATGGGGGTCATCTGGAGAGAACTAGGACTGAAGTTCCTCCACCCTTGTATTCAAGACCTATACAATGTTGCAGTCAGCAATTGACACATTTTTGTGTGGACACACATCAGAATTTGAAAGCACTATGAGACCATACAAATGGTGAAACTACACTACACAAATGTTGGCAACATCCATACCATCTCACAGTTAAAGGGGTACATACCTCTATTCCTCTGGTAAGTCCAGCTATGTTTCCACACCTGGTTCAGGATTCCAGTGAGCAGTTTATTCTATTTTCACACTGTGGAGCTGCAGATAATTTGTTTCTGATAAGAAGCTGCCACTCAAATACTGTTTCAACTGGTAGTCCCTTTAAAAAAAGGCAAATGTAATATACAACAGGTCAAAGTCAAGCACATGGAAAAGGGAAACCACACAGATTTTATGAGAACTAGGGAAATGGTCGTTATATTTTGTGGTAACAGTAGTTGTATCAGCACTAAATTACATTATTTGGATGTTAACCCAAAGTACACTGTGCACAAAGGTGCTCGTGGAAAGGTGAACGGCGCAAGAGACAAGTGAAAAAAGTGAGGTAACAGCAAACAATGGCGCAAAATGCAAGAGTAATAGATGGTTACAAAAACAGTAGGTAGGGCATTTTTATAGTATTTGCACTGTTTTTTGGAACCAAAACGCCGCCTAGAGAATCGCTGAATAGTGGACGATGTTTCGACCCGGATGAATTCAGGTCATCATCAGGACTGGGTTACTTTTAAATAGGACGGTGCTGTGGTTGAGGTAATACGATTAACTATGCAAGAAGGTAATCCAGGTATGGAAGGCATCCAGATTAGAATCAGGTAAGTATGGTAGGTAACAAATGAATTCAAACAAGGAGAAGCCCGGTGATGTGTTAATCCTTGGGCTGAACGATTCAGTTTAATGACAGAGCAGATGTAGAAGGCATTCTTCATGAGAAATCTAATGTCGTGGTGGTCCATGGGCTGGGATGTGAAATAATGTCCAGAAAGCAGAAACAGAATGAAACCGATCCGCAGCTCAATTGAAGTGAGTCCAAGTCTTCTTGGGAGCGGAATGAATCCATATGCCCTATGTTCACGGCACGTACGGATTTCTTCCACTCCCAAGCAGACACTATTTCACATCCCAGCCCATGGGCCACCACGACATTAGATTTCTCATGAAGAATCATTTCACCCCTTTTCAGCTTCTATATAAGCTGCAAAAAGATGATCAAAGAAACAAATAAAAACTTTCAGAACATTCCAAATAAATCAACATCTTTCTCTTTACGCCCATTGAATGTAAGGATTCCCATCCAGAGAAGATGGGGAAGGGAAAAAGATGAACAAAACATTATCCTTATCCTTGTCCGTATGTTATTTTATTTTATGTTATAAAGTTTTATATAGCGCTCGTATACCCGAAGGTTTCTTGGTGCTGCAATGCGTGAGGGTGGTCAGTTAACAGGCTAGATATAATGTGGCCTCTGGATTAAAAGAGCATATTTTCAATGCTTTTCTAAAAAGTAAAAGGGTCCAGAAGTTTTAAAATTTAAGGGGGTTCCATAATTTAGCAGGTCCAGTTACAAAGGGGAAGTCTACATTTTGGCACCTCAATTTTTTGGGTCTAGGAGGTATGTACCAGCAAAAGGATTGCCTAAGGGCCGCTGATCTGATGGTATGCAGTGCCTTAAAGGTGGTGCAAAAGGCCTTGAATACAATCCTTTCCCCCACAAGCAGCCAGTGCGGTTGGTTCAGGACCATGGAAGGTAAATGAAATTTGGGGAGCCTGAAAATGAGATGGGCTGTGGCACTTGTAGGGTCTGAAGTTTAGACACCATTCTTTTTTGTAAGCCGATATATAGTCCATTACAGTAGTCAAGTTTGGATAAAATTAGTGCTGATATGAACTGTTTTAAAGATTAGAGGGAATATAAGGCAAACATTTTCTTAAGTTCATTAGAAGAAAAAAACTGAGGAGACTATTTGATTGATTTGGTTCTCGAAAGAGACCCCCAGGTTTCTATCCTTTTCCACTAGGGATGTGGCAGGGCCCATTTCTGGTGGCTAAAATTTGTGTTGTTTTGGAAAAGTAGGATTTTTGCCATGCCCGAGTTTAATCTCAGCCAGTTTTCAGCCATCCAAGTTCAATTTTTTTCCATACTGAGTCAAGACTGAGCTGCTGTATGGGCTGGATTTTATATAACAGACACCACAATTTGTGCGTCATCTGCATAGGAAACAACTAAGAACCCAAAGGCTGTAACAAGTTTAACCAAAGGACATGAGGTGACCTACATAAGCAGGAGGTAGACCTCTGCATGCATAGACACCATATAAAATATTGGCGGTAAGGAGTGGTTATGTATTTGATTTTTGTGGTAAAATTAAGGCCTGCACTATATAGCTTAAATTAAAATACTGTACCATTTGAGAGAGTCTACTTTAGTTTGTTAAGTGAATCTTTTTGCATGTTACTGAAGTATCATTTTCATATTACCTTTAGAACAGCATATTTGTTGTTGACATTATGTGAATTAAACAGTGTTGTCTCAGTATGGTAAATAGGGACAGTGTAGTAGTCCACCGCTCCTCATTGACGGTATAATGTCCAACCACAAAAGTGCAGCAATCAAACTTTCATCTCAAGTAAAAAGTGAGTTTAGTAGTCAATCCTGCACCTGTCTAACATGACCTAGGTTCTGTATCTGACACTGGGTTCTCAGATGTGGACACAGATCCGGATAAGGTCTATATGTAAGCCCTGTGGCATGGTGCTGCTGTGCAGCACAGAACAAAATTCAACAATCTTGCACACACTTTCTGAGAAGTATATAAGTCTGTATGGTCAATAAATCTGATCAAAGACGAAAGGATTTTAAAATTGCCTACAGCGATAGCTTGTGTGTGTGTACCCTAGGATACCTCTATGATGTAAAGAGATAACATATCAGACATCACTCGTGTTAGTAATTGGGTTTCTGGTTGGTAGAGGTATACACCATGCCCAAGCAGGAACCAAAATTCTAGTCAGGGTAAGTCAGATACACACCCTAAATTAACCTGTGGTCACCCTCTGGTAGCTTGACACAGAGCATTCAGGTTTAGAGACAATGCGTAAAGTATTTTTGTAACACAACACACAGTACCACAATGAAAACACTACAAAAAGACTCTATAGCAGTATAGAAAAATAGATTATGATGTTATAAATAAAACAAGTCCAAAATGACCAAAATCCAAAACGTAGAAGTCAAAATATGGATTTTTAAATAGATGGAGAGCTGGCCAGATACTGGAGCAAGGCCCACTGAACAAAGTACCTTGACCCTGGTCACAACAGAGAGATTTGGGGTGGAGCTGTGTGAAGCGTCAATGTTGATCCCACAGTCGAGGTGATGCATCGATTTTCTTTACGGTGTGGTGGCGATGCACCAGCTCTGAAGATGATGTGCTGAGCACGGAGGTGTTGGTTGTGTAGACCATGCACCTGGTTCCTACATGCCGTCAAGGTGATGTGTCAATCCTCCCACACTGCAGCAGTTGTGATCTTAATGCGTTGGTTCTTTAGGCGAAGCGCTGGCTCCGAGTGTGATGTCAGAATTTACCTCCTGCAACTGGGTCGATGCGCCGGTTCTGCTACACGCAGACTGGAGATGGGTTGATTTTTACTACGGAATGCAGCAAGGTCCATTTCCAATGGACCAGGCACAGGAGCAGGTGGTGAGACTTTGATATCTCTGAGTCTCAGGAAGCATGAGACAAGCCAACAAGCCCTTGTAGATCACTATGGGTTCAAGGCAGAATCCAGCTCTCCCTCTGCAGAGTCCGAGAGCAGCAGGGCAGTACAGCAGAAAAGCAGTTCTTTCAGAGAAGCAGTTCATCAAAGTGAGTCCTTGTAGCAGCATAGTTGTTCTTTACAGGTCCAGAAGTGTCTGAGTTGGTGGTGTCAGGGGTCCAGTTCTCATACCCAGTTGTGCCTTTGAAGCAGGGGAGACTTCAAAGAGATGCCTTTGACATGCACAAGGTCCCTGCCCTTCCTTCCCTAGCTCTGGACTCCCTACCGGGGATATGCAGCTCTTTGTGTGGAGACAGGCACCGCCCTATTCAGGTGCAAGTGTCAGCTCTTCTCTCCCATTCTGCTCAGGTTAGCCCATCAGCCTGGTGATGGCCCATCAGGGTGTGAATGGTCCACCAGGCACACCTCAGATCTCTTTTTGTGCGGCTGTCTAGAGGCAAAACACAAAGCCCAGCTGTCACCCACCCCAACTTTCTAAAACTGTCATTTTCAGACTTGCAACTTAAAATCCAACTTGACTAAAAGTTGTGATTTTAAATTGTCAGTCCAGACACACCACACTCGAAATATTATCTATCTTTTCTCAATTGACATTTACACTTATAAAATGTAATATAGTAATTCCAATGTTAACCTGAATAAGAGATAGGCCTTGCAGTAGTGAAAAACGAATTTAAGAACTTTTCACTGCTTAAGCATGTGAAACTTAAATATACATGCCCAACCTTTTGAATACACAGCACCCTGCCCTTGAGTCTGCCCAGGGCCTACCTAAGGGGTGCCTTATATGTCAAAGGAAGGTTTGGGCCTGGTAAGAGAGGAAACTTGTCTGATTTAAATGGCAGTTTAAAGCTGCACACCCAGGTTCTGCAATAGCAGGCCTGAGACATGTTTAAAGGACTACTTGAGTGGGTGGCACAATCACTTCTTCAGGCCCATTTAGTTTAAAGGTCCCTGGCACATGTAGTGCACTTTACTAGGTATTAATAAGTAAATTAAATTTGCCAATTATGAATATGACAATGATGCCATGCTTTAGGGAAAGAGCACATGCCCGTTAGCACTGGTTAGCACTGGTAAAGTGCCCAGAATACAAGGGGAAGCAAAAATTAAGCCAGCAAAACAGGAGTTCAGAAGGCAAAAGTAGTCAGTGGAAACCAAGCCAAGGATGCCAGTTCTAACAGCTTACAACAAAGATATGTGATATTTCTTAAAAGAAGATTTCTATTCTTAATGTAATACATCATGTCTACAAACATGCTGTGAATATCAGGGTGATGTGTAGCTATTGTACTGCAGTGAGTAATATGTGAGTATGCATGAGATGCCACCCAATGTTCTTATTCTTACTTTAATATCACCAAAACGTCCAGCAGCCAACTTAAGTAGAAGAGATGACAGACGGAAGATGTAGCTGTTGTGAGTGCTTTCAGCAAAATCCTACATACACATCAGTGAAGCAGACAACTGGAACACCATTGATTTAGTACCTGTGGTGTCTTTTGTGGAAAAGGTGTACTGTGTAGTGAGATGGCTGAAGTGCTTTAAGGGTACAGTCAATGGAAACCACTTCACGGGGAAGTGGCCAAAGGCAAAAAATATACCCTATTATTATTATTACCCATTATTTTATATGAGAATGTGTTGCAATACCAGTGGTTGTCCATGTAAGGCGCCAAGGCTGAGCTGGAATGGATTTGCTACTGTTTTGGGAATTCTTTTCTTGTATTAGATTTAAAAGTGCAGTTTGTGAATAGTAAAGGGCTGTTTTCCCTCCTTAAACCCTCCCTTACTCATCACTAAGTCTCACCCATTCTGGAGTAAGTATTTCCCATTTTCCATCCGCTACCCCTGGAAATTCCCATGTTTGGTACCAAAACGTATGTGTACCAGTATGGGAATCTCTACACATGGGCCAGAGACCTCTCTACAGAAAAGATAAGAGTGGCATAGTTGGATAACTCACACATAGGGTTGATGATAGCATTTTGTAGCATGTGAATAGTACTATTGTAGTAGCACTACATTTACTACAAAATGCAGTTTGTGAATAGGCGCCACTGTATGAAATATGTTTTAACTAATTTATTTATCTGAAAACATATTCATTGTTATCTCTTTTATCATTGTGAATCACCAAAAATGTAAGAGGGTAGAACACATTTTTCTGTCAAACCTGAGTAAAATGCACAAACATAGGTTTCACCTTTCAGATAAAGAAACAATCTTTCTGCTAAACATGCACTTAATTATTTGACACTAACTCTCGGCTGAAGCTAGAATTTGTAGGTATGCAGATATCCTGCACTCAACTTACACCACTTTCTTAACAGTGCATACCAAAACCTGTTTGGTTAAGAAATATTCTGAGGAACATATATCATATAAGGAAGTTAACCTTACATTGTGTAAAAAAATGGGTTGTTGGCTGACTGGGGTGAAAGCCCTGGTCAAGCAGCAACCACAATCCTTGTCAGGGTAAGCTACAAGCAAACCCCAAATTAGCCTGTGCTTGCCCCCTTGATAGCTCAGCACAGAGCAACCAGGCACTGTGTAAAGCATTTGTGCAACAATTCAAACAGTTAACCAATGACAACACATTGCAAAAGAAGCCGGAGTTATGAATTTTCAAAGCACAAACTGCAATATAGCCCCTCAAAGCATAAAGCACCAAGTGCAGCTTTCTGTAGCGCTGGACTGGGTCGAAGTCAAATGTTCAGGCCGATGGTGCGTGTGTCCCAGATAAGTCCAACTGCAGTTTTACCTCCTCAGGTTTTTGTGCCAAAAATCCCATTCATGTTTAAAGTGACATTTTCAGTCTTGCCATTTGAAATCTTACTTCACCATAAGTTGCAATTTTAAATTGTGATTCCAGAGACACCAAACATGAGGGGGTTATCTCTTCCCATTTTCAAATTATACTTATAAAATATAATAACAAAACTCCAATGTTATCCTATGGGAGAGATAGGCCCTGCAGTAGCGAAAAACTAATTTAATAGTCACTACCAGGACATGCAATATTTAAAAGTACATATCCTACTTTCTAAATACATTGCACCCAGCTATCCAGGTCCTACCTTAAGGGTGACATATGTCTAAAAAGGAAGGTTTGGACCTGGCAATAGGTTTGCTTTTCGAGGTCGAATTGGCAGTTTAAAACTGCACACACAGGTTCCTTAATGGCATGCCTGAGACATGTTTAAAGGGCTACCTAAGTGGGTTGCATGACCAGTGCTGCAGGCCTACTAGTAGCATTTAATTTACAGGCCCTGGCACATATAGTGTACTTTATTAGGGACTTATAAGTAAATTAAATAGGCCAATTGGGGATAAGTCAATGTTATCATGTTTAGACGAGAGAGTCCAAATACTTCAGCACTGGTAAGCATTGGCAAAGTGTGCAAATTCATAATACCAACAAAAATGAGGTCAGAAAAAGTGGAGGAGGAAGGCAAAAAGTTTGGGGGAAGACCATCCTAACACATTGGCTCTGTCTTACCTCAAAACTAAAAGCTAACTTTTTTTTGGTGAACTCATTTGGTCTCCAGTGCTGATCTATAGAAACTGATAAATCTGTTAGTCCTACAAAGTTCATACCTATACATGAACTAGTTTTATTTGGAGAGCAAACATATAGTTCACAAAACAAAGAGTACATCTGTACCTGTAGATTTACATCTATGTGTGGGTGCAATTATACTACTTTTTGGGACTCACAAACAATTCTAGAAGTACCAATTTGACATTTGTGAGGTCCAAAATGTAGTACTAGACCCAAACGTTTAAATTGGTTTATTGACGATCATTTAAAGTTCATAGAACATTCGGTATCCAAAAGGAAGGAACTGAAAACCCACATATTTCAGTTCATATGGACACATGTTTGTGTGTAACTGTATATAATTATAATTAGAAAATAGTAAACACAACTAGAAAATAGATAAAATAATAAATGAACACTGTATGACTAAATTATAAGACAAATGACGTTATACATAATTTATCAAACAACATTTCAAATAATATTAGAATCAAATATTACTATAAATATCATTGATTGTAAAATTATAATGAAGCTTGTATCAGGCATATGCCCTATTCATTCTCATAGATTTTATAGCCATTTTAATAACAACAAAAAATTAGCTTTGTAAAATAGTAATTTCTTTGCAAACAAACGTTCTTAGGTCTATCCTAAATGCACTAAAATTAGCAGAATTGACAAGCAGTACTTCATCTATATTGAAGAGACACATTGTATAATATGAGACTTGAATTGTACAAATAACCATAAATATAATACATTAATGGGATTCATTACCACATCCTAAGCAAATTAGTGTGCTAAGATTCGATCACTCCTTCACATTAATAACAGTGTCCACTAATAGCTGAGTAACACATTCAGTGCTATCTTCGTTGAGTGAACATGACAGGATGCAATCAAATCTTTATCCATTTTAAGGAAACACATGGTTGTATTAAAACTCAACATGGTACTGATGGTCCCAACAAGCATACAAAGTATGTTAACAATCTAACCTTAAGCAAATGGGTATCATAAATTATATCTAATGATGTACTATTATTATATAACCTCAAAACACAGTAAGCCAACACATAAGTGTTATCTTCAATAGTTCAATGTGATAGATCCAAGTACATGGTTCCAGCTAAATGTACCCAGAAATGTTATGAAGAGTTTCTATGAACAGAATATAATATAGTAAATGTTAGGGGTACGTTTAAATTAGTAATAAGTAACTAAAGAATGGATTATGTAGGTAAACTTAATACCTGACAGTGTGCAGGAAAAGATATTTTAAAAGGCAATATCAAGAGAAACAAATTATTGATATTGTGGCTAAAGAGTCTCCCGTATGGTTGAAAATGGAACAAAATAACATTGACAAGGCTTACCTATAAGGAGTGATAACAGCATGATAACTCTGTTCCAGTCAGTGCGTTTGTAAGCATGCATCAAATCACCATGATATTGAGGCAATATTACTAGTTAACACATTTTGGGCATACTGCATGTTCATTCAGTTTTCTGCATATACATTCTATGATAGCGAATCGATCTTAGATATGCCACATGCTTATGCAGTATTATGAATAAAGCTCTATGGTCAAATTAATAACTATGGGGGCCATAATAAGTATGGAATTTCAATAATTATTCTAAACACTGACTATGGTCAGAATAACCCAGGCATGATGTTTCAATGTTGTTTTAAGTATAAAAATTGGCACCATCTTGAGTGCCAATTCAGCATTATGAGTCCAAATTCCATGATAATAATGACATTTAAGGCATGCTGCATTCTTGTACAATGTTCTGCACAAACCCCAGTGGAGAAGAACACAACTGTGCATGCCATCTGGGGGCATGGGTTTTCAACAAGGACTCTGAGTTAATCTATATGATCAGCATAACAACTGTGGGAGCCATCTTAGGCTAAAGATTTTATCATAAGTTGGCATTGATATTATCTTAAATGTATGAAGAGTTTGTTTAATGTTCAAAGAAAAAAACTATATGATCAAAATAACAAGTGTCTAATAATATGAGAAATAAATATAAAAATGGGGTGAGATGAAAACAGCTGAACGATAAATACCTCTGACAGTAATAATACTCAAGTGTTTCAGCAAGTGAATTTAATCTAGAAGAAATGTAACACTATGTCTAATTATGCAATGCAAAGTATGCAGTAAAAACAATTGTGAATAGCAGTTATAAAATTACACTTGTGTAAGAAGGAAGAATTCCCATGTAATTACCATCATAGGACCAAAGAATTATTCATCCGTTGCTGACTGTACTGTTTCATAATTGTCTAAATTGATCTTGACATCTCTTCCATCAATATTTAAAAAAACAAATCAACTAAACATCTATTAATGAGACACATCTATAGATATGTGTTATCAATGAGCATCATCTGATTTCTACAGTGTATGATCTTCCATATCAATCGCAATACGTTTAATCACATCAAAGTCTCGCACTGCCCAGAACCCCTTCATTTTGTAGTTAACCGTTTATCAATTGCTTTATGGATTGCTGCAGGCCTCATTGCTCTGAATCACACTTGTTTTGAGACACTACTATCCTCAACAAATGTGTGTCAGGTCATAAACTCTTCTCTTTTTCTGTCAGCTCTCATTGCTTTCCAAATAACTGTATAAGATGATATTCACCCATGTTTATCACCAAAAGATTTGAACAAAGCAACTAAGCAAACATGAATAAAACATGGCCTCATCACAAACTACTCTTGCTGCACCACTGTGATATCCACCTGCAGTCCAGTCTTAGTAATCATGCAACATACCTTGAATCCATATGCTTGTCTTTCCATCTCCTAAAAGAGTATATTACAATCCAAATGGATCAGACAGTCAAATGCTCCCGAACACAAACTGCACTTAGGTAACACCAGAAATGCAAAAAAACAACAATTATAAAGCTACTTCAACATACTACTTCTGACCTAAAGTAATTCTAGCAGCAGTCTAACAACCAATGTGTTGTATCACATCTCCTGAAACCCCCAACCTCTCTGCCTCGGTTTCAGCCCCTTTTCTAAAAGAATACGAGAGAATATGTTATCAACTGTTCTGAAAAAAACCATATATTTTTCAAAACAATCAAAACTTTAAAAGTTGAGCATTTGCTACCTTCCTCAATACAGCAAATCTCCCTTTAAAAATCTACCTTCACCTTTACAAATACAAACTGGTCCAATAACCGCCTCACTTGTTGGTCAGTTTTATGTTCTCTAAGCAAAATATCCAGATAACCCAACACTTCTGTGACCTCTTGTCACAGTAGTCCTTATATGGTTTGTTTCCTATTCCTAATTTCTAAATGCCTCAAAGAATAATAAGCAACAATCAAGAGAGAGGTTCAAGATGGAGCATCACATTAGAATACAGTGCCATATAACCCAGTGCAGTAATGTGTAGAATACAGGAGGGCAACAGAACAGAGGTTGAGATACAATAGTTTGTACTGTTCCAAGGTTGCAAACAATCAGACTCCAGTACAGTTAATATGACTGAAGGGTCAGTATCAGGACTAACACATGATGAGAAGAAAGAGCAGGTTGTTGACCACTGTCCGTGGAGAAGTATGTTATAACTGAGCCAAAATTGCCTGGTTACACCAATGAGAAAATAAATCTTAACCTCCCAGGGAGATCCAAAATGGAAATCAGAATAATTGTTATTTCTTTTGATCTCTACTCATTTATACTGTATTTCTAATTTGATGAGGTACTTAACAAAGGGCAACAATCTTTTAAAAAGCAGGTTGCATCAACATCGCGCACAATAATGACCAATATCACTGTGTTATAAATATGCAGAATTGATCACGTCTATGATTGTAGGAATTTGAGATTAAAGATTTAGACAAATGAAAACAATCGTATCGTGGAGTACGAAGTATGATAATGATACTAGGTCCAATCTACCAACATTATGTATGAAATCCGCTGGCCAAATAGAAAGTAAGATGTGTACATGTAATAGCTTCCCTAAGGTGGACTGGAGCTGGGGTCGTGCTGGCAGCCTTACGGGATTTATGGCAGCGAGCATTAAAGATGCCAGTGCATAGCAAGCAAATAGGGTTACTAGGTGGTAAAATGTGGATAAAGCTAATGCTGGAGAGGACAAGGTAAACTATTTCAACAGCTGGATGATAAAATGTTTTCTCTATGTTGCATAAAAAAGACCAAAAATTAAAATGTGTGAGGTGGATTAGGTCGATTTCTCATCACAAGGTCAGGAGGGTAAGTGGCTTGTTGAAAATAAATTTGTTGGATGCCCCAAAATGAGCATTATATAATTTAAAAGAAATCTGCTCAGGATGTATCGCTGCTGTATGTTCTCTACAAAGGCGAAATAAGAGCAGGGACCTTGGGGCAACTGAGGTATCCCTTGATATACCTTTACAGATGTTTTCCCGCTGCATCTATCCTATCTGTCTGAAGCCGTGTTATAAAGGTGTTCTAACCCCCAGCGACGTAAGAGTTTGTCGAACATACGCTAACCATGGAATTTTATGAGTGTGATCTAAATTCATGACGTCTTTTAAAATCTTTTGGTTCAAATCAACAGTACTCCTTTTCCACACTGACAACCACAGAGATAAGGGGGCCAATTTGATAAGGTCAGTAATAAAGGGCAGGCATGCTTTCTTATGTACATTAATAGTATTGCATGCTGGCGGGACAGATAGTAGTCTTTTGATAAATGTATCTTCTCTGACGTGGAGTGCCTCCATGTGCATTGTCCCCCAGATTGAAGCCCCATAAGTGGCGATTGCTACAATTTTCCCAGGTAAATTTTAATAATTTCCTGTAGTGGCTTTGAGCCCAGTTTATTGGAAAAAAATAAATTTGCAGCAATGCTTTTGGTCATATGATTCGCTCTAATCTGTATCATCTCCTTCCAAATTAATTAAAACCTTGGACTTGTTCTATTTTTCCCCAAGCTAGGTGGAATCTCATTGGGTTCTTTCTGGCCATAATAAAGCTTTTACTCTTGTTTACCTGGAGGTCCAGTTCAGATACAAAGGCTGAGTATTGAGCCATTAAATTTTGGAGGGCCAAAGGGGTCCTTGCCAACAAAACTGGGTCATCCGCGTAAAGCAAACTTGGAACAAAAATCAAATGTATTTTCTGGAGTATCTTTCGAGTTATAGGTCAGTGCCTCATTTAGTTTATTGGTACAATCCCACATAAGTTTGCTTCTTGTCTTGGGCATACTTTTGAGTTAAAATCTCCCAAGCCGATGATTTGTGCAGGGTTTGGGTGCTTCTCAGCTAAGTACTCTGGGGTGTTATCTAAGTCCTCAACTACCACCTCAGGGATGAAAAAGTTATTGTTAAAATAGTTTACAAGCATTACATCCCAGGTATCCTAACCTTTAATTACTAGAATGTGAAAAAAAGGTGAATCATTTATAAAATGTAGAATGTTGAGTGCAACTTTGTTAGATATCCATGTAAGTAGGCCCCCCTTAGCTCTGCCCCCTTTAGGCGGTACAGCCCATGTTTGGGACAATCGAAAGCAGTTAACAAAAATTGGAGTAATCTCTCAGATTTCTTGGGCACAAATAATGTGGAATTCGGCCATGACTTTGAGCCACTCCACGGTTTGTCATTTTCTATTGTATCTTGCTATGTTCCAGGAGAGTAGGGTGTAGGTTAAATAATTTTCTCCAGTAGCATCATTATAATGTAATTCTAAGGAGTAACTACCATTTTGCCTTCACTTTCCAGTTTGTAAACCAGCATAAATTCTCACCCTAAGATGATGAAATAATTCATCAGACGTTGCACATCACAATCTCCTGCAGAAAAACCTACCTACTCTAACAAACTTAGAAAGCAAAGTTTAAATGCCCAAGCAGAATTCGCACTCTTCTTACCTTATTTTTTTGTGACAACTGCTTCCCATAGAGGCCTTAGCCCTTCTTTGACATTTTGAGTTTTTGTGACATTGTCTAGCCAGCATCCTGACCATATCCAGTTCAACACCTAAAAATATCAGGCTTTTCAACTTTTCAGGAACAAGCAGAGTTCCCTTTTTCACCCACTAAAACTTGAAATTGCATTAAAGCCAACCCCATGTCCCTGCTACCCTTATCGCACATTGACACACTGAATAATGGACATTTCAAACAATGCAAACGAAGTGCTGCAGTGCAGACCATGGATAAAACCTTCTCACTTTAAATGGTCCTGCCACACGTAAGGCCTAACAAAGAGAAACCATTAAGATACACAAAAATACATCAGAAAGCTGAATTTATATTACTCCTTATAAGAACTGTCATGTAGCTACTTTTCCTAATCAGTTAAAAAGCATACTTAACTGCTGCATATTGATTATACTGCAGTATCTACCTGTGAGATAAAATAATCATCTGTCTGACTATCACAGGTTGTACCTGTGAATGAAACAGCAAGAGTGGGATTTGAAACAAATTCCTCCATGTTTATATGAAGTGAGAAAAACTTGGATGCTGGCACCAGAGTGTATAATGGAAGCCAAGGTTGCATTTATTGAACTGTCCAATGGAAAGGCACCTGGCCGACATGGCATTCTTTACTGTGTGGCACCCAAGTGTATCTCTGTAAATCTTCAACCAACTTCCACAGCAGATCAAGTGGGGCACAATGGTTGGGTGGGGGCTCAGTTCAGTGAACCAGGGTAAACCCCTACTAAATTCCCTTACCTAAGTTGTGGTCCTGAGCCTCAGATGCTGTTGAGCATAAAACTAAGAAGAATGGAAGGGGCCAGGTTTTAAGGAGGGGAAGGAACATCTAGGGAACATACCCACCCCTTACTGTATCACAGTCCAGCAACTAGAGCTGTTTACTTGCTGAGCACTAATATTCAGAAAAAAATAAAACATAAACGGGCAATCATTTATTTGCAGGTTAACTGAAGTTATGAATTAACTAAGGTGGTGTTCTGCACCACTTAACTTTTGTAACACCTTTATTTTTAAAGATATCTTGCTACATATGTGTAAAAATAGAATTTAGTTTCTTCAAAATTCAAAAACGCGTATTTCATTAACATGCAGAAGTGTTTTACCTCACCACTGCATAGGGGGGTATTTTTTTTAAGTGATAGTTTTCAACTATGAATTTAGAAACATTCATGCATCCCCATCGCATCTTGATAACAATGCCATTAGTGAACTAAGAGGCAAGTCAGATGTCATATACACCCTCTAGGTTGCCTCGGTTATTAAGATGAGTGGAAAACATTATGATCAAATACAGGAGAAGGTTTTGTACAGCGCATATTCTGATGAATTTGGAGATCCTCTTATATGCCATAATGAAGAAACAGGAGGAAAGTGAAAAAGAATTGCCTAGGATCACACAGTTTGGTCAAAGGGAAAGCTAAGATTGATCCTATGTTTTCTGGTTTCACATTGTGCAACCCATCCACTAGATGTACGTGGATTAATTCCTCTACAACTACCTTACACAATCCCTGACCCATCCAACCCCCCTACCTGCACCCTGCTGCCATCAGTGCAACCCTCGGCCACACCACAGCCCATACTTTGTGGCACCTGGGCAAATGTTTGTGAGTACCTATGAACTCGAACCCGGAAGGTGATTAAACCACAAGAGTTAATACAGATGAAAATAGATGGTTGGGAGCAGGGCATCACGGGAAAACAGTGCTTTAGAAGGACACTGAACCATTTACAGCCAGTCTCTGAGTTGTTGCAGGATTTTGTATATGATTAGCGCCTTGAGACCCTTACAGGTAAGTAGCCGTACAAACCCCTGATTGATTGATTGATTGATTGATTGATTGACACTCTGTTTTCTCTACATATGGGCAGGTGAAAGCCTGGGTAAGAAAGGGAGGGTTAATACTTTATCTTTTTCTAAACAGTAAAGGAACGTTGGCTTGCAGGACTGGAAGGATGCTTCTTTCAGCCTGGATGGAACTTCAAGAAACAAAATTGATACTCTGCAATCTTAAAACAAGAAGTGAAAATAATGTGTATTGACTCAATAACATTCTGTGTTTAATCCAGAGACTTGGACACATGTCAAAATATTCAAGGCATGAAGTAATGGCCTGTCGAACTGCTTACATGGAATGAAAACCATTTTTATTACATTCCGAACCACTTGTCTAGTGATGTTCACTCAATTCTGTAACAAAGGTGTTACACAGGCCCTTTGCCCAAGTCAAACGTTATACAATATCTGTATATGCGCATGCCTTCTTTGATATCCCTTCAAAAGGAGACAGACTCATGGTTTCAAAAGACCGTTCATAAAATAGTACTTAACATTTTTAATAAGTGTCTCCTGCACCAACTGCTTCAAAGCCTTAACTGACTTCAAATTTTCTGCCCACTTCCTCATTTGAGACCCATGGTAAGCCGACTTGAAATCCTTTCTAAATTCCATTTCTCAGGTATTCACCTTGTTCCTTTGGGATAAAAGACTGCCACTCAACTAAGTCATGAACGTTAACTTGACAAGGAACCCTTTCAACTCAGTTGTTGCCACTGTGAACCCAAAGAGATCTGCCTAAAACAATGAGTAACAGGAAGATTACCTCCAAATTTTGCACATTCATTTTAAAAGTTACACATTTATCTCAATCAAAAGCCTTTGTTGAATTCATAACATGCCCCATCCACTGTATCTTGCCTCCTTGACAAATCTCCCTCTACAAACTGGGTGTTATATTCAAGAAATATCTTATTTGAACTAGGTAAATGACTGGTTGTATGCAATGGAGGCTTGGTAGGCGCCATCATCTGTAGTCAGAATTTGCTATCATCTGTGCTCCATTGCTTACTAGTGTTCACCCAATTCATGCGCTAAACTCCTCATCATTATGTAAGCAAACTACCCCTCAAAAACCCAATTAGTGCATTCTGATCACATCAATGTATTTAAGCAGAACACCACCTCGCTCTAGGTTACATCCACAGTACACATTTTAATAAATATAAAATGTTACTATCCAAGTGTCCATGTTATTTAGAACCCTGGCCTATCTAGCAAGCTCACAGTCTTCCTCTTTAGAACCCTTTTTAACATCAACGTCTGTATGGAATTACTATATACAGTCTCCTTCCCAGTATTCCTGAAATAATACCCATGCATGGACATTTTATTTTCCTACCTCCGTCTTAATCACACCTTCTTTCTATTTTCCTTTCTTATCATTTTCCTCCAACTTGATGCTTGCTGTTTCCATCACCAATATCACTAGCTCATTAACCATAACTACTCTAACCTCCACTGACTTGACAATAACCCCACCTTTATTTTTAGCCCAATTTCTCATGCTGAGCACCATAATTTCATACCTTGCCTTTAAAAAGCACGAATCACCATGACACAGCTCCATCCTTCGCTCTCATTTTGTTTATCATGTCCAATGTGTTCAATGCATTTTTGTGGTTTCCTTTGCCTTTTTGTTTTCTGCAAAGCACCAAAACTGCTTCCTCCTTCAGCAATCCACCCAATATGCAAATACTCAACACGTGCTGATCCCATTCATTGCATTGCTGGCAGATTTCCTATTCTTTCATTTCAACCATTTCTTCATCACAATCCATCTCTACCTTCCCTCAATCCTACATACCTGGGACACCAAAGCTCCACCTGTACTTGCTGTAGCATCATTTTTCTAATCCCTCAAACCAGTCTTTTTAATTTTCACAGAGATACCATTGAACCAAATCCAGCCTCCCTTTTAAACATGTTGTTGTGCAGGACCGTTCCTTCCCTTTGTACTGGAGTCTTTAAGCCATTTTGGCCTTGACTGGTAGTTAGACACCATCCCCGGCATTACCTACTGTTAGACCTGACAGCATTAGGGTGATCTCCCCCCCCAACATTTTGCCTACCATCTCCATTTATTCTGACCTCTTTTTTGCTGCCTTTATGGCTCTGTGCACTTTAGCACTGCCAACCAGTGCTAAAGTGTGTGTGCCCTTTCCCCTAAACATGATAATATTGGCTCCTCCTAAATTGCCATATTTAACTTACTTATAAGTCCCCAGTAAAGTGCACTACATGTGCCCTGGGCCTGCAAATTAAATTCAACTACTGAGTCTGAGGCACTTATTGTTTCACCCACTTAAGGAACCCTCTAACAATGGCTCAGGCATGCCATTGCAGAGCCTGTATGTGCAGTTTACACTGCCATATTACCCTGGCAAGATAGACCTCTTGCCAGGCCTAAACCATTCAATTTTATACATTTAAGTCACCCCTAAGGTAGGACCTAGACAACCCAGAGGGCAGGGTGGAATACATTTAAAAGGAAGGGCATGTCCTTTTAAGTTTTGCATGTCCTGGTAGGAAAAGACTCTAAAAGTTATTTGTACACTACTAAAAGGCCGATCTTGCCCAAAGGACAACATTGAGGTTACCTTATTACATGTTTTAAGTGTAATTCCTAATTATGAAGAGCTTGACTTTTCAAGTTTGGTGTCTCTGGAATCACAGTTTAAAATCACAACCTATTGTTAAGTCGGATTTGAAATTGCAATTCTGAAAATGCCACTTTTTGAAAGATGGCATTTTCTTACTTTAGCCATTTTGTGCCTGCTGCCTGCCTCTGAAACATGTCTGGGAAGGGTGACAACTGGGCTTTATGTATTCCCCCTAGACCGCCAAACACATTGGGAGCTAAGGTGTGACTTGATGGGCCATCCTGGGAGGATGGGATGGAAGAGCTGGGCATAGCCTCATTTTTGCACCTGAATAGGCTGTGTCCTGTCTCCACACAAACAGATGCATACCTCCTTGTACTGAGTTCAGAGCCAGGGCAGGAAGGGAGGAGGGTGGTGCACTTTGAAGACCTCTATTTGAAGTTTCCCTGACTTCAATTGCACAAGTGGGTATAAGTACTGGTCCTATGACACCACAACTTTAGTATACTTCTTGACCTGTGAAGCCTCTGCCAGGAAGAAATACTGATGTGTTGCTGAAGGACTGCCACTCTGCTGGACTGCTGCTTTGCTGGACTCCTGCTTGTTCTGCTGCCCTGCTGTCTGCTGATCTCCTGCCTTGGTGAGAAGGACTGGACCTGCATCACTTGAACCCAAAATGACTAAAAAAGCTTGCTGGCTTGTCTCCTGATTTGAAGTCACAGGGACATAAAAAAAACATCCAAATCTTCTGTTGCTGCACCTGGACTCTACAATCTGTGAGTCTGCTCTGCCAAGTAGTACCACTCCAGTCTGGACCCTTGGACGTGACGCCTAAGGTTATTGCTCCAGTCAAACCCACATATCCTCTTTTGAACCAGTGCATAAGTGCTGCTGCGTGGATCAGAATTGGTGCAGCACCCTCATGTTGAGGGCCCTGAACCCGCTGCTGCATGAATCAATCTGAGGCATCTCCTTCAGAACCAGCACTGCACAATGCTCTACCTGAGGTCGTTGCATTTTGCGCCGATGACAGCCTCGATGATGACAACATGAACTCTGCATCGCAGCCTCTGTGCTCATCAAGCTGATGCATCACCACTGCTGGGCAGACCAGGACCAGTAGATCACCTCCATTGCAAAGATCGATGCAGGCACATTGCTTTGACTGTACCCCGCATCCTCTTAGAAATCAACGCTGTTTGTAGTGTTGCACTAATACTTTACTCATTGCATGTAATTTAAGCCTGACTGCTCTGTGCCCAGCTAAGTATGTGAGCTGAGGTTAATTTAGGGCTTGCCTGCTTCTGACCCTGACTAGGATTGTGGTTGCTACCTGACTTAGGCTCATACCCTAGTCAACCAACAATTCAATTTCTAACACCTACCATAACGAAAGGCTGCTATCTTTCCAAACGACTCAAACCAAAGAGCTAGATTTACAAGGCTTTGGACCAATGTAGTGCAGCACGCAGTGTTGCTGCGCTGTGTTGCATCAACTAGAGAGAGCAACACAGCACCATATCTACAAAGCAGTGTGCAGTTCTGCTCTATCCTTGCGCTGGGGCGCTTACTGCAGCTATGAGCCATTAAAGGCAGCCTTGTGCCATGGGGCAAGCATGTCTGTGTTGTGGTCAGCATAGCTTTTTGGCAGAACAAGGTCCCTTCTTGCACATAAACTATGCTGACTCTTTCCAGTATGTATGTGTGCACATATGCAAAGATTAAAAAGCATGGAAAAAAATGTTGCTCCTCCTTATGCTTTGAGAAGAATCAAGGGCTTGACATAAATGTATGTGAAGTCTTTCTTGATATGGATTGGTGTCAAAATTGATGGGAGAATGCCCATGCACCACCCATTGAAGGGTTCCTTGATGCAAAGTAACACATGGCAGTACATTGCGCTGCATTTCATTACTTTGGATTACATACCACTAAAAATAACACAAATGTAATCATTCCTTATTCTTTTGTCCTAATTCCTTAATCTGTGTTATTTCATTAACTATGTTAAGGTGTCTTGGTGTGATGTAACTACTGTTAATGGAGCAGCACACTCTAATACAAGGTCTCACTCACTTCTAGTCTCGCTGCACCCCACTCAAATCTTTTGCTGGGCACAAGTGTCTGTTTGTTCATGTGTTTGTGCGCCTGAATGCATACTTCTGAAATTACCTAAAAGTGAGTAACCCTGCCCCATACTATCTTGCATTCTGAGGTCTTCATTTGTATCTCCAGTGATTGCCAAAAATATCTTGCTCTGACAAGTTCACAGTCTCAGTGGTGGCCATAACCGGAAGGTGAGCAGCACATACTAGGAATTTTTCACTTATCTTTTGTCTTAATATACTGATTTCACTTTTGGTGATATTATTAAGGAGGCATCTGTGAATTTCCCCACATATGTTCATGCTTAAATATAAAAATTTGGTCATTAGTTGGGGGGGGGGTTGTGTGTCCTTCCCAACAAAGCGTCTAAAATCTTATCAGGTCCAGAATGGTAGTCCTGGAAGTCCTGGTAGTCATGGAGAGCTAGATTGGGCTCACAGTCCCACTCAGTGATGATAGCCTATATCAGGCAGGAGTCTGCCAGATGAAGATCCCCTGTATCCAGTCTCTGTGCAGCATATGTAGCACCTACATGTAAAAATGCCATTCTTGGGCACTCTTCTGTCAGAACAGAACACCCCTAGCCCTCTGGTCTTCCCACTTAAGACAGAATGTCACCCTGTCTTCTACTTTCCTGTCCCTTAAACATATGGACACTACCCCAAGAAATCGGGGTGAACCAACCTGGGAGCTCCCTCCTACTGGTTCCCTACCCACTGGTGACAGTTAAGTGCCAAGAATGCAGTCTATGGGCAAGTACGAATATGCAAATACCCTTCTCTGAGCAACTACTCCCATCCCCTCTATGGAGATGCTGGCCACGGGGCAATTAGATTTCTCCCATGGACATTCTGTAACCCAAAGATCTTTCCTGGCAGATACTGCTATGAGAAAACCACAATTTCTACCACCAGGTTCTGCCTGCCACATCTATACTTCAGTGCAGTGACAGAGAACCTATTCACTGTGACCCTCTGGAAGCAAAGAATCACCAGCATTCATTCTGGGTCCATCTCCCAACTGAGAGTATAGGGCATGATCTGTGTCCTTGTTTGGTTAATACTTCCCTGCTCTGCTACAATGACCATCCTTGCAGAGTGCTCCCCCAAGGGTACCCTACTATTGGGGCATTAGAAACCACCTCTCTTGTGCCCCGGCCATAGACAATAAAAACCATCTGCCCTTCTTATTGGGCTTATCCCTCCTGGGTTCCCACCATCCTGCTTCCTGGAAGTGGTTTCCCTTTTATTCAGAATTTCGGGACCCTAAGGAGTTCTTTTATCATCCTTATTGACCCCCTCCTTTTCCTGCCTCCCAATCCCCTTCCTGGGCTCACTTTGCTGTTATTATTTGGGAACCCCAGTGCATACCCATACATCAGCTGTACTTCGAAGTGTACTTGGGGCTGTCAGCTTGGAGTCCAATAGATGCTGGTGTAACTTTGAAGAGCAATTACTCAAGATATGCTCTTTATTAATCACACTCTACAGGCCTTCAAAAGTACTGAAATCAATGCCCTTGAGCAAGCCCTTTATCTAATGTTTGTAGTGAAATATCTATGAAGTTACCCCAAGACTGTTGTGAAGATTTGTAAGTGTCTTTAAACTTCTTGTAGTACTCTTCAGGAGCGAGGTTCTGTTTACAAGCTAGTGCATCTTTCATATGGTGTTTGGACTCTTCTACCTCCTTTTCTAGATTTAGGTGCTTATCCTACCCCTGTGTAGGGACCAGTACCCACTACAAGGTTCCCAAATGCTGTTAGTCCATCCTGTGCATTCTCAGTTTCCTCAATTAAGAAGCAAGTCATTAATTGAAGTCCCTGTCTGCAAGAAATATAGGAACAACATCTTCAGCATTATAGTTAATGAGAACTACTGTGGACACCTTGCTGCAACCTTCTTCTTTGGCTTGGTCGTCATCTCCTCCCTGGCCAGTTTGTTCTCCTCCAGTGCTATCACCTAGTCCACCAGGGCAACGGAAGCTAGCCTGGCCGGGTAGTCCTTTTCTGACTGGTGATCACATTACTCCATGTTGCCGACTACCAGGACAGAGGGTCTTAGGCTGTGGGCAACCTCTTACCCTAGAAGGTGTGCAGAAGAAACCTCTGTGGGCCAGACTATCATCTGCCTCTTCGTCTATTTGGACTCCCTCATTATCCTCATTCTCCTTTGAGTTGATCTGCAGGTGAAAGAACTCTTCCTGAACCTTTTTTTTGTGTCGTGGAAATCATCCTTCCTAGAGTCCCAGTTTAATGTCAACCGTCTCTGCTTGGTCATGGTTCTCAACTCTCCAGCCCTGAGGGTCTCCATTTCAGATAGATCCACCCTTATTTTGACAAAAGGATAAGGTGCAAAAACAAATCAGGAAATAGTCCTATCAAAGCCCTTATGACAACCCAAAAACTTTTTTTCTTTCAATTGTATATGGCAATTTTGTAATTTTGACTTTTAAAACTGAATTGAAACTGCTAAACAAAAGTTATGCCCCTCCCCATTGAACACCAATGCAAGAATACAGGTTTTTAGCTGCGGGAGGAAGAAAGCACATCTCATGAAATAAGTCCGAAATCTTGTCAGGTCTAGCAAACAAGTTCAATAAATGAACCTGAGCTCACCCCTTAGCATCTATGTCACAGAGCTTAAAGTAAGGAAAAGTGCACACAACATTAAACAGTACCAAAACAATCAAAAGGTCAAAAGACAACAAAAAATCCACAGCAAAAGTGCAAAAAATAGAAAACCTTGTAATAAGAATAATGACACCAAAATCAATATAATCTAATTAGAGGAACCAGTGATATGAATGCTTAAACTTTTAGGACATTATGCAACAAGAAAAAGTAGTGTGAATCAGAAGCCACTATTTGTTTTACTTACTCTTTGTTGGGCAAGTCAAAATTCTCCACCAGGGCAATGTTGTATGCTTTTGAGTGTGAAGCCTTCTTGAAGTCAAATAGCTTTTAAAAGAGGTCCTACTGCAGCAGTTGGCTTTGGCGAGAAAAGCTTGTCAAAAGACTTCTCAGCAGTCTGATATCTTTCATGCCTTTAGCTGATAAACATTTCTACCTAAGGAGTTAACTGCTTTTTTGGAGCTCAAACTCCTGCAGAGGGGAAAGCCTGGAAGCTGTATCCAATGAAGCCCCTTACAAATTGGACACCTTGGCTGCAAGTCGCACTGAACCTCTGGGGTCCAAGCATTTTGTAAGCCCCAACTTTACAGATTTTCTGGAGAAGTTCATCCTGGTCTCCTCTAAGTCTCCCAGGAACTCAGCACAGCACTTAGAGGTTAGTACTTACTCCAGCAGTGAACACCTACAGGGTTCAGTCCAGGTTCTGTTGCTGTCAGCAGGTCACTCCAGGAAAAGATCCTCTTGCAGCTTGTGGTGTCCATGTAGCCACATGGATGATGAGTCAACTGGCCCTTGGAGTTCACTTTTTGGTCTTGGTTACAAGTGGTAGCAGCTCCAGACCCTTACATCTCTACACAGGTCACAGACAGCAGGACAAGTTCTACCTTAGTTCAGATGTGTTTTGATGAGCTGTGGGCGGATGCTACCTTTGGAGTATTCATCAACCTGTGGGTGGGGGGATGGCTGGGGACAACTAACAGATGAGGAAAAATGCTCCAATGGCCATCCCTTCCAACTATTGCGGCACATTCTGTTTGCCGTACTTCAAACTACCCCATAAGGCACTCTTGTTAGTAAAATCAAACATGGCACCAGCCTTCTGCCTTTCGAAGTTACATTGATAGGCCTGAAGCCATGTTTTTGCGAGTAGATGGCACAATATGTGCTGCAGTCCACATGTGACATTTAACTTTTCATGTCAAGTATGTATTTTCCTGCTCCTTACACTATGGCTTTAGATGATTGGGGATTAGCCACTGTTACTATTTTTTTTGTCAGACCAGATATACTGGGAAATGGACACCAGTGCCCCACTCATGCATAGTTCAAATAACAGCAATTCCATTCAGCCAAAAACTAAGTGTGATCATGCAAAAAGTGGGATTTTCTCACATTTATGCTACAGGCATAACTAGAATAGAAGACAATGCACATGTAAGCTTTTTAGTCGAGCCGTTTCTCTTTTCTTACATATAATTTCTCAAACCAAGTCACACCCCAGTGCCATACTTTTTTTCAAGTACTAATCACAATGACTGCAGGGTATTCTGAAATATTTCCTTAAACAATTCTGATAACACCTTCACCTTGTAGTCCATGGGATATCGTTTTGAATAAGAAGAAAGGAAACAGAAGAGCTACACCAGAAATGAGGTTACTGAAAAAGGTGAAATGTGCAAAATGAGATTTAGTACATTAAGTCAGGCAAAACGTGATTTTTGAAGAAAATGGGTCATTATAACGTTTGTGAAAGAAATATAGAAAGGGACATGGAGATATAAGTTTTTGTAAGTGTCTTTCCGCTGCTTGCATTTGATCATATGCTTAACAAAGAGTGACAGTCAGGAACTAGGGAGAACGAGAAATATCTAGCTGCCTACAAAGCATAGGGATAAAAACAGAAGAAGGCAAGATCTGAGAGGCCAGTTCAGAATATATGTGTTTGATTGTCAGTAGTCAATTTCAGAATTAAGGGAATTTATGAATGAAAGTAAGGATTTATTTTACAAATGCATCACATTGCGTCCCTCAATATTAAAATGAAATAATAAAACGATATGAAGCCAGTTATACCTTTTCATTTTTTACGTCTATACTAACCCCGTGTTCACAACGATATATTAGGGCATTCACATACCCTTTAAGTTGTGAATGACGATCCTTGCATAAACAAAAGTTTGCAAAGGGTCAGAGTTCTGACAAACCTGTTGTTTGTGCTAAAAGATTGTGCGAACAAAACACCTGGCAAAATTAATGAATGAAAATTATGAAATCCTTGTAATTGCACAGACCCGTTATTCAACATTTGCATCTAGTTTTCGTTTACATTCTAAGAAACATAGATAAATAATCAGTCTACCAGGCACTGAACTAAGGGTCAGAAGTACGACCCTACCAATTTGCGCGTCACAAATTGCGTCGTTTTGCGACTTGCAAATAGAAATGTACAGCAGTATCTCACAAACTGTTTCGATTCCAAATGGGACCGCCAATTGCATGCCTGATTAATATTTCTGAGGCAGGTGCAATTTGCCACCCCTTTAGGAATGGCTAGCACTCCCAGGGATGGTGGCCTGCTGGGGTCAGTAGACCACTATGTCTGTGACTGCTTTTTAAATAAAACACTTTTTTTTTTAATGCAACCTGTTTTCCACTGCCTGCTCTTGAAAAATATTTTTGCATCCATTCACAACGGGGGAGTGGTCCACTGGGGACCCTTTCCTGTTTGGAAGTGGCTTACCACCTACTTGAAGTAGGTGGTAAACCTCAAGTGTTTTGCGATGCAATTGCGGTCGCAAAACAATCATACATTGAAGTGCAAGTCGCTATTAGGAAGGGACATCACATGGTGTTCACTATGTTCATTGGATGCCCCAGTGCCCTAAAACCTTTCGATGTGGGCCCTTGTTAAGGGAAGGAATTGTAGTAAATATTTAAAGTTTTGACCTTTCTGAAACAAAACGGAGAGAAAGACATACAGGTGCTAACAGTCAACTTTCTCATCTGTTTATCGGCTCTTCTCGTCCAGGTCAAGTTCACCTAGATAATTCATCTAACACAAAACCAGCTAGTAGTGAGCAGTGTTAAGGAACTCTAAAGAACATTATGCAAATTTCCCCTTGTACCCAACTATCTCTATTTATATACAAGAAATTAGTACACAAGGGATGATTTATAATATGGAAATAATGCTGCAGATGTTTATCGTGCGAGCAAGCGGTGACAATACAGTTAAATACCTTGTTTTGTTAGTTGAGATTGATCGAAGCCCCATATAGATAAGCAGAGACTTAAGCACAGGCAAATTGTTGGGGCATTGTTCATGGAACATAGCACCTCGTTCACTAAATCAGTGGCAGCCCCAATTCAGATCCATGAGGCAAAAGCTATGGGCGCTACGCTCCATGGAGCTTTGAAAGCATGGGTGCTTTACTGAACTCAGAGAACAGGTTCCTGAGATCCCGTGTCTCTCTTCCGCAGAGCACGCTACCACATCCGTTAAGGCTTGACAGGAGTAGAGCCACCATTGTAGAGAAGGTCACGCTTCGTCCCTTACTATTCTACCCGTGTATTAGGTCCACCCCGGAGTTGTCTTGTATGCTGTAGCCCTAGACAAAGTAGTTGTACTTGACCGTTCCAGGAAGATTGGCATGATTTGCAATTTGAAATCTTCTCTAAGAGCCTTAGGTTTAAGGGCCACTGGGACACTGAGGATAAATTGCCGCCCCTTAGCAAAGATGCACTAAAGAATGCTACTGGGATTGGGTAGTCCAGGGCTCATTTACCAGCTCCTCCTGGGGACGCTTAACCTCACGAAGCTTTAGTTACATTCAAAAAGTGCCCCGCCTTATATCCATTAAAGGTAGATGGGTCACAAAAGTTTGTTATACTAAAAAGTGGGTTGTGGTTCTAAAATTTTGGAGAACCGCTGCTCTACAGTGTATGGAGACTGGGGGGTCTATTTATGTAGAAGTACACACAGCTTGGTGCAGCAAGTCAACTTGCTGTGTTGCATTACCGGGAAAGGGCAAGAATGCTCCATATTTATTACAATATTGTGCATTCCTGTCCTTTCCCCAGCATTGGGGCACAATGAACTGCCTAGCACCAACGCGTGGAGCGAGGGTGCCTGTGTTGCATACAGGATTGTTTTTGTGCTGGAAGGGTCACTGGACATTGCCCGTGTTGTTTTTCTAAAAGCCCCCATTTTGAGTGTTCGTTGGAATGCACAGATGTTAGCAATTTTTTTGAGGAAATTACGGACAAGCATGTATTAACCTTTTCGTGCAAAGGAAGTGCTCCCACAATGTTGGTGGGAGAATGTTTGTTGAAATTTCACCACCACAAATATGTTGAGCAAAAGATGTTGTAGACAGATCACCAGAGGTTGTCAAAAGCATCACCTTTCTCTCCCTAAACATATGACATCTTTCTAGCCAGAATCTAAATGATACCTTGTATGCTTTTTTCCCACAGTCTCAAAAAAAGGATTGTTACCTTTCACTGGTAGAAATGTACAATTTAAGGTTCTCAACTGTGTTTAAACATGGCTACCCCAAATCATCATACATACGCTGACTGTAAACCAGTAAGTTATTTTATGAGCAATCATTTACATTTAGAAAAATGTGTCCTTATTGGCATGCTAAGAGGTGCTGATTAACCCTGGGCGGACAACTACGCTACGCTCGCGTAGTTTGCGTAGTTTGTGGTACTTTGCGCTACGCGACTTGCACGTAGCACAATGCAAAAACGCGTAGCGTAGTTGGCATTTTTTGCTCGCTTGTGGTCCTCAACGTCAAGTTGGGGACAGCGAGCGAGCAAAATGATATCCCGGCGAGACTTTTTCCTACGCGATCAGCAACACCAAGTTGCCGATCGCGAGCGTGGAAAATAAACCTCCCGGCGAGATTCTCAACGTGGGGAGGTCAGGTTTCTCATTGTGAGTGGTCGCGTATGCTCGCGACCGCTCGCGATGAGAAACTACCAGTCTGCGTTCAGAAAGCTGCGGTTCGAGTAAAAATCTACTCGAGCGGCAGAAAACGACAGCTCGCACTGTGCAAGATGCTGTTTTCAATGATTGCACGGTGCGGAGAAGCATCCGGCACTGTGCAAACATCGTGAGCCGCGCACTACGCAATTCACGTAGTGCTATGCGTATCTCGCGTAGTGCGAAGTGCAGTTTGCGTAGCGCTACTACGCGAACTACTCCTAGGGTTAGTGCTGATCCAAAATGGGCACAAAGTCAAGACTGCAAAGAAGGTTGTCTAACAAAGACTGCGATGGATTTCAAGGGCATGTTCAAGCCATATCTCACTTGTGGTCTGGTGTGAGTTTCATGTTTTTCATTCAAATGTAATATCTAGTCTTAAAACAAAGAAAATCAGCTAAATAAAACATATAGACACTATTGAGGCAAGACTGGCTTTATGCATTGCTATTCGGGAGTATTATGCCGATTTTTCATCTCAGGCATAGGTAAGAACTGCGTTTCCATTTATAATATCATTTGGCCAACAAAAGTAGGTGTCTTTAAATAATATTATTTCAAATCCAAACTGTCTTCAATTATCTATGCTTAATGGAGCATGTTTGGCTTTTCCGCCGTAAGATTGCCAGCCAATATCATAAAGTACATTTATTTAGTGCAGAAAATGTGATACATTAACGTTTTGGTAATGGCTGTGCTATTATCTTGCCAACGACAGTTGGAAAGGTAATTATAACATGCAAATTAAGTCCCCATTTTGTCTGCGTTTAGAAATTGATGTATTACTTTACAGAGTCTAATATTAAAAGCGCAGGTTCTATTTGATCAGCTAAAGTAAAACAGATTTTAGAACTGCTCCCTAATGCATTTGTATTTGTAGACACCAATACCTTTCTAAACCCTAAGCAAAATCACCTATATGCATGAGATTTATTTTTAAACACATTGACGATGCATTGGAGTGCTTTTTAATAAAGAGTTTCTCTGAATGCATTATGGGTAAATTGTGGTTCTTATAATGATCTGAGTTTAAAGAAATAATTATTACTTTTGCTGGCAACCAGTTTGGACCTCGTTTTGCAGAGCAAAGGTGACCCAGTTCATTATCGCTTGAACTTTAGACTGCATTAATCAAACCAAGAAGCCTCCTCGTTAAATGCGCTGCTGGCTTCCGCACTGAAAAACTATTAAACGTTGTTTAGTGTATGTCTAGATCTTGGAATAGAGAAGGATTTCTGTGGATTGTCCTGTGCTGTTAAATGTGTGATGTTAAGTATTGTGGGGCAGATTTATAAGCCCCTTGCGCCTTCTTGCGGCGACCTTGAGTCACTTTTTTTGACGCAACGGCGGCGCAAACAATGTAGCCTATTTACAACGTGACGCATCTAGGGAGATCTGTCATGTTGTAAAGCCCTGCATCACATTATACGTGCATCAGGTATAATGTATGCAGGGTGGGTGTTCCCACGCAGGAAAGCCTCGTAAAAGTGATGCAGTGAAATCTACAAGATTTCACTGTGCCACTTTCAGGACGCCCCTGTGTCAAAACCTTACGCCTGCTTGAAGCAGGCGTAAGGAGTTACGCAGTACAGTAAGTATAGGCCTCAAAATACATTGCTGGAGTTGAGTCGTGCTTGCGACACAACTCCAGCAATGCGTCAGTTTTGGGCCAACATAGGCGTCAGAATTTCTGTTGCACATGTTAATCCTTGCGCCATGGAGCACTGTATTGTAAATACAGCATATCCATGGTGTTGCAAGGAAATTTGACTCTGGCGCAAGGAAACTGATGCTTCTATGCAGATGCATCAGTTCCTTGTAAATCTGCCCCAGAGATTTTATATTGATTGACCAGAGTCATTGGTTTGCATTGATTGCATGTAAGGTCTGGTCGCTGGGCTTCTATGCACTATGTTGCACCGATATTTCGAAATGGTCCTGACTTTCAGCACAGGCAGACTTGCTGTCCTCAGTACCCTTGTGACACTGTTTTTTATTTTCCGTTGAAGAAGGATTGTGGAAAATCGTTGTTGCTACTTACTTCTCATTCTTAAAACGCAAGTATTAGCACAGTCAATTGGTCTCACCTTTGGGGCCTATGGTTTAGCTAATGGTTCTAGACATGATGTACAGCATGCATCCCCAATGGTGTTCAGCATGATTTGAAAAAAAATAAAATTCTATTGCTTTCCAATCTGAGTGGCATCATTAAACAAAGGAGACAAAAAAGGAACCCAAGTGGGCGGAAGCAACATGAAGGGGAGAGGGTTGGCAGAATCAGAGAGGACTTGGGAAACAAATGGAGGAGGGGGGGCAGAAGCAACACAGGGGACGTGGGGGGGCAACATGTACAACACAGATGGGGGAAGGATCACGGAGAGCCAAACTGAGAAAAAGTACGTGGGAATGCAAATGGACGAGAGAGAGCATAATGTGAAGCCGGGAGAAGCACATGGATGCTCACGCATGTGCGTGGACATGCAAACAAGTGCATCATGGAGGAGGAAATTAAAATTCACTCAGTCATCAAAAGAGCAGCATGGCGGGTTCAGCAGAGGAAGAGCAGTACAATTACGTTTTTTGGTGGTAATCTTTAGTGTTTTTTTGGATTGTCACTGTTTCTTTTAATAACTTTGGTGGTAAACTGTTAATTGTAAACTTTTAAAATGTTTAATAGTTTTCTCATTGATGGAATTGTTTTTAATGTTCTTCCTTCACTTCATTCCAAATTCTGATATTCCTTTCTCAACCCAAGTATAAAATTTGCACCCCATCTAATTTTCTCTTACAGCAAGACAGTAGGAGCTTTCAGGTATGCAAACTTGGCCAAAATCGACAACAGGGAAAAAGGCATCCATGTCCATTGGGGGGAACTTTACTTTTTAAATTTGGGTCTGCAAAGTGCCGTTGAGCTATAGGTTGCGAAGAGTTTGAGGACTAAGGGGTATATTTATTAAAACATTGATGCATCGCAGCAAGTCGACTCGCTGTGCGGCATGATCGGTAAAGGACAAGAATATGCTGTATTTAACTTTATACAGTGCATTCCTGTCTTTTCCCTGTGCTGGCGCACAATGGGGTGCGTAGCGCCAACCCAGGCAAGTTTGCACCATGGTGCAAGGGTGCTTGCATTGTAAACATGATTGTTTGTGTGCAGGAAGGGACACTTGCTTCACACAAACAATACTTTGAGACATGTTCCTCTTTCTATGAGTGCTGCTGAATGCAGCACTCATAGAAAGAGGATGTAATAAGGAGAAATGTAATATTTCTCCTTGTTATGTCTTACCTGGGAGCTGTAGCATTGTGACGCATTCCCAGGTCTACCAGTAATGGCAAATCTGGGAATGCGCCAAAATCCATTGATGGATGTGTAGAAACACCAACACTCTACCCATGGAACGCACACCTGGGGCAGAGTAACGCAATGCAGCAATTTGCGCTGCATTGCAATAATTTATACTTATCAATCAACTCAGGCCAATGCAAGGTGGCCTTGTCTTGCTTGATAAATGTAACTAAAGAGTTGTGTCGCTCTTGCGCCATGTTGTGTGGGGCAAGGGCAAGACAACTCTTTAATAAATATGGGAAGTATCTTCAATAAGAAACTTGATCAATAGGTTGATGATAAATAGTAGATTTATTGAAGTAGAGAAGATCTCATCCAACAGCCAGCAGTCAGTTCAATAACTGAAGGGTTTCAGAACATTGTCCAGCACAACAGTCCATGACATCAGTAAGTTCTGTCATGAGAACACTAACCCTTTAATATCTCATAACATGAGATACCACAATATGCCCCCAACTCTTTAGATAACTCTAAATGTTTAACCTTTGAATGCTCACCTAACAAATTTTTGACATTATTTTTATTTTTATTTTATCAATTTATAAAGCGCATGGTTACACTACTGGTGTGACCCTGCACTAGTGCAAGTTCTCAGTAAAGTTGGAAGGAAAACTATTTAGAAGAGTGTTCAGAAACATAGGCGGTGGTCGAAGATCATGATACTAGTTTGAAGGTGGAAACAGCCCTGTCTTTAATCTCTTGTGAACGATGTTTTAACAATATTTTGGGGCATATTATCAAGACAGGCGATACAATTATCGCCGCTTTAGCGGCAGAAAACTGCCGCTAAAGCGGCGATAATGGGCTTGATAATATGCTCTATGGAACTCCAATTGAAGCCCATGTTAGATGTGAAGGACATCTAACATGGGCTTCAATTGGAATTCAATAGAGCATATTAGCAAGCCCATTATCGCCGCTTTAGCGGCAGTTTTCTACCGCTAAAGCGGCGATAATTGTATCGCCTGTCTTGATAATATGGCCCTTAGTTCTTAGTCCCCCTGGCAGACTATTCCAGATCTTAGCTGAAAGATATCCAAAGTAGCGGGCTCCCATTCTCGCTTTCTGTATTCTAGGCACAGTGACCAGTGCACTGCCTTTAGATCTTAAATTACGTGCCGGTGTGTAGGCAGCTTTCATAGACTGGAAATGGCGTGGTCCTTTTTTTCACAGAATTTTGTGGCAGTAACAGATGGCCTTGAACGTAATCCTCTTCTCCACAGGCAACCAATACAGGGTTGCCAGGGCCCTCATTGCCGCTGCTCTTTTTAGGAGGGTCAGCACTAGGCGTGCTGACGTATTTTGGATCGATTGGAGCTTGGTCAGTCCTTTCTTAGATGCTCCCAGATAGAGGATTTTACCATAGTCAATCTGTGAGGTGACCAAGACATGTACAATTGTGTTCCTCGCAGTGATGGGTAAAAGGTCAAGAAGTTTCCTTAGGACTTTAAGAGTCCCAAAACATTTCCCTGCCACCTTCCAGATTTGACTTTCAAACGTTAGTCTAGAATCAAGCCAGATCCCAAGATTTTTTACTTCCTCTCTCGGAGTTGGTATTTGCCCTAATATCTCGGGCCACCATGCTGATGTCCATATCGAGGGGGCCTTTCCTACTATCAGCTCCTCCGTTTTGTTCCCATTGAGTTTCAAACAGTGGTTGGACATCCATGCGGCTAACTCCTCTAAGCATAGAGAGAATTGATCAGCTGTCTGCGCCTGATTCTGAGATAAGGTGGCAATCAATTGTGTATCATCGGCATATGATACAATAGTCACATTGTGTCCTTCTACTAATTCTGCAAGAGGACCCATTTAGAGATTAAACTGTGTAGGGCTTAGAATCGAGCCCTGCGGGACCCCTTGTGGCAGGGGAATTCTCTTTGAGGTATGTGGTTGCTGAGCAACTTGAAAACTCTGTGATGAAAAATAGGAGGTCATCCAGAGCAGAGCTGAACCCCCCCACCTCACATTTACATAGTCTTTGGAGAAGAAGACTAGGAGATAGTGTGTCAAATGCAGCACTGAGGTCCACCAGGATCAGTGCGGCAGTCTTCCCTGCATCCGCGCATTTCCTTAAAGTTTCAGTCGCAAAGAGTAGAGCTGACTTTGTGGAATGGGCGGCTCTAAAGCCGTATTGTGAAGGGTGGAACTGGTTGTTCAGATTGATATGATTAACTAATTGCTAATTGGGTACTTGCTCTGCAATGTTTGCAAAGAACGGTAGCAATGAAATAGGGTGCAAGTTTTCTAACACTGAGGTGTCAATTGTGTTTTTTTCTGCAATGGCCACACTATCGCTTGTTTCCATTTTAAAGGAATTCCACCCAGATAAAAGGAACAAGCAATTAGCTGCGAAACATAGGGCAAAATAGTGTTGCCTCCTTGCATTAAAATCTTGGGAATGGCTAGGTCCAGGGGAGATCCAGATTTAATCACCCTGGCCATACTCTTCCACTTTTCCATCTCAAGCACCCTAAATTCCTCAAGGGTTACTCCCTCAAATGTTATTACAGGAAGGGACTCTGGAATCACAACCTGGTGTGCTTCCACCGGGAACGAGTCATAGATTTTTGCCACTTTATCTGCAAAAAAGTAAGCAGTTTTATTGCAGTTCTCCTCGGAAATAGCCATCGAGGCAGTTATATGTTTGTTTGCTTTGAGAGTTTTCAGAATAGAAAACATTTCTTTTGAGGAGTTATTAGCATTTTCATTTTTTTTAGTATGAAAGTCACAGCACGTTTTCCCAATAAGCACATTATATTGTTTAGGTTCTTTTTTATAATTATCTCTCTTTTTAGTGCAACAGTCCTTCCTCCATCTGTGCTCTAGTTGTTTGCATTTTTTAGCCATCATTAGAGTGTCATCAAACCAGGGTGCTGTGGCCCTCATTCTATTTCTGTTCAATGTGGTCCATGGTGCAGTTGCTGGAGCCGGTAGTACAAAATTTTGTATACCCCCCGATTCTATATGTTCATATTAATCTGAATAATCAACTAATAGTAACCTTATTAATTTGTTTGAAGTGGAAGACTTACCAATTTAAGTAACAAAAGAATTACACTTGGGATTTGCACTTTGCATGGCTAAACTAATTGTATACTAACATATGTACGCATACTAATGGTAGAAAATTAGAATATTGCATGTTATATGTTGCATGTTGCTTTTGTGATGTAATTGTAAGTTGCGCATCATTGAGTGAGTATAAACGCTTTGAATGTTGCTATTCTGCTAGATAATTACTTAGACATAATGGAATTAGTGAGGGTTTAACATTTTATTAGCCATTTCTATGTTTTAATTAAGTTTTTGTGTTTGTTTTGCTTAAGTTGACCATGTGGCCTTCCTTAAGATGGCTGACCGAGACGTACAACGTGACTGTTGCTGTCACACGAGGTTCTGGGTGAAGAGCGCATGCGTTACCGCCAGCAACAATGGCCTCGTCCTGACCCCAGGAGATGATGTTCCTACCAAGGACACTCTGAGAGCTTCGTCAAGAATACAACAATGAACTGTCTGTAAAACCGGAACCAGCAAGTGCGATGACTTAATCTTGCGGACTATGTGAGAACTTTACCGATCAACCCCAAATCCACCAATGAGGACTGTCTAAAACCCCAATCTTGATACATTTTGACATTAGTTTCATTATAAAAGTAGGTAGAAAAGTTAATTAGAAGTGATCCTCTTTTTTGACGAACTTGATTTCCTGACGTTATGCTGACGGAGAGGACGGTGACACTGCTGGACAGCTGTTATCCTGAATCTATGAGAGACTGAATTGCGGCCTGACTTTGATGAATTTAAAGGTTTTTCCACGACTTGACTGACTTAGAGGACGACTATTAGCCAGATTAGGTAAATATGATGTTCTGCGGGTTGGATGATGATTTCTAATAATTTGCAATTTCATTAGATAAACACATTTTTGATCAATTGATAAATGTGTTGTGTCGATTATTTGAAGAAACTAGAATAAGAGGAAATTATAGATCAATGAATTGAATCACTAACTCATATAAACAACTAACTGATTCATCACCCAATGAGGGGAATATCACAAGGTTGGAGTTAATAAAGTATTCAATGCATTTAGGGTTTAAGTAAAGATATTCCTTTCATGTCAGCATTTGGAAACGTAATCCTCTAGGGAAGCAGATCAATGAAATATGAGTGTTGGTGTTATGGGCCCCCCCAATGAATGTATTTGAGTGAATCTGTTACTGAGGTATTTGTTCTGTGACGAAGGGGGAATTTGATGTTCCACGCTGCAGCAGTTTTTCTGGTAGCAGTATGATGGTTGTTATTGTTTTTGTGATTATTGCTTGTAAATTGCTTATTGATTATTGGTTATTGATATTGGTTTATGTATTAACACTCTATGTTGAGTCGCGTCAAGTTCAATGTTGTTTGCACGGCTTCTGGGATGTAGGAAGTCGGAAGTTTGTAACGGTTCCGTAGTAGAGCAGGGGTAAGCGCTGCTCTCGGGAAAGACGGAATTGATGATGCCCTGTAGGTACACAGGGAGAAACGTGTTACGATTGAAGTTGCACAACGCATTGTCTGGGTTCGATTTGGTGACATCGTCGTGTGTTGCCATTAGAGAAATTTTCTGTGTGAAAGAAGTGTATATGATAGCGAAGGTCACCTGTGAAATTTTGGTCTTAGGTGTCAGGAGTCCAAATGGCATTCCGATAACGCTTATCACTGGAAAGGTAACAGATGTTCTCTGAGCTTGCCGGAAGGATAAAGTAGAGGGAAGTGCTACTTTGTTAACGTAAGTCATAACTCTGAAGTAGAACAGACTGTTCGCTGTTCTTGGGAAAGACACGATTATTTGTAAATGTACTACATTTTCTCGTATCAAAGTGCGTGAATGTAAAGGCATTCGGATTAATTGTGAAACTCTAGTTTTATTTCTCAGGAGCATTGGGTCTCCAACTATGTGTCTTAAATCTGGAGAAACGGTTAGCTAACGCTTGTTAGAAGGGTAAGGTAGAGGGATGTGCTACTTTATCAACGTTAGTAACAATTCCGTAGTAGGGTAGAGGTAAGCGCTGCTCTCGGGAAAGACGTAATTCTGGTGAGAAAGGTCTTTTGCTATTCCTTGGTTAGAGAAGCGGACAATGGTGGTGTTTTTGTGTTGTTACTAACAGAATTGTAAATTTGAAACAAAACTTGCCGAGTGGTTTTGTGAAGGAAGGGTAGACAGGAGCACGAGTTGCGGCAGCGGCTGCTGACGTCAGAACAACCGCGCTGGGATTGGACAGTCGGTCTGAAACGTAGAACACCCCGGATTGGTGCGTTAGTGTGCACAGCGCTAGGAGTAGAGAAGTACAGGGTGACGTAAACGTTCCGTATTGGTGCGTTAGTGAGAGTCGCACTGGGATTGGAGAATTGTGAAAGTGACATAGACGATCCGGATTGGTGCATTAGTGTGAGAAGTGCTACGATTGGACAGAATAGCGGTACAGTTGCAAGGAAAGACTAGTGATACACGGAAGACAGGAAAATGTATTACGATCCACCAAAAAAGGAGAAAAAGTCTTGGTTTGGTAGAATTAAAAAGTGGTTTAAAAAGGACAAACCGATTGTAACTAGGGAAGGACAGTTACTTCCTCCACCGAAAACCCCCGCATCCTTTATGGTTGCGAAATATGGATATCACACTTGTATCTGGTTAGATAATTGGGTCAAGTACACTGAAAAGGATGGAGTGTTGGCTTTTTCAGAAATGGTTCATTTAATTTGGCAGTATTGAGAAATTTAAGAGACAAAATGATGAATTTAGAACCAAGACCTGGACCGACACAATTTGAAGCATTGACGGAGTGGGAAGATGAGATGCATGACCGAGAAAGAGAGAAAAGTGGCAGAGGGTATAGGTACATGTTTGGTAGGTCATATAGACATGAGACTCATGATGATCGAATGAGAAGGTGGCGGAATGTGAGTATGACTGAGGGTTTGTTTCCCGTAAGAACTGCAGGAGAGAATGAAGGAAGAAAGTGTGTAGAAAAGAGACATAATGTGGAATCGAGAGGGTATGGAGTGAATGAATCAGAGGATGATGTTCTTGATGACATGTTCTATAAAAATCCACCCATATCGACCAGAACCAGAAATATTAACACCAAGTGTCCCAATGAAAGAAACAGTACGAATCATAAAATTGGAAACAGAGTTCCAAGATTTGGGAAGAAACAATTCCATTAGAGAGGTAGAGAAGAAGTCCGGAGGTAAAATAAACGATGAAAATTCAGCAGAACTGGCAAAAACGACCCTAGAATTAACAGAGAAAATAAGAGAATTGACTAAAAATCTAGAAGTTGTAACAGTTCCAGTAACGATAGGTCCAGTAATGCCTATTTTTGATAAACAAAAAGATAGCGAACAGTGTTTGACGGTCCCTTATAAAAGTAATAAACAGGTTGAACAACCAAGAATGAGTCAAAATGATAATCCATGGAGACAGACAATGAGTATGATCGAACCGAATTTTTCAAATAACCCGTTTGTGGGCCAAAACAGTGCAGAAAGGCGTATGACAATAGTAGAGTCGATATCAGAAACACAAAATGATTTCGGGCAAGGGAATGTAGAGAAGCCAGTAGGACCATCTACAGAGGAATTGAGTGAATGGTTGAGAAGCTTGCAGAAGAAAGACAAAGAATCACAATCAATAGATGTGGCCAAACTACGAATGACACTGGAAGAGTTAATAGTAGGAACTATCCCTACGGAAAGGTTAAAAACTTACCAAGATGAGGAGTTGTTATTTCTGTGCAAAAGCGTAACATGGAGAGCAAAAAGTCTCCATGAAAGATTAGAAGAAGTGGCAAATGAAATGGGTATTGAAATTGAAAAGGTAAAAGCACTACAGAAACCATATCGGGTAGATTTCACCGAAAAAGACATTGAAAACATGAATTCCACAGGACGAATAGGTCAGATTAAGGAGATAATTATTTTGTTGGGAACATGGGGAGATGTGGACAAATGGAGAAGTAGATGGTATCGAAAACGAGATGAAGTTTCAGATGAAACCTTTTCAGCTTTCCCTGTTAGAGAAAAAGAGAAGGTTGTGACAGAATGCCCTATGAGAGAAATTTCAGAAGGAGGACATGTCCCATGGACTAGGCAAGATATTTTGTCATTTACGAATGACTTCCCTCGAGTACGTGAACAACCCGTCGAGTGGTATAGACAGGTGGACAGATTTGTAAAATTGTCCAAAGTATTGTGGATTGATCTAAATAGCTTGTTTGACATAATAGTACCAGCAGATCTATGGACAGAGTGCAAAATCATGATAGATTGTCTGACACAAGAATACACAAGGGATCCAAAAACAGGAGCTTCAGACCCCGAGGTAATGAAGAAATACGAACAGGTTATGGCATTTCTGAAAAACAAAGTACCACCTAAAGAGACAGACTGGGTAAAAATTGACAGAACACATCAGGAAAGCAAAGAGTCAATACATGCCTATTATGAGAGGCTAATTTTGGTTTTTAAACAATTTAGTGGAGATGAAAATCTAAGTGAAAAGGATTTGAGTCATTTTGTATACAGGTTTGTATATGGTCTTCGCCCAGAAATTAGTGAGATGATAAAACAGCATACTGTAGACTGGCAAAATAAGAAAATAGACGAAGTACTGAGACATGCAAAATATTTCAGTGATGAGATTGAAGCAAAACAGAAAAAATTAAAAGAAAAGGCTATGTGGGCACAAGTGAAGGTAGCAGAGAGGCAGGAAGCTCAATTAGCAGAACAAGCAGGGTCAAGACAAAAATGTAATCCTGGGAAAGGTAAAGGAAATATCGAGGAAGCTAAGAAGAAATTTCCGTGTCATAATTGCGGTAGGTTAGGGCATTGGAAATCAGAGTGTAAATTTCCTCCGAGTACTAACGATGAAAATAAATCATTGAATCCACAGGTGCAGAATGAGGTGAGTGGTCAACCACAGCGACAACAGCAGGTTGTAACACAACAGAATCAGGTGCCAAAACCACCTTTTCCACAGAACAAAAATTGCCAGAAGTATAGTAAGGAAAATGGATTCTACAACGAAGAACAGGTAAATAAACCGCCACGCGCTAGCGCTGCTTGGCAGTATTGGCTGCAACGCAATGAAAGCGATTCAGAAGAGGGTTATTGACGGTGCCGAAGGGAGGAAGAAGAGTGCGTGCTTGGCGCAACTCTAGAAGTAGACCAGACAGGCCCATTTGTAGATGGAAAAGTTAATAATGAAAATATTACTTTCCTAGTTGATACTGGTGCTACTCGATCAACTGTTAGATCAGCTGATGTTAAGAATCTTCCTCTCTCGGATGAAACAATCCAAGTAGTTGGTGTATCCAACAGGCAGATTAAAACGTACCTTACAGAACCAGTGAAAGTTAGCATAGGGAAATTTTCTGAAATGCACCGGCTTGTCGTATAAAATGACAATGGTAAATAGGGAGAAGGAGGTTACTGGAACCTATGCTGTATTTAACCCTGACGAATTAACTAAAGAATTAAAACAATCGGTTAAGGCAGAAGTTTGGGATTTCACTGGAGAAGACGTAGGATTGATGAGAAATGTAGACCCAGTAAAAATAACAGTAAAACAAGGAGTAAGTTATCCAAATGTCCCACAACATAAATTGACACCTGAAATAATCGAAGGAGTTACTCCTGTAGTTGAGAAAATGATAAAACAAGGAATTTTGAGAGAAATAATGAGTAGCCCATGTAATTCACCAATAATGGGGCTGAAAAAGCCTAGTGGGAAGTTCAGGATAGTGCAAGATCTGAGAAAGATAAACAAAATTGTTGTACCATGCTGCCCCATTGTACCGAATCCATCTGTGATTTTATATCAGATCCCCCATGACGCAGAATGGTATACAGTGATTGATCTATGCCATGCTTTCTTTTCCATCCCTTTGCACCATGACAGTCAGCAAATTTTTGCATTTCGTTTCGGTGAGCGTATTTTGGCGTGGTGTCGAATTCCACAGGGGTATACAGAAAGCCCCTCAATATTAAATCAGCTATTGAAGACGTTTTTGGAAAGTCTAGAAATGCCTGAAAATTCTGTACTAGTTCAATACATCGATGACCTGCTTGTGGCATCGAAAACCCGTGAAGCTTGTGAGGTAGACACAGTAGCCTTGCTGAATCATTTGGCAGATGGAGAACTAAAAGTGTCACCATCGAAATTACAGTTTTGTAAGAAGGAAGTACAATATCTAGGACACAACATTGAAAAAGGACTGAGAAGGATAACCATAGACAGGATCAGGATCATAAAAAGAATGAGTCCACCAATGACCCAAAGAGAAGTGAGAATGTTTCTGGGAATGGTTAGATATTGTCGTCAGGGGATTAGCAATTTTTCATTGATCGCAAAACCTTTGGTACGACTGACAAGAAGTGATGTGAAAGATCCCATTGATTTGAACAAAGAGGAATTGACAGCATTCAAAAGATTGAGAGATGGGTTGTGTGAAGCACCTGCATTAGGTATGCCTGATTATGAAAAAGAGTTCGAGTTGTATTGCAGTGAGATAAATGGATGTGCACTCTCTGTTCTAGCACAGAAGCATGGAAAACTGAGGAGACCAATTGCATATTTTTCATCCATGTTGGACCCAGTAGCTGTAGCCCTACCTGGGTGTTTGAAAGCAGTAGCTGCTACATGTGGAAGTTTGGAACAGAGTGAGGGAATTGTGATGAGATATCCTGTGAAAGTGTTTGTACCTCATGATGTGGCGATCCTTTTAACAAGGAGTCATACTCAGTATATGGCACACAGTCGGCTGACTAAGTATGAAAAGGTCATATTAGGTGCAACAAATGTGAGTCTTGTGAGATGCGTGAATGTGAATCCTTCAACACTGTTGCCAGATGCAGAAAATGTGCAAGTAAGCGATGAAGCAGATCATGACTGTTTGGACGTACTTGATTTCTGTACAAAACCATGACCTGACATAAAAGATGAACCCTTACCAGAAAGTGATTATGTTATGTTTGTCGATGGATCTTGTTTGAGGACAGATGATGGAGTGCTGAGTGCAGCATATGCGGTATGTACAGTTCCAACAGTAATGGAAGCATCCTATTCGAAAGGAGTAAAAACGGCCCAAGTAGCTGAACTTGTTGCCTTGACGAGAGCATGCAAGATTGGGAAAGGTGTGAGAGTGACTGTGATAACTGATAGCCAGTATGGCTATGGAGTCGTTCACGACTTCGGCCAGATATGGCTGCAGAGAGGTTTCCTAACCTCAAGTGGAACTCCCATTAAGAATGCTGAAGTGGTTGGAAAGTTGCTTGAGGCGATACAGCTGCCTAGTCAATTAGCTGTTGTAAAATGTGCTGCCCATAGTCGCAGTGGTGATTATATTGCCACTGGTAACACATTTTCAAATGACATGGCGCAATACTGTGCACAAAATCAGAATTCAATCAATCGGGCTAAGGAAAAGGAGGTGATTTCTTGTTTCCCAATGTTTACTAACACGGTGGGAACATGGGAAGAAGTAAGACAATTGCAGGAAGAAGCAGGAGAGAAAGAAATGAAACAGTGGGTAAAAGCAGGATGTGCACCAAGAGAGAAAGATCATGTGTGGGTCTATCGCGATGGAAGACCAGTCATGCCTGATAGCATGATGTCTGCCATGGACCGGATGTATCATGGACAGGGACATATAGGGAAAGGATTAGGTCCTGTAAGCAAACCTGGTATAATGCAAAATTCAGACTTGTAGCAGAAAGTCTTTGTCAGAGATGTCTAATTCTTCAGCAATACAATCCAGGAAGAAAGACAGTAGTGAGTCTAGGAACAATAGGTCGAGAAGGAGGGCCTTTTACCAGAATGCAAGTGAATTTCATTGAAATGCCTCCCTGTAACAGGTTGAGGTAGGCTTTGGTTATGGTATGTCTATTTTCCCGGTGGGTAGAGGCATTCCCAACAAGAAGAAATGATGGGATGACAGTGGCAAAATTACTTTTGACGGAATTTATCCCTAGATTTGGGTTCCCAGTGACAATTGAATCAGACCGAGGAGGACATTTTCATAATGAGACCATAAAACTGATTTGTGAAGCATTGAATGTACGTCAAAAACTACATTGTGCCTACCGACCAGAGGCTTCTAGTGTGGTGGAACAGATGAAGGGTACTATCAAAAACAGAATAGGGAAAATGTGTTTATCCACAGGTATGAAATGGCCTGATGTCTTGCCTCTAGTACTCATGACTATTAGATCAATTCCAGACAGAACTACAGGGTTGAGTCCACATGAAATCATCATGGGACGAGCCATGCGCCAAGAGTACTCATGACTATTAGATCAATTCCAGACAGAACTACAGGGTTGAGTCCACATGAAATCATCATGGGACAAGCCATGCGCCACGTTTTTATACCAGTCAACAAGCTGATGACTATAACTGATGACATGGTGTTGGAATACTGTAAAAGCCTGGCTGACACAGTTCATTCTGTGTATCATCAGGTTGGAGCGGATGCCACCACCCTTGAAAAGAAGCCAGCCCATGATCTAAGCCCAGGGGACTGGGTAAGGATAAAAGTCCACAGAAGAAGAAACCGTTTGGTTCCCAGGTGGGGAAAACCAAGACAAGTCATCTTGACCACAACAACAGCTGTGAAGTGTGCTGAATTGAAGAATTAGATCCATGCAAGCCATACTTTGAGAATTCCAAATCCAGTCAACAGCACAGAAAAGGAGTATTTTAATGAATCAGTATCTAGTACTGAGTCAGATGACGGAGAGCCAAAAGTCAAAGAAAACCCTGAAAGAGGGGAAACAGAACCGAGTTTAACTTTTGTCCCCAGAGGAGAAGGTTACTGATTTCTGATACCAGTTCAGATTCAGAGACAGAACAAAGAGCACAATCTTCCAGGAAAGAACAAGGGAAGAACAAAGAAAAGGACAGCGAAGAGACGATAAAAGGGATTCATGAAAAGGAAGAGAAATTCCACCTGAAACAACACACTTAGATGGACAGGTGCCAGATACAGAGAGAGAGGGAAAGATTATTGCGGAAGACCCCCGAGGAGGTGTAGGGAAATCCAATATCCAGTTAGAAGCAGGGAGAAGTGTTCAGCAGGAAGATTGCGTGCCGGAGATTCGAGGAGGGACAAAAGTAGGGAAAACAAAAGAAGTGGTGGTAAAAGAAACAGAGTCAGAGGAAAGCGAAGATGAAGTACCAGAAGACCGAGTTCAAAGAAAGAGAGCTTGGAGGACTGAAAAGAACGATAAATGGAGCAAATTGAAAAGAGCGGCAAAAAAACGACGTTTGGCCGAATAAAATAAAAAGATTGAGATATCGACTGACACGAGTAAATTCACCAAGGGCGGAACAGGTAAATGAAGTGACGAGTCAGGAGAAATCTAAAGAAAAAGAAACAATTGTGGTTAAAGAAAGCAAAAGAACACGGAAACCTAACCAGAAGTATAAATCACAGGAATGGACATATGTGGCCCTGCCTGAAGTAAAAGAAGAGGCGGATAGCCAAGGAAATCCAGAGGTGGTTGTACCGGAAGTGGTTGAGGAAGACGAAGAATCGGAAATCCTGAGACTTATCTTGTCCGATATTGGAGAAGAAGTGGATGTTCAGGACATTCTGTATACCGAAAACGAAGGGAAAGTGAAAGTTGATGAAATGCCAAACTGAATGAGACAAGAAAACTACTGATGGAAAGACAATAAAATACTGAAAAAGACAAAAACTGGTAGAACCACATAGGTGCTTAGAGCCTTGGGTTAGAAAACTAGTTGTGAAGTAGAAGAGGCTAAGTCAAAAGATACGGTCCATTTTAGCAAAGATGGCAAACATAGATAGTTGCAAAGGTAGATGTACATTCTTAAGGAGATGGTGTAAAATGTGTTGTTGTTGTACAGGATTATTAATGCTTCTATGGAGTATACTTGCTTTACTAATCTCATTTAAAGTTACTATAGATACATTAGAAGGACATAGTGAAAACATAACTAATATAGGGAAGATTCAAAAAGTGGTTCCGACTAGAATAGATAAAAATTATTTACATAAAGACAGGTCTATAACAGATTTTTCTAATAATGTGTTTTCAAAATTGTTGTATGAATATGTAAAAACAATGGACGTAAGGGATTGCTACGTATGTATACAGTTACCTGCATCTGTATCTGAAGGAGTGACTTATCATCACCATCCAGTAACTTATGGAATAACATGTAGTGTAATAGCTAGTTTATTTTATCAAACAGGTAAATTAGAGTATTATTTTTCAGATGTAGATACTATATTTTCACAAGTACCGTCAAATAACAAACTAAATAGGGTAAAACCTGCAAAGGTATTAGGTGAATTTTTCTTAGAGACTAAAGAACTAACATTAGAATACATATTTAGAAATAATTTGACTTGCAGTTTAAAGAAAGAAGAGAAGACATTCTTAGATATGGTTCAAGAAACGAGATTGAAAATGCAAAGAAAGGCTTCAGAAGGGAAAGTGGAGAAAACAGTTTGGGATGTAGAAATGGAGAAACACTTGAAAGGGGAAACGAGTCCAACTATGGCTTTAGATTGGCCTCAGAAAGGGAAATTGTGTATTAGAAGGAATCAAACAGCATATGATAATTATTTTGTAGGGAATAGTGAGTGCCATAATACATACCGAATCATGGAAAGATGGGGATTTAAAGGTGGAAAAGATCCAGTTTTTCCAGGACTGTATTTCATTTGTGGGAACTGGGCTTATTATCGTTTGCCAGACCATTGGTATGGCACATGTTATGATGGCCTGATTTTTCCCCAAAATTTTCATATGGATAGAGGATAAGATGGTGTACATAGTATTGGCAAAAGAGGGTGGAGTCTGTGGAATGCTGAAAGTTCAACATTGTTGTACTTACATTCCTGACGAAAGTAGAGATATGAAAATTTATATTAAGAATATTACAGAATTGCATGACGAAATTGCACCTCTGGAGGTTGAAGGTGTTTGGGAAAAGATTGGAAAGAAACTATCAGCTATTAGAGATTTTGTAGTTAAACTAGGTAGTACATTTTTAGGTAAGATATTATTTCCATTAACATGTGTGATTTTCTTAGTATTAATAATTAGATTAGGATGTATTTGTTGTAAAAAGGATAAAAATCAGAAAAGATTAAAAAGAGAAAATTTAAAGAGAAGAGATAAGAAACAAGAAAGAGAATTTGAAGAAATAGAATTGGAGGAAATCAAGGAGAGTATGAATAAAACAGCAAAAAGAGAAGAAAGAGAGGAAACTGAAATATGAATAAAAACAAGAAAGAAAAGGAGTCGTCTGTTGAGGTAGGTTGGGTCGGTCTTGTGGAGTGCCTTGTGTGCGTGGATGAGGAGTTTGAAGGAGATACTCCTGTCGACTGGGATTCAGTGCAGGCTTCTCAGGTGGGGGGTGATGTGGCTGTGGCGTGGTACGTTGAGGATGAGGCGTGCAGAGGCGTTTTGAATGCGTTGTAGTCGTTTGATGAGCTTGGCCGGGGCTCCTGCATAGAGGGCGTTTCCGTAGTTGAGTCTGCTGCTGACGAGGGCCTGAGTGACTGTTCTTCTTGTCTCTGTCGGGATACACCTGCGGAGCATGCGGAGGATGTTGAATCAGGAAGAGGAGACAACGTTGACTTGTTTGGTCATAGAGAACGTTGAATCGAGGATGACTCCCAGGTTGCATGTGTGGTCGGTAGGTGTCGGGCCGCCCCCAGTGCCATTGGCCCCCAGGAGTCGTCCCAGGCTGATGGGTTGGAGCCAAGGATCAGGACCTCTGTCTTGTCCGTGTTCAGCTTTAGTCGGCTGCTCTTCATCCAACCGGCGACGCCCTTCATGCCCTCGTGGAGGTTGGGTTTTGCGGTGAGGGGGTCCTTGGTGAGCGAGAGGATCAGTTGAGTGTCGTCGGCGTAGGAGATTATGTTAAGGTCGTGCTGTCGGGCGATGCGAGCGAGCGGGCCATGTAAATGTTGAACAGTGTCGGGCTGAGGGATGAGCCCTGGGGTACGCCGCAGATGATTTCGGAGGCTTCGGAACAGAATAGGGAGGTGGACTCTCTGTGTTCTGCAGAAGAGGAAGGAGGTGGTCCATTCCAGGGCCTTTTCTCAGATCCCTGCGTCTTGGAGGCGTGTGCGTAGAGTGCGGTGGCAGCCCATGTTGAAGGCGGCGGAGAGGTCCAGCAGGATGAGGGCTGCGGTCTCGCCGTTGTCCAGCAGGATCCTGATGTCATCGATGGCCGCGATGAGGGCGGTCTCTGTGCTGTGGTTGCAGCGGAACCTTGACTGGAAAGGGTACAGGATGTTGTTTTCTTCGAGGTATCGGGTTAGCTGTCTGTTGACGATCTTCTTGATGACCTTGGCTGGGAACAGGAGCAGGCAGTTGGGCCGGAATTTCTTGAGGTCCCTCGGGTCCGCCTTGTTTTTTTTGAGTAGGGCATTGATCTCGGCGTGCTTCAGTTCTCTGGGAAGGTCGCAGTCTCGAAGGAGAGATTGATGACGTTGCACAGGTGGGGTGCGATGGAGCTGCTGGCTTTGTTGAAGATGTGGCGCGGGAAAGGGTCTGACGGGAAGCCGGAGTGGATCGTGCTCATGTGTTTTGATGGTGTCATCGATGTTTACGTTGGTCCACACTGTCACGGGTCGTGGTCGATGGTGTGCGGTGAGTCTGGTGTGTCGGTGTCTGTTGGGACTGTCTGGGTGTTGAAGCGGTCGTGGATGTCGGAGATCTTGCGGTGGAAGAAGGTGGGGAGGGAGTCGCACAGGGCTTGCGACGGCGGTGTTGGAGCTGGGGATGGAGAGTTCCTTCACTATGTTGAAGAGCTCCTTGCTGTTGTGTTCGTTGTTGTCGAGGCGGTCTTTGAAGGAGATCCTCTTGGCGGACCTGATGAGGTGATGGTGGTTGCGGACGGCGTCTTTGTGTGCTGCATGGCTGTCCGTTGTCTTTTCACTGTGCCACTTTTTCTCTAGTTTCCGGCAGGTCCGCTTGGATGCTAGGAGTTCCTTAGGTGAACCTGCTGGCTCTTTTGCTGGTGTCTCTGTAGGTGGGTTTTTTCAGTGGGGCTAGGGTGTTGGCGCAGTCGTCTATCCATCATCTGAGTCTGAAGGTAATCAATGACTGGGCAGAATCCACTCCTTGTATCCGAACTGTGCTCCATCGCAGCGGCCTAAACTTTGGAATTTGGCCTTGGTCTTGAACAGCTAGGTGTCCGTGGTTGGTGCTTTGATCTTTTAGATGCTAGTTTTCACTAAAAACGTTTAAAATTCATACCTCTGATTCTACCAATCAGATTTTTGTTGTTTTGTTTCAAATAATTTATTTCTATGTATTCTGTATTTCTAAATTGGTTTGGGATGTTTCTTGTGTTGTGTTTTCATTTTATTATTGTTTGTGTGCTGCATACATATATTACACAGTACCTCTAAATTAAGTCTGCCTGATATTTGTACCCAGCTACCCAGGGTTAAGCACAGGTTAATTTAGTGATTTTTGTGGTCCTCCCTGCAAGGGATTGTGGCTTTTGCTTGACTAGGTCTCACACCCCAGTCAACAAACAACTGAATTTCTCTCTAGCTGTATTTGAATTGAAGACTTCCAATTTTCATTGAAATACATCTATAGGTTAGCCTCAGTTCCTTTTCTGAAAAAGAACTCAGGCAGACAGGTACCGGCTTCCTCTGTTGTCTCACTCACAAGTGCAGCTATCAACTAATTTTAACTCTTGACTTAATTAAATGAAGGGGCAGGTCTGCTTGAGGATTGAAAATAACCAACCTGTTCAGTGTGAGTAGGCATTGGTGAGCCGCATGACAAGGTTAGGGAGAAATGTAGCAACATCTTGAAGCCAAATAAAGGGAGTCATTTTACACCACAGTTAAGACAGTGTAGACGAGCAGACTCTGCCCTTGTCAACAGTATACAAAAAAGAAGACCATGCACAGGTATACCACTAACTCAATAGTCTGCACATGAGCAAACCATACAGAAAGGCAAACTCTGCATATCCACAAGGAGATACCATTAGCATGTACACTTATACAGCATCACACTTCATAAAACACAGGGGCAGATTTACAAGAAACTGAGGCATCTTTGCATTAAAGCACAGATGCAGCAGTTTACCAAAAAAAAACCTTGCCCCACCATGGATGCGTCCCATTTACAATGCGGCGCACCATGGTGCAAGGATTGACAGATGTGGCGCAAAGGTCATGCTTTGCTGAGTCATGTCGCAAGCATGACACAACTCCAGCAATGCTCAGGAAGGCCTATACCTATTGTGCTGCTTCACTCCTTACGCCTGCTTCAAGCAGGCGTAAGGTTTTGACGCAGTGGATCTTCTAGATTTCACTGCATCACTTTTGCGAGGTTTTCCTATGTCGGAACGCCCACTCTGCATACATCATACCTGACTCAGGTATAATGTGGCACAGGGCTTTACAACGTGAAGCATCTCTCTAGATGCGTCACGTTGTAAATGTGTCACAACGTGGCGCATTGTTTACGCCACCGCTGTGTCACAAGAGTGATGCAACAGCAGTGCAAAAGTGTTGGAAGGGGCTTGTAAATCTGCCCCACAGTTTCTTTGATTAGACCACGTGCAAATAAGACAAACCTTATATTTTGGTGCAATCAAATGAGTTATATTCTATTCCATGAAGGTAAGAGTGATTAAGGAACTGTGATGGATGTAGTCACATTGTTGAGCTAATTGGGAGTTAGTTAAAGAGTGGATCATGGACACAAGAGTGTTTCAGAAGTGTTCAGGGAAGTTCCAGAGTGATTAACATAACAACACTTAAAAATACCTCATATTTTCGTATGACCTATACATAAAGAGGTGCAAATCCACAGAGTAAATCACTGCAGATAATGCTGCTTGCTAGTCTATAGATTGGCATCAAAATAAGTAAGAGTGAATCAACTGTGCTGAGGCACAGAGGCGTGAGGCAATTGAGAATTTAAGTGCAAGGGAGAGTAGTTCAGAGGGGGCATATGGAAGATCATAGGAGAAAAAGAGTAGGTGTCATTGCAATAGTAGAGTAGTTGAGGAAAGACAAATAGGAAGAATTATTAAAGAAGACAGAGGAAAGAGCAAAGGAAGATGGGTTTGGCAGTAATCAGAGAGAAAGGAAAATGAGAATATGATTAATAGAAACAATAGGAGCATTGGTATGAGTAAAAAAAGAGCAAAGAAAAGTATGAGAAGGGGTAAGTAGATGTAGCAGCTGGCGTAAGGTTATGCGTAAGTAAGAATAGGAATAAGAGTTAGAGTAACCATAGGAGCACAAGGAATCCAATTAAGAGTGAGTAAGAGAATGATTGGAGGAGGAGTATTACTAAAAGAGAAGGAGTAGGATTTGGGGTATTGGAATACCTGTGTAAGTGGAAGGACTGCAGTAGAAGTTACATATGTAGAAGTAGAGGTTGTAACATGCTCAGGTCTAATTTGGAAGTAATCAAACGGATGTATTTCCTTACAGTGGATGCATGCTTGCAGTGCATAATCTGTACTATGCAACAGATGCCCTCTATATACTGACTAATAGACTAAAAGCTAACAGCAGTAAAGTTAAAACTCTTGTGTTTTCTGATCCAAAATGTGAATGACTCCTTTATGCGGCTGTGGCTAAAGGGGCCTAAGCAGGGGAGTGGCCCTAAGCCCTCATTTTTCACATGAACTCAAACAAACGTAGAAATTAGCACCTATGCTGACAATGAGTACTTAGATATGGTCCAACTGAAAATTCTAGGAACTCAAAAAGAAGTGAGTTTGCTAAGGTATGTCACACACTTGTTTCATTCATAATATCATATGAGCTGGTTGTTCAAACCTCATTATTAACTGAAAGCCTCCTGTTGTAGCTATCTGGAATAACCCGAGTATGACGTTTAGTTAATGTTTAGAAATTCTTAAATTCACCACAACATTTTACAATCTTATTGTCTAAACCTTATCCATAATGGGCATATGACATAATATCAACTCTAAAAATATTGTTGTTGGACCTGGCACCTTTTGGCATGTTTCCCCTGTCTTTTTGCTTTCTGACCTCCTGTTTTTGATGGTATGCTGGACTTTGATTTGCTGGTTTAGTTTCTCTGCACACTTTTTCACTGCAGCTAAAGTGCAAGTGCTCCGACTGTAAATTGTGTTATGGTTGGTTTTCCATGATTTGGGCACTTGATTTACTAGTAAGTCCCTACTGTACTGCACTGTGTGTGTCCAGGGCCTGTAAATCACATGCTATTAGTGGACTTGCAGCACTGGCTGTGCCATCCACACAAGCAGCCTTTCAAAAGTGTCTCAGACCTGCCACTGCAGTGTCTGCGGGCAGTTTTACAGCTATGTCGACCTGGTCAGTGCACCCACTTGCCAGGCCCTAACTTTCCCTTTTCTTACATGTCAGGCACCCCTCAGGTATGCCCAAGGTACACCATGGGCAAGGTGCAGTGTATGGGAATAGTAGGACATGTACAGGTGTGTGTTACATGTTCTGATAGTTAAATACTGGCAATTTCGTTTTCACTATTGAAGGGCTATTTGTCCCATAGGCTAACATGGGAGTTGCTCTGTAACATCTTACAATCATAACTTTCCCTTGGGACAAGGTAAAAAAATGGAGTTGAAGCTTTCTGACCTCAGAATTTAAAGATACTCATTTTAGTAATGATGATTTTTACATTGTGTGTTTGAAAATGCCACTTTTGGAACGTGAGTATTTTCTTGCCTAACCATCCTTTGTGCCTCTGCCATTTGTGTAGTCAGAGTTCAGAGAGTTCAGAGCGACTGATGCATAGGATGTGCATTCACACTAGTAGACACAAGGGGAGTTGAGGTATGTCCTGCCTTTCTTGGGTGACTCATAGCGAGACTAAATAGACATGGCTCCATTCAGAGTAGCGTAGGAGTTATCGCTTGCATCTGAATGGACTGTGGCTGCCTTCTATAAAGCTGTCTCCCCCTCCAGGTGTGAACCTGGCCTGAGCCAGGAAGAATTGGTTTATGTCTGCCAGTGGAACTTTTTTCTTGCCAACTTTAAAGGGAAATATGGTACAAATATTGGGGCCCTGACCCCAGGACTTGGGAACTCTTTGGGATGAAGAAATCAGCCAAGAAGAAGAGCCAGAGAAGCTGTGAGGAGGGACTACCACTTTGCTGTGTGCTTTGCTGTGTTGGCCTACAGTGGCTGCTTCTGTCTAGGGTAGTGAAAGGACTGGACTAAACTTTCTACAACTTCTTCTTTGCAGTATCTCCAAGTGCTTGAAGCAGGGCTTGCCTCCTGTACAAGAAGCCTCAGAAAAAGCAAAGACTTTGCCTTCTCTGAGTACCACATCTGGGACTGTGGGTCTCAGTTGTCACAGAGGGAAACTGCAACCCAATTCCATCACAAGACCTCTGCCAGCTCCGTGACCATACTTTGTACCACAACCCTGGTCTCAACGATGCTGCCATCAATCGCTGCCACTGAGACGCTGCTTGCACCCGGACCTGTGGGCACCGCACTCTGCACTGCCTTGCTACACTCCGCCGCTCTGGTCTCACCGACAATGTCACTGCATGCTGACATTGACGCCGCTGCCTGCACTGTGGTTTTGGGGCACCACTCGTAAGTTACACAACACACCGCCCCGTCCCACACTGCAGTCGTGGCCACTTGATGCCAATCCCATTATTCCCAGATTGTCAATGGATGCTGTTACCTGCACCTTGACTGTCAGCACCGCAATGAGCACCACTCCACTTCACACCGCAGCGCTGGTCTCACCGATGCCGCTGGATGACTGCCACATTGCCACTACCTGCACGTGACCTGAGGGCACCACACACCGCACTGCTCTTCCCACACTACAGTCTCGACTGCTGCCACAGCCTGCCCACACCACCGTGGTCATCTGGAACAAAAGGTACTCTTCGAGGGTCTTCCGACACTGCACCAACGTGGTTGGACATAAACGATGGATTGGTTGGTTCACAACGCCATGGCAGCCCTGGACAAAGCTATCCACTTCAAGGAAATATCTTATTGATATTCTTGAATAACTGTATGGTGGATTTTTATGGTTTTGGTCTTGTTTTGCATAGATAAATATTAGCTATTTTTCTAACAATGGTCTGGTCTCAATTTGTAGTGTTTTACCTATATTACTTTGAGTTGTGTGCAAATGCTTTACACATTGCCTCTGAGATAAGCCATGCCAAGCTAACTAGGTGGTCTCAGGGGTTATTTTGAAATGTATCCCCCTTATCCCAACTAGTAGGAAGTGTCCACCCTTGGCCGAGGTACAACCCATTGGCAATTAGAGACCTCCATTTCTAACAATTGTGATATATAATGTTGGTGCATAAGTAACACCTGCAAAATATATTTTTTAACATTTGTTAACCACCAGACAGCAAGAAAACTCGTAGTCTGGCAGGCATCCGGGGGTCGGGTTTTGTGGTGCAGTGGTGTGCCTCCCAAGTCCTGCACCGCCAAACTCAAAATATGGTCTATCTATACACCACTAACATAGCTACTTGAACAGTTATGATAGGCACTTACAAAGTATCTCCTAAGACTCATTCGTGCCACGTTGGCATTCCATGAAATTTATCATTGGGGTCTAGGTGTAGCCAATCAGAAATTAGCTTTGGCTTTGTTGTGTATTTGTAAATAGTTAAATACGTTATGTTATGTGTATTAGTTGATTGTTTGGTTTGAACTGTATTGTGATGTGTTCATAAAATGTATTTTTAAAGTTATAAAAATGCATATTACTAGTTTAACTTATGGGTCACTAACACAATCATTCAGGAATTCATACAAGAACTCACATAACTATATAGTAATTTGTGCAGGTACTGACACACCCACGCACACTCACATGCCCCCTCAAAATCCCATACTGTCAGACACACCCATATACACATGCAAACATCTACTTATATAAACTCATACGACCATACAGCCATTCCCCCACCCACCCATACTACCACTCACACCCCAAGCCACACACCGATACAACTACTCATACATCAAGCTACACAGTGCACCCACTTACCAGGCCCTAACTTTCCCTTTTCTTACATGTCAGGCACCCCTCAGGTATGCCCAAGGAACACCATGGGCAAGGTACAGTGTATGGGAATAGTAGGACATGTACAGGTGTGTGTTACATGTCCTGATAGTTAAATACTGGCAATTTCGTTTTCACTATTGAAGGGCTATTTGTCCCATAGGCTAACATGGGAGTTGCTCTGTAACATCTTACAATCATAACTTTCCATTGGGACAAGGTAAAAAAATGGAGTTGAGGCTTTCTGACCTCAGAATTTAAAGATACTCATTTTAGTAATGATGATTTTTACATTGTGTGTTTGAAAATGCCACTTTTGGAACGTGGGTATTTTCTTGCCTAACCATCCTTTGTGCCTCTGCCATTTGTGTAGTCAGAGTTCAGAGAGTTCAGAGCGACTGATGCAGAGGATGTGCATTCACACTAGTAGACACAAGAGGGGTTGAGGTATGTCCTGCCTTTCTTGGGTGACTCATAGCGAGACTAAATAGACATGGCTCCATTCAGAGTAGCGGAGGAGTTATCGCTTGCACCTGAATGGACTGTGGCTGCCTTCTATAAAGCTGTCTCCCCCTCCAGGTGTGAACCTGGCCTGAGCCAGGAAGAATTGGTTTATGTCTGCCAGTGGAACTTTTTTCTTGCCAACTTTAAAGGGAAATATGGTACAAATATTGGGGCCCTGACCCCAGGACTTGGGAACTCTTTGGGATGAAGAAATCAGCCAAGAAGAAGAGCCAGAGAAGCTGTGAGGAGGGACTACCACTTTGCTGTGTGCTTTGCTGTGTTGGCCTACAGTGGCTGCTTCTGTCTTGGGTAGTGAAAGGACTGGACTAAACTTTCTACAACTTCTTCTTTGCAGTATCTCCAAGTGCTTGAAGCAGGGCTTGCCTCCTGTACAAGAAGCCTCAGAAAAAGCAAAGACTTTGCCTTCTCTGAGTACCACATCTGGGACTGTGGGTCTCAGTTGTCACAGAGGGAAACTGCAACCCAATTCCATCACAAGACCTCTGCCAGCTCCGTGACCATACTTTGTACCACAACCCTGGTCTCAACGATGCTGCCATCCATCGCTGCCACTGAGACGCTGCTTGCACCCGGACCTGTGGGCACCGCACTCTGCACTGCCTTGCTACACTCCGCCGCTCTGGTCTCACCGACAATGTCACTGCATGCTGACATTGACGCCGCTGCCTGCACTGTGGTTTTGGGGCACCACTCGTAAGTTACACAACACACCGCCCCGTTCCACACTGCAGTCGTGGCCACTTGATGCCAGTCCCATTATTCCCAGATTGTCAATGGATGCTGTTACCTGCACCTTGACTGTCAGCACCGCAATGAGCACCACTCCACTTCACACCGCAGCGCTGGTCTCACCGATGCCGCTGGATGACTGCCACATTGCCACTACCTGCACATGACCTGAGGGCACCACACACCGCACTGCTCTGCTCACACTACAGTCTCGACTGCTGCCACAGCCTGCCCACACCACCGTGGTCATCTGGAACAAAAGGTACTCTTCGAGGGTCTTCCGACACTGCACCAACGTGGTTGGACATAAACGATGGATTGGTTGGTTCACAACGCCATGGCAGCCCTGGACAAAGCTATCCACTTCAAGGAAATATCTTATTGATATTTTTGAATAACTGTATGGTGGACTTTTATGGTTTTGGTCTTGTTTTGCATAGATAAATATTAGCTATTTTTCTAACAATGGTGTGGTCTCAATTTGTAGTGCTTTACCTATATTACTTTGAGTTGTGTACAAATGCTTTACACATTGCCTCTGAGATAAGCCATGCCAAGCTAACTAGGTGGTCAGCAGGGGTTATTTTGAAATGTATCCCCCTTATCCCAACTAGTAGGAAGTGTCCACCCTTGGCCGAGGTACAACCCATTGGCAATTAGAGACCTCCATTTCTAACAATTGTGATATAAAATGTTGGTGCATAAGTAACACCTGCAAAATATTTTTTTTTAAACATTTGTTAACCACCAGACAGCAAGAAAACTCGTAGTCTGGCAGGCATCCGGGGGTCGGGTTTTGTGGTGCAGTGGTGTGCCTCCCCAGTCCCGCACCGCCAAACTCAAAATAAGGTCTATCTATACACCACTAACATAGCTACTTGAACAGTTATGATAGCCACTTACAAAGTATCTCCTAAGACTCATTCATGCCACGTTGGCATTCCATGAAATTTATCATTGGGGTCTAGGTGTAGCCAATCAGAAATTAAGCTTTGGCTTTGTTGTGTATTTGTAAATAGTTAAATACGTTATGTTATGTGTATTAGTTGATTGTTTGGTTTGAACTGTATTGTGATGTGTTCATAAAATGTATTTTTAAAGTTATAAAAATGCATATTACTAGTTTAACTTATGGGTCACTAACACAATCATTCAGGAATTCATACAAGAACTCACATAACTATATAGTAATTTGTGCAGGTACTGACACACCCACACACACTCACATGCCCCCTCAAAATCCCATACTGTCAGACACACCCATATACACATGCAAACATCTACTTATATAAACTCATACAACCATACAGCCATTCCCCCACCCACCCATACTACCACTCACACCCCAAGCCACACACCGATACAACTACTCATACATCAAGCTACACACTGATACACCCACTCACACACCCACACACACAAGCTACTTTCACAAACACCCAGACATTGATAAAACCATTTACATACCCAGTCATACACTGATACAGCCATTCACACACCCATTCACACACTGTTAGAGCCTCTGACATACTCACTGTCACACCCATATACTAACTAAACTAATCACAAGTACTATTTTAATTTCACTTATGTGGGGTGTGTGACATATAAACATACACAAACTAACAAACACTTAAACACACTATTGTACAAAAATATATAACACACAGTTTCCTTGGCCAGATGTAGTGGTTCTAAAAAGAACAGTTTTGGGGATGTCATCAGTGATTTCACTGACCATGTCATGAGTGATATAATATGTGAGGTCATAGGCAGTGCACTGTGGGGGCATAATTAATAGTTAGCTCAGGTAGTGCACTCATTCACTCACCTAAGTATAGATCCAAACAGACACTCGCACAGCCACTCACTCACCCATGCACCCACTCACTTATGCATACAGCCACTCACACAGCCACTCACTCACCTACCCAGCCACTCACACATTCACTCACTCATCGATACAGACACTCACACAGCCACTCTGTCACAAATATAGCCACTCACACAGCCACTCACTCAACCATGCAGCCACTTACACACCCATATACTCACCTATACAGTCACTCACACAGCTACTCACTCACCCATACAGCCACTCAGGCACTAACTCACTCACCCATACAACTACTCACAGACCCACAAAATGACTCACACACTGACTAACACACCCACTTACACACTCAGACAACCACACACACATTTCAACAGACAAATAGACAAAAACAAAAACATAAAACAAGTAAATAGCTCTTTCTTTGATCAGATGGGATGATTTGTTTCTTCCCCTAACAGTTATATATACATATATAACTGATGTTTAATTAGTCCCCCGGGTGGGCCAGGTCTGGGGGACAATTAAAAATAATGATGGGGCCAAGCGGGCCCCCACAGCCCCAGAGACCGCCACCTCCCTGATGTTGATGACAAAGGATATGCCAGGCGTGCCACATGGCCTCCACACAGCCCCGGTGACTGCCACTACCCTGGGGCTACAATAAAAAATAACTTCTGCTTCCCCGGGGCTTAATTAATGTTGGAGGGGGCCACGTTGCCTCCATCGTGGAGCCGTAGATGGCCCTGGGAACCACCACCCCTTAAGGCCAGCTCCGGCAATGTCCTGGGGTGCCCACCCACAGGACATAGCAGTTTGCTATGATTTGGCGAGAGCACCACTCCCACCAAGCCATAGCAAACACTGCTTCGCTACCACTAAGCAGAGCAGAATTGCTTTTGGACAGAGAGAGCCGCATGTCAGCAGCTCCCTCTGTCCAAAAGGAATGCCGGCTCCCGCAGGATGCATGATCTGGCAGGGACTGCAGGGGCCTTCAGGCTCCCCCCACGGTCCCCACCAAAGTGTCCATGCCCCAGGGGATGGGGTCCCCGCGGAAATATCAGCCTGGGGAAGGAGGCAGTGCAGGCCGCTCTCCCCTTTTTTTTACAAAAACATGATGGGCTAGCCCCGGGGATAGGGCCCCAGGGCCAAAATTGGCCTTAGGAGGGAGACAGCACTGTTCCCTCCCATTTCAAAAAATTAAATTAAATTACTGGCAAGCCAATGGGATGGGGTCCACGGGGCCATAATTGTCCCAGGGAAGGAGGAGATGTGGCCCCCCATTCTTTATTTTATTTAAAAGGTAAAAAGGAAAAGGCTAGACCCTGGAGATGGGGTCCCCGGGGCCGTAATCGGCCCAGGGAGGGAGGCTGTGCTGCCCTACTCCCAACTTTTAAAAAAAAGACTGGCCACAGGGGATGGGGTCCCCAGGGGCAAAATAGGTCGAGGGAAGGGGGCTATGCAGCCCGCTTCCGTAAAAAAAATATTTTCATTAAAAGAAGCCTCTGGAAATCGTCGGAGGCCACGTCCCCTTCACCACCAGTATGCAAACACACCTCCTGGTGCAATGGCTTTTGGGGAATAAAATCCCTTTGAATGCTGAGAGTCTTTGGGGGCAAATAAGCCCTCTTGTTACCTCCAGTAAGTCCAGAGTGTGGGATTGCTGAGAGGACTTGAAGGCCACGCCCCCTTTGTCCACTACTCTACAAACACACCTCTTGGCACGCTTCTGATTGGGGAATGAATTTCACTTTATTCCTGAAGGCCTCAGGACTAAAATGGACTACATCCCCAACCAGTAGTGCATCAGGAGGCAAGTTTGCAGAGTGGTGGAGAAAGGGGGCATGGCTTCTTAAAACCTCTCAGCAAATCAGCTGTGTGAGTGTTACTGGAGGTGGCAGGAGGGGTAGATCCCCCAAGGACCCTCAAGAGCCAAGGGATCTTCATCCCCCAACCAGTAGTGCGCCAGGAGGTGCGTTTGCAGAATGGTGAAGTAAGGGGGCGTGGCCACAGAACATCTTTCAGCAAATCCACTGCGTGATTAATTCCAGTGCTGATGGTTCCTCCAAAGCTTCTGGGGATGATGACTGTCCTCCTGCTCCATCTGCTTTCTCCTGCATCACCCAATTATACACCCATTCGTTTACAGTTTTGAGGTTCCTCCACATGGAACTCATCCCATGGGAACAGTTTTTCACAGTCCACTCAATAACTGCTCTCCAAAAATATTACACTGCAACTTCACTCTTCTTTCTTGCAAGTTGCTACTGTTCCTCATCATCTTTGTGTGAAAATGAAACTAAAATGAGCAATTGTCTGCATAAGTAAATCTCTGTAACTACATCATTTGGCACTCTTCTATGGGCCTCGCTCTCTAACAACATTGTGTGGAACTTTATTTAGATTCCCCTCTTACCTCTTCACATCAAGCCACAAAAGTCACTAGCATCAGGTTCTTGCACTTAAAAATTCAAAAATAATACTTCTGTGTCTAAAGTCGCACATTCATTTATCAGGGATCAAACTCTTAATTCAGTTGAGATTGAATTATGGCAATGCAATCTGCCTAGCATAACCAGCTAAAGTTTTTGAACTTCTTTATGCAACCCACCAGATACAAGGCTGTTTGAGACATTATCACATCGTCCCTGTTTTAAGGTCCCTTCATTGGTTACCTCTTCATGGCAGAGTCATCTTTGAATCTATGACCATCATTTATAAAGCCATTTACCAGACTACTCTTGGTACTGCAGCTCCTAACGTTTTATGATATAATCTAAGCGATGCCTGTGATTTGGAGACCAGTTTCTGTTTCAAATACCCAAATAAAGACTGTCTACACATGGTGACATAGCACTCTTTGTCACCACAGCTAGGACTTTAAATTCCCTGCTGCTGCATCTCCACTAGGGGTGGGCGGAATTTACGAAATCCACTTTCGCAAATTATCGCGAAAATGTTAAAAATTATCGCAAACACGTGGAAATATCGCGAAGATGCGAAGTTTTTTTACCGCATGTTCGCGAGATTTCCTGCATTGTTGCGGCTCGCCAACTTACCCATGTGGTTGCTCGTGGGCGCGGCCATCTTGTTCTCAGTTGTCTCGCGGTGCATGATCGCGAGAAGAAAGACGTGATCGTGCGACGCATGACGTCACTGCGGGCGCGAACTGTCGCGAGACAGCGCAAATGGCTAAAAACAATACAACATCTCATGGAGAACGCGACCGGATCAAGAAAACTTGTCGGCGAACGCAGGGATTCAGGTAAGGCGATCACACGCGCGCGAGAATGTATTATTTTACAATGCGAGCAAGAACCAAATTATCGCTAAGCTGCGGAATGCGGAAATTTTGACATTTTCGCGCTTTCCGCGGAACGCGAAAATGTCAAATTATCGCAATTTCCGCGAACGGAACGAAATTTTCGCCCAGGCCTAATCTCCACTCAGAATCCTGACTCATTTGGTTAAGAAAAACGCTGAAAACTTAGCTTTCAACCAGTCTCACACTGGTCAGTTCTTTAGACTTTTAATTTATTCTAAGTAGTTAATAAGGTAAGAGTTTGTAACCTACTAGGCCTCATAGGTTACTGCCAGAATAATTCCACACAGTGCATTCTCCGCGCTTTTGCAGTGTGAGTCTAGTCAGTGCCAGCACTGTGATGACCTTCACTGAAAACACTCAGGGGGATATTCACAAGGATCTATCTCCAATTTAACGGCACTTTAGCGCAGTCAAAGTCCACCCCATTCACAAGCCAGTGCAAAAAGCCGACAGCACCACTTTTCCCACGTTGGCATCTGCAACAAACATTGCCACGATGACCCTGGCAACTATCGCTAATGAAATGCAGTGTAGGCATCCCCGAGCAAAAAGCAACAACAACATCACTCCACAACATTCTCAACGACCAGACAGATCTGTGATAGGAACACAAAACAGGTGATAAGGCGCGTTAGCACCAGGAAATTAACACCTGCTCAGACCTGGAGAAAATTTGGACCACAACCTGCACCAGACAAGGGAGCACAGCCCATAGCCACACATGAAGAACAACAGATGTCCCCGAACAACTGAACATGCAGCACGGACACCCAAGAGGGCCAAAACACCCACCAACACCTTCCCCAAGCCTGCAACACCCCCCCACTCGCCCCCCAACCCCAGACAAAGAAACTGCACACCAACAATACAAATCCCAAATCCCAAATCCCAAAACAAATATTTAGCCTGATGTCGCACAAGCAGGAAAATCAACATACATGTGTGGCCAGAAAATGGAGAATCAGTTATATAGCAATGCAATCACCAACACAAAACAACATTCAAACAAAAGCCAAAACAACCATTCGGATGAGTCCTAGCGTGTCCTCACTGGACAATCTGTAAGACTCAGCCTGGAAGACAAAATCCAAGAGAAGAAGGTGTGCCATGCTCCCAACAAAGGAAAGAAAGGGAGAGAGCGAAGAAGAGAGACGGAGTGAGATTGCACAAGCAGCGCAATGCCTCTCAGGCACCTGGCTCCACATGCCAACAGGTGTGTGTGTGTATCGCCATCCGTACCCCATGAGCCCAAGGCCTTGTCCCAATCCCAGCACCAAAGCCATATCATATTCTGAAAACGCAAGTAGCAGTCAGACAAACATCAGGGATGAAAGCTCCATTGTTCCAATGCAGAAGGCGGTAGGACACCTGCACCTCCGACCTTGGTCCAGAACGCGGCTGGAACACCCTGAGAGAGATGCCATGGCAGATGGGGACTACTCCCACACCACGCATTGCGCCAATGAACTATCCATCTTTTCCACACCCCACACACAGAAGCCCCTGCCTGAGGTACCCCCGCATAGGGTGCCCTTGACACTCACGGAAACAGCAACCCATTCTCCCCAATGTTGCACACACATTCAAATAATTGCTTAGAGTTGTGGCATATCCTCCACACAACTGCTGCAGTCCAGAAGAGTGCCGGTTCCACGAGACGCATCAACGCAATGGCAGGCCATCCCAGGCAGATGAACAACCCCCGTCACATGGAACAGCACCGTGCATGTACGCTGCATTTACTGGGCGCACTGCCACTGGCAGTGCTGCGGATCAGTTAACGGCTGAGCTTCCACCTGGCCTAAGTCACCTGCGTCCAGCTCTGGTTCCACTGCCGAACATGCACTTTTGAGTGTCCCATTGATGTCTGTCCATCCAACACAACCGTAGATGAATTGGATTATGACTTGTGTCTGTGCCCACTGTTGGATCATGAACAGGAGTATAACCGAGAAAGCCGTGCATGGGATGCCTTGACATACTGCGTATGCATTGGCAGTTGCGCATGGTAGATTGCACAATTCCTCATGTGCAGTGACCACATTGAGGCGCTCCCCTATTGGGCTGTGTTGCGGATTGGGGAAACGGCGTGGGCTGAGCACACCTGCCTGGACCAGTTAATGGATTGTCTCACCCTGGTGTTCCTTGAACACGACAACGATGTACTATTGGAACACATTGCACAAGAAGCTGCACGGGCATTCATGGACGAGTAACTACGTTCCTGCAGCCACATCGGATTGTCACCCACAGCACAGGTCCCAACAACTTGTTGCATAGTGGGGAATGCTCACATATCCCACCACAACAAAGGGTTTGCCTGCCTTTGTTAGGACTCTGGATGCATGTGCATGGAACTATGCGTGTGCACACACACCTGTGCAAGGTGATGCAGGTCCATGGCCGGAGCAACACAGCGTCATTTGGCAACGTTACCAATTCGGACACACTGCTGGGGGGAGAGTACACACATGGCACTGTAGCACGACATGTGAACCTGTCGTACCCTTTCACCTGATCACTATTAGCAGAGCAGACAATCGACGCACTCCAGTGGCAGAGCACTATGCAGATCCCATGGGCAGTGAGTCGTGCCCCCTCACACGGGGCAATGGGCAAACGCCAAACAACACATGACTCATCCAGCAAGGCAAGGTGGGCTGAGACCGTTGCCATCCGTGATGATTGTTGCCCATTTTTGACTCACCATTTTCTGAACCTCGACATGTTCCCATGCTTCGTGTAAGTGTCTTAAGCATGTCCCTGCCTGTTGTGGCCGTACCCTTGTCCGTATTGACACACACATGCCAATAAAGTCTATGCCACTCCACTGGTGTCTAGCTGTGATGTGTGTTGATTAGATTGTCCACTCGTGTGCCACAATGAGAATCGTCCCTACACAGGGAGGAACTGACTGACGCATGTGCAAAGGGGGTGGCTCCCTTTTGCAAGCTCCACCTCTGTGAGCCAGACATTGTTTTGGGAGAGTTGCTGGCAAACCTGTGCACTTACGTGACTTCAGCAATGTGAGTATGGTGTCCAACCTTTGACCATGTGGAGCAATGTCATTTATCATAACAGAATGTGTCCACAAAGATGTGTGTGAGTAGGTATGCGATGTGAAGTTCTGTTGTCACATGTGATGTAGGACACCACTCCTGGCCTGCTACCGATTCGGTCATTACTACACACAGCTCTATTCTATACAAGGACGTGTGCCTACGTTGGGGGGTTCTGAGATTGCTGTTGATGTGCAATGGGGATTGAAAAGTGATTAAGAAGAGGGGGAGTGCAGTCCGCAGCAGGATTGCTGTGTAATTGTCCAGCAGTGAAGATATGGCAGTCCGTGTCAGGGTCTGGGGGAATGTCGCAGAGTGTTCCAGGGGTCAGTGGTAGGTATTGTCCCAGGGCATGATGCATAGGGCACAACCAGGCAGGGACAGGCCATTTGGCGGTGATGGATGCTACTGCCTCCTTCCTCACACAGTAATTACCATCCCCATCTTACTCCCCTGATACGGGTTCTGTGTCCTGTGTGTGGTGGGGTGATGGCTGCATCACTGTGTGCCACTGACAGATCAGACTGCGGAGGTGATGGGGCAGCATCAATGTGTGCCACTTACACGTCAGGGGTCGGAGATGTGTGTGTCGATGTTACCGCTTCAGTCATCTGGGACAGGCTCAGTGGTAGCAATGGCAAGATGATGAACCGCAGGGCATTGAAGTTCCCAGATACTACTCGCTGGTGTACAGCCGTGGCAGCCACACTTCCAGCCAGCATCTGTTCCATGGTCTCCATTGACCTCCGCATCTGTGCCAACTCTGTGCTGTCATCGTTGATGCCTGTCTGACCAGACAGTACTTGTATTTGATTAATGGCCCCAGCGAGGTCAGCCAACGTCTGTGGTGGAGCATGGTGCGTACAGGGGCTGTCCTATATGGACTGTACGTGCCCTGGATGGGACTCAGACACCCACGTATGGCATTGAGTTTGGCTGCCATGAGCTCGAAACCCACTCACAGCTGTTCTGCCATCTCCACCTGGCAAGCCCACACACGCTGTTGGAACTTCATGTGTTTCTCGGGGGTCCTGGGAGTCTGTCATGGTGGTGTGTGTTCCCTGCTGTGTGGTCTGTGCAGGTGGTGGGATCCCCTCAGAGCAGCTGGCCTGCCCTGCTCCTGGGGATGGGGTGCAGAGGCTATCCATTATCCATTGGAGGGTGTCTTGACATATGTGCAGGTTGTCCTCTTCATCATCAATGATGGGAAGTGTGGTGTGCTCTGCAGGAGGTGTTATTTGTCCTTCTGCGATGTAAAGGGGAGATGCAGGCTAACAGAGTTACACATGTATGCTGAAGATTTGCAGATGTTTCCATTCAGACTGCATGCCAGTGTACATTGTGACTGTTTTGGTGGAGCTGGCTATTTGATGGCAGTCAGTGTGTTTTTCGACGACATGACGGATGTGTGGTAGTACCTGTAAATTGTCATCACATAGTGTCAGGCAATGCCAGATGTGAGTGGACGGTTACTATGCACCTGCGGAACCTGTTGTGAGCCCTTTCCTGTGGTGTTGGTGTTGCACTTTGTGCCACATTGCCATCATTGCTGATGTTCTGTGCTTGCTAAGTGTGTGTCCTGCATTGTGGGGGAGTTGCCCCATCAGCTCTGATTTTGTGTAGCCTTCTCCCTTTGAGGCGGGGTGCCTTTGAATTGTGTGCTTTTCGGGGGCTGATTTGTTTATGACTTGGGTCATGTGTGCTCTCGGACAGATTTTGTGGCCTGGTGCATTGTTCATCTGCTGTGTGTATTGTACGGCATGTGTTGTGGGTGCACGTGGATATGTCAGAGTGTGACCTGCTCCTTTACGTATGTGACCCGTACTGGGCCATCTCCATGTCAAATCGTGGGCCAAGTCATGTTTTTTGGCTGCTGCCATGCTATCGGGTATGCAGTGTCACTTGCATAGTCAGTGTGGGTCACAGAGCCGCTGCTTTGCTGGATTCAGCACATGTGCATGGGTCGGTTGTGATATTGGTGATGGGGAGGGTGGCGCCTTTGTGCACATTGTGGACGGGGGCCTACTTGGTGTTTCCATGTGTGCTGCAGTGTGCCAAGGCTATCAGGGACATGTTCCACGATCATTGTGGGTGTGCAGTGTGCTACACATAATTGTGCATGTGTGCCATTGTGCCCATCTCCCCCGTCCCCCCAGTCCCTGGTCGTTACTCACCCTGTTGCTGTTGGGTCAGGTTGTATTGAGCTGTGTCCAGGGCCCCAAATCCTGCCCCGTGATCCACACTGCTGACTGTGGCCACCATTTCCTCCAGCTCTTCCAGCTCCTCCTGTGTCGCAGGGCTCCCACCTCCTGTCGCTGTTGCTGCCTTCCTGTTGGCGGCGAGTTTCTGTTTGGTTTGGCTGTGCACTTCATGCCAGCGCCTCTTGACCTCTTCCATTGACCTCCTTGACATTGACTGTGTTGATGCTGGTGACGATGGCCTGCCATATTTCCGTTTGGGTTGCCAGTGCCGCAGTGGAGGTGCCAAACAGTTGTTGATGGTGTTCTGTCACCTCCGTGACGATGATCCGGTCTTCCTGTGCACTGAACCCCGTCTTCCTCTTCCTCTTATCCTTGCCCTTCCCCGAACACGGGGTTCCTGGCTGGCCCTCCGTGGGGCTTGTGGGGTTCGGCTTGTACTCTGCACTTTGTCCAGGTGCATCCATGGTGCTACGCAGTTTGAATTTTTTTTTTTCTTTCTTTCTTTTATAGTACATTTTCCCACCAGACGCGTGGGATTTGCAGGCCTGTGTCTGCTTTTCGCAGATTTTTGGCCTCATCGCATAATTTATTGCGTTTGCGTTTTGCATTTTTGTGGCGTTGCGTTGATTTTTACACTGACATTTGAAGCGTTATCTGGTGACTATCGCATGCTACCGCCGCGTTGTGAGTACTTGGTTGGCACGGCGAAATGTTCCCACGATAGGCTGCGATGTTGAGAGTTGCGTTAAGCTACTTTTGCGGTAGTTATCACACGTTCTTGTGAATATACCCCATAGTGTGTGTGACTTCAGAGTATGGCTTCCCCACATATGGACTTCACTAAGCATATGCAGTACCCTCAGACCAACTTCCATACATTAGAGCTCCCAATGTTTTGTCATCATAAATATTTGATCACAATATTATGGAAAATATTATTTGATATTCAGTTAACTTAGGGGCAGATTTATGAGCCCCTTGCGCCCCTTTTGCGTCACTTTTAACATGAGAAAAGTGACGCAAAAGTGGTGCAAGGGGCTCATAAATCTGCCCCTTAGTGTGCATCTAGCCAGTAAATCTCTTACAATATAGATATCACTCATGTTGCTAGACAGACACAAAACTAAATAAATGCTTACTCACAAGGATCTTATTTTGCGGTGGGTAATGAAGAGTATTTAATTGCACCTCTCGCGAGAACTACCTCGTGAAAATTGTGACTTTCAGAATCATTCTCACCTTTTATCATTTTCATCACATGATCCCCATTTTTGCCATCTGTTCGCAAGTATATATTGTTCATGTTTCTTTCATGACTGTCCCTTGTCTGCTCAAACCCTCTTTCCTATGAGAGAAGTAATACATTTGGGGGCATATGTACAAGGGAACTGGTGGAGTGAGGTGTTAGCCTTCCTACTTAACGCCTCAAACCGCCACTTCAGAAATGTAGAGCTGCACCATATTTACTAGAATGTGGTGCAGCCCTGCGTTTCCCCCTGCACTGTAACTACACTTTACTGCCAAGTGCCACGCAGGCACCCTTGCACCATAGTGCAAGGGTGTGCGCGTAGAGGGGAAGATTGTTTATGTGCAGGAAGGTCCCTTTTCTGCACATAAACAATCTTTAAATGCGGTGTTGTAACTTCTATGTGTGCTGCTTAAGGCAGCACACACAGAAGTTGCAAACGATTTTTTTTTTTAAATGATTGTTTATGTGCAGGAAGGGGGACCTTCCTGTACATAAACAATCATTGGCCTTTTGCTGTTTTTATGTGTGCTGCACAACGCAGCACACACTAAAACAGCAAAAATGAGGAGAAATGAAAATTTCTCCTTGTTGCGCCAGGGTAAGACTAGGTTTTATCTGGTCCTAATTCTGGTGCTGCCTCCTATTTGCGCCTCCCTTGTAAATAGGGGGCAGCATCAAAATCAATGGGTGTTGCGGCGGAAAGCCCACCATAACACCCATTGCCCTCCCCTTTCACACTATGAATAGCGTGAAAGGGGGCCTTATTTACAAGGCAGTGTTAAGCCACGCTGCCTTGTAAATAAGGCGAGCCCCCTATCGCCATCACAAAGTCACTAAAAGGGACGTTGTGATGGCGATAGTGGCTTGTACATATGCCCTCTGGTGTAAGCAGACGGATAAGGATTCAAGAAAATTAAGCAAATTATTGGTAGGCCGATAATCAGGAGGTATGAGATATACTGTTTGCATACTAAAAGTAAAAAGGACCTATTAGTATCACAAATTAAATTGATTGACATCATCCGTTCTACTATTGATTGCTAGTCACATGAATCATTCGATTATACAGCCTTTCTCGCTCTTCGATCGTTTACGTATAGTATTTGAAAACATTTTTAAATACTAAATACAATATTTAAATATTAAATATAATATTTAGATATTTAATTTTAAGAGCCACCTGTAATCCACACGTCACGTGAAACTCTCATTCATAGCTATGCAGTAACATATTCCTATAGCTCCTAAAAAAAATAAAACATCTTCCTACAATGAACTCGGATACTGTGATCCAGAAATCACTACCTACTCTATAAATAAATTGTTAATAAACATGCTTGTTCATTGCTAGAACAATAGATGTAACCCTGAGCCAAGTGCTTGCCTTAGAATCAGTCGGCCGATCTGCAGCCGGATACACGTCCTTCCTCCCCCTCTGGGGTCCTCTGGGGAGATGTTCTCCAGACTGCAGACATATATTTTTCCAGGGGAAAACGAACACCTCAGTGAGCTGCAAGCTTCCAGCTCACGCAATGTCAGAAGAAAACAGCCCTGGCTTCCAAACGTTCATGCGGTCGGTCCCGGGAGAACCAAAATGTGCTCCTGCACGAACATGCCCGATACAAAAACGGAATCTCTTGCAAGTGCCTTATGGGAAAAACAAAATCTCTGGCGGGTTTTTTCTTCTGATTTTCACTCAAGCGAAGTGTTTGGTTTGAGGAATGTACAGTATTGACAGCAGCTTGCACGACACGCTGGAGATAAGGGAGCCGAGTTCAGCCACCTGACAATATGGATGAGAAGTTTACACAAATAATGTTTTTCATTTCAGAAATAGAGCAGCAAGCAAGTAATCTCACTTTTAACAGCCTATATTTAGCTCCTCCATACGTTGTCTGCTTTAAAACATTAATTGAAATCTATTTATTCAAACTCTGACCACAAACGATATTTGCTGTTTTTCTTTATTCATTTCACCTGAAAGGGTATTACAACATATATACATACATTAAATTGCTAAGACTAAATGGTGCAGGAAGTCCCAAGGTGCATTTCTGCTGACCCGCCGATATTTTCGCTAAAGCAAATTGAATTAGACACATTGGGGGAAATGTGTGACTTTTGCGATGATTTAATTTCTTCTTGATTTGTAAATGAATAAGTGATGGGGCTGAAAGCTTTACTCAGAATCCCATGACAGACACTATCGATTGCCAGGAATAAGTTTGTAAATCTGCCACCTAGACTTCATCCCACCCCATCTCTCTTTCATCCCCCACCAGACACTGCCTATTTCTTTATCTCACTCTTCCAGGCTTTTTTCACTCCTGATTTTATTTGCTGTCACTGTTCTTTCCGCCTATTTCTTTCCCTTCATTCCCCTTTTTCTGTTTTTCTCTGTCTTGCTATTAATCAAAGTCTGATGAGGAAAAAAAACTGCTGATCACCAAAAATGAGTGCTGGTGCGCCCCACCTGCAACCACCAGCTCAGATTAAGCACTGCCATCCCCATTTCCACATTTTCTACACAAGTTTTGATGTACCTCTTCTCATTAGTGAGTATCAACTCACCTAAAAGGAAAAACATTAGTAAAATGCTCATGAGTTACCGGTGCAAAGCCATTTATCCACGCTTGCCCAAAAAGTCACAACCAAATATGTTTAGAGTAGTGCGGAGGGAAACTAACTTTGTGACAACCAATAACCCGAACCTAAGCAAAACTTTGCTTGAGTAAAAATGTCTTTCCAAAGTCCAACTAAGAATACAACAATTGCATAAACACAATGGGTCATATTGCAAATCAGGGGAAATTAAATGTTTTTTTTACATTATTTCAATTGTAGAATTCTTCCCCCTCCTAGAAAAATATTTCTCCTTCCAACCTCTGCTACCCCATGTACCTCCCTCATCGGCCACCCAACACAGAGCCTACAACCTACACCACCTGCTCAGAGCCGGTGGAAAATGCATGTGTTAAACCCAGTGGAATTGCGAATTCCGTGTGGTTCTACAGTCCGAAAAATGGTTCCCTGCTATAATTTCCTATTCCTTGGGGTGTAACTCATAATTGCATGGTACCCAGCAAATTTGCATGCAAATTTACAGTGCAGTTAATCTACCCAGTATCGTGCTAACTGTAATTTTGCCCAAAATAGTTTAGTTCAGCAAGTTAGCTAAACATGTCTTGCAAAAGAGGCAAAGAGGGTCTTTCGATTGATATTTTGTACATTCAATGTAGAGCAAAAATGTTACACATCCTGTCAGAAACTGGGTAATTTAATTGGGAGTGGGTGACCCATACCAACTCAATAAACACCATGTTGTTAGATCAAATAACAGTACTGAGAGATTATCTGTTCAGCGCAGGTAGCAATAGCACAAGCAGCAGGTATTCCACAGAGAAGTGCATGTTACTTCAAGAAGTACCAGCCATTTCAAAGAAAAGAACATAACACAATAACATTTCCAAACCAATTTAGAAAAATAGAGAAAATGTTAATGAGCAAGCAAATACCAATATAATTGAGATAGGATAAGGGGAACTGGAGACAAAAGTGCTTAGAAAAATTAAATTGTCGTTAAAAAACACAGATTTTGGTTGAGGAGGAACTAGGAGTGATTTCAGGCCATCCATGATGTAGCAGAGTTTTGATAAACCAAGAGGGTCATGCCAGAGTTTACCTTTGGACTTCGACCCTGAAAAAGAAGTCAATATTTCACAGTGGGGCAATGTAAAAGACTATGGTAGACAAGAATTCTTCAAAATCAGATGTGTTGTGTTCGAATTCGCACTACAGGAGTGGGTTTTGGCGTCAAAAACATGAAAAGGTCAAGCCAGAACCTGTTGATGCCAAGAGTGCTGTGCAGGCCAGATAGAGTTGCTGCCTCGCCTGGGTCTAAAGTTTTACCTTTGAACTTATTCACTACTTTAAAAGATAAAATCCTCCAATGGGGTATGGTTAAAGTTGTAGTGAGACAAGACTCCCTAAGGCTAGACACCTTTACAAGGAGGTCTTGCTGAACCTATTTTTAGCATGGCAAAAAGCTCAGCCTGATTTACATACCTGCCTAGTGTGCAACATTCCAGGGCAAGCATCAGTACCTTATCCCGGGCCACTGATGGTGGGAAAAAAGACAGAGTTCCAACTTTTCCCAAGTGCTAGAAAAGATTCTCCTGGTCTGTCTGACAGCCCCTAACTTTTCAAAGCTGTATTCATGGGGACCTCTTCTCTCTCCAAGTAGGTCTCCTACAGGGTCCAGTCTGCTGAGGTCAACTGGGCTCTTCTGAAATCAGGAGTCCTTCCATTTTGTGTGCCAAGAACGCTCAAGACCTTAAATAAGTTATCTTCTTTCAGGTGGAATCAGCACTATTTTTCTTGTGCTCTAACTACTGATTGCAGCCATTCTGCCGCCTGATCCCAACTATCTTTTGCAGTACAGCTTTTTTTTTATCTTATTGGACAGTTTCCCATCTGCCTCTGTTTCATTGTTACAGAACCCTTCTGCCACCTAGCAGACTTGTCTTCAGCTCCTTGGTAGCTCACCTAAGTAGATAAGCTCTCCTACCACTTAACACGAATTAAACTGGTTGTCACTCCTGCTGTGATTGAAGCCTGACTGTTTAGGGAGGCCAGGCTATTAAAGGCAGAAGCACTTCCTTGTATCTTCAAGTTCAAATAGCTAGTGATATCATCATGGTAAAAAAAGGTAATGTGCTGTTCTTTGTTCTGCCAACTGTTGCTGTCCACTGCCAGATAGCTGATCCCTGCTAAAAGGTTAGTTGTTAACACCACCCTGTGGCAGGCCATTGTCTTGTGAGCCAGAGTTGTTAACTCTCCTTTCCAACAAAGTGTGACCCAGCCCAGGAGGTGTGATAAGTTGTAGAACTGGTTTTAAATCAGTTCCAGTTTCAGGCAACCGAAAGTACATTTTCCTACATTTATTTTTCCATTAAATCACATTCTGAAAATTAAGTAGGAAATAACTTTGAACGACTAGCATATTACCAAGTGGGGATATAGATCTGACATTTTCATCACACCTAAGCCTGTCCTATGGAAAATGTAGTTGAATTTGCACACTGATAGCACCTCAATGTGTACATATCTTACACCCTGCCTTATGGACTTACAAAGTACAATTTAGGGTGACATATTCTAGAAAAGATGCTAAAACAACAGTTGATGGACAGAATGCAGAACAATGTCATACATTCATCCCAGTACAGAGATCTGGGCCTAAATCCATCGTTTTTTTGCTCACCATGTCACCTCAGTTTAGACCTGGCCATATGCAAATCAGTCTTGACCCTATGCCTCATGGGAACAGTCCAGACCGAATTGCCAAACCAGGTCCTCCCTGGACCGGAATCAAGCATCCTAGGACAAGTTTCGGGGTTTCACCCCTCTTCAGCCAGGATAGCTTGATTCCAGTGGCATGGAGAGCACGGGACTCACGTCTGAGCATACCCGTATTCAAGAAAAGATAGCACATTGTATAGATGAGTGAAGGTCAGTACACTGTTATTTGTAAAGCTTTTCTCTCCCATCAATGTTCTACTTGACAATCTTTGAATTTAAGTTTTACTTTTTGGGGAGAAAAGTATGATTTACTGTTTCTAAGACCAAAACTAAGCTGAAAGTCAAGTTGCCACTAGTGATACATGTAATCTCAAATAATGGTTTAATTTGTTTGCAAAATTAGACTTTCCCTCACCACTGTTGATGTTTCATTTTAATACGGGATGGGATTTTCCACCTGCCTTTTCCAGGCTAAACAGGAAGTTGGCTAAGAGACAGAAAAATAGATAGGACTGGGATCAAAACAATGAATAAGGAAAATGGATAATCACACAGCGGGAGGTGTGTGCATAAAAAAGCCAATTTATTGCCTGTCTCTTGAATACTTATACATCCCAACAGGTGCAAGGAAATATAAAACTATGGGTTAAGAGGATACAGGTAAGTAAAAAGGGCATTAGATAGTTCAGGGCATGCTATAGCCACTGTCTGAAATTATGTCACCCTTTTCCTAAAAAACAAATGCCTCATGCTTTCTAAAGTGCCCACAACAGCCCTCAAACCTCTCTTTTGAGGTCTTTGACTTTATGCTAGAGTAATATTGCTTTTGTGTTCAGCTAGCAGTTTGACAAACAGAACACATATACACACCTTTAATCCTCAAGAGAAAAAATAATCAGTAGTCTGACCTTTTGCCTTCCCTAGTGTCTGTGTAGAGTTTGCCCTCACTTTCACAGATTCCCAGTGTTCGAACTGGGGGTCTCTAGTTGGCTGAGGCAGTTACCTTAGTCCAAATAGGGACCCTTGCTTCTAGTCAGGGAAAGGAAGGACACCCTCATTGATAACCCCTGCTCACCAACTGGTAGCTTGGCATGAGCAGCCAGGCTTATCTTCAAGTGACATAGCGATGACACCACAAATAGGCACCACCCTGATGTATGAAAATAGCGGTATCTTTATCAAGAAGAAAAATGCGGTAAGACCAAAGAATAAAAATCCAACATATGCGTATTCGTAATATTTCACTTTGCCGGTTATTAGGCCAACAAACACTTGCAGGTTCTTGTGGTATTAATGAGCAATTCACGATATTCAAATGCAGTCCTAATGCAATGTTATGCAGTTCGTATCGTCAGACTAAAGCAGTTTGTAATGCAAGAATAATGCAATCCTCAATGCAAGTAATCAGGCAGTTCGTAATGCAAGAATAATGCAATCCTCAATCCACGTAATCAGGCAGTTCGTAATGCGGGAATAATGGAATCCTTAATGCAAGTAATAAAGCAGTTCGTAATCCGAGAATAATTCAGTCCTCAATGCACATAATCAGGCAGTTCGTAATGCAAGTATAACTCACTCCTTAATGCAGTGCCCCCGCAGCGCGAATCATCGTCCACGCTGCGGGGACACTGCGTTAAGGAGAAAATGGCGATGCAGCATTCATTTTATTTATTTATTTATTTACATTACTCTGGTCGGCCATGAGCCGGAGTTTACTAGACAGTCAATCCACAACCAGGCAGAGACACACAGAATTGTTAGAACAAAAAAAAGCTACTTTTAAAAACATAGGGGCAGATTTACAAGCCGCTTGCGCCACTTTTGCATCATTTTTAACATGGGAAAAATGACGCAAAAGTGGCGCAATGGGGTTGTAAATCTGCCCCCTGGTTTCTAAATACACAATTCAAAAACCACCTTCACAAAAAGATGTGTTATTAAATTGTGAGTTCAGACACACTAAACTTCACCTCTCCATCTTAAGCCTATGGGAAGATAGGCTGGAAACATATTACACAGTCTTCCCCATTCTGTCCTATGGGCAAGATGGCCTTTCACAGACACTGCACCCTGCCCAGGGGGGTACCTTGGGCCTACCATATGGGTGTCTGATGTGCATTGAAAGGGAAGAGTAAGGCCTGGCAAGTGGGTGCACTTGTCAGGACAACATGGCAGTTAGCAAACTGCGCGCAGGCACTGCAGTGGCAGGCCTGAGTTCTCTCTTTAGGGATACTTGTGTGGGTGGCACAATTAGTGCTGCAGGCCAACGAGTAGCATTTACATGACCAACCCTGGCACAAATAGAGCACTTTACTAGTAAGGCAAACATACCAATTATGTACAACAAATTACCATAATACTTTATACAGGGAGCACTTGCCCTTTGACACTGATCAGCAGTGGCAAAGTGCCCAAAGCATCTAAGCCAGTAATACGAAATCCATCACAGCATCAAAAATAGAGGAGGTAGAGGCAAAAGTTGAGGGGTAACCACGCCAAGAAATGCAAGGTCTAACACCCAGGCTAGTGATTTTCAAAGCAGACAATGGCACAGTGTAGCTGCAGTGCCCCATGGCACATGAACATTACTTCAGAAGCCACCTTTCCTGACTTTGATAATCCAGGTTATTTAAAAAACAAATCTATAAGAGCTTGCTTGCAGCAAAGGTCAAGCTAAGACTACATTTCTAAACTTGTCATAGAAAGACACTGCACTACTTCTCCTTTATGAAGTACCATACAATGCTATCTTTTGAAAAGAATGTTTTCAGCATTGAGACAATAATGCCATGACTCTGTGACAGGTTATTTTTGTGTGTTGAGACTACTGGCTTGCTGTGCATAGATGTTAGTTATTTTCTTAATCAAGAACACTGATATGCTTCAGTCAGGAGAAATAAATACTATGCCCACTGTAAGTAACGTTTTAATGAATTCTTTTATTTTCTATTCAGTGCCACAAACTTTGGAGCACTTTTACACAGAAAGCCGTACATTGCCTTTTTATGTGGGTGATGTTGAATAACACTGTCTGTAGCTCATCTCGTATAGTGAAAGAATTGTCAGGAAGACACGTTTGTTGTAGCACTATTATTTAGCATTGATATTCAGTGATGAGATCATTGGTGTCAAGGGAGCCTTCTAGAGGGGTGAGTTGGTTTGAGGGCCTCTTTTGTCAAAGAGTCAGTTTCAGATGACAGCGCACTATTGCATTTCCGCATACTATACCATCTCATAGCATACTCAGGTAAGATTCACATTCACTCTGCAACCAAGGCTTCCTCTTTCTACCCAGGCCACACTCAGGGGAGATTTACATTCCTTTGGCTACCATGCCTTTTGAACATAATGGCCCTTATTATTGACTGCGCCAACACCGTCGCTCCACTGAAAAACCCCACCAACACAGACACCAGCAGAAGAGTCAGCTGGTTCACCCCGGAACTCCTCAACTCCAAACGCACCTGCTGGAAACTGGAAAACATATGGCACAATGACAAGACGCCAGACAGCCGCACTGCCCACAAAAACGCCATCCGCAACCACCACCACCTCATCAGGACGGCCAAAAGAACCTCCTTCACAGACCGCCTTGACAAAAATGCCCACAATAGCAAGGAGCTCTTCACCATCGTGAAGGAACTCTCCAACCCCAGCTCCAACGCCAACGACATCCCACCATCGCGAGCCCTGTGCGACTCCCTCGCCACCTTCTTTCACCGTAAAATCACCGACATCCATGACAGCTTCAGATCCCGGACGACCCCTGCCGACCACACCGCACCGAACCCACCGCACGCCACCGCCCACAACACCCTGACTACCTGGGCCAACGTAAGCATCGAGGACACAATCAAGACCATGGGATCAATCCACTCCGGATCCCCATCCGACCCTCTCCTGCACCACATCTTCAACAAAGCCAGCAAGTCCACCGCTCCCCACCTGCACAAAATCATCAACCTGTCCTTCGAGACCTCCAACTTCCCCGAGATCTGGAAGCATGCAGAGATCAACGCCCTACTGAAGAAACCCAAGGCGGACCCAAGCGACCTCAAGAACTTCAGGCCCATCTCCTTGCTTCCGTTCCCAGCGAAGGTCATCGAGAAGATAGTAAACACCCAGCTCACCCGGCACCTCGAAGACAACAACATCCTAGACCCGTCCCAATCAGGATTCCGCAGCAACCACAGCACCGAGACAGCCCTCATCGCCGCCACAGACGACATCAGGATCCTGCTGGACAACGGCGAGACGGTTGCCCTCATCCTCCTGGACCTCTCCGCCGCCTTTGACACCGTCTGCCACCTCACACTACGCACACGCCTTCACGACGCAGGGATCCGTAACAAGGCCCTGGACTGGACCACCTCCTTCCTCTCCGGCAGAATGCAGAGAGTCCACCTCCCCCCGTTCCGATTCGAGGCCTCCAAGATCATCTGCGGCATCCCTAAAGGATCCTCCCTCAGCCCGACACTGTTCAACGTCTACATGGTACCACTAGCATGCATCGCCCGACAGCACGACCTCAACATAATCTCATACTCCGACGACACTCAGCTGATCCTCTCCCTCACAAAGGACCCCCTCACCACCAAATCCAACCTTCACCAGGGAATGAAGGCCGTCGCCGACTCGATGGAGGACAGCCGCCTCAAACTGAACACAGACAAGACGGAAATCTGCATCTTCGGATCCAACCCCTCCGCATGCTCCACAGTTTCCTGCACCTGCTTCAACACCCTCCGCATGCTCCGCAAGATCTACAGATGGATCCCGACCAACACGAGGAAAACAGTCACCCAGGCCCTAGTCAGCAGCAGACTTGACTACGGAAACACCCTCTACGCCGGAGCCCCGTCCAAGCTCATCAGCAGACTACAGAGAATCCAGAATGCCTTTGCACGCCTGATCCTCGACGTCCCGCACCGCGACCGCATCACCCCCCACCGGAGGAACCTGCACTGGCTCCCCGTCGACAAAAGAATCTCCTTCAAACTCCTGATCCACGCACACAAAGCACTACACAAAACCGGCCCAGCCTATCTCAACAGTCGACTCTCCTTCTACGTACCCAACAGGAACCTCCGCTTTGCTGACCACGCCCTGGCCACGGTCCCACGCATCTGGAGAACCACTTCCGGTGGCAAGTCCTTCTCCCATCGCGCCGCCAAGACCTGGAACACCCTCCCCCTCGACCTGCGACAAACCGAAGACCTGCTGTCTTTCATGCGACAACTCAAGACCTGGCTCTTCGACCAGTAACTGCACCTACCCCCACCCAGCGCCTTGAAACCCTACCGGGTATGTAGTGTGCTCTACAAATTTTGTGATTGATTGATTGATTATATGTTGCACTGAGTTTTGCACCTAAGGTATCAGTAAAACAGGTCCCCAATAGCAACATGACAATTACCTTGACATCTCTTATAAAGTTGTATGCCTTCGCCGCTCCAGTTTGCTGAATAATTTTTTGGGAGCTTTAGAACTTTCTGCACTTCACCACTGCTAGCCAGTGCAAACTTTATTGTACACTCTCCTTCAAACATGGTAAAGTTGGCCTACACCTAACTGCCATTTAATTTACTTTTAAGTCGATAGTAGATGGTACTACATCTAAACAGGGTCTGTAAAGTGAATGCTACTAGGGAGTCTTCAGCGCTCATTGTGCCATCAACTAAGGTAGCCTTTTATAAAAATGTCTCAGACATGTCACTTTAGCCTGTTGTACAGTTTTAAACTGCCATTTTGACCTGGCAAAATAAACCTTTTGCCAGGCCCATATCTTCCTTTTTAATAGGTAAAAGCAAATCCTAATTTAGGCCCTAAATGCTCATATTGCAGGGTGCATTGTATTTAAAATTAGACATGAGTGTGTATGTTCCCAGCCCCACTTATACTTCAAAGGGCTTTGCCTCCTGCATACCCAAAGGAACCTGACATCAAACCTGCCCTGTCTTTTGTCACCCCAGATAGTTTGGCATCTTGAGAGGGGAAGGGGAAGAATTTTCAGGTAGCGGATGTGAGGGTGGGATAGGGAATCACACACACGAAGGCTGGCATAAGGGATAAATAGTGACCCTCAAGAGCCACTCATGGGAACACGCCTGAAAGTGTGGAAGTTACAGAAGGATAGCCCTTCTGCCAGAGGGCTGTCCTGCTGGTTGAAGGACTGCCTTGCTGTTGAAGAAAGAAGACTGGACAAGCTTACCTTCATCCTTGGTGAAATGGAGTGACTACAAGGGTGAGTTGGCTGACCTCCTTTGTGAGCTAAAGAGAAACAACAAGCTTCAGAGGCCCCCCTACAACAGCCCAGCTGTGCTGCCGGACCTGGACTTGCGTGGACCTGCAATTGGACCTGCATAAGCGCAGCTGGCCTCTGCTGGAGTGAGTCCCTAATCCCAATGAGGTGCCTCCCTAGGTCCTGGACCCATTGCTGGCATCAGAGTATACTCCTCTGCAAGAGAAGGTTTGGGGCTCCTTTTGGAGGAGACTCTGCTGCCCGCAACAACCATCAGACATGCTCTTCGCCCTACAGTGCAAGAGTCGCACTTGGCTCCACACAACAGCCCACATTGACTGTTCACATTAAGTTACAGCACTGCCCGACTACAATGCCTGACCTGATCTTGGCTCTACAATGACAATAGCCTGTGAGGCCCAGCCTGCTCTTCGTACTACAGCAATGACCATCTACAGCACGTACCCTTCTCCACATGAGCCCCTCCACTGTGAACGGAACTCTTTGTTTTAGGCTTAGAAGGTAACTTTTCAGCCAGGCAAGCCTGGTCCCTGTGTCCTACCCATGCTCCATCATGGTTGGCCTGAACTTGAGACATTTCCTCAGCCTAGCCCAACCAGATGACCGTGAGTGGTGCTTTGTGCTTTTAGGGGCTATTTTCATTTTAAACTTTGAAATTTATTATCTCTGTTTTTCCTGATTGGGTTTTTGTTCCTTCTAGTATACTTTTATTTATTAAATTGTACTCTATTCCTTCAAATTGGTTCTGAATTTTTCTTGTGTTGTGTTTCACTTTTGTTACTGTTTGTGTACTACATAAATACTTCACACATTGCCTCTAAGTTAAGTCTGACTGCTTGTGTGCCAGGCAGGGTTGGGAGTTTCAGGTACTGAGTATCAGAATAAGGATTAATATTGTATCATTCCCTCACCGTATTCCACAACAGTGTATGGCTTTCTAGTAACTAAATGCCCTGTTGATACCAATATGTACATACACAAATTATTCTGAGAGTGAGGAAGGGGTGTGCGTCTTTCTTCTTTTCTGGGTGCATGTGAAGCATGCTTCGACTTTCACCTATACAATGTGAGGTTATGTGGGCAGAATTAGAAAACATACATGGACATCTGTCTTTCTACTGTGCTGTACTTGATCAGTATTTTTCCCTTAAAGTATCTCCTTGGCAGTAGCATTAATATATTGGTCAGTTTTATTTTCCTTAATGAAACGTCTAAACAAAATAATTTTTTAGAGCTTAATAAACTTTCATATCAAAGAGGTTTCTATAGTGTACTTCCCCAAGGACACACGTATTTGGTCAATGTTATATGAAAAGAAGTCCAGAGACAAGATTTAACATTTTTTGAATACAGGCTAGTCAAACAGAATGTGTTGTAAATTTGGATAGATTAGTTCTCTGCAAGAAAGGAACGGTGCATGCTGGGAGCTGAAATCCAGTCAGACATGTCAGATTTGCGCACACAGCGAGACTGCGGTTGCTTCAGATCTCATTTGCACCTGCGCTGGGGGAGGTGAGGAGCGAGGAGGTCTTTTCTTAGGATAAGAAACACATGAAGCCCAGAGGAGAAGAGAAAGGAAATGAGAGCTGTGGCATCCAGCTTGAGCTGGTGTGCACCGCTGACTGAGAAGCCAGAGCTGACCAGCACCAACTGCGGGGAAGCTGTCAGGAGCTCCCGTCTAAGCTCTTCTAGCAGGTGTCACTGGAAGATAATGGCATCAAGGAAAAGTAGGACAGAAGAGAAATGAACGATGGACAAACATCATTTATACACCAGGGCAAAATATAGGTAGAACTTTGTGTTGTTTATGTTAGTGGCTAATCATTCTTTAAAGTTTTGAGTATAATTCGATCTGCTTACACTAGTCGTATTTGCCTTTTATAGACTCGTGGAATAAAAGCATGCATTTAAGATGCAGTTGTAATAAATTTGATGCAAAGATTCACAACACTCTTATCTCGAAAATAAATAATGTAACCAACATAGAGATATCTTTCCAAGATATTCTGGATTCGAATAATTACTTAAATGTCCCAACATCTTTCCAGAATCGCTGGCGGCATTACAGATGTTAGCTGCTGGCACTACAAAAAAAAGGCTAGCATTCTTTGCAAAAAGTGGCAAGGACCCCTTGTGCTTCTAGAGTCACAGGCATTGGGCTGAGTGTGGAAATTGGGAAGGGGAACATTTCCTGAAGAATTGGCGACAGGTCTTTAACACAAAACTGTTTAAACATGAGCGCGGTAGCAAGCTTTCAAATATTTTAATTACAATTGTAGGGCCTTGCTGGGACAAACACATGGCGACTCGAAAAACTATCACTAGTGGCTGAAATTTGTGTTGTGAAATCGTGGTGAAGCTACCGTTGTAGTGACGTGCAGCGAGAAGGAAAGATACACACACGAATCCTTCTATGGTAGGTCAACGACTTGTCACAATTAATCATTTTCCATCATAGAAGATTTTTGCATTGTTTGGTGATTGCCTGTTAAAGACAGTCAGTTTAGCGCTCTTTGTGTGTTAATGACCAAACTCAAGGCCTGGTTTTAGAGTTTGGTGGACAGGGCACTCAGTCTACCAAACACTCGTTCTGCCCGCCCCATTTACAGTTTGGCAGACCACCAGCTTTCCATTGGCAGTGTCCCAGTTGGCTTTCTCAACGGAAAGCTTCATTCGACCTAAGTTCTGGCTGTGGGAGTAAGGGCTGACTGTCTGATGTCCTGTTTTCAGTTTCCCACCACTAGGGAAAGCTTGGTGGTAATGAACAACAAACTTAAAATAATGACCCCCCCACCCCTGCATTGCTTTTTGCAGATCACACCTTTCTGCTCTCCTGAACTCCATGTGGGCTCCTAAATCTCCTTAACAAATTCACTGAGTTTTGTGATACCCGAGGCCTAGAGGTAAATACCATTAAAACCAAAAGTATGATTTTTTTACCCACACAAAGCTTATAAAGGTAACTTTTTAATGAAAGGGGAGCCCTTGCAAGTGGTTGGAAGGTTTGATTATCTGAGGTTCAGAATAGACAAGAGCAGAATTTGGAAACTTCATGTTGAGAAAAGTGAATTGGTTTTGTTACATGCAGCTTCTGCTATTAACAAGAGGGTTAAGACAACCTCTCCTAAGTCGGTATCCCCAACTATAGAGCCTTAGGGCCCCATCAGGATGGCGGGCGGATGGCTACCGCCGGCCCGGCGGGGGCGATCCGCCCGCCATCCATACCTAAAAGACCCCCTGCCATATTAGGATGGCTGGGGGGTCCGCGGTGGACGGAAACACCATCCGCCACTTTTCCACCGGTGGACTCTCCGACCGGGCGGAAAACCTGAATAATATGGTGGCGGTGTCTGCAACACACCACCATCCATATTATAATGAGATGAGATGAGCCTCAACGCCGCCATGGAAAGGCATGCAGTCTTCGCTGTTAGGGGCCCGTAGCGGGCTCCCAGGATGTTGGGGGGTTGAGGGTGCACATGGGGGGTACCTATGGTACCCCCCTGCATTGGCATGGACAAGGTGGCAGGCATCGTGCAGTGCCTGTCACCTTGTGCATGCCAATGCACAACGTGCATTCCCAGCATTGTGGCGGGCGGTGCTGCCACAATGCTGGGAAAGGGGGATGCCACGGTGGCGGTGGCATCCCAATTGCAGGTGCAGGACCGCCGCACCCTTGGCGGACCCCCGCATTCCGTTACGGTCTGCCCGCCATAGTAATAGACCCCTAAGTCTGTATCCCCAGCTATAGAGGTCTATAGGGCAAAAGCCTATGCTACAGCACTCTATGGGGCAGCATTTTGAAGGATTACAACCATTCAAGGTCTGATTGCTAAACAAAATAATTTGTTGAGATCCCTATTCAGGCTGCCCAGAGCACCCCTACCCTACCATTATTTTTTTATGCAGGGCTTAAGAGGGTGGATGATCTGGCAATGCTGAAACCCCTTTTATATTGGTTAGACTGTGGCATACTGACAAGCTCTATTACCATAGACTGGCAGTGGACCTGGGCCTGAGCAAGGCGCAACTGACTCCCTGGTTTAAGTTTGTCAAACTTCATCTCAGCGACGTAGGCATTGGACAGTATTTGAATCATCCAATCACTATTGGAGCTGGCACAAAGACCAGAGTCAAAACCCCCTTCTGGAATAGAACTTTCATTGAATATAACCGTAAGGCTAAGTCTGGGGTCTGGTGGAAGAATTTCTAGCCTGTAAATTCACTCCTGCAAAACAACAATTTTTCGATCAAATCCAATTTACTATATCTTGCACACTATTTTTAAAATTCAGGTTGGGAACTCGTTAGTCAACACATTTCCACATAATAGGGAAAGCATCAACCAATTTTGGCAGCATGGGAGTCCTGTAACTATGCAAGTGAGGATACTGAATTTGTGCTATTTTCTGTCCCAAATAGGATAGGCCCAGGCGGAATTGGCACAAACCATTGCGATCCGCCATTGGAGTGAGACACTACCAGGAGGCTTACAGAAATTTGCGCACAGACACAAGCCAAGATATAGCCTTTGGAATCAGCCAATTCCTACATACAGTATGGCTCTCTAGGAAAAAGGGTGGAGTCATGTTCTAAACATCACAGGCATCTCTTTAAAAGCACTGCCCAGATTGTCTAATTTTACCCCAACTTCGGGGGTATTGATCGGAGCCACCTTCTGGAGCAGAAATGCTATTTAATACCCCTGTTAGGTCAAGTATGGGGCCTGGTGGAAGAATTCTAGTCTGTAATCCCACTCCTGCAAAATACCAATTTTTAGATCAGATACAACCTCCTAATGCTCGCACACTATTTATAAAATTTAGTAAGGGAGCACTGTTAGTCAACAAATTTACACATACTTGGAAAATGCATCAACCTATTTCAGCAGCATGGGGGTCCTGTAACTATGCAAGCGAGGATACTGAACTTGTGCTATTTTTGTGCCCCAAATATGATTGGCCAAGGAGGAAGGGCCTCAAACCATTGTTCTCCATTGGAGTGAGACACTACTGAGAGGCCTACCGAATTTTGTGCACAGGCACAAGCCAAGTTATAGCCTTTGGAATCAGCCGATTCCTATATGCAGTATGGATATCTAAGAAAAAGGTGGGAGTCCTGTTCTAAACATCGCATGCATCCATCAAAGAGCACTGATCAGGTTGTTTAATATAACCCCAACCTCAGCGTATCGATGGGAGCAATGCTCTGAAAACTTAACTGTTTTTATGAAAATATTATTCTGCTTTATTTATGTTTTTATTTTTGTTTGTAATTTGAATCCTGGAACCAATGTTGTATTGCTGTACATTTCAATTTTTTTACAGGTAACATTTTTTCATCCATGTAATCTGTTTTTAATTATATTTGTAGTGTTTTATGGGCAAATGCCCGAAAAAATGTAACAATGGATGGACCGCACACCCAAGTGAAACACTCCCAAGTTGTAAGTGGCCCTTGGTTATTTGTGTTTCAAAATAAAATGTACACTTTGGAAGCTTGTTTTTGAAAAACAAAAAGTTTAGTGGATGGCAATCAGAACCTATAGCGGTTGTCCACCAAGGCTTTGGTACTTTCAGAGGAACCATTGTGATGGCTCTTCCTCTGAAGGTAGAGAGATCACAGCTGGGCTGACACAAATCTTTAAATTTATGAGGCAGTATTCTGTCAGGGTGGCAAACAGAATGTCTTCCACCAGCTTGATGGACCCCGGGACTCATCCCAAACCATAAAGCAGGCCCATATTTTTCTAGTGTGGGTTTTTCAAAGTCATCTCCAGGTCTCCTCACTTATTAGGAAGCAGGTGTCTCAATAGCATCCATTGCATACTGTATTATACAAGATAGGAGTTTGCTGTTGATTAAAACCTTAAATCAGAGAAAATGTAGAAATCTTGAATCATATGATTGTAGTGAACACCTGCAGCATGTCCACAAACCTGTTCTTGTCCAGGGAGCAAAGGAGCTATCTAACACTGCAATTGACATTTTGCATAAAAACGAGATGTTCTTCATTGTGTTATCTGATTATAAAATCTTAGCGCTTTACTCTAAATTGCATGATGTCATAGCACTTCTAGTATCTGTGCCCCCTTCAAGGTTGTGGTTAACCCAAGCCAAAATGGTCTGCTGACATTTTGTTTAGTTGTGTTTCCTATTGCTAAGAGGTGTGTTATAATGTCAGGCAAAGCAAGACAAGACTAATGTATTACTTACTGATTGATTATGCTGAATATGGGGCAGGTAGATCCTTTATGAATTGGTGTTGCGAAATATTTCATGAATTGATCATTGTGTTTTGCATGTGATTTTTGGATTCCGAGTTTCTGTTTTTATTGCATCTGTTTTTGAATTTTAATGGTTTACAGCTTATGAATTCTGCAACATAACTATGATAGATAGATAGATAGATAGATAGATAGATAGATAGATAGATAGATAGATAGATAGATAGATAGATAGATAGATAGATAGATAGATAGATGAATAGGTGACGTTACAGCGCGATCAAAATGATCGCGGAACATTACATCGCAGTTTTTACAACGCAAGTTATTACAACGACTTGCGCATGAGAGCGCTGGACTTAAGAATAGTATGATTTACTATTCCAACACCAGTCTGTGTACAGTTGGGAAGGTGTTGGAATAGTAAATCATACTATTCCTAAAGTTAGAGTGCCATCCAGCGCAAGTCATTGTAACAACTTGCGTTGTATTACCTGCGATGTATAGGCATTGAGATGGAATGCCCGCGAGGTAATGGATGTTTCCCTAGATAGATAGATAGATAGATAGATAGATAGATAGATAGATAGATAGATAGATAGATAGATAGATAGATAGATAGATAGATAGATAGATAGATAGATAGATAGATAGATAGATAGATAGATAGATAGATAGATAGATAGAGTACCGCAACTGGCACCGTGCAACACCCCTGCAAGGCAGAGCAGCGAAAGCAGACTCTTTGTGTATCTATCTATCTATCTATCTATCTATCTATCTATCTATCTATCTATCTATCTATCTATCTATCTATCTATCTATCTATCTATCTATCTATCTATCTATCTATCTATCTATCTATCTATCTATCTATCTATCTATCTATCTATCTATCTATCTATCTATCGCCAGTAGATAGTTATAGTTAAGACCATGTTTCCAAAGGAAAATATTTTTTTGACTTGACTATATCTTTAGGGGTGGTTGACAAATCTTCACCAAAAAGAGTGTGTTGTTGAATCTTGTTGCACAATGAAAGTTTAGAGATGAAAAGGTGGGTAAAAAAAAGTATTTCCCCATGTTAATTCTCATAGAGATTTTAGACACAAATACAGCCCAAACCGCTGAATGGAATTACAGCAAATTTCACCGAAAGGTAACTCTTAATCCAGCAAGAACCTTCAATGTTATTTGGTCTAAATACTTTCAGTAGTTTTTGGAGATATTAAAGGAAATGCAAATTTGTATATATATGGACGTAGATCCTTTGTGACCCAGATGCAGAATGTCCTGTCTCCATGCGTCCGGGGCAATGCTGTTATTGGCTGCTCGGAAGCTGAATAGAGCATTGCACCTGCCATTTTGTATAGTCGAACCGTGTCCAAGGGGATGATGTAGGAAGGTAAATAGTATAGAAGGGGTACCCTGACCCCATGGATGTGTTACAGGTTTCTATAAGAGACCGTTTATGGATTTTGGAAAGAAGCTAGTTGTTTTTTTTGCACGTGGGTGGAGTCGCAACTCCATCGCTGCGCTCAACACAGCCCTTGTGTAACGTCACAGCAGAGTTGCATACCTCGCTGATAAAGAAGAAAAAAATTATAACGCTGTCACACACATTACTTATACAGTAATATACATACTCATAGACCCACTGAGGCACTTATAAATCCACACACTCAGCCACTTAGAAGGTGGTGAATGCAGTCAGAGACCCACTCACACACCCACTCATAGTCTTTCATAGACATTAGCACACTCAGAGACTCCCACATCCACTTACAGACCTACTCAGACACTCATGCACCCATTCACAGACCTTCTCAGTGATTTACTCACCCACTCAGAGACTTGTGCTTCCATTGACAGACCTACTCACAGACTCATGCACCCACTCAGACACCTATGCACCCACTCACAGACTCATGCACCCACTCACAGACTCATGCAGTCATGCACATACTAAGAAACCCACTTAGAGACCTACAAACCGACTCATAGACCTAGTCAGGGACTTATGCAATCATCCACAGACCCACTCATAGACTCATGCACAGACTGACAGACCCACTCAGACACTGATGAGCCAAGTCACAAACTCACTCAGAGACCCTTGCACCCACTAACAGACCCAGTGAGAGATTCAGCCATTTACAGACCTAAGCAGAAAATCATCTACTCACTCACAGATCCATTAAGAGACTCATGCACCCACTCAGACTGACTCAGACACTCATTCACCCACTCACAAACCCACTTAGAGACTCATGCAGACACTCACAGACCCATTCAGATACACACGCATGGATTCACAGGCCGAGTCAAATAATTCTGCACCTTCTCATAGACCTAATCAGAGACTCATGCACCCACCCCAGAACCCCTCAAAGACTCATGCACTGACTTACAGACCCATTCAGCCACTCATGCACCCACTCACAGACCCACTCAGAGTCTCATGTAGTCAATCACAAACCCAGTAAGAGACTTATGCACCCACTCACAGACCCACTCAGAGACGCATCCACTCTCTCACAGATGCACTTAGAGACTGACACAACCACTCATAGATCTACTTAGGGCCTCATGAAAGTCCCTCAGAAACCCACTCAGAAACTCATGGAGTCACTCACAAACCATCTCATAGACTTATGAAGTCACCCACAAACATACTCATAGACTTATGTAGTCACTCACAGATCCAGTCAGAGACTCATACACTCAGTCACAAACCCACTAAGATACTCAATCACTTGTTCACAGACCCACTCAGACTGATATAGTCACTTAAATACCCACAGAAACATTCAGGTACCCACTCAGACTCCCACTCTCATACACATGAACCGATGCATAGTCCCATTAAAAAATCAGACCAATCCACTCACAAACCTATTCAGACACGTATGTACCCACTCACTTGCCTAGTTAGAAGCTCAAGCACCCACTCACAGATCCACTCAGGCACTTATGCATCCAGTCACAGACCTACTTCGAGGCTCAAAAGGACTCAGTAATTCAGTCAAACATTTATGCATGCACACTCATGCCCACTCAGAAAGTCATGCACCTACTCACAGAGCCACTCAGACACTCATGCACCCATTCAGAAACCCAATCAGACACTCATGCACCCACACACAGACCAACTCAGACACTCATGCAGCTACTAAAGTCAGGGATGAGTGCCTACAGTCAGGCACTCATACAGCAAGACCCACTCAGACACTCATGCATCTACTGAGAGAACTACTCAGACTCATGCACCCACTCACAAACCATCTGAGACTCTTACACAGCTGCTCACTCACCCACTCAGAGTTAATTACCCACTCAGGAGTCACTCAGAGTGTTACACAGCCAGTAAATGCGGTTACTAGTGTAAGGCTGCACTACTGTGCTCATCCTGGCTTTTTGTACCGTTAGCTGAGCGCCGGGCATCTAATAGCATCTAGCAATCAACTTTCAACCACGAGGTTGGCTGGTGCCACCTCCCCAGCACCTGTCAGCGCTAAGCCAGGACTGGATTTCTGCAGGAAGCCAAGGTTCATGCAAAGCCGAGAGAGCTTGGACCACACCTAACACAGCTGTAGAATAAAGGCAGAGAATGCAATTGTCAAAAATCATAAATCTACTCTCTGGATTTCTTGATACTTTCAAGAGATGGTACTGGAACGTTCAAATCAGAGGACGGGAGCAACTCTAGCATGGAACTGGAGTGCTATGACCCTGGGACAAGTGGGCTAGAGTGAGCCAATCATAGGAGGGGAGCAGAAATGTCACGGGAGGGGACCTGTCCGACCATGATACATACAGGATTGCTCTCTCTGGAACTGGAGCGGGCAGATTACGGGGCAGGGGAGTCTCAGCATGCAAAAGGTGCCTTTATGAGGTGGGAGGTAGGAAACTGATGGGAAGGGAATGGGGTTGGACACGCCGACGACATTAAGATGAACACTGGATTTCCCCCGGGACCTGGCCCACCCGGGGGCTTTAAAAAAACGAAGGGGGGGAACCTGCGCTTCATTTTTTTTTTTCTCAGCCGGATTCATGCACCGAGCGCGAATTTGGCTGATTGTTAAAAAATGCTCTTTTTGTTTTAAAAAGGCTTTTTTGGGACTGGGATCCTTCTAAGACCCCCTAAGCATGGCTAGGGGGTCAGGGTGTTTCTACCCTGCCCCATTTTCTTGTTTTACAACTTTTTTCAACTGTTTTCTTGTGACTCGGTTACAGAGTCACAAAATAGCTGCCAACACTTCCTGGTTTGGAGTGTTGGCAGCCAATCAGAGTGAAGCTCATGCCCAGGAGGTTTCGTGAATCCTCCTTGGTGCTCAGATATCAATATATATATATATTTTTTCTCAGCAATTACTCAACGGATTTACACCATTTAAAAAAAAAAAAGCTTACTGGACCAAGACCTACCTTTTTTGCCAAATTTGGTGTAATTCCGTTCAGCAGTTCACGCTGTAGCAGTTAAAAATTCCAATGGAAATTAACCTTTGGAAAATGAGTTTTGGGACCCCCCTTTTTTTCCAGCCCCCACTTGATGAATCGCCCCCAAACTTTCAGGAAAGGAGTTGACCTGAGTGAACCATTAGCTTTGAAAATGTTGCAAGGATTCATCAAACGGCGCCAAAGATATTGGCAAATCAAAAAAAGCTTTGCCAATGGATAATAGGTCCTAACAATAACTATCTACAGGTAATATACACACACACACACACACACACACACACACATATATCTATATATATATATGTATATATAATATATATATATATATATATATATATATATATATATATATATATATATATATATATATATATATATATATATATATATATATATATATATATATATATATATATATCAACAGAAAGCCAAAGGCGTTTCCCCGTTACTGGAACCCCAAGCCCTTCAGGGTGGCCTCGCTGCATGGGCACGGAGAAACCCACAATCACACACTGTAAGAACAAGATGCGAGACCCAATACCTTAGAATTGGCTTTATTTCAAAGTCTTTGAGCAGCGCCTGTTTCCCTTTTAGTCCAACGTTTCGGCTGGATGCCTTGCTCACGGACCAGGAATGCAAGCGCCCAGGTGCGCTCGATTGTAATTTATTGAATGCCTCACGTGACCGCTGTAGCCAGTACCACTGGTATATATATATATATATTCACTGAAAAAAACATAGGTTTTCAGGGACGTTATAGTTAGTTGGATATTCCACTCGTACAAAACCAGAGAAATTCGAACGTTATAGTTAGTAGAGCTAACTATAACTCACACCCCCGCAATGCACTGCTGATGACGTCACATATTACATCACTCATGACATGGTCAGTGACATCACTGATGACATCACTAATTACATCACTGATGACATCACTGATGACATCATCCAGTGAATGTGTGTTTCTGTAAAGTTTAAAAATATTTTATATATGTTAATGCCAAGGTGTATTGAAGAATGAGTTGGTGTTTAAGTGTGTGGGCGGAGGATTTAATAGGTGTGTGACTGACTGTATAAGTTAGTAATGTGTCTTACTGAATGTATGGGTTAGTGACTAAACTGTGTGAATGTCTGTATCAGTCTCTCAGTTGTTGTGTAAGCTGCTGACTGGGTTGATGATTAGGTAAATGCCTGTCTATATGGGTTACTTATTGGTTGCATGAGTATCTGTATGGGGGCCTCAGTGTTTGTGTGTGTCGGTGGGTGGGCGGTGTGTGAATTTCTGCCTACATGTGTGAGTGGATAATTTACTGGGTTTATGGGTTCAATAATGCATGTGGAAATAGCTATATAGGTGAGTGAGTGTGTGTATCAGTGTGTTGGTGAGTGAATGTATGTCTCAATGGTATATGTGTGAGTAACTACATATGTGAAAGGCAGTATATGTGAGTGTTGGAGTATATAAATACCTATATGTGAGAGTGAGTAATTGTGAGATTGGCTGTATAAATGAGTGCGTGCTTGTGTCAGTGATTGTATAAGAGAGTATATGTTAGTATCTGTATGAATAGGCTAGATAGTGAATGTATAACTGTATAGGTGAGTAAATGGTAGTGTTATTGATTCTTTACATGACTATCTAGGTGTGTCAATAACTCTATGGATGAGTGACGGTGTATGAGTGTTTGTATAGGTGTATGAGTACATATAATAGTT